>NC_089404.1:1417500-2081132 GCF_020647795.1 Trichoderma atroviride
CCGGCCTTCTGGCCTTTTCCCCATACAAAGCGCCTACCCTAGAGCTAATAAGCAGAGAATGCCTACCCTGGAGCGGCCTACCCTGGAGCGAAATGCCCATGCATTCACGAAAAGCGCCTACCCTAGAGCTACCCTGGAGCAATATGCCCGCGTGTGGAACTCGAATTTAGGACTAATTACTTGAGTTATATCCATCTCATCAAGGCTTTCCTTCCATTCTTCCAGAGGAGAAACTCTGGGGCCATGGTGTTCACATCTTCCACTACGTCAATAGTGCCAATAATTCGATGTGGCAATTACGGTGCGAGTAAAGCGGCCCTCCACCATTTCCTGATGGTGCTTCGCCAAAACATGAAGGACGCCTCGTCCGACGTCAGGATAATCGAGATATTCCCGCCAAGCGTGCAAAGTAAGTCGGAGAATTGGATCTTTGTCGTTGGAGGAAGAAGCCTAACTTGAAGCATCAATTCAACAGCTGAGCTACATGATGCCAGGCATCAACCAGACCTAAAAAATGGTGCCCAGATTGGCATGCCATTAGAAGATTTTACTGAAGCAGCGCATAACGCAATTATTCGTGGGGAGGAAGATATCGTTATTGGTGCGGCAGAAGAATGGTACTATCCCTTTGAGCCGTTACGTCACGGAAGGTTTACAGAGTTGGTGGAGAAGTTGAGAGATTACGGGAAATAGAACAGAGTAAAGAAGCGGCACAAACTCATTTCTGGTTCTAGGATCCAGGATCAAAATGGATGCATGCCCAATATTTCGTCAGTTACGTCAATGGTATAGCTGCAACCCCCCAGTTTTAATGAAGGGGGTCGGATTTAATCTATGTGAAGCCGTGTAGTCTACACGTAGTAGGGGCACGAAAGCGTTGAACGTTCGTCGCTTATTAACAAGGAAACAAAGCTGAACATATACTCCATTTTTGTGTGAATATACTAAGAAAGAGAACCTTCTAATCCCTGTGACGCGGCTGCTCCTCCCGATTCTCGTCTTACTTTCGAAAGACATGCCATTTGCTTGGAACCAATCAGGATAGAGTAGATACTTCCCGATTTGCACTGGTTTGGCGCCAAGTTTGGCGCCAAATGGTCTTGTAGTCGGATTGGGGACGTCTGATTATTAAAACATCTGCCGCGGCAATTTGCTTATCAATCCTGAGATCTTTCTGAAATAGTATTTGACGGAATTGCTATGGCTACCTCGATATAAGTAGAGCCAGTGCGGTCGTCGATGATTGTAGTTTGAACGATCAAGCACACAATAACGCACACAGAACAGCCAATCTTTCAACGAGACTTGTGTCTTATCTTTCTCCATCTACATGTCTAACATGGATCCACTTACGATTAAGTCAGTTCTGGTCATCGGCCCTAGCGGAAATGTGGGCAGGTCCACAATCAAGGCACTCCTAGACGAGAAGTTCGACGTCACGGGACTCTCGAGGACATCTTCACAGGCGACTTTGCCCAGTGGTGTCCGACATGTCAAGTCTGATTATTCGGAAGCATCTCTGCGCGAAATATTCAAAGGCCAAGATGCCGTTATTAGCACCATCTCTAGCATCGTCGTTGGAGATGCGTTGGCGTCTCAGAAGGCCATAATCAATGCGGCTATCGCGGCCGGCGTCAAGGTCTTTTTCCCGTCCGAATATGGGATTGACACATCGGATCGCTCCGCATCCACCTATGTCCCATTTCTCGCTGACAAGATTGAGATCATGGATTACCTCAAAGCGAACGAAGACAAGATCTCTTGGACAGCTCTGGTTACCGGCTCAATGTTTGACTGGGGATTGAACATTCCCGGGTTTGGTGGCTGGAATTTGTCCACCCACTCTGCCACTATTTTTGACGGTGGTAATATTCCTTACGAAGCAACCAACCTTGATCAAGTCGGTCGTGGTATTGCAAAGTGCTTGAAGAATCCGGGGCTTACCAGGAACCAATATGTATACGTGAATAGCTTTACCATCACACAAAATGAAGTTCTCAAAGCTCTGGAGAAGAACATGAAGGAGGGATTTACGGTCTCGCAAGGTAGTGTGGAGCAGCTGTGGAAGGAGGGGGCATCACAGGTGAAAGCTGGGGAGCCACTCGGTGTGTTGTCTATGCTGAGCGGTGCTATCTACGGAAAAGGGAATCTGGCACACTTTTCATCTACAAGAGGTTTATGGAATGACCGCTTGAACCTGCCCCAGGAGAGTTTAGGCGAGTTCTTGGGGGAATACCTCGCCAAAAATGTGTAACATAATTTATACACTACGAGATAGATCGAAGCTTTGAAGTGAATTTAAATCATCCTAGAATTAAAAATTGAACTTGGACCTTTTGCAGACCCAGTCCTCAAATGCTACGTCGACTTCTGTGAAGGTGGTAAGCATTCGTCTACTACTGCTGCTTCATAGCGGCCTTTTCTGGAATATCGCCTCTGCAAAGTCGAGATATCGGTTATTGATGAACACGGTGAAACTTGCGGTGACGCCAGTTTTTACTTCTGGCGTATCCTACGTCAGGGAGATAAACATTCCGAAGAGATCGTAGACGCCTAAAGAAGACTCCTTTGAACAGCTTTATGGCGAAATCGTACTTGGAACTAACCTCGACTCCGTCTCGTACGCTTCGACTCGGCTGATTGGCAATCGGCACAGAAAGGCGTGAAAATTTATAAGCACGTTCTGTCATGATGCCGAAGTCGTGGCTCCTAACACCGACAGGTTCCTAGTCCTACGTAGACTCCCTGTTGTAATGTCCGAAGATCGGCAATAGACAGATTCCCCGGTTGTAAGGAGCTTCGGGCATTGAGGTTGATGACCAATCTGATTCTGCTTGAGAGACACGTCATATACTGCCATGCATATATATATCGATGAGTTACCGCACAAGCACAATCTTATGACCGACCAAGTTCATTCTTATTGTTATCTCTACCTCACGCTCTTCTCATTTATCGCCATGTCAGCTAACAAAGTGAACGTATGTTACCAAGGGGTTGAAGGTTCGGTGAAAAGGGTTCTGCATAGTCTCCCCACTACGGTCAGTTCAAAGGAAGTCCTTATAAAGATCACACACACTGGGCTCTGCGGCACGGATATTCACGCCATTGGATGCAACTCAGTCCTAGGCCACGAGGGCATTGGAATCGTGGAGGCGATAGGGTCGGAAGTCACACAGTTGGAGATTGGCGATCGAGTCGGGGGTGGATTCTTGCGCAACTCTTGTGGGCATTGCAAGTACTGCCTAAATGGACAGGACATGTGGTGCTATGACCGAGATATCTTCATGGAGTCCGACGGAAGCAGACAGAATGGCACCCTTGCCGACTACTACGTTGGTATCGAGACTTATGTGTACAAGATCCCGCGAGTCATTTCCAACGAACATGCAACACCCCTACAATGTACTAGAGCTACTGTATACTCGACTCTGATTGAAAGTGTGAATCCTGGGCAGCGTGTTGGAATAGTTGGCATTGGTGGTCTAGGACATCTTGCCATCCAGTTTGCAGCGAAAATGGGGGCAGATGTTGCCGTGTTTTCATCAACTGCGGCCAAGGAAGAAGAAGCTCGACGATTTGGCGCGTCTGAGTTTTGCCTTTTGCAAGAACCAGGAAGTATCAACAAGCCTGTCGATGTGCTTGTCATAGCCGGCTCTGCATATCCGGAATGGGAGAAGTGCGTATAACTGCTGACATGCCGAACAATAGAAGCGCGCGCAGCTGACTATTTCGCATTGCTAGGTTTCTCGACAAAAAGGTTCTTGCTAGAAATGGCATTGTTATACCACTATCTGCTCCGGATTCCATGAATTTACCGTAAGTTTATTCACATTAAGGGGTTGCTTTTTGTTTGAACGAGCACCCAACTAACCTTGTGCGCTTAGGGGAGGACCCATGCTCTTCAACGGATACACAATGAAGATGTCGCTGGTCGCGACTAGGAAGGTTCACCGTGACATGCTGGAATTTGCAGCACTCCATTCAATCAAGCCTACAGTCGAGACATTTGAGCTGTCTGACTCCGGCGTTGCAGCTGCCTTGAATAAGCTCAAGGCAGGCACTATGAGATATAGAGGTGTCCTAGTTGCGGCCTAGGCGAGATTAGAGAAACTGCTTCATAGGGGCGGTGTAAACTCCTTACGAATAGACTCAGAAGGTTCTTGAAAATACAGAATAGCAATATTATATATTGGCGTATCTGAAGGTCGCTGTAGTTGCGCGGTTAACTGTCTGGCAGTTCTTGGGGCGTCTTACTGTGGCGAATCGGACGCTAAAGGAAGAGGCTGGAAGGTGGGGCTGGTGCTCCGTCAGGCGCCACTTGGTATTTTGCTGGTGAACATTCAATTCATACTGTCACTATATGGAACCGGAACTGACGGACATGAACCAAACCAGTAACTTTCTTCTTGCTGAACTGGAAAGATCAATCTTCGACTAACTTAATCGCCCTAACCATGAAATTTTACTCGAGCTGCCTGGCGGTGCATTAGTCTTTGTAGTCGCCTCCACTTGACCTGCTCTACGGATCAGAGGATGCCATAGACTAATTGGATGTCAGCCCGATAATGGTCCACATTGTGGGACTTTTCGTGCCTACACTTAGGATGCCTGTACTCAATTGACTGCCCGTGCTCTTGCGCACGTGCTCTTTACATCAAGTGGCGATTATCGAAATGATTGTTTCTTACTGTAGCACGACACTATTTGAGCGTCCTTGTTCCTAGAAGCAACTGCTTGTCGCCAATACAATCGAGATATTACGTTGGTTCTAGAAGAAAGAAATCAGCCCATACTTAACCCCTATAGTATCATTCTTGGCTGGATCTTGCTTGATAAACTGCCTGCTTTAAGTTTTAGCGATGATGTTACTGCTGTTTCTTCAATGTTTCTTCACTGTTTCTTTTGACAAAAACCAACCATTTTGTCACGGGATGGTAGTCAGATAGGGGGATGAAAGTATATTCAATTTGACTAAAGTAATGGTAACAGTAGGTATCTCATGAAGGGTGTATATATATTACAGATACTGCACAAAGGGCTGTGGCAAGCCCACACCGCTTGGTACCACATATGTACTGCTGGCTGGGACTGTTACAGATTATGTGAAAAGCTTTAATTCTATACTGCAATATCTTTGTGATGGTGCAGTAATTGAGATCACAGCAAAGACTCTATAATACAAGGGCCTCTTTGGGAATATCTGTTTTAATAACTGTTTAATTCAATATTCAATTTCTTCCTTAAGATCATATGTCAAGCAATAATAGTAATAGTATTTCTAATTATCATTTATGTTATTTATCTTATAAGAGGCCGATTAAGTGTAAATTTAACCTAGAGGTTTTTGGGAGACCCTGGGGCCTTGGGGCGCGCGGGGGGGAGGGAAGGGAGAGGGAGGGAAAAACGGCCAAGTCCGGCGGGGGAGCCTACCCGGGAGCCGCGGCAGGGCGGGCGTTCGAGCTCCAGGGTAGGTGCAGGGTAGGTGCAGGGTAGGCCGGTGCAGGGTAGGCCGCTCCAGGGTAGCTCCAGGGTAGCTCCAGGGTAGCTCCAGGGTAGGCGCTTTATACGGACGGGCACATCGCTCCAGGGTAGCTCCCGGGTAGGCGACTCGGACACGCGTACACGGACGCTATCGAGATCGATGCTTTGTGGCTGATTTAGGTTGAGTGCCCGCTGGATGCCTGAATTGACAACCAAGCAATCAAGATCTGGATGCTTCGAAAGAACGCTTTTCACTTTGTTAGCATGGTCATGGGACAACAAACTTGCTACACAGCACAAACCTGTCAACGAAGTCTGGAATACTCTCCAGTTCCGTGATGTCTTGTTGAATTGCGAAAGATCTATCAGGGTATCTCTCGACGAATGCGTCAAGCCTCTCCTTCCTCCGTCCGGTAACTATTACTTTCGCTCCCCCCTCGACAAATTTCGAGGCCAGAGATTGGCCTATACCGGATGTTGCACCGATAAGCAGAACTTTCTTGTAACATTTAGCTACTGAGGAAGCCATTGCCCAATCTTTGCAGGAGTATATGGGGATAGCGACAGAAATTTTATAATGTGGAAGTCCGAAATCCGGCCAGATCTCAGGAAAAGAAATGGACGTATTTATCTCATAATTGTGAAATCCATGATGTATTTCTCAAGCAGAATGTTATTTGTCATCCCATCATGTGCCGCACGCTTACAAACTCAAACGATTGGATGATATGACAATCGAACCAATGCCGATGCAGCTCCCTGCGACAACATCCTCAGTGGGAGAACTTTCGGCTGGTGATTTGAGCCGTGGAGTATTTATTGGTAATGCTAGCCGGAGAAACATCTGAAGGATCTACCATGTTGGCCCAATCAGAACGAAGTAGATACTTCTTAATATGAATTAGTCTCAAATTATGCTGGCACTAAGAGTGACACAGACAGACTAGCAAGACGTAGATACCAACTTTCATCTTTCGACGAACGTGTTAGTAAATGTCCACTGAAGGGTTCCGCTACGCAATATTCTTACAAATTTGTCTCAAATTACTGTCCAAATGACTCCGAAGACTCCGATGTCATCGAGTACCCTGGCGATTTAGCTGTGGATTTAGTATGGAATTTTTACAACAGAGGCGTCAAGCTGTTGCAACCTCCGAAACCGTAAGGCAATGCACGATCTTGAAGGAGTAGGTGCCGTATCCATGCCCTGTATGTTACAGCAGCTCATGGAAAAGTTTAATAAGCTGGCTAGGACTGGCTAATGCAGCCATAGCCATATTGCGTTCTTGTTCATAACGATCAGAGGATCATCATGGAGACCAAGAGAGTTGACGGGATCTATGCGCAACGGCAAACGTGCCTTACTACAAGACCAAAAGATCTTACTCTGAAAAGAAATGGTGTGAGGTCCCATACAATTCCGTTCATTGTTCGTGCGTAATTCGAGAGTCGCCATCTGCTGCATTCCACAAAGCACATGCACATGCCTGGCAAGCTTTCTCCATCCATGCAAAGCGCTCCATCGTTTCCATTAGTTGTAAACAGGATTGTACGCCACATAAACTGGACAACCTTTTGACTTCTGTCGTATACCAATGTCGGTGGGTGCCATGTTCGCTTGCAATTCCGCCAATTACAGTACACCAGAGTAGTAATTCCAAGGCTTCGGTGCTTTGGCTGATATGCGGGCCCGTCGCAAGAAGTTTGTTTCGATGGCTTGTAACGACATCTTCTCTCTGGCTGGCTGTTCTAGGAATTGGAAATGTGACATGAGTGCTGTACAACAGAGCGGTCATACGACATGCATCGTAGAGATTCAATATAGGCTGTAATGCTGTACGGTCCACCAGAATTGGTTCTCGTAAATCGTTGGCTGTCGGCAACGACAGCAATCGATGCTGGACGAGATTGCGGTAATCGCCGATTCGATCATAATAAGGACGATCCACAGAGCCGTCACTCAGCATTTGAAGTGCTCGCGACAGCCGGCCCAAGCCAGAAAAGACAATCACCAGTTTTTCCGGAATCCCTGCAGATTGCAGGTAGGCAAACCCGCTACTGACTGGTGGTGCTTGGTATATCTCTCCCAGGAACGCCTTAGTTGGAATGTCCGCATACAGCCGCCCATCGGGCTGAAGAAGCGGATAAATAGGTTTAGAAAATGATATGGCAGATTGAATCAAAGCAGCACTTGACATATTGTCAGCCATCTTTCCGGTTGCGTTCTAGGTCCAAGTAGGAAATGCTCACTAAGAAAGCAGCCACGGCATCGCAAATACAGTCAAATTCGCAGCACCGCCGTGCTTTTCCACAACGATTTGAATCGCCTTCCAATGCTCAGGTTGTAGCTCACTTCGAGCATAATGTGACAGCCATTGCATATCCGTAAAAGGCGGAGCAAAGGGGTTAGTGTCATGATGTGCTTCCAAGGACACGTCATTATTCATAGCAAGAAAGATCATCGCAGTCAACAGGGCTTCTACATCAAAGCAACTAGCTGACGATATCGCTTGACGAACCGACAAAAGCGCCTTGCTACTATAGCGTAATTGCTCCAATTGCAACTCTGCCCGACGTCCGCTCTGTGATGCGAGATGAGTAGAAGCACAGAGAAGGAAGGCATAGTGAACATGTGGGTTTGAGGCGGCAAGGGGTATTAGACTGCGATAGAGTTGCATAGGATAATCATCAAGGGTGCGCCAGCCTGGCCACATTGCAGTGATGCCTACTGAGTGTTAGGCATGATCTGTCAAAACGGTTCAAAACGCTGGCAGACTGCGGCTGGAGTCATGAACGCACAATAGTCAATCAGTTCGTGGCAGCGCTTATCCACTGTAGATGGAGGATAACACACGCCGAAAGGATCTTTTCGGCTCCCGCTCACAGCACTCGAAAGCTGCAGTCCGTTGCTGCGTCCAGGGAGTCCACGGGGGCCAGTCCATGGTGCCTGGTCGGCAGATTTGGGTGTAGCAGGTAGAATCCTCCTCCCGCGAGTGCCCGCTAATTGCTCAATATCTTGTACGCTTTCACGGATTGCAGCGTCATTTGCGTTGTTGCGCTGGGTGGAGGGGGATTTCTTCTTGCGAAGGGCTCGAGTGACCAGCTGTGAGCGCAGCAGTCGACGGTCTGCTCGTGACTTGAGAGATGCCAGGCTGGGTCCGTCGATGAATGTGAATTTGGACTGCTGCTCCATGTGTATTGTAAGGTGGCGATGACAGTTCCGACCCTGGTTGAGTATGTGTAATAGTAATAACGTCAATCCAAGCGAGCTCGGCGGCTTATTTATCCGAAATTTGTTGTAGGTAGACTGACGAACTATTAGCTGTTATATAAATTATTATAAAAAGCTTATTTTTTAAATTTTCCTTAATATTAAGGAAAAGCTAGCTGTTAGCTTCTTATTTTAATTAAATCGGAAGATTAACACTGATGCCAGAACAAGGATATCCATAATCACAAGTCCACCATCCAAACGAGACTAGAAACGATCGAGTCATTTTGACAAGCAAACTCGTCCTCATCACAAACACCAAAAACCGCATTGATATGTACGGCCAAATGGAGCAACACAGAACTGTAAGGAGTCTCGAAAGAAAAATCACAAGCAAGAATCGATATCCAGCAGAGCAATATCGAATACCAGAGACACCAACGGCCAATATACTTGGCAAAGGGTGACTGGAAGCTGACTGCAAGCTGGAATATGATGAAGGATCTAAATCAGACACACTATTGCATATAGCGGTAGGTCACGTGATAAAAAAGTCTCGTTCAGAGTATTCACCGTGACATTGTTCTGCTTCTGTCAGATAACTCTAACGCATTTTGACGTGTGTACTGGGATACCAGAGGACCCAAAACTCCGCACTAATCGGAAATGCTCTAACGTGGAAATTTTCATATCATCAGGGTATATCACACTGTCTGTGAAGAATTTGCCATTCGGTGACCTGCACAGACGGTATTGGTATAAAACATCTATGTGATGACTCTTATTGGCTTTCAGCGCCGTGTGACGATTTGTTTATTCTGCACTATCTGTTCATTCCCAGTTTTCTTGGATATCTGTTGGTTTCAACTTACGGTGCAAACCTCAATCCATGTCAATTCAGTTCTAGCTATGGATCTGCAATAAATGCGTCAGCAATGTCTAGAGATACGGAGCTCTGCACTAGCCGAATAAAGTAGGTTTCGCTAGCGCGTTTTGCAAAACTCCATACCCATAAACACTTGTTGAAGGAGTTGGACAGCCTCAGTGTCTTGTAG
The DNA here is from genome assembly GCF_020647795.1 of Trichoderma atroviride. Taxonomy (NCBI): domain Eukaryota; kingdom Fungi; phylum Ascomycota; class Sordariomycetes; order Hypocreales; family Hypocreaceae; genus Trichoderma; species Trichoderma atroviride. The sequence goes on from NC_089404.1 coordinate 1,427,251, forward strand.
AATAAATTTTGGGGAGTTCAAGGATGTTGTTGTCAAGTCAGCTTCAAATGCCGTATTTACGAAGTCGAGAGTTGCTATCGCCGGCTGGTAATGATGTATATATTCAGCGGTGTGATGTGTAGAAAGAGGCAAACTGGGTGGCTGGCAACAATACTCTCTCCATCCTCATCAATCGATAATTCATAATGAACTTCTCTCGTTTTGCAATTGCTGCCGCATTGTCATTAATATGCAATACCAGCCAGTCGTGCGCGCAGACACCGCCAGGCTTTTCTCCAGCAACCAATAAGTCTCTTGGAGCAACCTTTGCAGGTACAAATGCAGCTCTTGGTGGTTCAGTCCCGCTCAGCGGTAAGTGATGCAATGGCGGCTATGAATCAGCAACCAGACTAATGAACAAATCGTAGAGACGAAAATTCCTCCACTGATTACGGCTGTAGAGCCCCTCAATACATCTTCGTCCCACATAGTAATGATGGTAGACCTCGACACTCCCGGCGGTGCCTCTAACAGAAGCCTTGCTCCTTACTTACACTGGCTCTTTACGGTGCCCAAGGGAGTCACGCAGCTATCTAACGAAACAAATTCGACCTCAATCGCGCAGTATGTTGCACCAGGACCTCATGTCGGTGATGGCCCACACCGATATGTCATTCTTCTCTTTGTAAATCCGAGTTCATCTTTCACCATGCCAGCAAGCTTCCGGAATCGCAACTTGACCGATCTGTATGGCCGTGTCATCTTCGATGTCAACAAATTTGCCACGGAGGGTCATTTTGATGTTGTTGCCGCTACTTGGTTCGAGACGGAGAGAAAAACAGTTGTCCCCATCACCTCAGCTGCTAACTTGGACGGCGTGGATTCGATGGCATTATTTCCTTACATGACTTCTTTGTTCATTGTAGGTCTCGTATCATGGATGATCATGTGAAGAATACATATGGAATAGGCTTGATGTGCAGTAGAGTCGTCTCGACAAGCCAGAGAGCCACATCGAGTGCAAACCTATATCAGAATCACGAGAGATCAATGTGCTTGGGCTCCACGGGGAGTGTGGTTGGAAGGCTGGAGTTCCTAGAGCCTATAGCTTGATTTGATCTTGTACAGTTCAATCGTGTTGGTGTTTCTTTTCGAAGTCTATAGATGGCACAGAAGCGAAATGATATAGAGTGAATAACTATATATATGATGCTGTCGTGAGACTCTGTCTACTATCCCCTCGGGATCCGCGTTTGACATCTATACATCCCGCGCAGCCTGGATACCAGAACAATTGTTGTGCTATGAAGCCCGTATCCTTTCAACAGCCATCGAGCTCAAGCCACTAAACGGTTTACGAAGCGAATCGTTGAGGGTTGAATGCGCTAGATTGCTCTGTCTCAAGGACGGACTGTACAGTGCCACAACTGTCAACGGTAGGAACATACGGAGATATGCGCAGCCAATATTCTTCGGCAGAAGATATGAATGACACTCGAGAATGACCTGACCATTTGTCGTTTCCAGTGAGTCTGCGCTGGGGCATCTGACGGACAGCGAATGGACTTTGGAGAGGAGAATACGCGCTGCTGAAAAACACGCCACTGTTAAAGCAGAAAACGCATCATAGTATGGTCTTGTGGAGCATGACGACAACAGAATCTGGCCATCATGTCGACTTACCTCTGCTTTGTAATCAGCCCACATGTTTTCAATCCTCCCATTGACGTCGTGGGCACAAGCGATGATATCGTCATTGGGGCTACGACTTTGTGAAAGTAATTTTTGAAGGGTAAAAATCTCAAGCACAAGCCGGTTAACAAGAGGCTCTTCCTGATCCGTCGTTATCCTAGATACAACGGCCCAAACATCTTGATTCGACAAAAGATTGTGACAGAATTTTGGTGAGACACTTACTGCAAAAGCCTAGATCCAATTAGCTATTAGAAATGGTGGACATTTTATGTTGCCACTAACAGTTTGGTGTATCACATGTGCGGCGACTCCTCTGAGGACGGCGACATCTTCAGACTTGGGGTCCGCAGAGACTAACATTTGCCAACAGGCCTCCAAGTGAACAAAGTAGGCGGGAGGATTTGTCGACCAAATTGCTTCATAAAGCGATAACAATACCGTTGTGCACATTTTGAACGTGACTGTCACGCCAGATCCACCAGATAGAACGGCAACATATCGAGATAATGCTTGTCCATACAGCCGAGATGCTTCCAAGAGAAGTGTGTAACTCTGAAACATGACACCGCAGAAGGCTGTAGCCGCCGCTCTGAGAGCAGCCTCGAGAATCAAGCCGTTGTCTCCAGACGATACAATCCCAAGGGCATAGAGCCACGGTCGTTTTGACGGCCCTTGTCTGTTGGATGAAATAAAGGACACGAATTGGGAAATGAACTCCAGGGATGCAAAGGCTTGAGAAGACGGCTGCTTGACTATGGGAACGGAAACATCCCGTCGCAATCGTGATCGTTCCAGCGCCTTTTGATATCGTGCGGTTACGAGGCGCGTCTGATCCAGGATTATGGGCCCTTGGATGGGTCCTGAACACGTTCTATTGGTGATGAGGCACTGAAGACATGAAGGTTGGCCGCCATCACAGCCGATGCGCCGTTGTCGACACGCTCTGCATCCACGACTCCGCCGAGGCATATCTTGGTCTGAAAAGAGAATCTTTTGCGAGGCTTTGTTGAGCAGTTGCTTGCAGTTTCGGACTGAAAGAATCTCTCTAAATAGAAATGGGATGTTGGCGGTAAGATGCATGTATTGAATGCATGGGTTATAACGCTAGCGAAACCTTCCGTACCAAGACTAGCGCTGATCAGATCTACGAGTTTCGGTGAGAATCCCGGAATATTAACCCCTTTACAGTTGTGGGATTGTAAATTGTCTGTTTACACTTAAAATCCTTCTGAGTCTTGGAAGAAAAGGATCTTTTTCATGTTGCATTCCTGCAATTGTGCGCTAAGACGTGTTGTTTGCGAGTATACGGACTATACACAATGGTCTAGTGTGTTGATCATGACTGAAGCCTTTGTCTACTACCAAAAAGAGCATTCTATATGGAGCCTTGGAAAGCAGAGGAACATACTCTGCGGCTGAAGCGAATCTCCATTGGAAATTCTCTATGGCTTCCCGTTCCAGACCTGTGAGAGAAAATCCTCCATCTTGGTAAACTCGTAGTCAGGAAACCTTTGGTTGAGTTCGCCAGACACGTCCCATCCGCCCTCAAGACTGCTGAGCAAAAAGCCAATAACGACCACCTTTGCCATTTCCTGCACTTCTTCCTCTTTAATAGCCGAATGGCTCCTCTCAAAGCGCCATGGCATGCTAATATCTCCAGCTTTGAGATTTTCGATGCCAACCTTTTCAACAGTAAAGGGACGACCTGGACCACATTAGAACGAACATTTACAAGCATTTGGACTGGACTGCAGATGTAAAGTACCTCGAATCTTCTCTCCAAGCTTGATGACCTGGGAAAGCGTGGCTCGGTTACCCTGAATTCCACTAATTTCCGGCCACTCTTTGTCAGAGCCGATGGCTTTGGCAATGACTGCGGAAGCATCAGCCGCCGTCGTCAATGTAATCGTGACGTCCTCGTGCCCATCAATCACAATGGCTTTGCATTTTTCATAATTGAAGATGATATCCAAAGGAGCAACGTGCTTTGCTGTTTGATATGGCGACGCCAGGTAGTCTAAGAAAAGGCCGGTTTGGAACAAGGTATATTCAAGAACCTAACAAATTCTGCATGAGTATAGAGCGCCAGTTGGAATGTGGGTAAATGAAGCATAATACGTGCCTTTCCATTTGCATTGATCTTTTTCAAGTACTCCCTTGCAATCTCTTTCCCGGCGTACCAAGACATGTGAGCAGTTCCCGAGCTGTAACCAGTGATTCAATACTTGCGCCCAAGGGTAAATTAAATCTGAGACACCTCTTACCTTCCATACTCGCTGGGTGCAAAACGCTTGACACCAGCAGCAACAGCGGCATCAATCAGCTGTTTCTGTGATTGTTGTCCTGATTCATGCATGATCTGAACAAAAGACAACAGAGTGTGGGTTCCCTTGAGAGCCTCCACTAGGGCACTTTGGTTGCTGTAGTCCACTGTATACCAAGTGGTTCCGGGAATCGCATCATCATTCGAAGCATCCTTTACAAGAATTAGCTTCTCTGGATTAGTAATGGTTCGAGGCTACTGACTCGTCTGCTCAAAATGGTAATGTTGTGTTTGCCCGTAGCAACAAGGGCATCTATGATTTCTCTGGCAACGGCTGTTGAAATCAGGGTTGTCTCGGGTTAGTCTGAATTGTTATGACTAGTATTGTGGGAATGTTGGAATATCATACGCCCAGAGCCGCCTGCGATAGTAACTTTGACCATTGTAAGCAATTGGATGAAGAGTGTTGCTAATTGAAAATGTATGCAATTTGCTGCTTTGTTGTAAGATTTTGGGGAGGAGATGGGAGATTAAATACTTTTCTAATTGGATCACAGAAACTAAACAACTCATGGTTATATTGACCATAAACACCGCGGGCGACCGATTCTCTGCGACTTGACTTTGATGGATTGACAATCTGCTAAGAGTTGACAAGGCTCAACGTCCAATCAGAGAGGGGCAATCGTTCCGCCGCGGTCGAACCGCTGTTTGAAATCGGAGTGCACTATAACAGTTTCTCCGCCTAATCTTACTATAGAGGGATGCTTATTCATTCCGCCGCGGTCGAACCAGGTTGAATCCTTCAACTTTGCGTGTTCAGCGATTCGTGTCTCTGCCGCGGCGGTTAAAACTAATTCGCCGCGTGTATTGCATGTGTCGCCAAATCATCACCGACTTTCACTTGCGCCTCCAAAAAGAAATACTGGGACGCTGTTTCGGCACAACCGGCTGAACCATGGCCACGGCGATCCCCAATAGCGACAGAAGCAGTGGCCAATTCTCCACACCCAAACGGAGAAAGATTCGAAAGGCACGCAAAGCTGTTGGGAGTGCAAGCGGAGAAAGATCCGATGCACTTTTGCCTCTCCAACTGAGTCTGTATGTGACGGGTGCAGAAGTCGTCGCGTCAAGTGCCTCAGCCAGGAATATCATGACGATGCAAGATTGGCACCAGCATCTGATAAACGAGGGAGCAATGTTGACAAAATTGTATACTCCTTTTCTAGCCTGTCAAATTATATCTCCTAGACTAACACCAAAAAGCGCGGCCAAGCTGGCGGTTCACATGGCGTTGCATCACCTTCCATATACAACTATATAAACAGCGCAGCATTTATCAGTTCGCCAGACAATCATGATGGAATCTCTCAGCAGCTTCTCGCAGCATGGCCAAGCCAGCCTGAGCTTGAGACCATATCAGAAATGAAAATCAGTAATACTTTCATGCTATTCCACGGCGTCACATGCATGCCATACTCGGATTTCATGAGCAACGACCTACCATCGCTTCAAGACGTGTTGCAGCCGCCTCTACCGGGATCTCACCCAGTCTTGATTGCTCGCAGGCTTCTCATGCTGGGCGTTTTTCTGCAAAGCGAGTCACTTCTGTCATCTGAGTTGCAGGTCATCATGTCTCGGGTTGTCGAAACCGCAAACAGACTGGTTGTTTGCAATGAAGACCTGGCGAGCTCACTTGAAGGCATCGAGTGCATCATGATGGAGAGCATGTTTCGTAACAATGCGGGCAATCTCCGCGGCGCCTGGGTCTCAAATCGCCGAGCCATGACTATGGCGCAAGTCATGAGCCTTCATCGATACAGAAACACTGTTTCTGGTGGTAGCAATAGAGATTGGAGTGCCAGGCCTCTGCCAAAAACAATCGATGCTGAGACGCGAAATCGTATTGAACCTGAGTTTATGTGGTTTCGGCTGGTCGCTACAGATAGATATCTATCCTTGATATTGGGGTTGCCACAGGAATCACTACAAGACCCCCATTCCGTCTGCTTGGAGTCCAAAGAGCCCAACGATTGCGCACTAGTAGATCGCCTTGAGCGCCTTCAAGTAGTTGCCGCGGGACTCATTCTGCAACGAAATAGCACAAACATTCACAACCTTGAAGCAACACTCAGAGTGGACAAACTTCTTCAAGAGGCGGCGGCTTTAACGCCTGCCCAGTGGTGGCTCCCTCCCGATCCCTTGTCCATCACGGGTGATTCTATGGAAGCTTTCAAAGAAACGCTCCGGCTCATGTATCAGCTTACCCATTTTCATTTACTTGCACAATTACATCTCCCATATATCCTCTTGACTTCCAACGATCGGAAATACGACTATAGCAAGATGACGGCTATCAACGCGAGCCGGGAGATACTATCCCGTTTCGTCCTTTACTTTGACAGTAGTTCCAACTGCTCCTCCTACTGCCGCGGAATCGACTTTTTGACTTTTATCGCTAGTATGACGCTGTGTCTTGCTCATATAAAAGGGCATTGTCAGCGTCATACTAGTATCATGAACAACGAGACTACCAGCGTCTTTCAACTTCTCGTACATCAGCGCCCTCAAGACATTGGATTCATAGAGCGTATAATGGAGAGTATGGAACACAAAACAACAAAAGACAACAACCCCATTACTCAAACAATTACCAACAGCCTGAGACAGCTTGTGGCCATTGAAGCTTCTGTGGCCAGTCAGAGTTACTTTACTGCAAGCCTCTCTTGCCAAATCGGCTGCGATGGACTTGAGAGCAGTGGTATCAGTATGCATATGAAGAATGACGTGTTGCACATCTACGTGCCTTACTATGGTACTATTAGAGTAGAGCGCGAAAGATCTATAGGCAGGTTTGTTGAGAGCAATCTTATTTTGGCAGACTCCACATCACAAATGCCCTTGGAAGCGTTTCAATCGCCTACTGAAAGGTCTCTTGTCACGGAGACTTTTGATGAACCTGTTGTATCCAATAATCGAATTACAGAGGAGGATAGCAGATTGATACCTGGCATTGGGGAAGACTTCAGTGACTGGGCACTTGGTAGCATGGATTTAACTCTATGGGAGACGATATAATCCAGTCCAACTTTTGAAGACCCATTGAGCTTCTATCAATATTCATGGTGAAATATCTGACGTGATAGATAGAGAACGAATAGGGATACAGAGATGCGAAAAGAAGCTTTTCGTGTTTATAAGTATCAAATAATAACCTTGTACATGGTAGATTATACTTTCAGTATCTCGGTTCTCACATTTCCCCAAACAAGGCCTATACAAAAAAAGGAAGTGTAGTGTTGGAGCTAATGACAGTGCTTATGATGCCAAGGTAATTCACCAACAAATCACCATCTGCATGCAGATCCTGCTGCACCCAAACGGACTGGATCATATCTCTCAACTTCCCAAAATTCCTTACAAAACTGTCCCTCTCAGTCCTGTCAATTAAATCGATGATGGCTGCTCGCCGCTCATCCGTGTATGCCTCGCAGGCCATAATAAGTAAGGGAAAGGCATGTTTACACAAACAAACCGTGACAATCCCATCAAAAGCCTCTTCAATCTCAGATTCCAGGTTTATGGTAGACTCCCATTGGCTCTGAGAGGCTCGTGAGAGGTAGATTCGTGTGGCCAGCTGCCATATTTTTACGCCAAGTATAATATCGGCGTCCGAGTTGACCAAATTTAGCGTGGAAAGAACGTTTTCGGCTCTGCTCTCAAGTGTTCTCAGGCTGTTGTGGTAGTCTTCACCGCGGCTTCTGGGGTCCCATGGATCGTACAATTTGTCACATAACTCGGAGAGCAAATTCAATATTGCGTGTGTGGGATTTGGAGACGGCAATGCCTCAGATGCATGTTAGTAGGTAATATCAAAAGAATTCTCAGTGGAGCTTACTGGTCGGTATCTCGTCAAAGATAGATGTGCGACGTCTTTGGTATTTGGATACTTTGCAGCTGTGGTGTCTGGGGGTAGCGGTTTGTGACGCCAGTGATATATGGGAAACCGAGAAACCGCATTGTAGTAGTAGGCCCAATCAAGAACGTGGTGAATATCGTTTCCGTGCGCCCGATCTTGAAGGCTAGTTGCCTGGGCAATATCTATAGCTCCCCAGACATACCACAGCCACTCGCTGGAGCTTCCTAACGGGAGTAGAATCTGCAAAGGCATTTGAGCACAACGACCGACTTGCCTTAATAGGAATACGCCTTTTGTTAACTACTCACCTCAAAAGCGCTGAGAAGCATCGATGCAGCTACATGTTGAGCCGCTTCGACCAGGCTCAGCCGCCCCCCTTTGACAGGAGCAGATAGATACTGGAGTGCCAATATCTTGAGTTGAATGGCCTGCTGGTGGAGTCCGCTGCGGTGGAGCGAAGAAAAAGAGAGCAATGCAAAGAAGAGAGCGAGGCCCGGGGCTGTGTCTCGGGCTAGAGCCATGCGTACAAGTGCGTCTCGAATCTGGACACTGCCGGTGGTAAACGTGACCAATGATAGATAGGCAGTGTTGTGAACTGGCGTGGATGCCCATGGTAAGCTAATGCACCATGCATCACACATTGGATATGGCGTCTCTTATAGACTTACAATGTTGGATCAGGTCTGTATGCTCTAAAAATGGCTGAGGCTGCATCCACAACTTGGGAATAGTTCGAATCAGGGGATGAGATGGTTGTACCCGCAGCGTTATATCACGGTATACTTGCATGTCCTGCCAAGTTGTGTTGACGAAGAGGTTGTTCCGACGGTTGGGACTCTGAACCGCTGGAGCAGAGTCTGCCACAAGAGCTCGCTTATTGTCATTGTCTCTAGGCCACGACAGGCGCATCTCGTAGCCCTCGCATTTCCGCTGAGCTCGAGCACACTTGCGACAGGCGGGCAGATGCCCGTCGCACTGAATCCTCCGGGCTGGAGGCAACACAATTAGGCACGATGATGCATGTTTGCGCACATGTCTACGCACCTGTACACGTCCAGCAGCCTTTTCGGTGATTCATATTTCCCTTTTCCACCAATTTTAGTTTCGGTATCTGACGCAAATCCGGCGATGGTGTTGTTAATTAATCAGCTCCGGCGAAACAGTCGATGACACGCATGAAGCACGCATGAAGCTTGTCCAAGTTCAATGTCTGCACTTATAATTGTCGACGCCATCACCCTTATTAGGCCCACCAGAAGCAACTTTTATCGAGGCTTGAAAGCATTTGTCATCGAATCGACGTGGCTTTGAGCAGGAAGGATTCGGCATTACAGCAGCCTGCGAAGGAGTCTCAGCCACAGCCCGATACGGCTAGGATTCGAGTCTTATCCACCGAGTTCCGAAACTGTTGGCTTCAACTCTTAACCCCGGACCCACCGGAAGCAAGTATTCTCGAGGCGCTATACCGGTTTTGATATCTTCAGCGGACTTGCGTGTCGTTGTCGTGTACTTGGCAGCATTGACGAAAGATGCATTTCTAATAGAAGAGAATGAGGATTTTATGTGAGGGATGATCTGATTCCTATGTGATGGTGGCTACGGCCAGCACTTGTCTGTCTATATATAACCCTCGTGAAGTCCTGTGTTGAAATGTAGAATCCAGATTCAATTACACAGCTCTCATCTCAGGATCATCCTCATACTCTTCACATAACCAACAAATATCTATTTTTTCTACTTTTCTTTTCCAAACAACGCACTTTCAATATGGCTACCTACCTAGTTACACAGGCCACCGGCCAACAAAGCCAGTCGGTCATCGCCCATCTGCTCGCAGCAGGCTTCAAAATCCACGCCGTCGTCCGCGACCCTGCAAAGATTCCACCAACCTTGAAACAGCAAGGCATCACCATCTTCAAGGGCGAAAGCACAAACTTTGACGAAATCTTCCAGGCAGCGCAAGGCTGCAAGGGAGCTTTCCTAAACACTTTCCCGATTCCAGGAATAGAAGCCCTGCAGGCCAAGACCATTGTTGCGGCATGCGAAAAGGCAGGAGTAGAGAATCTCGTCGCCGCCACCACCTTTACCGTCGAAAATAGAGCCTTTTGGGATGACGAGGTCACGAAGGAGGTTGGCTTGCACGACTACTGGGTATCCAAAGCACAAGTCGAGGAGGCTGTCCGCGCGGGCAATTTCAAATCGTACACTATTGTTCGGCCCGCCGTCCTTCATACAGACTTTTTCCTGCCAGGCGTCCATCTCAACTTCCCTGCGCTCGCCGAACGTGGAGAGCTGGACCATGCCTTTAATGATGGCGTTCCCATCTTTTATACCGATATACAGGACGTTGGAAAGTACGTCGCAGCAGCCTTTCAGGATCCAGCCAAATTCGCCGGCCAGGAGGCCAATGTGATCAAAGACCTTCTTACTGCTGAAGAGGTTGGCGCTATCATTGCCAAGGTTAGCGGTAGAGATATTCCAGTGAAACGCAGGGCCAATGTGGAAGTAGAGGAGCTCAAGGCCTCTGCCCACGGCATGTTGTTTCACCTTTGGGCAAACAAGAAGGATCTAACTCCTTATGTGAATGTGGCCAAGGAAACTCAGGCCAAGTTTGGCATACCATTGACTTCACTGGAAGCGGCGTTGCAGAGGGACAAGGCTCGTCTTTTGGAGTGTTTGCCGGCGTAATCGCCAGGATGTATATAGCAGTTAGTGTAGACATGCCCTCTTAGCAATTAAGATATCGTTGATTTAGCAGACTTCAAAGCTTGTTCACTTGATGAATATAGGGTTACAAGAACGATAATCATAATGATTGATTATATTTACATGACTGAAGTGATGAAGTGTTTTGGTATATGTGCATCAACTTTGCGTAGTGGTTAAGTTAGTAGCGGCCAACTGGTGGTCTGCAGTGTAGCGTGGACATCAAGTTGAGAATACTTGCAATAGCATATGAAGGAGCTTGCGGTTTTGTAAATTCCTCATGGTGACTCTTACTGGGAGCGATGAAGCTTGCTCTTCCATCGAGCGTGCCGCGGACATCTTCTTGGGACTTCCAATCTAGGTATACCTACCACAAGACAAGAGACGCCGAGTGTCACGAAATCTCGGCTAGATACAATATCCAATCAAGACTTTGCTGAAAGCTATCAGCACGTTTAGTACATCAGTTAATGGGACGAAATGGCAAAGGCTTATGACTACAGCGACAACTATGCCATTCGGCTTGACTAAAGTGGCACAATAGCCAGCAGCTGATCCTCTTAAATGGCCCTGCACTGATGATTGTCCACGGCCGAACCCAGTCCGAACTTGGTGTTGTGCAGTCTGGAATAGAAGTGTCAATCCGGGGTACAGCGCATACGGCCCAGGCAGATGGTAGCCCATCTTATACACTACACGCGGATGAGTTGGTTGGAGTTTGGAGACTGCGATAAAAAAATCGACATTTTACTCGAGATGTCTGTTATACTAGCGGCCACTTAATGGTACAAGACGATAGACAGGCGAATCACATTGTTCAAAAATGCAGGGACCATTGTCAATACGTGTACTCCCATCATGGTAAAGTAGCTCGTCCATATGATGCGCTGGCTGACAGGCAGGACCGAGAATACCGACTGAGATGGCATTCGCCGCTCTCAATTATCAAGACTCTATGCTTCGATCCGGAGCCGCAAATAGTCCAATGTGGTCGAACCGTGTCATGAGTTGTGGCTTCGTAAAGCAAATAGAAGCCCAATTGAGGCTAGCCTCACAAGACTGAGACAAAGTCCGGTAAGATCAATATCATTGACTACTGGCAAAGACAGCCTAGATTTTATGATGAGAATTGGAGTCATAAATGTGATGGATGATCACGGTTATGGCGGCTACATTGTGTGGGTGGCCTCGTCATGGTACTGGGCTTATAAGCCCAAGAGGTGGAGATGATGCGACACCACCGACCAACATGCATTTCAAGCGTGGCTAAGCACATGCGTATCAGTTCAAATGGGCACTTATAAGTAGGTCGCAAGCATGCTCTATGGCTGCAGTGCCTGGTTCTTGAGTCTCATTCTTCTCTTCAACAGTTTGGTTTCCTCTTCTCTATTCTCCTCTATCTCCTGTGAAACACATGGACTCTCCAACTACCTGCTACGATGTCCTCATTCTCGGAGATGGTCCCGCCGGTCTATCGGCCGCTCTAGCTCTTGCTCGCGGTGATCGTTCCGCCATCCTCCTCAGCTCTGGTTCGTATCGCAATCACGGCGTGGCTGCTCTCCACAGTGTAATTGGCCACGATGGTGAGAGTCCCGAGCAGTTTCGCGCTGGAGCACGAGAGCAGCTGCGACAAAAATACCCAAACATTGCCATGGCTGAAGGAGAGATGATTGTGCAGGCACGCCAAGCCGAATTCTCTTATCAAGGGCGCAATTGGAAAGGCTTCCGCTTAGAATCTGCGAGAGGCAATTCCTTCTATGGACGCAAGTTGATCTGGGCTGCCGGAGCTCGCGATTGTTTCCCGGAAGATGTGCCCGGCTTCGCTGCTTGCTGGCCATCTCACATCCATCACTGTCTCTTCTGTGATGGGCTGGAACAGATCCGGAAGCAGCCAACAGCAGGCGTGGCTGTCTTGGCATATCCGTGGAAGCCCATCTACGGCTACTTGGCCATGCAGGCGGCGTCGCTACGGCCTGCTCGAGTCGTCATTTTGACCAACGGGGATGTGTCTGAGCAAGAGCAGGAGGCTGTAGAAAAGGCGTTGCGACTGGCCCGCGGCGTTGGCTGTACCGTCGACAATCGCCGAATCTCTCAGCTTCATCTTTCAGATGCTGCTGGGTCCAGCCTGGTGACGGTCGATTTCACCGATGGCTCTCACGACGAGTTTGTGTTTCTCATGAACAAGCCCAAAACCGACGTCACGTCTCGAGAGCTCATCGATCAGCTGGGACTCGAGCTGGAGGATTCGCCGCATCTCGGAACTACCATCAAGCGCCGCGAGCCCTGCGGCGAGACAAACATTCCCGGCGTCTACGTGATTGGCGATGCAGGAACCCATGCCAAGCAGATTGTGGTGGCCATGGCGCAGGGCGGATATGCCGTGGATAGTCTGTGGGGCGAGTTGCTTACAGAGGACGCTGAAAGGAAGATGCAAGATATCAAAGGCGGCGTTGCATCTTAAAACGGTACAACTATGATTGAAGCACTTGTATCAAGTACATTATTTACACCATGTTCAACTTTATATAGTAACTTGTTTATTCTGTTTTCTGTTCTTTGACTATGAAATGAATTTAAAGGGCACCACCAGGGGTGGGCACCAGGGGTGGAGCCTGCGGCGTAATTTAATTCCACATGGGGAAACTCACCAAGCCCAGACACAATGAGGATTGATAGATTGAGAGCTCTTTCTTGATGTTATGAGTGGTAGTGCATGGCTGTTCTTACTGGTGGGGTGATTTGGCTAATGTATTGCAATGACAAACTAGACCTATTAAATAGCCCGTATTATTTTGGCAATACGCCGGCTTCTTCAATGGACTATCGGCTCAAGCTGGCGGAAGTGAGGCAATAACAGGTCCATGTTCTGGGCTGCAGCGTATTACTGCCAGCTTAGACTTCTGTCAGCCCCCGCATCCTTTCGTCTCTTCTTTCTTCAACTCATAGCCGTCCAAACCCCATTTCATCAGTAATTCACCTCAAAACTCGTCCAAATGAAGGCGTCAAAGCAATTGATCGATAGCTCGCAAGCGATCCTAGAACCCACCCGTGGCTTCTACTGACGACGTAGAAGCGCCCATCTGCCGCGATTTCACGAGGACTGGGGATTGGCCAAATCGGCCTAGGCTGCAGGGCAAAAGCGCCGGTTGCAAAAGAATCTTGACCCCAGTCAATGCAGAAATAGGTCAGATACGCGCGCTGCAGGAGATTGCGGAGAACCAGGGAACCAGATTGACCAGCGGGCCCTCGCCGCTGGGCGATGTTCCATGTGCCAAAACAACTACTTCTTGAGACCAGATAAACGAGCAGAGTAGCACAGCTGGCTTTGTAAAGTCTGGGGTGCTCCACACACGGGGGCGGTTCTGCCCGATCCGTCATGCATGATCTAGCCTCGCAAGCTTGACAGCAATCTTGACCGAGTGGTCGTAGTGCAGGCTGCAGAGACCTCCTTCTAGCTTGAGACACGTCCCAGATCGCCAAGGCAGATTCGTTGAAACCCGGCACGGCACTCCATCTTCGAGCAATGGGCTCTCTGTCGTGCCGCATTGCCACCATCCCGGCTGTGGCGCTGTGGCTGCGGCGTAATTTTGGCGAGCAGAGCCTCGATCAGCCGGATAATTCCGTGCTAAGCCGCGTATCAGTGGAGCTGCGGAGTGGAATAGTCGAAGAAGAACTGATGACTTCCATCAATTACAGTAGCAGTGTGCATGGTAGAGGAAATCATCACTGTTTAGATTCAAGCAATCGTGGCACCATTCACGTTACTCGACATTGACATAGGTTATCTTGAATGGATCAAGATCGGCTGTTGTCCGCAAATCATCAACTAAGAGAATTCAGTTGAAGAACTCAGGCATGTCAGTACCAGAGAAATGAAACTCAATCAGTGAAATATTAAGACGTTGAATCAAATGAAAATCATTTCCATCCGGTTACTATTTCGACCCAAGGCAAAGCTGGAGGGGTCTACAAAATGCAGCGTATTCATCTGCTCATCCCGTAGGTTGTGAATCAGCAAGTCCATTCGAAGCAACATGAAGCTGATTAATGATGTTCGGCCACATACTACTTTGCCTTATGTTAACATAGTAGCTATTTATAGAGCTGCGTAGGTATACAGGGCTTGTCGTAATTGCTAGTTGTTTGTCAATTCCGCTAATCTTCTTGCAAAACGTCTCAATCTGAAGGGGACGTCGATGTACATGCATTACGCCATGTTGATGAGGCATCTCCATGGGCTGATTCCACGGTACCACCACAGCCTTGCGGTGCGGTGCAAACCAGCCAATGAGAGACACATTATGCAACCTCCATAGCCATTGATCCCTTTCATTGGTCTTCAATTACTTTCGCGACGCGACGCGTTCTCGCATTAGGCTCCATTGGACTGCAAGAAAAATTCGATCCCTGTTCCAGGTGCCCGACCTCATCTGAGCTGAGGTATTTCCACGCTCCATTCCCATACTCAACCAAGCACAGCAGACCGCGAAAACAAAGATTGCAGCGACTAGATCTTCCACGATCCACCGCCAAAATATAATAGTCGCATCCAAGAATTTTCGGATTGACCCCGTTGTGTATCTTTTTACATTATTACTGCTGAGAACTGGCAGGTCACATTGCGACGTTCGTCGTCTTTTCCGCCCGAGATCCGACCGCGTCGGCCTTTAGCCAATTCATTTTTCCCAGCTGTGGTTTCTATACAATGGAAGGAGATCGCAAAATATTTGATAACAAATTCGGGAATAATAACACTTTCGTTCAGGGCAATGCAACTATTAATCGCCCCGGAGAAAGCTCGCAGCGGCAAGGAAAGAACGACATTCTAAAGCGTCTCTATACATCCCTATATAAAGATCGAAAAGACAGAAATCCCCCACGAGTACCCGGTACGTGTGACTGGTTTGTGACCCATGAGGACTTTCAGACTTGGAATGAGAGTCACTCGTCAGCCATGCTCTGGGTGTCTGCGGATCCAGGATGCGGAAAGTCAGTTCTAGTAAAACACTTGGTCGACTCTGTTATACAAACTACAGAGTCTAGAACAGTGTGCTACTTCTTCTTCAAGGATGACTTTCCGGACCAGAAGAATATAATTAGCGCTCTCAGCTGTATGCTTCGCCAGATATTCGTTCAGAAACCCTCTTTGCTGTCCGATGACATCCTGAGAAAGTTTCATTCAGGAGGAGAAACATTCGCTACTTCATTCAGCGAGCTTTGGAAACTTCTGATGCAAGTAGCAGAGAATAAGAACGCAGGCGAAATCGTCTGTCTTCTCGATGCAATTGACGAATGCGAGGATCAGAGTGGCCAGGGAAGATGCGAACTTCTCAAGGCATTGTGTACGCTATACGGAACCGAAGCTAGAAAGCTTTCAAATATAAAATTCCTCCTCACCAGCCGGCCATATGTTGGAATTCATCGCGGCCTTCAGCCGATACAGCTGCCAGAACTACCAGTGATCCGCTTGAGTGGAGAAAGCGAAGAGGAAATAAAGAAAATTTCCCTGGAGATCAAGATTTATATCAACGCCAGGGTCAAAGATGTAGGAGAACGTCTGCGTCTTTCTCAAGCTGAATGTGATCTCCTATTACAGAAGCTTATGCACGTTCCCAACAGAACCTACTTATGGGTATATCTAGTCCTCGATTTCATTGAGAACAGCATCAATGTCAACATGATGTTAATTGAGGCTATAAATATACCTACAACAGTCGACGAAGCATATGAGAGAATACTTTCCAAGAGCTTTGATACTGAACAAGCTAGAAAGGCATTGCATATCATTGTTGCAGCAGCACGACCCTTAACTCTTAAGGAGATGAACTTCGCACTAGCCTTAGATAATGGCCACCAGCGATCCTATGATGCCCTCGGTCTAGCACCTGATGACCGTTTTCGTGAAACTCTACGAAATATTTGTGGCCTCTGTGTCGTGGTTGTTGACTCAAAGGTCTATCTGCTCCACCAGACAGTAAAAGAGTTCCTTGTTAAAGCGGATGATATGCAAACCATCGGAAGCGATTGTGGGGATCTCGGATGGAAATTGTCACTATCCTTACTGGAATCTCACCGTATTCTCGCCGAACTCTGCGTCTGGCACCTCCTTGCGGGATTGACGATTATATCTGGCTCATCAACCCAACTGAACTGGCATGAAGCTTTTCTCGACTACTCTGCAAAACATTGGGCATCACATTTCCATCAGACGCCCATTGAAATGCAGTCCATAATGACTGAATCAATACTGAAGATTTGTGACGTTACTTCAATTTGTTGCCACACATGGTTCAGCAGCTATTGGACTACTACAAATACAGAGTTTCCAATGGGATTCACAACTCTTATGATGGCGTCCTATTTCGGGTTGAATTTAGCAGTTAGCAGCTTGCTTACGATACCTGATACCGAACTGGATATTCAAGATGGCACATACAAGCGGACCGCTTTGTCTTGGGCTACAAGAAATGGCTTCTATAAAGTTTCTAAGCTTCTGCTCAAAGGCATCCGGAAAAAGCGAGTCACTCTTAAATGGCTGCTTAAAAAAGGGAGCGAAAGTCAACCTGAAGGACAAATATGGCCGAGCCCCATTGACATATGCTATTTGGAATGAGGATGTCCCCCTTATCCGGCTACTAATTAAAGCAGGGGCGCAGGCAAACCTGAGAGATGAACTCGATGGAACGCCATTATCATATGCCTTTTGCAACGGAAACGTTCAAATAATTGATCTCCTTGCCAAGGGGAAGCGTGTAGTCGATATTGAGAACGATATCAACCGGCTATTGCTTTCTGCGGCAGAAAAAGGGCATGAGGAAGTAATGTCTCTACTACTCAAGACGAATAGAGCAAATATTGAGGCCCGAGATGTACATGGCCAGAAACCTCTTATAATTGCTGCTAATGGCCACCAATGGGCAATAGTGAGACTATTGATCGAGGCTGGAGCAGACATAGAGGCTCGAGACAAATACGGCCAGACACCTTTACTCTTTGCCTCTCGGAATGGCCATGAAGCAATAGTGACATTACTGCTTGAGGCAGGAGCAGATGTAAATGCTCATGGAAACAACTGCCTAACAGCTTTAATCTATGCTTCTTTGAATGGCAATAAAGCAATAGTGAAATTGCTGCTCAATGCAGGAGCAGATATAGGGTTTTGTAATGAATTTGGCCAGAGTGCTTTAATGATAGCCTCTCTAGGACATCGTAAAGGAATAGCGAAATTGCTACGTGAGGTAGCAGCGAGCCGATCATAACGGGATAATGGCTAGTTAGTCTGACTTGGGGTTTCTTTGGACGGTCATTCTGAGGTAGTGAGATTGCTATTGGTAGCGTGGTTGGACACATTAAACACAGAGAATAGTTATAGAATCAATAAATGCTGCAAACGGATGCGGATGTGGAGATTGCGAACAACACTGCTGGTGGTGGAAGGGGGAGGCTACGATGGAACGCACTCTTGGTTTTGAGCTATGCTTCTTTCAAGGTATCTGGGGAATATTGAGCATGCTATAGGAGACAATAGCTAATCCTGATCTTGGTCAGGGCTGAGAGAAAGAGTGGGGTTTTAAAAAGAATCGGGTATACCTCTCGTGTAGACAAACCAACGCTTCCAACCTGTGTATTTCTCATAATATAAGGTCGCAGAGTGAAATTACTTGAGAATGATGATAGGAAATACAAGCAGGTTAAAGATTTTAGTTGATGTATCGGAATGCCTGTCCGTTTTTGATGGCGGTGAAATAGTTAAGCTAAGACTAGACTTAAGTGTGAATTGAGTGAATGGTGGACAAAAAGTCCTAAATTGAGCATTGGAGTGGTCAAGGTAACACCAGGTCCAACATTGTGTACCTAGCTATTTTCCAACTTATGTCGAGCTGCAGCAAATTAATGAGCAGCTGTGAACAGGGCATATCACTAGAGTCACCAAAATATAGGTATGTACAATGAACCAAGGAAACGTTATCCATCACCCCGGTCATGTTGTCCAGCATTCGAGCTGTAGCTGGAACTACTACTGCTGCTGCTACTGCTGCTACTGCTGCTACTGCTGCTACTGCTGCTACTGCTGCTACTGCTGCTACTGCTGCTACTGCTGCTACTGCTGCTACTGCTGCTACTGCTGCTACTGCTGCTTTTCAGAGGTATTAATGCATCATGGCAAAGTCATCATGTCTCCCTTACATATAATAGCAGGGGAAGATAAGGCCTATACATGCAAAATGTTCTCTCAACAACCGACGTTTTTGTTTCGCCATCGCTGATAATGAATTTACTAACTTGTCAATAGTTTTCATCACCAATTAGGCCAAATGTTCGTATCAACTGGTATTAAACAGCTACATCTTCGGCGCCACCTCAGTGTTGGGTCCATCAACCTTTGCAATCGTCTGCGTACTCTTCTTATAGCCCTCTTCGTTTTGAAGATGGTTTACATAATCTGCTACGCGTGGAAACTCCTTCTTCCATGATCCACCTTCCCATTGCCCCATATTGTCAAGAGCGTCTTTGGCTGAGAAGAGAGGGAAGCTGAGGATGATGTCAGCAGGAGTGAGGTGGTCACAGCAGATGTAGCGTCCGCCAGAAGTGCTCAGTTGTTGATCCAGGAACTTGATGTGTCTGTAGATATTTGGGAAGATGTAGCTTGAGATGATTCTGTTGGCGACGGCGGTGGTGATGGGGCGAATTAGAAAGGGAACGGGCGGTTGCTTGAGTCCTGCACAAGTCAGGTGTCAGTATGATGATAGAAACCTGTTCAACTTTATCTTTATCAAGTGGTACGCACTACTAATCACCAAGCTGAGGACCAGATATGGCATCAGGCTGCCCTCGCTGTAGTGCAGGAAATACTGATTCCTCAGCCACGCCTCTGTCTCACCCCCAATCTTGCCCTCCATGCCCTCTTTCCATTTCTGCGGCACGAGGCGACGGCCTTCAGGAAAGTGCTCGCACAGATAATTCGCCATGTAACCGCTTTCGGCCAAGACAATGGGCTCTGCGCTTCCACCAGGAGGCGTGATGACCACGACGGGGGATTTCCCGAGTGGATGCACCTTTTCTAGCTCTGGGGGTGCAAACATGGTCTGTTTGTTGCGGTGGTACAGCTTGATGTCAAAGTTGATCTTGAGTTCTTCCAAGAGCCATACTATGCTTTGAGAGCGGGATTGGTTGAGCCTGGGAGAGGTTAGCTGTGAGCTTTATATGATGCCTTGACTGGTGGGTTGAGAACAAGTTCTCTATGCTCTAATTGATGCAACGTACCAATGGAGCGTGACCTTGGGCTCCTGTTCGTTGGTAGCCATGATGAAGTTGTATCCGATTAGTTGACAACGAAAAGGCCAATTATGATTGTAGAGAAAGAATTTGTGAATTTCTGTGTTTCGACTGAGCAGTACACTGAAGCGATCTATGACGGCGCTTTATACAAAGCCCAGTCCTCACCAACGTCATACCGAGTCTAGCTAGCAGAAATCAATCACCACTTTTGCTCGGCGCAAACTTCCTAAAAACGCCACTAAAAAAATGGAACCCACCGAGTGAGATGCAGAAATTCGTCCATTTCGACCGAGCAGCTCAATAGACTCGGGAGCAGGCTTTGACAGGGATGAGAAGAGATGCTGGTTTTCCCTTTTCGGCAAGGGCAGATTTTATGCCTCGGGTCGGGAATTTCGCGGGTGTAGAGCATGGGCTGCGGTGAGAAGAGATGCCGAGATCTGAGTTATCTCACTATTCACATAGACATGTATCAGCAATGTTGGACATGGACTTTTACAGATGTGTCATTTTCTAGCTGAATACAGGCGGATCATACTGTATTTCCAGATGCTCAGAGGATCTATTGTCTCTTCTATGCACATGTGGTGAATCTGCGCTACTCATCTTCCAGGCTTCTCATTGGCTGCACACCTCGGTCAATCATACCCCGCCACAAAAATGTCCACCACTCATCTCAAACCTTGCAGTTCTCATCGCTCAAAGGCTTTTACGGCATCTCTTACTCACCTCCCACCGTGAGCCATTGAGCTCTGCGCCATGCACGCATCTCGCAGCATCTGCTCAAGATGCGCCTCTCAGCTTCACTCACTGCAAACTCGGCGACTCGGTGGCACGGCGCTGTTTGCCTCTTTGAGTGATGCCGCAGGTCTCCCTAACGCTGCATCAAACTCATCATCAGGGAGACCAGCAACTCACGATAAACATGAAGAAGCATTTGGAAACAAACAACGCAGTTACAATCATGGCACATCGAAACGAAATCCCAGGAGAGTCTTTAATGGAGGTTCTGGCTTTGCAAAGAAAGGACCCCTCAGAGCGTCAGAAGATTCTGCCATTGCTCTCTTCAAAGACGTAGTCAATCCAGAGACAAAAACAGCAACACGGCAATCCTCTCTCCTTGGTGAATTGGAAATTGCGGCAAAGATCAAAGAACTGTCTAATAGAAAGATTGATGTTCTTGAAAAGCTCGAGATCTTCAAGAAAACCATTTCGCCACACTTGAAGGGATACTACGGACAAATGCCCAAACAATTACTCCTCTCCGCAACTCAATTCTTGGAAAAGACTTGCGACGAAGTTGCCGAGCGCGGCGATACCGGCCACAGCATCGAGCTCTCCAAGCTTTACAGCAGCATAGGAAAGACGGATCTCGATATTAGGAATCAGCTTGTGCTCAACCTCTGCTATGCCATCCTCTTTCAGAAGCAAGACTCGGCAGACCGTGCAAAGCTGATGAATGAACTCATCGGCCTATGGAAACACATTTCACAGCTTCGACGCAGGAGTCAAGAGCATGAGTCACTCAAATTCTCCTTTCCTCAGGTCCAAGATGTCCGACGAGACATTGCCGATGGCAAAGCAACCAAGACGCACCTCCATCCCACGACAAGGTCATTGGCCGCTTTATTCCTCCAATTCACCCCGGACCAGGCCCGCGACATCATCCCAGGCCTCTTGGCGACTGTTGCTGTTCTCTCAGATCCACGATTTATCAGGTCAGGAACATACCCAGCCATGGCCCCTCTCTTGAATCTACTGGCCGTAGCACTTGGGAACAAAGAAGGTGTGC
The DNA here is from genome assembly GCF_020647795.1 of Trichoderma atroviride. Taxonomy (NCBI): domain Eukaryota; kingdom Fungi; phylum Ascomycota; class Sordariomycetes; order Hypocreales; family Hypocreaceae; genus Trichoderma; species Trichoderma atroviride. Next base: position 1,448,881 of record NC_089404.1, read on the forward strand.
CTGAGTCATACGTATCCGGAGTATTCAGCGATCGTATCCGATTCCCCCAGGCCAAGCTCTCTGAGATTCAATCCTACGTTGTCCAGCAATGGCCCCAAGCGATTGAGATGCTGCAGAAAGAAGACGCACCGTGGCGCTCACACTCGTCGCCCATCTTCAATGCTCTCCACATACAGCTCCGGCAGGCATACGACGCCCGCGACAGCGGCACCGTGTACTCCATCTGGCAAGACTTCAAGAGCCGCCTGGAACGGAAACCGGGGCTTGCAAAGCAGCTGCGCAACAATGCTGAATTCCTTGACTATTGGATATTCGTCTGGTGCGCGTTCCGCCGCCCTAGGGAGTTGCAGGAGACATTTAGTTTGATGCAGCGACTGCAGATATTCCCTACCATCAAGACCTATACGGGAATGATGCACGGCTGGAAGATATGCAAGGACACAGACAAAATCGAGGCTCTTTGGGCAAAGCTAGCAGGCTCTGGTATGACGCTTGATACCATCATCTGGACAGAGCGCATCTCCAGTCTCATCGAGGCTGGAAAGCCGCAAGCTGGAATCGAGGCACTTGCAGAAATGCTCGCTCTGTGGAAGACAGCAGTTCAGAATAATGCTCAGCATACAGCCGCACAGCCCACTATTGAAGCCGTCAACGCAGCTTTCAAGGGCCTTATACAAGTCGACCGCAAAGCCGCCTTTGACGTGCTCAAGTGGGCGGGCCGCGAGCAAATCGAGCCCAACGTCCGAACCTACAACATCATCATCCGCCAGAGCTTCCGCGATGGCTCCCCCCGACGAAGTGCAGAATCTGCTCAAGGTCATGTCCGAGAACAACATCGAGCCGGACCCCGCCACATTCACCATCATCCTCGAGGAAGTCATTGGCGGAATGGGCCTCGCCCCAGCCGCCGACCAAGTCGAAGCCGTCCACCTCGTCTTCCAGGACATTGCCAAGGCCGGCCTGCGCCCCAACCAGGAAACGTACGGCAAGATGCTCTACGCCGTGTCGTCGCTCGCCAACGGCACCGACGAGGCCATCGACGCCGTGCTCCAGCACATGCGCCAGGACGACTTCAAAGTGACTCCTCACATGGTCACCATCCTCATCGAGCGCGCTCTCAACCGCGACCCACCCAACATGAAGGACATTGACACGCTCCTCCTCGAGCACGGCTTCTCCCACGTCGGCGTCGGCGACCAGACCCTCTGGGAGCGCGTCATGAGCGCAAACGCCATCACCGGCAACACGGACCGCGCCATGGCCGTCTTTGAGGACCTGCAAAAGGCGAGACGGCCGGTAACGTCGCTGCCGTGCTTGACGGATCTGCTGTGGGCGCTGCTGGCGAGCGAGAAACGCGATGAGGCAAGGCGGGTGGTGGACGTGGTGCTGGAGTACAAGACAAAGGATCGGGACTGGGAGGGAGAGTCCAAGGACAATAGGTACTGGAAGCATCATTTCTGGTTTTTGGCCGAGGAGAGGGGGTTGCTTGAGGGGAAGGAGGTGCCGGATGTGCTGAGGGCGAGTTTGCGTGGATGAGGTTTATAGACGAGATATTCTCATCATAGAAATGTACAACAACAGCGATATTCACAGACATGACGTATCCTTTTTTGCTTCTTCATATTTCATCCTACTGAAGCTCCGAAATCACGTCGTATCCATTTGATCCCCAGTCTCCAGCAACGCCGCCACCTTCTCCAGCCCTTCCACCTCCCCTTTATTCAACCCTCTCCCCTCCCCTTGCCACTCCCCATCTCGCACTTCTCCTCTCGGACCAAGCTCCAATCCCACCACCGTCTCGAGATACTTTCGCGACGAAGATTCAATGTACTCTGCGCGTTCTCTCCTCCATGACGTTGGCGTCACCGGCTCTTTTCCTGTCTCGGAGGAAGCAGCAGCAGTACTATCATCTCCCGGTACAGTCAATTCCGGCAACAATTTTCTCAGCGACCCCGACAGCGCCCGCAGCGACTGCAGCTGCGAAAGCGTAAATTCGGTCGTCGTCGTAATGGGCTGCTCGCCGCCGCTCTCTTCAAGCCCGCCTCTATCGCGCAAGAAGGAAAACGGCTTCGTTGTTGCCGCCGCCGCACCGTCCTGATCCATTGCATTTTGTTGATCCTCTTCAGTCTTGGTCGCATCCGTGTCCACGCCGAGAAGCGATCTTAGACGTCGCAGAAGGGCTTCGTTGTGCGCTTTTTCCGATTCCAGCACGGCGTTTAATTTCTGGCTTGCTTGTAATCTTCTCCGTAGCGCGGTGATGGATTCAGTAGTCGGCTTATCGTTTGCATCACCATCATCCTCCTCCGCCGCAGGAAACTCCAACCCGGCATAATGTGACAGTCGCATGTACGGCTGGTCCTGCGGCCGGACAGTCAAGATGTTCTGCATGACGTATAACTCGAAAATGTCAAAGTTCTTGTCGATAGATGCGTTGAGGAGGGTTTCGAGCTGGTGGGTGCCATTTTCAATCTCGAGCTTGGCGGCCTCTTCGGGGGAGAGCTTTGGGTTCTGCTCTGATGATGCTTGTTTTGGTTTCTTGGCGAAGCCAAGTTTGTGGGGCGGGATGGAGAGGAGGAGGCGTTCGACGGAATCGAGGGCGCGGTCGGCGAGGACGTTGACGGTGTTGATGATGTCGTCGAGGAGGGACTGGCGATTGTGAGCATGGTTTGGTATGTTTATATTGGGAGAAGCATACCACTGGGGGATAGCTAAAGTGTTCTGTGAGGAGCTCGTAGTCGGAGCTGGTGGCCGCCATGGCGGGCGAGGCTGAGCGTGACCTTATTCCAGGCGGGATGCGCAGATGCAGGTGGTGTTTGGACAAGGCTGCGACGCGACGAAGAAGCGCGTAGTGAATTGAGTTTTGTTGATGGCAATTAGACAATGGGCGATGCCTGATTAATCTGGTATATAAAAAATAAACAAAGTAATAGAGAAATATGCTTTCAGATTCTGCAGTGTATATCGTAAATCAGTCTTCATTAGTCCAGAGTCAAGATACAAGCTCATCGTCGTCCCAAGTGGAGCCCCGAATCCCTCGCAGCCAGCTCCAGCCTCACTCCCATTTCCAGGTACGTACCCCTGTGGCTGCTGCGGTCGTATTCCCCACTCCTGCTGTCATCCGCTTGTCGCTCTTCGTTATCAATCCGTTTCCGCCCAGGCGGTCTCGCCGATCATCCCCAATTGGAACCAACCTCTTCTTATAAATCTCTGTGTATTAATTCTCCTGCTGCAGAAGAGCGATATTCATTGTTTATTCTCACCTGCATTCTTTACTTCCATTTTTGTCCTCTGTTACAAAGAATCAGAGCAAATACAGAGACACACTCATAGCTCCAGACAACGCACATCTCCGCCCACCATGTCCAAATACGCCGAAATGGCCAAGGGCAAGCTGTCCGAGGGCCGCGAAAAGGCCTCCGGGCTCAAAGGCAGAGCCAAAGGCAAAGTCGTACGTCGTCCTCTCTCCAATTCGCATCTCTCGCTCTGTCTCTATCTATCTATCTCTCTGTCTTCAACACTTGACTACATCTAAAATCTAACTTCCCTCCCCAGACAAGACACATCCCCGGCCGAGGCCACAAAGAAGAAGAAGAGGTCGCCTCCCACGTCGCCCGTCCTCTCAGCTCCCTCCGCGATCCAAACTCCTTTGCTCCTCCGCCCAGACGCACAGGCTCAGGCCTGGCTCCCCCCTCCACCTCCTTCCACAGCCAAACGATCCGTCGTAAAGGTACCCGGCACATATCAACCCGCTTACGAGGAAGAGGAGGAAGAGCACCAGATACCTACCGGACCATACAGAGCGGATACAACGGGTCTCTCAACTTCTAATCTGCCGGCCCCTCCAGTGAGGAGAGACCACCCGAGCAACCAGAGTCCTCCTCCATACGAGTCTGTCGTCTCCTCCGCCGGCACCAGAGCTCCTCCGCCGAGTCTTCCCCCAAGACTGCCTCCACGATCTGGCTCCGGAACGCCGGGTCGCACAGAGAGTCCATTGTCAGCTCTCGGAGCCAACCCCAACGACCTCAACCAGGGCGCCATCAACAGGCTGGGAGCTGCCGGAATATCCGTCCCGGCCTTTGGCATTGGCAAAGCATCTCCCAGCTACGATGATGACGATGCGCCGCCTCCCCCAAAGCCTCCTCGACCCGTTGTTGCTCCGCCACCGCAGTCGCATCTTAATGAGCTGCAAAACCGCTTCGCCAGACTAGGCACGTCCAACACGGGCTCCTCTACGGGATCGCCAACTCCTCCCAGTGAGACCACTACTCCTCCTGTCATCAGGGCGGCGGCACCATTCCCAGCACCAGCGCCGTTAGGGTCACCGGGTCTAGCAGGAAAGAAGAAGCCGCCGCCACCTCCGCCAAAGAAGAAGCCTACGCTATCTGCTGCTGCAGTAACTCCTCCGGCCAACGATGAGCCGCCCCCCATCCCCTTATCGACCCGTCCATCTTACCAGTAGCCGGGGAATCATATTCCCAAAACTTTTTGTAAAAGCAATGGTCAGCTGCACGTATTCATATTTGAGGCACGTCATTTTGTTACATTTTGCATATTGTAGTCTCGTTCTTGTCTGGCGTTGGGAGGACCAAGCATTGGCTTCAGCATACAAGTTTTAATAGAAAAGTATTGGTGAAATCATGTTTAGATCAGCAAATTGAATTTCTGGTCCTTTTGAATTGTTTCCGCTCATTTCTCCAGCTATAAGGCTTTTTTAGTTAAGGGGATATATGCCATGGCGCCGAGTTAAACGCAAAAATGTGACTCGTAACTTTGTTTCCTCCACTCGTCATCTCTCTCCCAACCCGCTTTGTTCCTATCTCTTGTGTAGAAAAAGCAAATTTAAACCTTCATCTCGGTGACACCGTGCTTCCAGACGATGACGTAGGGGGTAACACCGTCCTCACGGTAGTTGAGGAGGACAACCCTGATGATATCCATTAGTACAAGATCATCGAATGAAATTCTGGCTGGCCAGCTGCGTAGTCGTGACTTACATTCCGTCGGGGTTCATGGACTCGCCAGTGTAGAACTCAAAGTCCTTGAAGTTGGGCAGCAGCTTCTCCTTGACGTAGGTCTGGGCACCCTTCTCGAAAGCGGTGATGGTCTCGGCGGGAGCACCCTTCTCCTGGAGGCCGGCCTTGACAGCCTTCATGTAGCCTGTTTACAGCAATCCTATTAGCACCTGATGCAGCTACAACCATGGCGCACAGATGAGAGAAATCTGCTTGCAACAGCGTCACTTACCCTTAAGGTAGGTCAGGTAGCCCTTCTTGTCGAAGCTGGTGGACTGAAGACGGAAAGAGTGGACGATGTTGTTGACCTTGACCTCGGCATCCTCAACACCCTCGTCGGCCTCCTCGGCGGAAGCGTTGGCACCGGTGTCTATAGGCAATCATGTTAGATATCCGTTTATAAACAATCTTCTTTTCTCTTCTTTTCATCTGTGTTGCCGCAACATCGGATCGATTCGCTATTCTACGCGGTCCAACGGCAACAGAGAAGCGAGCAAGAAGCTGCCCGCTGGATGGGGATTCTGTACGCACCGACGGTGACGGCGCCCTCAGTGATCATGGCGCAGTCGGCCTCGTAGACGATGCCATCGACCTCCTTGAGATCGTACGAGTCGGAGATGATCTCGTCGTCGGTGATGAGGTCCTATTCGAAGTTGCGGGGTCAGAGCCGTTGTTCCTCGCGGGGCACAAAAAGATTGAGAATTAAAAGGGAAAAACAAACCTTGTAGATAAGCATGATTGCGACTGTGATTCCACACGGGGAGAAATAAAAAGAAAGATTGTTGGTATGAGAAAGCGAGACAAAAGAGGAAGAGGAAAAAAAAGAAAAAAAAGAAAAAAAGAAGCGAGATGGAGGGGAAGAGGCAACTTTGGCGATAGAGTAAAAATCAGAGTGGGCGGGCAAAAAAATGTGGGCAATTGATTGGCTGCGGCTGCTTTGGTGGGGCACGAGGGGAGGATTTTTGGCTTGCCTAAACAAGGGCGGTTTGCCCCGCATTGGCGGAAAGAAAAAAATTGTTTGCCAGAGCTTTTTAGCTAGAAGATGGTTGGTGTTATTATAGATGGAGTTGGCCTATTGTATGTCTTGATCTGCTTCATTTTATTGTAGCCAAGACATTCATTTTATTGTAGCCAAGACAAGCAAGGCTGTTTGGTCATCTGAACCTCTAGATCAGCAGCGGATGGTATACATAGAAGAGACTTTGAAATTGTGGAAAAAAGCATATCGCGAGGAAATTTGACTTTTCGATAACACAAAATTAGACTTATCAAGTCTTGCCATTTATCTTGATTAACTAAGTCTCAGGTACCTACAATTCCTCAGGTACCTACAAATCAGTCCGTACATCTAGCAAAAGAACACCAGCATCTTGCTGCAAATATCTGCCCGGCCACCATCATCCTCGAGTCCAGTCTCGCAAATCATTGGCAGCTGCACCATATATCCCGTACAAACTTTATCTCACATGTCCACGTCCCTTCTCCCTTCACCGTATCCTCTCTCCATATTTCTTCACTTGTTTATGTCTTCACTTGTTTATGGCGAAGATAATGTCTCTTAGCGCACCCACTTGAGCTCGAAGCTCTTCTTGGACGGTGGGCTCCGAAACTGCCCCAATCGTTACATTTATGTCGTGAAAAATGGTATGGATATGGTCAGTGTACCACAATGTGGCAGAGGACGGCTCATTTCTCTCAACCCATCGGAAGACGGTAAGATCCTCTTTTGCTTGCTCAAGCCAAGTCAGGACCGTGCCATTCTGTGTCTTGCCTGCCCACAATCCCAACATGCCTTTTGCCTCTGCAGTGATAACTTTGACGCTCTTCTCTGTCAGGATGCACATAATGTCATCATGGAGTCTGCCAACCCAATCTTCATACTTTAGTCGATTAAACAGAGGCTGAAGGTACTCCATAACTTCTGCACGGGTCACTTGTAGATAAGTCCCTTGTTGCGTTGGAGGTTCATGTCTAGGCATGGACAGTGCCATTGGTACTTCGTGTCTTCTCTCTCGGGATGCTGTAGCTTGACCAGCAAGAGCTGATGTGTTCTGATGCTCAAAGGGCGGTGTATATTGATTCATAGCTGGCGGTCTTGCTCCAAGAGGTCCGGATTGAATCGCAGCACCTAATCCAGTTTGCTGTATAGCGTGAGGTGTGGTTTGATGTTCGGAGGCTGGTTCAGTCTCACACTCAGGAGACGACTCTATTTTGATCGGAGTTGGATCTTCTTTCATCTCGACGTCTGTAGAGTCACTGTCTTTCGGCACCAGCCTTGTGCCACCAGAATGACCGGGAGAAGTGGTGAATTCGAATTGATCAATCAGGCGAGTGGGTGGGCGTTGTACCGAGGTATTCAAGACCCAAGGCTGGTCCAGTGCCAAGATCTTCTGACGATCGCCTTTGTGGAAGTAGCAGATAGCGGACGCAGCTTTGCTGTAGCAGTCAAACTCTCTGAGAAAGCCCATGATGTTACGCTCGTGCCCCTTCTTGGCATCCGGCAGGAGTTCTTTTATTGCTATGACCACCATCAGAAGCGGGGCTGCAGGGCAATGAATCACCTTGGTCTCTCGAGTTAATCGACGGACATCTTTCATCATTGTGTTAAAGATTCGTAGTCCAACCCATCTTTTCCAGCTGGTGGCTTCATACACGTTGGTATCTTTGCACATTGTTATGCAAACGTCAACGCACTTTGGGTATCTGCTGCCATCTACCCCGACAAGTGAGCACACGGCATCCATCAGAGATGAATAAAAAACATTCAATTGGTCGGTTTTAGCTGGCGAAGGCTTCATAATGAGTAGTTTGTGGCGTTGGCTTCGTAAACTTTGGATCCTGCCTGCGACGTTGGGTCTCTCTAAAGGAATCACAACGGGGAATGGATTGTCTGCCGAGCAATGGCGAACGCTTTTCGCGAGATCTCGAGGCATGTTGACGATTGAAGACAATCAATTCTTCCAATGCGAATAATGGCCGTGAGGAGGTCGTCAGGGCAGTTTGTGAGTGCTTTGGCTTCTCCCGGAGAGGAGTACAAGTGTGCAAAGAAAAAATGGGAGCAACCTGAAATTCTGGTGGATGCGAAAAGAAAAATTTTCAAAACAAACGAAATAAATAGGAACAACACGTGAGAGCAGGCAGCTGCTTATTGAATATTGTGGCAGCTGCGAAGCTGTTCTGCCAGTGCCAGATGGCAAGTGCGTGCTCCATATCGATATCACAATCAAGCAGCCACTCTACAGTGTGTCGCAAACAAAGAATGGGCCATAAACAAGGTCGATCAAATCATTCCCATTTGAAGAAGAATCGGTCAGTAGATTGCAGGAGATATCAAGTTATGGCTGTGCAAAGAAAAGTTCGCCATCCGCCTCCATCATGATGGGCGCCTGGGGACCAAAGTGACCTTGATACAACAACTGGGATGAATATACCCTTCTGCGATTCCTACTACTACTGGTAGCTTTGGAAAATAAAATAAGAAACCAGCTATGAAAATATTACTATCTACACTATGTTATTTGTTCAAATGATCTTTATTTTCATCTTTATTCGTTTCATGTTGAGTCATTGGCTGATAAGTCATATGTCGAGCACATGTAAGTGACAATATAGCGTGTAGTAAAAGTTACATCCAATCGCTCGCAATAACAGAGCTCGGTCGCGTACCGAATACATCGTTTCTGATCAGAGGTTTCTGCACCAATTCCAGAGTAACGCATATACTGCAAAACAGGCACAAAACACTCCATTCGCCCAATTCACCGTGCACATTGCCAGATCCACGCACAATCAAGTCACGCTCGAGAGATTCCTCCAGCTTGACTCGTGTTTTGTGGTCTGATCGTGGATCGACCCGGAAGCCGAGAATGACAGCCCAGCGCTGGCGCCAGGGGCACGTCCAGCTTCGGCTAGGCGACATCTCCGAGAGCCCGACCACCGCGATAAGGCTTTGTATGCACCCGCCGCCACATCGCTAACAGAAGCTACAATCTGGTGACTGCGCCGGCATTTCACGTCTTCCACCGCCTTTGGAAACTTTATTCGCCCAGAATGATTCCTCTTCCCGTCTTCCTTATAAAGACGTCACCCTTTACTCTCCTTTTTATTCCATTTTGCGCGCCATCTGACAAGGATTAGCAGCTCTTCTACTTCTTGTTCTTCCTTTTACTCTCTTAATTCGCCCCGTCTTAGTCCTTGCTTTTGCTTCTCTTCTCTTTCCGATTGACTGCTCTTTGCGATCAACTGCCATCCCACTTTTCAGGTACCGACGCTTGTATCGCCACCGAACCCCTGTACGCATTCTGAACGCGACATCCGACCAACGCCGAGTTTAATTAGCCTCTTAATACCGAACTCTCCGCGACCTCTAGTCTACATCAACACTCTTTTTTTTACTTATCCTCGTTCTACCCAACAGCGCTTCATCTGCTCGCTTTGCATGGTCAACAGCACTGCCCACATCATGGACAACCTCTCCGCCGAGGCTCCCATCATGGCTAACCACAGCCTCTACGATACGTCGCTTCCGCCGCTGCCGGCCTACTCGCTGCAGCCAAAGCCTGATCTGTTCCCATGGATCTCCGACCTGTGGCTGTCGCTGCTGCTCCCCGTGGCCGTCTACTGGGCGACGTCGCTCTTCTTCCACGCCATCGACATGCTCGACCTCTTCCCCCAGTTCCGCCTGCACACGCCGGAAGAAATCACCTCGCGCAACCACGCGACACGCTACGAGGTCTTCCGCGATGTCATCGTCCAGCAGATCATCCAGGTGACGACGGGCTATGCTCTGGCCGTCACCGAGCCCCAGGAGATGATTGGCAAGGCCGACTACGACATCGCCGTCTGGGCCACTCGCCTCCGCCTCGCCCAGCGTGCGCTGCCCGGTCTGCTCGGCCTTGTTGGGCTCAATGCCACCGCCATCTCCAAGAGCATGTCTGCTTCATACCCGCTCCTTGCTGGTGCTCTGGCTGGAGGCTACTATCCCTCTGAAACCGCCTCCAGCGCGCCGTCCTTTACTGCGTGGGAACTTGCTGTTGCAAAGGCCATCTACCACGTGCTCATTCCAGCTCTTCAATACTTTGTTGCCATCTTCATTCTCGACACCTGGCAGTACTTCCTCCACCGATTGATGCATGTCAACCGCTGGCTGTACAGTAAGCGGCACCTACTAATCTATTCAACCAGCTCATCTTGAATAAGCTGCTAACAATTCTCTCTCTATAGCCACCTTCCACTCCCGACACCACCGTCTCTATGTCCCCTACGCTTACGGCGCTCTGTACAACCACCCCTTTGAGGGTTTCCTTCTCGACACCCTCGGTGCGGGCATTGGCTTCAAGGTGACTGGCATGTCTCTGATCCAGGGCACTTGCTTCTTCGCTTTCTCGACTGTCAAGACCATTGATGACCACTGCGGCTACGCCTTCCCTTGGGACCCTCTCCAGCTCATCACCAGCAACAACGCCGCCTACCACGACATTCACCACCAGACCTGGGGAATCAAGGCCAACTTCTCCCAGCCCTTCTTCACTTTCTGGGACCAGCTCCTGGGAACCAAGTACAGTGGCAAGCGAAGCAACCGACCAAGCGCCAAGAAGCAGACCGAAAAAGCCCAATAAACAGGCCATTGCATTTGGCTATCTTCGAGAATACGTGCATCCACACTTTATACAAGCGCAAAAGCACTTTTTTTAATACTTTATCCATTCCATATCAATGAGGGAGCATACGACGCAATGTTTTTTTGAATGACAGCAGCAACCCGGCCAAACAAATTAATACTCTAATTTCTTTTCTTCTTTTCTTTTAATTGAGCTCCTTGAGCGCAAAAACTTCTTTGTTCTGTATATATTTACACTACTTTCTTTTTTCCGGCAAATTTATCATTATATGGGCTGAGCAGGTACTGTGACGGAGGAGTTGTCAATATTTATATGTCTGGGGGAGCATGATCATTATGGAGACATGTCGGGTGTAGCCTCGACCACCTTTTGCATGTATAATAATTTAGAATGATTGGAGGGCGTTGCTGATGCGATGGGTGGGGGATGGGATGAGGCTTTTTACTATTGATAATGTATGAATATGATTTTTGGGAATACATGAGCTGCTTTTCCAATTTCTAATACCTGATGAGAACACTTTGGGTTGCCATTTGGTTTGGGCGTGTTTGTATTTGCTCACTCGAAACGCTTCAACATGTTTTCACATACTCTTTTGCATGATTTCTTCATCTTCGATGAACTGGCTGTTTGGCCTTTGGCCATCGAAATCTCACGTTTTCTACACCGCACTACCCTGAATTGTTCAATTAAACTTGCTATTCAACTGGCATTCACATGAATTGAATCCTTTTCCACGCTTTTCCGTCTCGTCTGGTAAATTTGTGACAAAGTCAAGGCAGCTAGCTGACTGTCCTTGTATCTGTTTGTAGCCCTACCCTGAATTAAAGGAACAGATATCACAATTCTCAGCCACCGAGGCCTTTCCAATGCTGTATATTATTTGTTAAGAGTCATCTACCCTGTAAATAATAATAATCTGATGCAGAGAACAGAACAAGACCGCAAATTTACCTCTGCATCGTAAATGATAGGTATGTTCTTTACGTCATAGTCCGAAATAGTAAATCATGAACATTGACTTGACCGTAGATTTACTTTACAACACCAAACAGGAAAAGAAGCTTCAGAGCTGTGAGATTTTAAGATACTGTCCCATCTTTTCTTCTATAAACAGAACAATCGGCGTACAAACACTTCTAGCATCCCCCAACTCAAGATCTTATCTCATCCCACCACTTCACGACGCTAGATGGAATCACGCCCTGTCTAACCAAAACAGCATATGCAAAATCTGCATCCGTGGTTAGTCCATAAAACCTGTCTGTCTGACAAATATAGCCTAATCATTCGGCTGTTCATTGTCGAACACGTTATACTACCTTACACCATCGTCTAAACCGGCGTGGTACAAAGCTGTCATACCCCATATGTCTCTGGAGTGAGCAATTAGGCCAATCGACGCAGTTCCCAAACGTCACAAGATCAGATATCTCCAGGAATTCCGTGTGTTCAGGGCTCACAAGCTCACAAGCGCGCCCTATTGTGCGAGTTTTTGCCCGTCGCACAAGCCTGCAATGGAGGTGGTATCTGACCTCGGCTTCGCCAAAGCTCTGTGCCATAGCTTCTGTGTCTTGTTCGCATGTGTCTTTCTGATTCAATTCGAAACGGCCGCTTCATGGGACACACCCGCCACGGCGCCAGCCTTCGTTCCGAGCCTGCTGGCGCCGGAGGAGCTTAACGGATAAAGGAGGAGCCTCACCATTCGCCCGGATCAGCTAACAGAAATTGTTAAGGCGGGTTGTGTATTCCAAATATCTGTCAACCGTCTTTGGTTAGCAGTCACATGAGAAGCTATCAAATGCCTTGACAGAACTCTAATAAGACTTTAAAGAGCGCCAGCCCGCAAATATCGACGCCATGCGCGGTCGTTGCGCCCGCACAGCTCGCGCTACGTGAAGAGCAGCATGGATATCCGTTCGTCTGTCATCCAGGAAAATACCGATGAAATTTGACATGCCCAGGCTCGGAAGAGATACCGCCTTCGGGAACAGAGCCACAACGTTAATTCTTAAAACAAAACTCGAACTGATAGAGACGGTTTTAACCCTTGTGCGCGGAGGCGAAGAAGGGGGAGGGGTGGTTGCTGCTAGGCTGTTTCACCAGCTTCACCCGCAATAATCCCCCCCCCCGATGCTTCAGAGACGATCTGGTGGCGGGCATCCGGTTGCCGGCAATTGAACGAACTGATGTACGGAGGCGGGTTAATTAGGAAAGCCCTATTGAGAATTGGAGAAGTTTGCGAGAGCCGGGGTAACTGTCTGACCGTCACGATATCTGATGCCGCAATGTTGAGCTGTTGTCGATCACTGGTGGTTATTTGGAATGCTGCAAAGGGGCACATGGTACTATTTTGTAGCCGAGAAATTGCAACAGCACTCCGAAGTGAGAGTTACTACACTCTCAGCTAACTTGTCTTATGGAGCATTTGAGAGTTGACGGGTGTATGAATGGAATAGTCTCGAGATTGGGGAGAGGCATGGGGACAAAGACCCGAGGCTTTTATATCGTACAACGCCTAATCTATAGCATCTCTACGTATGTAGATGGCGATTGGTATCAGTAAACTTTGAAAGCTGGGCACAAATAATGGTGGCCAGCCTGGACAGTCAATTCGGCCGATGTTTGCACAAACTAGTAGCTTTAAGCGCCGGCACAGAGCTCAAGTCGATGATCTGCGTTATCGAAACAGCTAACAGAGATTACTGTGCAATGACCCGTCTGGCTGCATAGATGGCTGAATTTGAAGCACAGCCTTGAACTAGGCTAGGTGCCGCCAAACACTGTTGATGCATCTGCAATCATACGGCCAACCAGTGGGAGGCTTGAATCCTTCTTTGACAGCTGACTCGGATATGAGAGAATACCGAAAGCTGGCTTCCGTAGCACGCGATTGGTCGCCTGTCGTCATGATTTCTATGAAAAATATTATTACTAGTAGTACTAGTCTGCAGGGTATAAGATTAGCTGCATCGCGGGTCCATAGAGACAACGGAGAATAGCAACAGTAGTGTCTCGACTCTGGACTTTTTGCTTAATGTCTCGGTGGGCCAATTCATATCGTACGACAACAGCTGGCAAGGAAGGGACTTTCATTTCGTTGCTGAGCCGAGGGGTCTCGATGATTTGGCTTGTGACTTGAATCCGCGCCTTCTGGACAGATGAGCCAATGGTGGCTTCAAATGTATCCCTTTCTGGTAGGCTTGATATAGCGCTATACTTGTAGAAACATTTGACAAGTGATATGGAGACGTTCGATTAGCATTGCTACAGTCCATCCATTCGGCACCTATGCATGGAAACAACAATACTGTAAATTCTTTATTCGGTCACCAATGCGGGCGTGGCAGGATGGCTTCCCGTCGATTTGCCGGAAGAGGCAAAGAACGAGGCGTGTGCTTTGGCTCGGCCCCCAGTTTTAATTGCTTGTCCTCGGAATGCGGGCGGCTCGAGTCGGGCGCCACCTCGTTGGAGATCTAGAGCTCTGGTGTCAGTAACCGCAGTGCTGTATGGAGGTGACACATCGAGTCTGTGCTGACGGTTATACTGTGCCATGTAGGACAGAGCACAAGAATCCTGCGGGACAAAGCAACAAGGCACGGATCACTTGTATCACGTATGCCGCATTCGGTGCTGGTTCTCTGTGCGCCGTAGCACCGTCGAGATCGCGGGATGCATGCACTGCGCCAGCGATACGTGGATGGCCGAGAGCCAGTGGATCTTCAGTGAAGAATTGTTGGTTCTCCAGGTCGTGAAGGCTGCAGTAACACTGCAATTTCGCGGTTCTGGTTGACAGCCAAGGTCGTGCAGCCTTTCTTTGTGAGAACTGATATTCCTCCATGCAGCTAATCAACTCCACGTGGAGGTTCGCAGCGCGGTTCCTGATGTTTGCGGGTCAAGTCAGAACAGGGGTATCGGACTGCATCCAGCATACAGCATAGGCTGAGACCGACGACTCACCTGTCTGTCGTCTCTTGTATGCATAACAGGCTGAGACAAGAGGCCGCCCCTGGTGGCTGCGGCCAGGCTGGATTTCCCCTACAAGCCGCGCATGGCTAGTTCCACAGTCGCATTCCACAGCACGAGGAGGAGCCCTAGCCGGCGCCACGTTAAACCTATAGCGTTATTGGGACTCTTTGAGGATTGAGGATGGACGCCGTGAGAGCCTAAGCCCTGTATCATCTCGTGGATTATCTCGTGTATCGTGTATCGTGTATCGAGAATCGAGTATCGTGATGCGTACAAGGCAATCGATAGTGCATCTGGCCAAAACAGCAGGCGGTGTCGCTAATTGCCCTTTGGCGGCCTCGGGGCGAGAGGAAGGAACCAACCCGAACAAAAGTAGAAGCCACTCACCCCAGCAAGCGAGCGATCCAAATATTCTCTCTTCTCCACCACGTTAACCGCTGTTTTCAGCTTCACTTGAAGCGTCTAAGCAGAGACAAGCCGAGAAACAGTCGACTCGCTTCCAGAGCACAGCAGCTACCGCCAGTCTGCTACACACCGAGTCTCTGCTGGTTATGCATGAACTCTGCTAGGCCCAGCGAGGCTAGAATGTCTGGCGCTGTGTCCGGCAGCGAAACAAGCACAGCTCCCTGAGGTTACAAGTCCCAAGCGCGGCCGGCCGAACGTCGCTCTGCGTCAATCTCGACCTGAAATCGAAATCGAGCAAATCGCATCGGTCTTGCCGTCATGTCCATCTCGTCAGATTGGCCCATCCGCAGCGAATCGTGTGGCTATCGGTGCTGAAATCGAGGGCATATGGGGCAGCAGCTGGTAGGAGCAGCATCACCGTCGACCTGGTTGGCGCCGGCCTGTCTCCAGCATGGCCCCGTTCAATCTCTCTGGGTCCAGCGCTCGTGCGTCCCGTCCAATCATCCAATCAGCCGTTCGCGGTGCCTGCGTGCGTCAGAAACGACCCCCTGCTCGGACCCTGGCCCGAAGCTTCCTTTGGATCCGGCACACACGGCTGGTGCCCATCCAACCACCCAATCGTCCCCATCCGCGGCCCAAGCTGAGCTGAACTCTCAACTGAACTCAACTGAGCTGAAGTTTGGCATCGCCACGACAACCGTTGGGAGGAGCTTGCGGCTGACGCTTCCAGGCTCTCGGTCAAGAGGCAGCTCGAGGGCTGTTGGCTCTTCCATTGGCAGGAGACGGGCCTTGCTCTCCAATAGCTCACGGCAACAAACCCACCGTTGGCCGGATCCTGGCACTAGTTGACTTTCTCGGGCTCCATCCCGCCAAAATCTAATTACTACGGCGGTGCCAACTGACGCTATCTACGAGTGCCCAGCCAGCTAGCCGGCCAGCCGTCTCGCCGGATTCCACGGTGCCCCCGGCAGCGTCTCATTGCCTACGGAATGCTATTGCTGAGCAAGCCATGGACACCACGGAATCTGCCTTTCGTCACTATTCTCTGCAGCAAAGCCGGCAGTCTTGCGTCTCTTGCAATCGATGCTTCTCTGTGGCAACTCATTGCTCACGAGGCCTCTGATACCAACGTCATTGTTGGTTCGCATCCTCGCAGCCGGTGCCTTGCAGATCCGCGAGCTACATCATCTCCGCCTGCAGCATCTACACGTCTCCGGCGCTCTTGGTAATCCTCAATCCCTGCTCGCCGCGCCTCTTTTTTTCTCTAAAACCTTCGTCGGGGCCTACTCTACCCGCCTCGCCCCTTCTGAATCGCGTGTAATCGCAGATATTCTTTTTAATCATCCTAAGCGCCGCCGGCTTCCTCTTTTGTCTTTCCCCCCCTTACCTGTGCTGTCGTCCAACGCTGCAATACGACGCAAACTTCACCCACACATTCAGGAACCGATTCCCACTGCGACTCTACCGGCCCCCGGCTCGTTCGCGGCGCTTGCGGCACATCCAGATTGACCACACCACTTGGCCAATCACATCACCAAACTCCTTTGTTCCGGCGCTTCTTCAAACATGCCCGCTTGTCCACCGTGTTTCATTCTGTGAAGCTCTCTCTCGTCTCTAATTCAACCTCACTATTAAGGAACACTGCATTTTACACGCACAAACACATCTTGGCCTGTTATGGTATTGCCGTCTATTAGCGCGAGACAAAAATAGCCGCCGGCTACGAGACGAAAAGCGATCATCCCAGACCGTTTTGCTTCACAACCGTCAATCAGTACTCCTACTAATAAAACGCTCACCCATATATATCATCTAATCTCGAGTTGTTTATTCTTCGGTTCTTCGCAATGGATCCGACAACAACTCTTGTCACATTCATGTTGTGAGTGTTGCGGAATCTTCCATTTTCCTTCTTTCTCGGCTTCTTTCTTTGATGCTTTACACTCATTTCGTTTCTCTCCCTTGTTTTGAATCATTGTGTTTCTCCTATTTTTAGGAGCTTTCCCTTCGTCTCCGCTGGTCGAAGCGTTTTCCTATCAGCCAGTGTCTCTCGTTTACTAGTCTGGTACGAGAAACAAAGTCACTGTCTTCTGCTCCCCCCGAGGAACTACCATTGGACTTGCTCTGTTTGGATGTCTATCCGTCCAAACTTGTCTGACCTGAGCTCTGTTGTTCTTGGGACTACGGTACGGACTATACCCTTGAATTTGATCTTCTCGCCCGCATGTCTCGCCCATCAGCGTCACCGTCAGCCCGCTCTACTCGTTTGCCCCCTTGCATCGCCTTGCCGGCTCATTGGCATGGGCCTTTCTGTCATGAAGCTGCCGCGCTTCTTCCGTATCCTTTCCCCCTTGATTCACTCTGCCTCCCTTGACCCATGGTCCCATGGTCACGCCGTTTCCTTCTTGAGACTATCCACACCGCATTGCCTGGACCTGGCCTCGCATAGCTAGCCCTATGTTTCTGGGGGGTCGGCGCATATTTGGCACTAGCTGGACGGGATCGCAAAGATGTGAATCTTTGGAGTCTCGGCTTTTGTTAGCCCGCTGCCCCCGGCTTCATATGGCACATACACACACACCCTTTACCCCCCCGCCCTCTAGAGTGGTATTTTTAATCGGCCTCCACGAGCTAGTTGGAACCGACTTGAGCTGACGCCCTAATCTCACAGTCAGACGGAGCCATCTGTCCAATCCGTGCGCCTCATTGGCTCCTGGGATAATTTCACAATGTGCTATAGCATGGAACGGGACGCCCGACGTGGCCAAGGCCAATGGAGAGGATGCTTCACGTTCCAGAATATAGTCTGCGATGAAGAGAACCCACACCATAACACGAGGAGTGGTGGTCTCAAGATGGGCCAGACATACTACTACTATGTAAGTCTATTTCTTCCTTCTATATATCATCCATGCTTCTCCGCCATCTCGTTCTTCATCTCGATCCTGGCAATTGGACCGGCGAGCCATCACCCTCTCCACTGTCAACACACACCTTTCTATATATCCTTGCTTCGTCTCTTCATTCATACACCTACTCTCTCTCTTGCGCTGCCAAGTATAACTTTATCTGTTACCAAGCCTAACCTTGCTGTTGTTCAGTACGAAGTAGACGGCTCAACTGAGACCTTTGATGCAACAATGCCTTGCACAACCATGTGCCCCTATATGCCCGGGCAAACCGTCAATACTCTCTATGTTCCTGTTGAGCGCTCATCACGGACCCGAAGTGCATCAGCAAACTCGATGCGTGCAGAGGATTTCAGAACCATGGATCCAGCAACAAAGTTTATGAAGCCGTTACCGCCAACGCCTCTGCTGCCAAGCATATACAACCGCCGAGCTCTATCTGCCCCGACTTCACGCCCTTCATCATCGTCATCTCGCCCATCATCTCCACCTACATGGAAGAGACTCTTCTCACGCAAGCCGCAGACATCGGAAGGCCTACATCGCCCGTCTGCTAGCCATGGAGAAACATCCTTTGCTTCCTCCTTCACCATTTACGATAACGTCATTACTATCCCCACGCGTGAAAATCGCCATGGCCGAACTACGTCGTCGCTTAGTGAGGGTGCCAAGGCAAGAGACATCTCTCCGAGTTCCCTGGCCCGTATCTTACGCGAAGACCGACTTGCTCCTCGCCGTCCCAGTCACTCAGCCCAGCCACCGCCATTGGTAATTCCCGACGACGTCATTGAAGAGGATGAAGACGACGACAACTTTGCTGTTTCCGCTGTATCAGAAAGTTTGCCTTTTGTCACTGGCCTATCGCCGCCCCCCTTTCAACGCTCTACGTCATCCGAGTCCATCAAGCATGATACTGAAATAAGCAGCTTTCCTACATACATGGTCAAGCCTCAGCTTTCAGTTCAGCCACCTTCTTTCGATCGAAACCAGCCTCTATCTGCCGTGGTCAATGAGACAAACTCGGCGCCTCACTGGTCTGTTTCAACAAAAGACAAGGTCACCACAAGTCCCATACAGGAGGATGTTCCCATGAGCTTCTACGACGATGAGGATGACGACGACGACGTCATGTCTAGCAACGAGGACGAAGTTCATTTCCCTGCTATTCCCACTTCAAAGACTCGACTACACTCGTTCAGAGGCTATAGCCTACCACGCCACATTGAAGAGAAGAAGGATACATTCGCCTCTCATCAATCTTTTGCAACTCCCATTTCTCCGAAATTGGTACCCAGCGGAACCAATTTGCTGAACACACACATCGAGGCCGGCCTTGATGACTTTGTCAGCGAGCTGGGCTGGATTGTCGGTACTATTGGCACGACTGACAGCCCCTAGCTTGCTCAGCGAGGATTTTCAAGGTACCTTATCTGCCCGGATTCCTTTCTATGCACCTGTACACACACATGCATCACATTATTTTACAGCGGTCAAACAGAACGCATGACATTCTCTATTGCTCAAAAGTAGCCGGAGTTTACACATCGATTTTCTTATAATATTGCCTTGTATAAGTACTCTTCTCTCGTTTTCTGGCATCTAGACTTGAAGCATACTATATACACTCGATCACAGGCATCTGAGTTTCATATGTTTTCAGCATACATGTTTATACCACCATCTACATTATCATTGTTCATCATTTGGGTTCAAGAGCTTCAGTGAAGCTATACCCCGTGGGAAATTTACTGGCGTTTAAGCGATGTTTTATCAAAGGATAAACAAAAGGGAGGCGGGAACTGCGCAATGCGCAAATACCGGGATTATGCTGCGTCATGAAGGTTGACGAAGGCATTGGCATAATGTAGCGATGAGAACCCAGCTACGATTGGATTTATTAGCTATGGATATGGGTCGTGCGCTCATAATTCAAATGAATTTTGTTAAAACATCAACTAGTCTATTACATGAGTGATTACAATGTCTTCAAGTAAAATGCGTTATAATTGTGCACCAAGTCTATGACGAGAGCGATTTTGCGGGTTTGGACCTGAGTATCTGGATAACTACTAAGATGTGCATACGAACGGGGGCTACTTGGCATTTCACATTCCACGCCGGCCAGATCACCGCTCAACACCAAAATGCAACATTTTTGACAATTCAACTGCCGTTAGATTTGTTTCAACATATCATATATTCTTGTTATTCTACTTAGTTTATAAACGTTTTACAACATTATTGCTATAAATAGTATACTCATGTTTCTCTATTCTGGCGCCGCCGTTGTGATCGGCAGTGGCTCCTTCTCCACAGGCGCTATTTGCGATCCACCTGTAGTAGCCTCTCCTCCAGCCTGAAACTGGGGTTCGGGAGCAGGAGCTGCTGGTGGTTGAAGAGCCGTTGTTTTCTGGACGGGGCTTTGGGTAGCTTGAGAGGAAGCTGGAGATGGAGCTGGAGGTGGCGGTGTAGGAGTGGGTTGTTGGTTTTGTAGTTGCTGTTGTTGTGCAGCTGGTTGTGCAGCTGGGAGAGGAGCTGATTGTGAAGGAGGAGCTTGTGGTGGAGCAGCTTGTGACGGGGCAGCTTGTGATGGGGATACGCTGGGAGTGATGTTTGATACTGGCTGTTGTTGCTTTTGAGGAGGTGGAGGATTTGGAGACGGTCTGTTTGGAAGCTGTTGAGGTGGCTGTAGTTGTGGAGGAGAAGGTTGTGGTTGCTGAGGCCTTGCCAGTTGCTGATGCTGCACATATGGCTGTTGCGGTGCCTGAAACGGCTGAGGCGCTCGCAATTGCTGCGGCGCCGCTGCTGGTCTCTGTTGCTGAGCGTGCTGCACATGTTGTACGTGATGTTGCGTCTGAGGGGCTTTATGAGCTGCCGCGACCACGGCCGCCGGCGGTGCCTGATGGTGTTGCTGCACCGGCGGAGGCTGAGGCTGCGGCGGAACGGCTCTTATCTGGGCCAGTCTCTCTTTTTCCCTCTCCTCGGGCGTTTTGGTGGGAGCATTTGGATCGAGGAAGCGCGCCGGCACGCCACGAGCTGCCATCTTCTCGCTGCCCACCCAGGCGTTGAGGAGTGCGCTCCAGCTGAGCTCTTTGCGACCAAGACGCTGAAGCTCTCGGTAAGCAGCGACGTTGTGGTAAGGAAGACCGGTTTTTGGGTCTTTGTAACGGGCTGGGAGGCCTGTGATGACGCATATCGGAGCAGGGGCGGGTTCTAAGAATGATGTTAATAAGGAGGCTTAAGAAAATAAAATAAAAACATTGGGCAAAGGCTTACTGGAAAGTTTGTTCATCTTACGGCCAAACAAAATTTGAGTCTGTATGCTCTTGTCTTGGATGGCATTTTCATTGAAATTCTGAAAGATGATGACGTTGCGAGTGGTAGTCTCAGGGGCCTCAGCCGGGGCAGGGGCAGATTGAGGAGGCGGCTCTGAAAGGCCCGGACTTGCCGATTTGCTAATTGGCTCAGGTTCAGGAATGATAGGCCGTAGGACGGTATTTGTGAGGACTGGTTCGGTAGAGACGTGTGCAGCAACAGCCGTTGAACCGGGAGGCTGAATCTGGGTGGGAGGTGCCAATGCAGTCTGTGGTAAGGATGCGTTTGGAAGGGCGAGAATATTGGATTTTGGTGCTGGGCCGGGGCGGTAGTCCATGTTCATAACGGGCGGAGGCGCAAGAACTGGAAGTGCGAGCACGCCGGATGGCTTGCCTGCCTCTAAGGGTCGTGGACTACCGACACCTGGGGGGAACTGCCAACGGAGATGTCTGGCGAGGTGGTGCAGATAACGGCGAGGCAGATGCTGGCGCTGCCAGGCCACTAGATAGTGGCGGAGGAGATAGTAAAGGCGGAGATAGTAAAGGCGCAGCTATTACTGGCTGGGCTGGTTGGACATCTCCAGGTGGTTTTGCAGTAGAAGAAGCAGTAGGAGAAAGGGGGGCAGTGCTAGAAGAGGCAGCAGTAGTAGCGGGAGCAGCAGTAATAGGAGAAACGGTAGCAGTAGGAGGCTGTGATGATGATGGTGCGTTCGGAGTTGACTGTAATGGCCCTGTCTTCTCATCGTCCTCTTGTTTGAGGGGTGCTGCGTCCGCCGTCTTGGTCTCGCCCGCTGCTGGTGTCGGCGTCGGTGCCGATGTCGATGCTGGTTTCTCCTTTGATTGCGTCTCAGCGGCGTCAGGCTTTGGCACAGCAGCAGCATTGCCATCGTCGGTTACCACCTTGGTCGATGCATCCGTCTGCTGTTGACCTTCTTGAAGAGCAATGCCCCCCCTTCACATCCGTATCCGCCGTCACATTGGCAGCATCAGCAGCATCAGCAGCATCCTTCGTAGCCTCAACTCCCTTCCCCTTGTCCTTGTCCTTGTCCTTCTTGTCCACCCTCTTCCTCTTCGGCTTCTCCTCCTCAATGACAACCCGCCTCGCCTCGCCCAGCCCCGTCCAAAAGGTAATCACCGGCCCCTTCAACGTCCTCTGATTCAAAGCCGCAAGCTTCGCCCGCCGCTCCTCTTCCCTCTGCTTCTCCGCCACCTCCCACCGATTCAAGCTCTTACTATTGCGCTTCTCCACAATCGCTGCCTCACGCAACCGGTCCTCCTGCGTCATGGGAGGTTTCTTCAGCGCCTCCATCCTGGCCGCCTTCTTCTGCATCTGCTCCAACTGCTTCAGCCGCCGCTCCTCCCGCTCAATCATCTGCTGGTGAAGCTGCTCTTTCGACATGCGCGTCGTCTTTCGGGATGATGCTCGGGTGGGCAGATCGGCCGGCGAGGGCAGCCACGATGTGCGCTCGGATTTCTTCTTGGGACGAGACGCCGGCGCCGGCGTCGACGACTCGGAGGCTGCCGGATGGATGCGGACTTTCTTCCTGAACTTGGCCGGGATGGCCTCCTGGGCTTTTCGCTTCCGCTGGGCAGCGCGCCGCTCCCTCGCCTGCCGTTCCAGCTCCTGCTCGCCCTCGAGCTCGTCGCCGGCATTGTTCTCGCCCTCGTCGTCGGATGACGAGTCCATCTGCACGTCGGACGCATCGTCGCCGGCATCCGTGAAGCCCTGGTCGTCCTCGTCCTCGGCGAAGAGCAGCTCGAGGTCGGAATCGGGCTCTTCGTTGGCCAGCATCGACTTCATGCGATTGCCCGCCGTGGACCGGCGCGACCTCGACGTGGCGAGCCATTCCACCGGCGCCGGCTCTCGCTTCGACGCTGCCTTTGATGAATCTTCGGCCTCGCTGTCGCTGCTGTCGGAGCTGCTGTCCAGGTCGCTGAGAGGGGGTGGCGCCGAGAGCTGCGACTCGGACTGCTGCGCCGATTCGGGATCCATCGTTGACATTGTGGAAGGAAGGAGTTGAAAAGGAAGGAAAAAAAGATTAGTTAGCACTAAAGAGCGCTAGAAGGTGGCAGCTACATCGGAGTCTTGAGTCTCGTGGAGAGCTAAAGTGGGAGGTTTAAGAGTGGAGGGAGAGAAGCAGAGACGCGTTTTTTGTGGTTGGAACTCCAAAAATTTGGATTTAGCTGGCGCTGACATCACAGCCCACTTTAGGAAAGCTGCACAGGTACTGCTACCTATTAAATGCCTTGACACACCACATGTAACCAAGTCGTAATACTTTTTAATCTGCAATCACCTTACACGATCTGCACCAGAACTACACAGCTCAGTTGTTAAGCATGGCGATTTTAGTAAACATACACATTTATAATAAAGAACTAGGATTAATAGTAATCCCATAGATTGAGAAACACAAAGTTCAATTGTATGTATATCTTAATATGCTGCCTGAATCGTAATCGCTACCAATGTCTGCTTGCTTCAAACACAGAAAATCATTCCACCAATCTTGTAAGCAGGTAGTCTATTAAACAGAAAAGTTACCCAACGCCGTTCAAATTAAACAAAAAAGTACCATTCATTCTATCATGTGGGGACTGCCGTAGGAGCCTCTGTAATAGGTGGTGCGGTTCCTCCGGCAGAAGGGGTGATGCTGGTAGAGGTCACCACATCATTGCATCCCCATATTCTGCCAGGAGTCTCGCATGTTGTCGAGGCGGTGGGAATGGTCGTAAATAGAGAGCTCGTGGTAGGCTCGTCATTGCAGCCCCAGAATCTGCCTGGCGTTTCACAAGTGGTGGTGATGGATGACGGACTGGCGGAATCCTTTGTTGTCGTCGTTGTCGTCGTCGTCGTCTTGTCCTTACATCCAAACCAACCAGGCGTCTTACACGTCGTCGTAGTAGTAGTGGTAGGTGCCGGTACAGGAGCGGTCACATCGCCTGTGGTTGTCTGGTCCAAACAGCCCCACCAGCCAGGAGTCTGGCATGTTGAAGTGCGTGTCCGTGTTCGGGAAGTGGTCGTGGGCACGGCAGACGTGGTGGACTCGGTGCCATTGCTTTCATACATCTTCCAAGGACCGCAGTCTCGGCAGTCGGGCGTACGCTTACATGTGGGAACTTCATCGTATTTGAGGATAACGTCCTGGATAACAGACCGGATCTTGTGAGTGCCGATTCCCACTCGCCACCCCTTGTCAGCCACGACGTCATAGACACATTCATATCCGGTGTGGCAAGACGACTCCATGGCATAGCCAGCGAAGGAGCACGTAGCAGTCGCGCCATTGCATGTGCCAATGTAGACCGGGTCTGCAGTATGGCCAAAGTGATATGTTCCCGTGTAGCCTCGCGTTTGTGGCGTATCAGGATTGGCTCCAGGAGGGACAGGAAGACCCAGTCGAGAGGCCGGGAGCGCCTCTGGCACGGCCTCGAAAGTCACGGCAGGCAAGCCGTAAGTAAGGGCCAAAAAGGAAGAAACAGCACCTCCGAGAGAATGACCCGCTATCCAGATGTTGGAGTCCGGGTACTGCTCAGTGACATTGGAGTAGAGCTCGCGAGCGGCACCATAGTAACGGTTCTCCTCAACGAGAGCCGTCCTGACGCATGTGTTGTTACAGGCATAAGTGCCGGTAGCGCAATCGCAGACCTGGTGCCACGTCCATTGCCCCTGTTGAGCGCAGCAGCAACTGAAGAACAAGTTATCATTAATCTTGTCGTTGGTCGTTGTGCCATCTCCGTCAAAGACAGCGGGTGACGTCCCCTTGAGGCCGATGATGACGGTGGAATTGGTCTTGTCGGCCCAGATATGGCCACGCAGGCCATCCGTCTCCCAGCCAAAATCGAGACTTCTGTTAAAGGGGGTCCCAATGTCCAGCCAGTCCGCCATCCCTTCCCTTGCCACATATGCATCGGCAGCGACGTATGCCATGGTCAAGACTGTGTCTTTATCGGTAATGTCGGGGGATGAAACCTCGTCCATTGTCCATGCCGAGGCATCCAAGACGGCCGCGTAGCCCTGCATACGAGACTCGGCAACTATGGGGTCGACAACAGAGGGACGTCTGTCGGCCAGCCGGTGGATCGTATCGGCACGGCTCTTGGCCTTGAGCTCCGGCACGGTGTGTTCATCGAAGCCATCGCCCGCGGCAAGGAACACTCGAGACTGGTCGTTGACGATGTCCAGCTTGCGGTGCAGCTTTGGGTTTCTGTCGGTGCCGTGGTGGTAGATGTGTCGGAGAGTGAAGGTGTGTTCTGCAGGCTTTGGAGTGTCGGGGTGCGAAGGGAGAAGAGGCCCGGGGCCAGCAGGAAGCAGGACGTGCTGGTCGAGGCCGACATCACCGCCGATGACCGTGGCCGAGCCCGGGATGGCAAAGGCCGATGCCAGCAGCAGCGCGGCGGTGACCCGGCCAGCAGGACCGCCTCGGGATTTGGACGATACCATGGGGCGAATCTGGCGTAGGAGCGGTTCAGAGATGGGCTATACCATCGACAGGGCGGGCGAGATCATGAGAGCGTTCGTCCACTGATGGCGGTAGATGCAGCAAATAAGAACAGCGGTAGATGTAGCAGATAAGGGCAGCGGTCGAGGATGATGAGAGGTTGGGGATAGAAGAAGGGGCCTGTCAGGTGATGGAATCGGTGGTTGTCACGGAGTAGCATCACTGCGCACGCGCCAGATGACTGACGTTATCCTTATCGACGCCGAGATGCACTGTGTGTGCTACTGTAGCGCGGCACTATGAAGACGTTTGCAACAAGCCTGATTAGCTCGATGATGCGACAAGGTTCTTTTGTGATTATATCTGCAGCAAAGGTACAAGATACAGTGAACAGATCTAGCGCATCTCGCTAGTGGCGACCCTGCCTGGACCTGGCTCGTGGGGAATGCCCAACAAATAGCGGATCTAGGCCGTGCAGAGTTGGGCCGGGTTACTGTGCCGGCCGCGGTCTGAAACTCCTTTCGCCGGCATTTAGACTTCTTCCAGGCCCGACTCTCTCTCATCAACCCCGACATCAGCCTCCTCCGCACCCAATGGCGTGGCTCTCCCGTCCTCTGACCCTTGTCGGTCTGGTGCTGCTTGCTCATGGGTAAGATTTTCCTTTTTGCATCTCATCTCATTCTTTGTGCATGACTTTAGAGTGCAATGAAAAACAAAATACTAAATCATAGACAATGATGCCAGATGTTACTCTGCACATGAGCACACAGTCCTCTCGTCGACGTCAGCGCAGCATTCCACATCGCCCTCCACCGCTGCGCTGCCGCTGGACATTTACATCGAAACCGCCGTGGCAACGTTTTTACTGTGCGTGGGACTCGTGCTGGGCTCGGGCACGCTGAAGCCGATTGAATGGCACACCTGGGCCGGCAAGATTGAGCGGGAGGCTGACAGATCGCTGAGTGGGAGTGGCGATGCGGACGGGACAACGGGAAATCCGTTTGGCGCCCTGGAGGCTCGGAGCGGGTTCATCAACATTCACAAGCTTCATGAGGATTTTGTAAAGTACAGTCAGCAGGTTGGGAAATAAGCGTTTCATAATCATAATCATAATAATGACAAGGCAGTGAAAACAGCGAAGCTCGTCGGCCTGGTAGAGGGGCAGCCATAGCTAGACCCCGTGCGTATGAGCAGTTTTTGTAGGCATATGTGATGTAAATGAGAATTCTGTGTCTTCCTGTTAAAATCCCCTTCCCCTGTTTAGCACCGTAACTTGGCTCCCTCTCATTAACATGAGATGACTTTACTGAAGCTATAGACAGCTTCACCTCGTCGTTTGGGAGCTCAGCCTGCTGCATGCGCCACACTGTGGCTGCACGGGCCACCCGCTGCAAGGCGCAAAGAGGTGGCGCGTCTCTGCGCGCTGCAGTCGCGCCGGAGCTCTGAAATTTAATCCATTAAGCCAGCCTCACTTGTTCAACGCCACACAGCTCAGATTTGTAAAGCCATCACGCCGGCATCAATTATATCGCATCACTTGGGGCGGCCAAAATGACGGCAATGTGAGTATCCGCGGCTTCTCTCGCCTCTTCTCGCTACATGACTTTTCTCTTCTCTGCAGCCCCCCCACCTTGTCTCTGCCGGCCTAGAAAGCGAGAGATGCAGCACTTGGTGTTTGCTCTCAGTCTCTTCACGGCCACCAAATCTCCGCACCACCCCAAGATTTATATGCTATTGCATGCTAACCACAGCCTCGTCCACACAGTGAGAGTTTCGACAGCATCTACCTTGACCTCTCCAAGGAGAGCGGCAAGTGCAGATTCGCAGAGACCGGCTTCGGCTGGAAACCCGCCGGCGGCGGTGACACCTTCACCCTCGATCACAGCAACATTGGCAGCGCCCAATGGAGCCGCGCCGCCAGGGGATACGAGATCCGCATCCTGCAGCGCAACTCTGGCATCATCCAGCTCGACGGATTCCAACAGGAGGACTACGAGCGCCTGAGCAAGATCTTCAAGAACTGGTACAGCACCGCGCTGGAGAGCAAGGAGCACGCGCTGCGGGGATGGAACTGGGGCAAGGCCGAGTTCTCCAAATCCGAAATCACCTTCAACGTCCAGAATCGCCCGGCCTTTGAGCTGCCCTACTCGGAGATTGGAAACACAAACTTGGCGGGTCGAAATGAAGTTGCCCTGGAGCTCTCCCTGCCCCTCAACGCCAACGACACTGGCACCAACGGCCAGCTGGGCGGCGCTAGAGGCAAGGGCAAGAAGGCTGGTGCGGGCAAGGATCAACTGGTCGAGATGCGATTCTATATCCCCGGTGTAACGACGAAGAAGGAGACCGAGGGCGAGGACGCCGGTAGCGATGGTGGTGAGGAGGAGGAGAAGAATGCAGCTACGCTCTTCTACGAGACTCTCATTGAGAAGGCAGAGATTGGCGAGACTGCTGGTGATACCATCGCCACATTCCTCGATGTTCTGCATCTCACTCCCAGGTACGTATTTGTCTCATCCCTGTTCCGCCCAGTACTCTTTTGCTAACACACTCACAGAGGTCGTTTTGATATCGACATGTACGAAGCCTCGTTTAGACTCCGTGGAAAGACGTACGACTACAAAATCCAATACGAAGCAGTCAAAAAGTTCATGGTCTTACCCAAGCCCGACGAGATGCACTGCCTCCTTGTTATTGGCTTGGATCCTCCTCTGCGCCAGGGCCAGACGAGATATCCCTTTGTCGTCATGCAGTTTAAGAAGGACGAGGAAGTGACCATTGACTTGAACATTGAAGAGGCAGAGCTGGAGAGCAAATACAAGGACAAGCTCGAGCCCCATTACGAGGAGCCCCTACACCACGTTGTTGCCAAGATGTTCCGCGGCCTTGGCAACAAGAAGATTTCATCACCTGCAAAGGATTTCCTTACGTATGTGCAACTTGCTGCTTTTTTTTTTTTTCTTGAATACTAAAAAAAAAAAAAAAAAAAAAAACCTCTTGTGCTAACTTCTTTTACAGTCACCGCAACCAGTATGGTATTAAATGCGCTATCAAGGCTAGCGAAGGTTTCCTGTACTGCTTGGAAAAGGCATTCATGTTCGTCCCGAAGCCAGCGACATACATTGCCTACGAGCAAACACAGTCCGTCACCTTCTCCCGCGTCAGCGGCGCAGTCTCCGCCCTGTCCACATTCGACATAACCGTCGTCATGAAGAACGGCGCCGGGTCATCGCAGTTCAGCAACATTAATCGTGAGGACCTCAAAGCCCTGGAATCCTTCTTCAAGCTCAAGGGCCTGCGCGTCAAGAACGAGATTGACGAGGACGCCAACCTTCTCGCCGCCGCCCTCCGCGAGGAAGCCATGGACGACTCTGACGACGAGGTCGTTGTCAACAAGGCGGACCGCGGATCCGCAGACGAAGATGAAGAGAGCGTGGACGAGGACTTCCAGGCCGATAGCGACAGTGATGTTGCAGAGGAGTACGACAGCAACCATGAGAGCTCCGGGTCTGGAAGTGCGGAGAGCGACGTGGATAATGACGATGATGATGAAGAAATGGAAGACGCTGATGAGCCGCCGAAGAAGAAGTCAAAGACGGGCAAGAAATGAAGTTGAAACCGTCCTTCAATCATGCATGACTTGACAATATATCTACGAAGCATCAAAAATAAAACAAGAAGAAAAAAAAGGGGGGGGGAGAAGGGGCCAAACGAAAGGAAAGAATGAAACAATGATTTCAAGGAATGGCGTTTTCTGGAGGCGCGTGTAAGTTGTGTAATATGGCTTTATACAAGGGGAAACCTGGGAATTTTCATATTTCCATATATTTTTTTTATTTAAACAATGGTTGGGATTTGCAAAGATAGTGATACTCAGTATAATTACGTAGCTTATAAAGATTATTGGCTATTCACTACTTTGTGTTTTTCCCATGTTTTTTGCTAAATCGCTGTGGACATTCATATCAGAATGATTTTAGAATTGACACGAATTGTGATTTTCTACGGAGTATAAACTTTCTTTAGACCAGCCGTTAAATACACCACAAACATCACATCATATGCAAAATCGACCAATTCTGTCCGTTTTAATTCTCGTTTTTTCTTTTATTTTCTTTATAATACAAAGCACTCTTCTATTCAACGAAACAAATTACACACAGCATTGTGCCCTGAATAAGCCAAAAACAAATAATCAACAAAGTAGCCGGCGCGCGCACTTATTTATTAGTACCCTTTGACAAAACAACGGATTTTATACACAGAAACCCAAGTTGTTCTTCTTTTTTTCCCCCAACAATACCAAATCTGGTTCCAAACACACAGGACAAAGGAAAAAAAGTAACTCGAGACGAGGACCAAGGTGAGGTAGCAAAACAAAAGACAAAAAAAAACTCCATCTAAGTCCAGTTCGTAAAAATCCCAGCAAATCCGTCATAAAATCCCCAATTTCCATCCTAGAAATCCGATTCCGACCCTCCAAGACAAGAGAGCACAAGGTATGTATATATATATAATGCACATGTCTTCTGCCAATTTCTATTTTGAATTTCTTTTTCGGGCAGTTTTTTGCTTTTTTTCTCTCTTCTCTCCTGTCGCCATCATTTCTAGGAAAACCCCGTGTGGGCAAGTAGAGGCCATGACGCGCCTCTAGTAGTACTCTATACAGCTGAAACATAAAAACTCCTTTAACGATAGATAAGAATGACACAGGATCTCGCACGGTATTGTGCCACGCAGCTATTGCGTCCCCAATGCCTGTTTGTGCGCGCAGATCCCCAAACAAAGACGGAATAAGGAAATAAGGAAAAGATGGGTGTACATCGCTAAAGATGCATGGAAGTCGAATAGCGCATGCTTGCAAAACTGATTGCTTAAAAGAATAGCTGGCTTCGATTGTGGTCTGGGTGTGGTGTGTAGAAGTATGTCGGTGTGAAATAGGTGGGTGAGAAGGTACTATGTGTGCGCGTGTGTATGTAGATTGGTGTATAACCTTTTTAGATACGGTCGCCAGTTGGCTTGATGTAAGATCGAGGGAACAAGGCGTACTGCCCAACAGGCGGTGCCTGGCTGCTCAGGCTGGCAGTCCTGGATCGAGAGCGGCGTTTCTGGCCCGAAGATGCGTCCTCGTGAATAATCGACTCACTAGCATGAGACTTGTGAGACGACTTCCTCGATGGAGCCAGAGGGAATGAGATTAGCTCAGGAACAGTGTCTTGTGGGCTAGTCATATCCCCCTCCGCCTCAGCATCAACAGGTGCTGGCACTTCAGCCTGAGCCACAGGTAGAGGCTCCGCGCATTCGGTCCAAGAGCCAGTCATCTTGTGCACAGATCCACTGCTGCTGGCGGTATTGCGAGTGTAAAACGACCAGGTAGAGTTGGTGGAGATGTGGCGATCGGCAGTCGTATCAGAGTATGTGGAGACAGTCCCGGTAGTGGAAGTGCTCGCTCGCTGCTGTGACCACTGGGCGGGCTTGCTATTCTCATCATAGAAAGCAGTCGAGTGGTAAGGAAGCGTCAAGTCATCCTCTCCGGGGTAGTCGTGTCTGGCGCCCTCTTCAATCAGCATCTGCTGATGGAAATCGCCAGGGATCAGCAGCGACGGTGACAGGGTAAAGCCATGAGACTCTTTGAAGCTCGAGGCGTGGGATGCGCGGAACTTCTTCTTGTCAAAGGTGGGAAGAGAGAAGTTGTTGGCGACGGGTGCAGTGAAGACTGGAGTAATGGCCTCCTGGACAGTGGGCGTTGACGTCTGGCTGATTGGGCTCAGGCCCGGGCCGTCAAAGGTGGCTACGGAGAGCATACCGGGCGACGAACTGGCTGTTCCAATGGGCACACTGTTCTCTTCGATGGGAAAGGTAACTTCCAACGGAAGAGTGTCACTATCACGCGCAGTGTCCATCGAGTCACGTTCCCATTGGTAATCGCAGTCGGCTTCCGCTTCGTGGTCATAACAATAGTCAATGTCGTCCTCCCAGCTCTCTTCGATGATTCCAAAGTGGAATCCGTGCTTCTCCGATGACTCGACGACGGCATGCTGTGGCACAGACGTCATGTGGAGGTTGCCAAGGGTATCCGACGCATTGCTCGCTGGACGATGAGACCGGCGCAGCATGGGGACGGATTGGCTGCCACGGATAGACCGTCTAGCAGCTGCTGCGCTCTCTTCCTCTTCAGGAACGTCAGCAAGTGGGGTCTCGTATGTTGCCAATGTAGGGCTGGCAAGGGGCCAAGAGGGCTCGGTGGGCGAGGGCTGGATTGGCGAGAGCTTTGTCTTGTGAAAATACTCTTCTTGACTAGTCAAAAGCGGCGCAGCATAAAGAGGCCCAATGGGAGGCACCGGCTCGACTGAATCATCGGGGTTGAAGGGCTGCGGGTGGCGGAAACCTCCGCTGGTCTTTGGTCGCTCAATGACGACGGTGGGCTGCTCGTCGTCTTCTTCGTATTCCTCTTGGAGGCTAGGGCTCCGAGATGGCGAGCCGGGGGAGCCTGATACAGGCGCGGTGGGCTTTATGGGAGATCTGGGTGGTCTGGGCGGCGGTGACATGGAAGGAGTGCTTCCTCGCAGCTGGTCCTGCGATCGGATTCGTCTCATCAGTCGACGAGATCCGTTGGGAGGAACGGCCTGGCTCTGGCGGTTCAAGGCGGGTCGTGAGAAGAAGGCGCCAGAATCGTTGTAGGCGTCGGGATGGAAGAGAAGACCAGACCCCTCGGTTGGGTTGGTGACATTGGGGGCGCTGGTTGGGCCGGTTGCGCGCATCGTCAGTTGCTCGGGTCCCTCGTGCGCCTGGGCAACGCTATCGCGGTGCGTGTGAGTGACATGCTGGAAGTTGTAAGGGCCCGAGATGTTCAGCCTCCTCTGGGCAGCTGCGGTGTCGTCTCGAGAGGCTCGTCGGCGGGTGAGGGCCTGGATAAAGGACTCCTTGTGGCTGGTGGAGGCAAGGGCACTGTCGGCTGGCGCCTCGGCGGAATACATGGAGCTGGCCGAGGACGAGTTGGCGCTGCTCTCACGCTTGGATCTCGCTCGTCGGTGGAAGGGGTTCTTGCCGAAGCCGTAGACGCTATCCGAGCGCTCTCGTGAATGGGCGCTGCTGCCGGTGGACTTGACCGAAGCGCGTCTACCAAGCGACAGATTCTCCAAGGTCTGCTCCCACCCCGGGCTCTCACCGTTGGAAGCCACAGACGCGGACGCGGCAGTGCGGTGTCCATTCTGGCGGCGCAGCTGGGAGGCTCGCCTCATCTGCGAGTTGAGCTGCCGTATCCTGCCTGGGGACGGTGGCCTGTCCATGGCAGGCTCGAAAAAGTCGGCGGCACTCATGTGAGGAGACATTGGGGAAGATGGTTGGTTGAGATTAGGAGAAGAAGGAGCCGTCGACGACTTATTCAAGTACCGGATGGAAGTCGTCTGAGGCCTGGCCCTGGACGCCTGCTGCGGCGCCGGGTGGCCAGAATTGAAGGCTATGGCATTCATGCTCCACATGGCGAGTCAAGGGCTGGGGAGGGCGAGATAGACCATGCCCTCTGGGGATCTGCGGCGAGACTGACTGATCCAGGGTGAAGAAGGGCGATGGGGCCTCTTTTTTTTTTTTTCTCTCTCTCTCTTGGTTTGTGCTTTTTTGCTCGGCTCCGCTATTCGTATGAGTACCTGTCAGGATATCGCGCTCGGTGCCCCATACAAGAAAGAGGATGAAGACGAGGCCAGGGGAAGCCAGAGGTGAACGCAATGGACAGTTCGGGCAGGGCGAAGCGTGGAGTGGATATAGTCTACTCAGCAAGGCGCGAGAGCAGCGGTCCTGGTTATATTATATCTGGATGACGGAGCTGAGCTGAGCTGAGGCAGAGCGCGCGAGAGGCTTCCCATCCAGGACCCTGGAAGAGACGACGAGAAAAATGCCAAATTTGGGGGCTATCCTTGACCCCGGGTCAGTCAGGAGATTGGACCGCGGAACCTCTCTTGGGTGGGTAGCGTCGTCGACCGGGGGGCGACGATGGAGACGATGGTGCTGGGGAACGGTTCCCTGTTGGTCTCTTGGCCGACCAGGCCCGGGACCCCTGACGGTGGCCAGGATGCTGCATGCTGCCGAGTGCTGGGATGGTTTAGCACCCTGTCGATATGGATGCAGGCCGACGGGACCGGTGAATGCAGGCGGCGTTGCACGAGCCCAGCCCGGAGTGCGGAAGGCAAGCTGCCTGGTCGTATTCACCAGCATGAGCCCGTCAACCCGTATCGTATTATATGCTACCCAGTTCCCGAGCACGGTGCCGCTCTGTGTGATGGACAAGGCTGGGCTGCACGCATTGACGCAGCATTTGGGCGTGATGCAACGTGCGGCGTGGGTTGTGGTGCCGGGCTGCAGGAACGCGCCCAGCGATGGGCAATAGTGCGAAGCTGTGCGCCTGTAACATTGACGCTGCTGCTGCGTCTTTGGATCGCGAGATGAGCGAGGACCGCTCGCGTCCGAGGCGTGGAATCGCACGGAGTACCCCGAGCTCCTGGCAATCAGCCGGCGACGTTCTGCGCTGCTTCTAGAAGGCGAGAGGCCGTTGAGCCAGCGGCATCTGAGACCGCGCGGCGCGGGCGACGGCGTGTCTCGTTTGGCTGCAGCTGGATGAGGGCTGCGAAGATCCCACGACAATTTGGCTAAAAGCGCGATCGATGGTTGAGGCCTGGTGGTGGAGACGGGCAGATTGATTGCTTGCTTTGGCCAGAATGGTACGTACAGTAGACGGTGCAAAGGACTAGGAGCGGCACTAGCCCAAAGCGCTGCGCACGGGAGGATTCCGTGCCTGGTGAGGTAAGAGCAGCTCTAGCGCCAAGCTCCAGGCACGACTTGCGCTTGTACCTGTACTAGAGCCCGCTAGAGCGCAGCCACTGCGGTCATTGTCCAGCACCTGTCCAGCACCTGTCCAGCGACCTGTGCTTGTACCGCTACACTGTCAGTCAAACAAAGAACACGAGTCCTTCTGCTGCTGCCCACTCGGAGAGGCCACAGGGCAAGGATCTGCGCACGCGTGGCAGGTCGCAGAAACGGTCCAATCCGCAGCGTCGGGTCGGCGCTGTGAACAAGCTGCCCTGGACGAGAAGGATTCCAGTAGTGCAAATTGCATGCTGTGCCTGGCTTTATTACCTGGCAGTGGTGGCATTCTCACTCTATTATTCGAGCTCTTTCTGGACTAGCATTTTGCATAGTACGATACGGTAATAAGTGATGTGATGTGATACCAGGGAGGTACCTACAGTACTTTGGCTTCTGCAAGGCACATGTACATGGAATGTACAAGGAGTCTACGTGACACCAGAGTTGCCCATTGCAAAATCTCACTGCTATTCTTGACTGCTATAGGTCTGAAACCAAAGAGCAATTCATTTGTTATCAACCCTGATAGACATAAAACTGCACAGACCATTGCTTTGCTGAAGACTTGAAGACTGCTAAACAACTTTAGCGCCTTTGGCACAGGCACAAGCCCAGGCTTCGTACATCTGGTCCCAGAGCACAAGTCGCTGTACCTGCAGAGTATCGGCGATATGCGGTCGCCTCCCCCTCACACCTTCACAGCCCGCATATGCAGGAACGAGAATTCATGTTGGTCCTTTCGTTGAAGGTTTTTATTCGCTCAGCATCCACACCGCGATGATCCATCCCAGACTGAGCATTGCAGGCCGAGGAACAGCATTCACGGCATCGCACACGCTCGGGTACAGACCTGACATCCGCTCACTGGAGGCATTCGCGAGACAAACACACCGGCACGAAGCGCTGTTGCTGCTGCTGTTGCTATGGATGTCAACAAGTGCGGTCCACGGCGATAACGCATCATCACGCAGCTTACACTGTCTATTTTAGCAGCACTAGCTCTCATTGGGCCTGTTGAATCGAGCACCAACCACAGCAGCAAACACCGGTGGGCCTCGAAAAAGCTCGCTCGAGATTGCGCGCCAGGGCATCCCGTCCTCGCCCAGGAGCCCTGCGAGAATGCAAGAACCCAAGAAACGAAAACAAGAGCCAGGGGCCCCATCGCCGTCTGTACGAGTGCCGCTAGGGCTCCTCCCCGCCAAAATGCTCTTGATCAGCAAGGATTGGCTTCCGGGCCGGCCAGCAGTCGTGAAACGTCTGGCTCGGGGGCCTAGGCCGCCTCTGGGACACCAGCATGGCCCCCCAGCCGTGCCTTGCTTCAACGAGGTTGGGCAGCTCGACGGAGCGTCCACGATGAGCAGCCGTGAGGTCGAAACGGGAAAGACAATTTGAGCTGTCGATTGGGATCGCTGCGCAGAAGAAGCTGCGGCAGACGCCCATGTCGCGTTTGGAGCAGCGGGTGGTTCACGGATGGCTTCAGCATTGCGGCCCAATTGCTGCGCGGGAGGCCACAACTCAGCTCCGCGGTTCACGAGCTTCTTGTCATGCTTGTTGCTTTTGAGCTTTTGAACTTTTGCACTTTGTGAGGGGTTTTCCACTAGGCCGCTGCATGTCCATCCAGCACGGCATGGAATAAAACTGCATCGCACAGCTGTTAGCGTTTGTGCCATGCAGCGAGCATGCAGCGCTCCGGAGCCATGAGGCCAAGATGGACAGAGGCCCGTCCGTACATGAACGGGGCCCTTCCGAGCCATTCTCCATGCGTACAGGCCCATCATGGTGAGGCACTCAGGGATCCCCAGCAAAGCTCCGCCCGTGCTAAACAGTCCCAAGAAGACGGATCCCGACGACAGCAAGCATGGCATGGGACGCCGCTGCCCGATGCCTGCGCAAGCCCACGGCGCGCCTCAGCCCGTGTTGACGCCTTGTGCGATGCGATATTTGCGTTGTGGCTGCTGCATGTAAGCTGGAGGTGTCGACAATACGAAGACGCGTGCATTCGACCGCTAGCAGCGTTGATATCCGCGCACACGAAATACTTGGCTCCCTCCTCGGGTTTTTACTTTGCCCCAAAGCCAATCGACTGCGTGTACCAATGCGAACAACGAGAAGGAGGCATCTATGGCGGGTGGCACAAAGGACAGCTCCAGCGAAAAGCGCCTCTCGGGCTCTGCAGATCCCTGCCATTCACAGCACCGCCGTGCAGCTCGTTGCAGCACCACCACTCTATAGCAGACGTGCTACTGTCCTGGCGGTGTCATTTGTAATTTCCACGTATCTCGTCGCTTATCTCCCCAGTTCATCCAGACCTTTACTCAAATCAATCTCCCGGGTATCGGCCGTCAGGATTGTGCTTCAGCAAATCAGCCTGTTTTCGACCATGATTGCCATAAGCCCCGTCCTCCCCATGATTTTCCGGCTTCGCCAAATCACCATCGGCCAAATTTCCGCCCCAAATGATGGCTACAAGATCCCCGGCCCAACAGCAGGAACTTCTGTCTTGCTCATTACCCTCACCAACATTCGCACCCAACTCGCAGTTGACTCGCAGTCACCTCAACTACCGTAACGGTCGGCCGTTGGCTTCATGGCGGTGACAACTACTAACACCGAGCTGTGAGGGCCCGTCGGACCCAGCTCTTGTTTCTCGCTTCTCTTCTGTTTCGCAGATGGCCGGGGGCTGAAGGGAGCCCAGACACAGAGCCGCGAGAATCGTACAGCTCTGTAACCAGATCGTGCAACTTTGTTGCCAAATCGTGCTACTCTGCAACCAAAGCTGTTCTCGCGACGCAGCCGAAGGGGGAGGGGCTTGACCCCGGACACCCGCGATTGGGTTGTTTCATTTTATTGTTTGATGGTTCGCTGGTTTTAGTGCCCGAGCAAAGACTCGCCGGCCGGGTAAAGAGGCTG
This sequence comes from Trichoderma atroviride, assembly GCF_020647795.1. Lineage (NCBI taxonomy): Eukaryota > Fungi > Ascomycota > Sordariomycetes > Hypocreales > Hypocreaceae > Trichoderma > Trichoderma atroviride. The sequence continues at coordinate 1,486,319 of NC_089404.1, forward strand.
CGGGAATCCCAACTGAGCAACACCATTGGCGCATATTCGGTCCCCGTTATCGCGACTATGCCCTTCTGCGTAAGTGAAGGTAAAGAGGTCATTTTATTTTCATTTTTAATTAAAATTCCAGAGGTCGGAAGAAAAAGTAAACAAGCAGAGCCGTGGTACTGAGCCATGTAACTCTCTGCCAGCTAACCCCTCCATCCCTTGCGCCAAAGCACGCAGCCTGTTTCCTGTTTGGGCATGTAAGACGAGGATGCAGAAAAAGCATGCCTTGCATCAAGCAGCGTCTCTTCTGGGAAGAAGCAAGACGAGAAAAACGAAATGGAATTTTTATCGAACAATCATCACCTTATTGTGATACGGATTTGGACGGTGCTGGGGTCCGCCTCAGAAATTCGGAAAGCTTCCCACTTTTCGTCCACTGTTTGTCTCACAGATCAGCAGATGGAGCGTGCTCAGGGCATCGCGTTTTGTCTTTTTTTATCCCCTTCTGCGTGTTTTGAGAAGAAACGAAACCTGTCGAGGATTGGTGGAAGAAGCAGGTAGAAACCAGACCTTGTACTTTCATCCATCTTTGCTGTTACTACTCCGTACTTACAACGTTGCTGTTACCGCCGCGCTTGTGAAGGGCTCCCCTCTCGCTCGTGGTCTTATCGCGATAAACCGGGGCTTGGTGGGTTTCGGATTTGTCGCTATTGCTAGCGATATTCATGCATGCACACAAAGTCGCTGCCTTGGTGCAGATGCATGCAAACGCGTGGGTTCTGTGGTAGCGAGCACTCTAGACTGGTCCATTTGCGCCTGTTTCTAGGCTTTTGCGTTTGAGGTCGTCATACAGCACTCTGTACGCGGACAAAGGTAGTCCGGATTTATCACAATAGCCTTGTACAAGTAACTAATCGTCTCTGACTTTTACTTTTGTGTTGTAGCATAAACACCTCAGACTAGTCTTGCAGTAGTTTACGGTGAACCTGCGGCAAGCACCGATTTAGTATATTTGTGCAAGGTGAATGATTCATTGGTCCAGTCTTGCAGAGCTACTTGTTTGAGATGAATATGTGAGAAGCTTCTAGCTAGGGAGTACGTTACCCTACACAGGCAGCTTACACAAATTGCAGCGCAGCGGTTGATTCGTGATTTTCACTGATGTAGCGATATGGTAACTAAGGTCTAAAAATATGCTAGAGGAAGTCAAAAGACAAGAAACTGTTCGACTGTTATTGTATGATATGTAACGTATTATTGAGCTCACTGTGACAGCGCTGATCTTACAAGGCCGCATCTGCACTCACCAGCCAGCCTCAGCCTCTTTCCTGATTAGGAAGAAGCAGATCCATTGCGGATCAGCAGATCAGCATCGGTATGGATCAAATATCTACGTCTACCCTACTGATCATGCCTCTAGATGATATGAGATAGCAATGCGCTCTTTGGCTTATCGCGAGTTATCTAGTCGATGCGTCCATGACTTTATAATGGAAAAGACTGAGATAGGCTGGCTTGTAGATTTGGAGGTCTAAGCTCAAGCTCAATAACTACCTATTCTGGGAGATGGTATATACACTGGGTACGATGCAACAAGCGAGCTCAAGACAGTGATCAACTTGGACTCTGATGATACTAGAATATGTCGTGAATAGTATAATGTCATATACATTGTTTTAATAGGCTTGATTGGATGTCCTCGTTGCCAACGTTCGGTAGTCCTGCGCATATCTCTTGAAGAGGTTACAAATGGTTGAGTGCTATAAACTGAGTCATCAACCTCTAAGAGAATGCTAGCTCATGATGCTCCTCTTCCATCTAATAATGATACATATCGCATGATAGATGAACTGCATACTGCTGCGGAGGTGTTCAAGATCCAACCTGTGTCGCTTGCATTGTCGCCAAAACTACGGTGTGCAGCAACGCCTGTAAGCTCGACCTGAAACCCCCAGCGGGTATGATTATCGCTTCAACGGTGGCCGCTTGCTCTGTGGATTGCGGCCCACTGAGCTTCAAAAAAACGATCTACAGGTGAACAAACAGTTTACCGCGAAGCGGAGCCCTCGTGGCCCTGTCTGCCGGATTGCCCTAAACGGGGCTATGGATCTGATGATCCATATGATCGATCAGTTTACAGAGTCTCCATAGCGACATTCGCTCTTATGCATTGCTATAATCTGAAACGAACAACTCAATGGCAAAAAAGGTTACCATCGTGAGAGTTTGAGTGGGCTGTTGGCCAAGTCGTATGAACTAATTGGCTTTTAACTGTTGTGCAACGTTTCTTGCGATGGATACTCTGTCTCAGATATGGACAACCCCATACATGTTGTAAAGCTTGACCTGCAACTTGACTACTATCATCTGGAGTTTGACTACTAGTGAACGAGCACAACATGGTTGACACCATTGGCTTGCTTAATTTGCTTACACAGCGAGATGTTTGAGACAGAAGAGAACAAGGTTTTCTTACTGACAGTATCTCTTATCATAGCCGCTGGGAGATATTTGGCTTCATGGGAAGCCTGTACATGCTCAGAAAGTAAACAATGCTGGATCCGGTCCGCATGATAGCCCACACCGCCCTATTGACTTAGACAGGAAAATAATAGCTGCAGAGATAAACTTTAGTTGTCTCTGTTTGTAAAAGAGAGTTTATTTATTCTCTTTGCGACACTTAGTTCATATGCTGAATGCTCTGCTATCATATCATTTTGAATTATCCATGATATAGCGATTGAAGACTTGTCAAGGGATACATGAACAGCAGCCAATTATATACGCTTAGTAATTCGATGAAAAGGATTCGCAGCGGTGAATCCCAGTTTAAACATTTGTAATATGTATTCCTCTGCAAAAGGGCCAACGGAGGTCTTTGCAGCGGAACCAGCGCAAGGGTTGGCTTGGATCATGTGTCGAGGTTGTCAGACTATAATCCTGGCCTATAATACTCGATTCTCCGCACTCTGGGAATCTTTGAACCCATCCGTGATGCACGTGCTGCGCTATCCACCATGTTGCAACCCTGTGCCGTGGATTCAACCTCGGGTACTAGAGCCCTTCCCTCCTTCAAAAGCATGGTTGCAATGCAGGGACCTCCACACTCATGCACATAACATGTATGTTTCACTGATAACTGCGTAATAGACAGTCACAACCAGTCCGTCTTTGCGGGGTGCAGAAGAAGCACTGCTGCCGAGGTTGCAGTTGCATCGAAGCACGGCACATGCAAGTCGTCGTATTCAGAGCGATAGCCGGGCAGAAAGATGCGCGGGGGAGTCTAGGATGCTTGGAATAGGAGGCTTATCGGGAACGAAAATTGACCCCCGGCACCGGAAGATGCCCAGCCGGGGCTGATTTAAACGCTCGGTTCCTGAAGCTTTGGATGAATATGGCGAATCCGTCGGACTCAATTTCGTCCTCGGTGTCATAAGTGATGGGAGTCCCGTCAACTGAGAGTGGTTCCAGTCAACCAGCAAAAGAACCTTGAGGAATTTGGCAATGATTTTGCTACATGGTTAAAATTGTTTGCTTCCATCGGTCCAAGGTGAGAAGCTAATAATCCAACTAATCCTTCAACCCACTGAAGCTTTATCACGGTCATATAAAGAACAGCCGACTGGACAACTCATAATCATCATCTTGGAGCAGGTATGAAGCGAGACTCTATATATAGAAAGCTCCCTCGCTGCCATTAATGTGCCCGAGACTACAAGTAGAGCATCTCTTCCGCGTAACCACGAGAGCAATACCTACTCATGGTAATGCTACCAATGCTACCGTTACCATATTGTATTTGTGATTGTAGCTGCAGTTGACCTAGCACACCGCCGTCGATCTTTTAGGAGGGCATTTACATACATTTACAACATTCTGCTTTGATGGCTCGCCGTGCCGATCTCCGACAAGGATCATGGCCAGATATGGAAGCTCAGAAGGCAAACCCGCCGAATTGGGCCAGACATGCTATTTTAATACGCCATATCTCACCCACGAGTAATGAGTAGAGCTCAGTTTTTGCCACCGATTACTTGCATCTGCAGGCACAGTCTCTGAAACAGGCGGCTTACATGTTTGCTTCTCAGCAACTCGACTTTACTTTGTATATCTCATACTTGTATAGATAGTACTCTATTTTAGCACTCAGCACTAGGCATTATTACCAGGTTAAAGACATTACGCTGACGGAGGATCCGAGTCAATAAAGACACCGCCATCGTGTCCGCTGCCTCAAAGGCGTCATCATGCAGATGTCATTGCGCCCGCGCTTTGTAACCTTGTCTGTGATTCTCCATGGCCCTGCGTGAATCCATGAACGGGCATGGACTTCTCGTGCTCGCCAGGATGAATCCCTCCCTGGTTTCTTGAGGTACATCTGTAGTGCTACCAGAATATGCATCCCTGTCTGTGGCTATATAGTACTGTCAGCAAGGTCCCTCTTCTAGCTGCATGTCTGCTGGCATCTTAATGCTTGTATTTCACGCTAGTACCTGGATTATATGCCAGCATCACCGCCACAATCCATCACCACGACGACGCTAGAATCTAACAAAATACGCCCGCTACGACAAGAGCAGTGGACGCTGAGAGGCGCTATTCCCGGCCCGTTGCCGTAGGCCCGTCCCTCATAGCTGTCATATGAGATAAGCTATGTCAATTCATAGGATAGTCTGTAATCTCAGTCCTTGATAGCCAAGATCCCAGACGTACGGGGCGCCTGTTCGTTTTCTAGCTTCGACGCAAATTACTCACCGAGAGTCGTGAGCGGTATGGCGTCAACCAGGGTAAACAACACTCATTGTGTCTTACATATTGCTACTAGGATCTTTCAGCCCTTGGGATTCTCGCCAGGGGCATAATCTTTGGTGGGCACCTGTAAGAACTACAAGTACGTGCTGCTTTCACCGCCTCGTCATAGGCTCGAGCGTCAACAAGTTCCTCCTCGTGGCATGTTATAACCCTGTCGGGATTTACCGCCTAGCCGGGACTACTCTATACCTTTGCAAGAGATGACATGAGACGCAGTGCCTGGTCTTGTCAATCCCCTGGCAGATTGTCTTTCGTCCACATGACCTCAACTACCAGCACGTGGGCACAACCATTTACACGGGCCATCTTTGGCCCGGATAAGAGACATGAGCATCTAATCCAGGTTGATGAGTTAAGTGGCAGTGAAAATATCAGTCATAACAAGAACCACCTGAATATAACAAACTACGCAAGTTATAGGAGGGTTTAACAACAAAACTCATCTCATATAGCCGACTCATCGTTCGTAGACCACATGTAGCTATCTAATAGGTATATCAAAACATCTCAGAAACAACTCCAAAAATTAGCAACGGTGTCGAGAGCATCCCCAATACAAGCCAAGCGAAATAATGTGACTCAGGCGTCCGGGCCTTGGCGTCAACCTCGGTATAAAACATTGGGTTGATATCAACCCCCCTTGTCCAAAAGCACTGCTGCCACCTCTTCTGCGTCGGAAAGCACAGCGGCTATTGGGCCGATAGGATAACTTTCCTTATAAGCATTGACATTTGCTCCTTTCTCAACCATTCTTGCTGCGTCATCGACATAATTACCTTGTATGATTAGCCAACAAAAAAAATCATAGATCCACTGGTTATAGGCCACTATTTTTCCTTTGAACAGTGTTTCCACAGTCTCCTCCCGCACTTCTTCGCGCATAGCCCTTTCAAAGAAGACTCGCAAAGCTTTTTGTGTGCTAGGACTCCCGTGTACCCTTTGTTTCAATATCATCTCGAGAAGTTGTCCTTCTGTTTTCGGCGTAATAGCTGCTTGAGCCCCAGGATTGAAAAAGCTCTCTGGGGGGTTGGTATCTGCCTCTGCTTCAACGAGCAATTTCACCATCTCTTCGTCTTCTTGTATTATAGCGGCCTGGAGAGCATTACCGTAGATTTCTGTTTTAGAATTGACATCCGCTCCTTCGTCAAGCAGCAATTGTACAGCATCTGTCTCGCCTTTAATTGCAGCTGCACAGAGAGCATTGCCGTAAGGTCCTCCTTGGGCATTAACATTTGCCCCTTTTTGGAGTAGCATTCTTATAACGTCATTATTACCCTCTGTTGCAGCTGCACAAAGAGCATTTCCAAAAGGCCCACCTTGAGCATTAACATCTGCTCCTGCCTCAAGTAGAATTTGCACAATTTTTTCATCGTCTTTCGCTGCAGCTACACAAAGAGCACTGCCGTAAGGCCCGCCTCGAGCATTAACATCTGCTCCTCCTCTGAGCAGCAGTTCAGTTTTTTTTCTATTGCCCTCTTCTGCAGCTGCATGAAGTGCATAACCAAACATGCCTCCTTGGGCATTGATATCTGCTCCTTTTTCGAGCAGTATTTTCACTATCTCGTCGTCGTCGTCGTCTTCATTGTCGTCGTCGTCTTCATTGTCTTCGTCTTCGTCTTCATCTTCATCGTCGTCGTCGTCGTCGTCGTCGTCATCTTCGTCATCGTCTTCGTCTTCATCTTCGTCGTCTTCATCTTCGTCGTCTTCATCGTCGTCGTCTTCATTGTTCGCTGCAGCTGCCTGGAGTGCATAGCCCAAGATCCCTCCTTTGGCGTTTACATCTGCTCCTGCTTCAATCAGTATTTCCACTATTCCTTTGTTGACCACTGCAGCTACACAAAGAGCACTTCCGTAAAGCCCGCCTTGAGCATTAACATCTGCTCCTTTATTGATCAGCAGTTCCGCTATCTCCTTATCGCCTTTTGATGCAGCGACCTGGAGTGCATAACCAAAGTGGCCTCCTTGGGCGTTTACATCTGCGCCTGCCTCAATCAACAATTTCACTATTTCCTTGTCACCCCCGAATACAGCGGCCTGGAGTGTAGAGCCAAGAGCCCCTCCTTGAGTGTTGATGTTGACCTTCTTATCAAGAAGAGCTGTTGTAAGTCTCGTGTACCCATGAAACGCTACTATGTGCGGTAAACTGACTCCTCTGGCACATCCGGAGCCAGGAAACTCTTCAAAAGAATTGTGAAGAAGCCTCAATTTTTCCAAAGTATCGGGCTCTTCTAATAAGCGTTGTAAAAATCCGGCTTGTCCGACTTGGTTTTTATCCGCTTCTTCTGCATGGGCGAGAAGATAGACAGACGCATATTCCAAAAACGGATAGGAAGAACCAAGAGCCTTTATTTGCTTCCGATCTGTTGCTGATTGAAACGTGTCCTCCATAAGATATGCCATACAGCAAGATCTTAGACATTCATGACTGCTGCCTAGACCATTCACCTTGAGAGCTGGGTCTAATTTTTGTAGTCTTTTGTTTCGAGTGAGAAAGTCATTGACCGACTTGTGGATGAACTGTACCTCGTTTTCTTCGCTGTTTCGTACCTCAATAAGACCTCTCGAGGAGTTGGTGATGCGCCGTCGGATATCATCTAGTGTAATCTTTGATTGATCCCAGGGTTTGATTTTCTCGGTACTCGTTTTGGCCAACGTGGCAAAATACAGCTCTTCTGGTCTTAGCGGCCGTTCCGCCAGTAATACAAACTGGAGCATGAATATTGTCTCATGCTTATTCGGATTGTCTCTGATCAAGAGTGCCTCAAACACTTGTTCAAGGTCACGGGGTACGTCGTGTAACGTCTTATGCATGGCCTCGATTCGGCCTTCGTCATATGCTTTGTTAAGCAGTTTGATAACGAGCACAGCCCACATGAAGACGCCAGACGCCTTTTCAAGAAGTTCTTCCTCGATCTCCTCATCTTTTGTTGTCAATTTGTCGCGAGTATATATAACAATATCCTCATTATGCTCGCTTGAATTTTCAACCACAAGTTGTAGGTGCTTTTCCATACGAATATGCGGATAATGGCGACTTGATAAGCAAACGTAGAGAGCTACTCCCACACCAATAGCTTTAATGCTGAGCTCTTCGAGAAATCCAACGACATCTCGCACATGTGCCTCTTCGCATTCGTCCAAGGCATCGACGAGAATGATGAGCGGCTTTGACTGGTAATGCTGTATTTCTGAAAGCATGAAATTCTTCAAGTCTGATTCTTGCCACTTCCAATTTGTTTTAAATTTTTGCTCCTTGTTGCGAAATAAAGGCGCAAAATGCTGATGGATGGATCGTTCTTTTTCAATTAATTGGTACAACAATGAACGCAGCATGCTTAGAGGCGTTTGCTCGGAGGAATCGCCTCGGGCATTGAAAAAATGAGCGGCAATGATATGCGTTTCGGAGAATTCTTCTTCCAAATGCATCAAAGTATGTTTCATGAGAGTTGACTTTCCAGTTCCAGGATGTCCCTTGATCCAGAGCACTCCATTGTGGTTCTGTAGATTATCGCGGTGACGCCATTGTTGGAATTGGCTAGTTTCGAAGAACCAGTCGCACGTCCGGGGATGGGCGAGAGAGATATTTTCTCTGCGAGCGTCCATGTATTCGAAACTGAGAGAACGTAGACAGGCTACAGCTTGTCAGTTTTTGCCGGCCTTTTCACCAAATAAAGTTGAAGCCAAGGACAAATCCCTGACCTTCTTTTTCCTTCGAGGGTATTGGAGCTTCATTAGTCTTTGATTCGTTGATCCCAACTATCGTAAATCAGCAACTGAATAGCCGAGGACTGATTCTTGCGGACTATTGTTCGTACTCACAATGGACAGTGCTATTGTTGATCTGCAGGCCTTGGGCATTGTTATTGTTCTGATGCCCATCGCCTGTCTTCACATTCTGTGGACCGTTGCCGTGATTGCCGGCCGAGACAGTCGGGGCCGCCATCGTCGAAGCGCGTGTTGCTCTTTACTCGTCTTTGTCGTATCGTCGAGGAAAGTATCTGTAAACTTGGATGTTGTGTTGGGCACAGCTGAGAGCGCGAAATATTTCAGGCAGCTACCCCGCAAGAGAGATGGGGGCCCTTTATAACGAGGCTCTGAGTTGGCAAGACCTCATAGGTCAAAATTGGTAACCAATGCGAGGTAAAGCATCTATCATCGCAGTAGGCTGGGCTTCCCAATATACACGTATATTACTCGTATTGGCTGACAAGAGAGAGTTGGTTTATACTAACCAATTAGGTACATGTGGAGGAAGGTGCTAGGATCGCGCCGACCCGAACCTTGATAGATAAGCTAACAATAAAACAGAAATGAAAGATGAAGCCGTTCTCTCTCATCTCTATTGCAAGCGAGATTCATATTCATATTATGCATTGTTTCCGCTCTCAGCGGGCTGTATGTAAGCTTTTCACAGTGCAAAGATTTATCAAGACTCGCGCATTTGAATGTGCACGTAATGTACATTCCAAATGTCTAAATCACAGCAACTGAAAAGGGTTGACGTTGCTAATAGCAACGTACCACCATTCACTTGTATTCCCTTATCATTGTTGTTATTCTGGGGTCCGCTCCCTGTATTCACATTTTGAGGGCCGGAGCCATAGTTGTGAATCCCCAAGGCGGGACTCTCGTCCTGTAGAGGTTGCGGGATTGTTGATACTTCCTTGATGGTTTTCATGAGCAATTCAAGCTGCGATTTAGTCGCCAATTGCATTTCGTCGTCAATTGTCAGTAAGAGCTTTAAATTTTTCATCGCATCCATCATAAAGTCCTCTTTCCGACTCTTGTTGCCTATCTGACGCACAACCATGCGATAGCATTCCAACTTTCTATCAGCAGCCGGCGGTCCTCAAGCTTACCAGAGCAAGAGTAACCCTTTGCTGTGCAAGGGCTGCTCATAAAATCCAAGTCAACGAAGCGAGTTTTCTGCCAAGTTGTTTCTCCATTTTGGATAAATTTCTCCGTCTTATAAGGATAAGACAATAGCCAGCTTTTCAGGCAGACAAGTAGTAGTATATGGAGCGGGGAACTTGGACGAATCGTCGACCTTGAAACTTCAATGCCTACATGCAGCCAATCCTCTGCGTCCACGATTTTGTGTCGCATCGATTTCTTGATTTAGTTTAACCCATGGCTTAGTCAAAGTTGCAAGGCGGCCACTCATTGATACCAATGAGAGTCCAAGAGCCTAAGGCATTACTACGCTGCTGACGGCAATATCGCAAATATTGAATAATTAATTTTCGGCGTGAATGATTTGATCGAACACGGACACTGCTAAATATAAGGCACAATATTATCATCTATGCCCTCAAATATTTCCATTAGCAACCATGGCTCTGGCCCCCAGAATGTGGCTACAGGCGACGGCCCTCAAAATAATAACAATGCAGGTGGTATACAAATTAATAATGGCAGTTTCTCTGGATGTAAGTACAGTACAATTAGAGACATTTGGAACAATCGTTGCTGACTAGATAGGATTAGCCAATCCTTTCCTCGACCAAGTCAAGGCTGAGAAGCTACAAGGGGAAAACCAAAGTGCATTGCCTACTTCTAGTCAAGGACAGCCACGCCACCGCGAAGATTTCCAAGTAGCAGTCATCTGTGCTCTAGCACTTGAATACGACGCAGTTTCATTGCTCTTTGATCAATTTTGGGATGAAGACGATGAGCCTTATGGGCGCGCCCAGGGAGACACAAACATTTACACGACCGGGAGGATCAGCAACCACAACGTTGTGCTGGCGCTTTTACCCAGCATTGGCACAGCTGCTGGGGCAGGATCAGCTGCTAGCTTTCGTTCAAGCTATTCTGGTTTGAAAACTGCGTTTCTCGTGGGAATATGTGGTGGCGTCCCAGATACGGGCCAAGGGGAAATCCTGCTCGGTGACGTGGTCATCAGCAAGACCGTGATCCAGTACAGCTTGGGGAAGCAATATCCCAGTGCGTTCGTGACCAAGGATACTGTCAACGACAATCTCGGCCGTCCGAGTAAAGCTATCCGCTCCTTGATCACCAGTTTCGAAACTGAGCGTGGAAGAAGACGTCTGCGGCAGAGAGCCGGGCAATATTTGAAGGACTTACAACACGCAGCCATGGAAGAGGGACATCGCCACGACTATCAATATCCAGGTGTTACAGAAGACAAACTTTTTGCGCCGGCCTATCGCCACAGACATCGAGGGCTACAGACGTACAACTGTCGTTGCTATGAGGAAATAGACAGCTTTTGTGATGAGGCTGCCCATGCATCTTGTACTGAACTCTGTTGCAATGAGGAACATGTTGTACCAAGAAAGCGTTTGGAGATGAAGAAGAGGATGGAGCCAGATCGTGTGCAGTGTCCTGAAATCTTCATCGGCTGCGTGGCATCTGGAGATGTGGTGATGAAATCTGGCGAGCACCGTGACCAGATCGCCAAACAGCGAAACGTGATTGCCTTTGAGATGGAGGGAGCTGGTGTTTGGGACGAGGTGCCATGCATCGTCGTCAAGGGAGTTTGTGACTACGCTGACAGCCACAAGAACAAGACATGGCAGCCATTTGCGGCGGCAACGGCGGCGGCTGTGCTCAAAGCAATGCTGATACAATATCCAGTGACGGATTTTCCATCCTCTCATCCCTCGTTTGCTGCGATTGCGGGATCAAACAGGCGATAGACCAGTAGCTGGCAGATTATCTCAAACATTGGACTGTGACCACATATGCAGGCTCCTATCGATGAGCCGATGCCGAAAGCTTATAATAGTGATACCAGTCAACATTTGGTTTACTAATAGTCTCTTTATTGAAACAAAAGGCCTTGATCTAGCCAGATCTAATTATATCAAAATCATCTATCAGCCAAGTCTTGTGACGAAGTGAGCCTCTATCAGTATAGACATTGTACTGTGTATGTTTACAGTTCTAGAACTATTGTTATTGTCGGTGCTACTGCTGCTACTGCTCTATATATACATGTATAACAGTTGAATATTTCTATATAGGTATATTAAGCTACAGCTGGGGTGCTGGATACTTTCCCTAGTTTAGTCACGTTTACATGAGGCTCAAAAGCTGTAGAATTCACTAGAGAAAGTAGGTACCTAGTCAAGCGATTCTAGAATTTAAAAGGTGCAGTGATTAGGATCCCGGCAAGTGCTCTCGCGACAACTCTCGCCTAGAATGAGGAAGGAGTTGGAGGGCTACTGCAGCGCGCAGGATGTTGTTAAGGAGCCTGCCTATATAAACAGTGTCCTAAGTGTTCTCTCCTCCTCCTCTCTGCCTCCCCATCATCTGCTATTCAACACGATCCTTATTTCAGCCAAGATGGATGAGCAAGACGCCGAAATCACAGTCCCACAGCTTGACCCAGTAGTCACGGGGCTCTTGGCGCGTCTGCCAGAGGAATTCTGGGAACTATCCAGGAGCTTTTGGACCCCATTGCGGCGTTGTCTTCGCAGCCAGCAAGAAGCGATCCAGGAGGGACGACGAGCACTTCAGCAAGCACGGCTGGCCATCCGGCGCTTGGAGCGCGAACATGAGCAAACTCGCCGAGCAATCGAGGAGCTGTTGAGCAACACGGTCCTGGCACAAGAAGCCTCAGCGATATCATGCCCAAGCCCGAGCCCGAGCCCGAGCCCAAGCCCAAGACCAATAGCAATACCAAGACCAGGACCAAGATCAAGCACTCCAGACTTTGTGCTCCACGCCCGACGCCGAACCAAACAAGAACTCGTTTCCAAGTGTGCCAGCCTTGTGCCAGATAGCCAAGTTGCAATGCTCAAGACAATCCCACCCGAGTGGGCGCGAGAGAGGCTCGAAAGCACCCGAGACTTTTCGCTAGACAACGACGTCGGCTGCTGGTTTACGAGTGCGAAGCCGTTAAAAGGGCAATTTACGAGAATCAATCTCGATAAGACGCCTCACCCGTCGGGGCAAGGACATATCGGTCTCAAGGTATACCGGCACAGGCTTGCTATGGTGGCCAAGGGGGAAGCACTCTTGCTTTCTATAACATCGAAAACTTGGCAAATTTCCCATCTGTGTCGCAACAAGGGTTGCTTCCGGCCTGAGCACGTGGAGATGGAACCAGCTGAGCTGAACGCAGCGCGGGACGAGTGTCGGGGTAAAAGCATCTTTATGCTACCAAATTGTGGCGTCTTACACCCGTGCCCACACTGGGACTGGCAAGGCAGGCAAGGCCACCTAAAGTGCATTCTGCCAGTCGAATACATACCTGAAAATGAATATCTGGAAGTTGGAGGTAACGGCAAGTATAAAAATATTAGGTCGGATCGTCATACTGAACTGTTCGATGATGGAGTGGTGGAGTTTGGTCCTGTATTTTAGAATAGCTCTCTCCAGCTGCAACTTGACAATATAGTTATATCTGCGTATGTGTGAATCATTATAGGTGCAGTAGATGCTGTATCTAGGGTGCCGGATAACTTTTCCCTATGCTGATTCCTGCCTTTGAGCTGTAATTGCTTGGAAACTGTACATACTAGACGCCTACATTGGGATTGACGACATATGCGATGAGCAGACTACGTGTTTTATTGCTCAAAGTCTTATATAGTCCCTATAAACTCTGCTACTCTATCATATGTCAATTCAGTCAACACTCTTGGACTACTCGATCAGATGATGCAAGAAAATAAATGCAGAGATTGTCGTGTATTTATCTCGTTTACCATAGCTACTCCTGCTCACTATCTCAAAGCTCAATATTAAAAGCTTCATGGCTCTCATATACCAAAGTCTTGTGTATCCGGCCAGGGACTAGACTCAAGCCAGCAGCCGCGAGAGAAATATTCAAGTCCTCGTCAAGAGATTTGTGTCAAGTTAGCCAATGCCCTTCCATAACGTTGAGACTGATTCAGCCCAAGACTCACAATGGTTGAGTGGCGTTCTCAAAACGTCTTCAAACACCGCAACAAGGCCTTTGGCAAGTTGTTCATCGCTCTATTCAGGTTGAAGGTCCGGCTTCTCGCCGTTAACTCTAATCATGCCGTTTGGAGCCTTCTTGAGCACATGGACAAGATGAGCTTCAGTGTTGCTCCCATATAAGTAAAAGGCATTCGGTCAGGGTACGCTTGACTTGATGCGTTCAAAAACATTGACTCCCGAATCACGACGCGGATATTGGACAATTTAAAGGTCGTGACAGGCTCTGTACCAGATGCGAGTATGCCCTCGTCCAGACGCCACTCGATCTTGATGCCTGCTTTGATAAAATCTTCAAGCAGTGCCTTTTGAGTGTTGGCCACGGTGTAGAATTTATTTAGATTCTCTTGCGGAGCTGCTGGTCGCGTTACTTGACATTTTCAGGGAACTTGGTGGTGATGATGAGCTGCCAGCGGTGGTGGCCATTTGAAACATGGGGAAGTGGACAAGATGAATCTGGTCGAGGCCCTGCATGACGAAGCCACGGATGTCGGGCTCGATCTTGTTGCGGATGATGCATTTCTGTTACCAGCTGATCTTGCAGCACTTTGCCCATCAGATCGCTCAAGACATGCAGGTTTTCAGCTTTGGGCCCCAGAAAACAAGACCCAACTCTTGCGTTTGCAAGTCTTTCACCATGATGAGCAACATCGCCCATGGTGCTACTTTGTGAGTGATGAAGTATACAAGTGTATTGAGGATGACGGGCCGGTTATTGTAGATGGACTATTACAACCAATTTTATCGAGCGAGTGTCTCGGTCCACGTTTGTTCCTTTTTCAACTTGCAGGGCCGTCTTAGACTGCAAGCACATTGACAGGACACAAACTATCCGAAACAGATTAGCAGTCTATAGACGCCTGCACCTATTTATACGAGGCATCCAAGCGAACGGCACTTACAAGCTTCGGGAAGACGAGTGTGGGAACAAGCCGCTTCATACCGCCTTGCATATAAATATTGGAACGCCTCACTCCTTTCACCTAAATCGGCCACTGAAGAAGCGCAGATCCTGGTTGATTGCATTCACCAAAGTTCAGCAGGCTAATTTATTGGCAATAGTATATCTCTTCAGCTGCTTTGCGTTCTGTCACTATTCACTAATATCCATATATGTCGTATATGGATTCTAATTGACGAATGACTCTTCTACGTCTTTAGACATTAATTGGCGTAATTCTTTTACTATATGCTACAAACTTGGATAATACACATCTAGCTCAGGTGTTGCAAGAATTACTCCAACTACTAGTATCTATTGGTCAAGGAGTAAGTACCGCAGCTACAGCGCTGTATGTTGTCTATCATCAGTACAACTTACTCCAAATTAACCCCAACACTGCAATAAAAGTCACCAATAGACGTGTAAAGTTCTTCAATTCACAGTTGTCCACAATCCACAGCCAACGATACTTGCTATCAAAGTAGGTGCAAGAGTTCAGATCGTACGTTTTCGACACAGGTTGGATGAGACAAGGAACAAAAAAAATAGAAACGCAAATGAATGCGAAAAGGCAAAAAAAGAAGTATTTGAAGGGCATTGAACCCAACCCGATTCGAACGGATAACCTTCAGGAGATTCCAAGTAAACTGGAATCTGACGCGCTACCGTTGCGCCATGGGTCCTGTTGTTACTAAGCCCTCAAAATAAAGCCTGTAAAGCCTTCTGCGCAGAAATTGTACAATTTCATCAGAGTACGGCGAAACTGATGCATTAGTTCAAGCTTGATCAGTCTAAAAACGCAGGAAATAGGTAACATGGTCCTAGAATTGTTCTTGTTTTGTACGAAAGAATAATTTGGCTTTTATTTTAAATTCCTAGGTAGTTAACTATGGACAGATTGACTACCTAGAGAGTTTTCTGCGAAGAATGCTTCTTGCCTATACAAAACGTTGTAAAAGAGGAGTAACAGGTCTTGTTCCGATGAATACAAAGGAAACGTTTATTGCCACCAAGCGCATGAAACGAGATTAAAAGGCCTCCCCAAATGATCTTAATGTACAGCTAATTATATCTATGGGGCTTAAACCTGCCAATGATTGCTGCTTGCGTTAATCTATTCACCTTTCACCAGCAACCGACACTAAACGTCCAATTCTAGGGTAACGAAAGCGTGATGGACCGCCCTGGAGAGGATCCTCCCAAGAAGATCTAGTTGCGTCTAAAATGCATTCTCATAAATTTTAATGTGTATATCATATTGATTTCCACCTGTAGAAAGTTTTAACTGCGTTTCAATGACTACCAAGAGACTCATGCACCTTCAAACATATGATGCAGATAAACAGCAATTTCTTGGTGCTCTGTTTCAGTGAATGCTGAAGCGCTAGCAAGTGAGGGGCTTATGAGTATTATTTTCGAGGTTGCCGTCACAGCGGACCCATGGCGCAACGGTAGCGCGTCAGATTCCAGTTTACTTGGAATCTCCTGAAGGTTATCCGTTCGAATCGGGTTGGGTTCAATGCCCTTCAAATACTTCTTTTTTTGCATCTTTTTCCTGGATGCTAATGTCGATTTCATTTTTTTGGGAGTGTAAAGCGACATATAGCCAATTGCACCCTGTTGTGTGGCAAGGAAGCGTCGATCAACAAAGAGTATTCTTAGGGTTTTTTGACAAGTCGCAAAGCTAAAATGCTACTGGTTACTGTTTTTGCACATAGACTCGGCTTATACACGTATACGTCCGTCCTACACAATACTCAGCGGTCCAGCACAGTTAGTATTCTCGGTTTTGGATCGTGTCTACAAGAGGTTTCAGGTGGATTCGCTGGATCTAAGTAGGCTCAACAATTTCACCGTCAAGGAAAATATAGATGTGCCTCATTTCTAGCTTCTATGTCTGGCTACTCTATTCGCGGATGGTCAGAGTACGACATGGCCACAGTCAACAGTACGACAGGTCGAACGCTCAAGCTTGAGAACATGTCCAAATCGTATACTACATTCTCACTCTCCTATATACACATAGTCAGCAAACGCATCCGAGAAGTAGAGCTATGATACACTTTTGGCAAGCAACCTATGTAACTTTAACACATATCGTGACATGTCCCAAGGTGCTTTACAATTCCCTGTTCTACCACAACCAATATAAGAAACACAGGGAAAAAAGGAGAAGAGTAGGGGGTCCGACCTCATCAGCTCATCTCGCCTAACCAAACACCGACACATTTTCGTATTACTACAAAACAACACAATAATGAAACGAAAGAAACGAAAACAAAGAAATGTGAAATTAATCAAGCTTGTATAATTCCGCTCAAAAGTCCAAGCCACCCCCCCTCGTACCCGTCCATCCCATGTAGACTCTGCCTCCACCCAAATGCCAAGACAGAAAAAAAGAATGAGAAAACGCCGCCAACAATGAATCATCAGCATCATCATCATGTCGAGTAAAGAAGAATCCATTTTTAATAGGGAAAGAGAGAAACCAAATGAAAGCTGTATCTTCACAAACAAAGAGCTGAGTAGTAGTGGAATATGCGTAAAATTAACATGTAATGACTGTAGCCGCCCCCATAAACCAAACAAGAAAAATAATGAATAAATTTGTTTTCGCCATTTCTTGCTATTAACATTATGGACTGCGACTTGATTGCTGCTGCTGCTCATCGTCGCCCTCTAATAAAGTGCCGCTGTCTTCGTCGGGTGCCGCTGTTATATCCTGCTTCCTCTGCTTTTTGGGGCGGAAAAACTCTCCTATTGTATCGCTTAGACTTCGTGATCTCCCCCTTGAAACTTTTGTATCGGCACTTGGCCCAGATTCATCATGACCCAAGGCTTCTGGTAGATTACCCTCTGATACCGGGACAATCGGTAGCTCCGCGATGCGTTCCGGCATAAAGACATCCTCGTCGTCGCTGTTAAAGAAGAGACTTGCTCGTATGCTGGATCGTATTCGTCGTAGAGAAGATGCGGTCGCTTCTGGGCTGTCGTTTTCCCGGAGTATCACATCTTTGACTGCTGTTGTGACTGTGGAGGAGAATGGTGAAGGTGAAATGAATGGCCTTGCTCGGTGGCCAGATTTGGAACTGTGTGGCGCTCGGGGCGTAACTGGTCGTTCAACGGAATGTGGATGAGAAGCAATCCCCTGACCGTCTTTGAAGGACGAAAGGGGATGTGGCTGTATAGGCGTAGTGGCGAGTGCAGATCTGGTGAGGACAGACTCGGCCGAGACAGTCCTAGTTCCTCGAGGTGGATCTGGGCTCACATATAGACCTTGCCATGGGTTACTGACAAGAACATGAGCCTCGTCGCCTTCGAGATGGGCCGGGGAGTGTGTTGGCTCAAAGTAATGGGTCGCAGAAGACTCCATGCCGTTGTGGGCCGAGTCTGGCTTCCTCGTCTCGGCAAAGCTCACTCGCGACATTCTGCTGGATCGGCGAGACGGTGTTGCAGGTATGCTAAGCCGGCGCCGGTTCTGTTGTGGCTGAGGAATTGCAGAAGACGAGGCGCTACCGTCGTGCTGCGTGAGGCCAATAGTCTCCTCGACTCCATCGGCTTCTGATAGTGTATCCTCTTCATCATCGTCATCTCTGCGCTCTCTCCCAGACGTAATGAGAAAGACGCCAAAGAAGGTGAGAAGACAGCCCCCGACAAACTTGGCAGCCTGCTTCATGTTTGTCTTTTCAAAGTCGCGATATAGAACAGCACTGCCAATGATGACACACAGTGTGAACATGACGAACTGGATGGGAATGACCTGGGTCGAGTCGAAGCGGGACAGCGCTTTGTTGACATAGCGAATCTGCATAACAGCAGTCGATAAGAGGACGAATATGAGTGCATATGTGACGGGGGTTGTAAAGGCCGCAACGAAGCTTGTAGAGAGCATTGACGACACGCCCTTGGTGGCTAAAGCCGTATATCCTCCTGGACAAGGTCAGTCTCAAGACAGCAATAAGAAGAACAGGATAACCCACCGAAAAGACCGACCAGACCAAGATCGATGAGAATGGTCCGTTTGCCATATTTAGCGCTAGCCCACATGAGAACAATGATGAGAAACGTCGTAACGCCAAGGTAAATCTCAAACTCCATCGTCGTGATAGCTCCCCACACGTCGTGAGGATTCAGCTTCGTCTCCTCCTGGTTCGCACTCAAGACAACAGTAACAACGCCCGACACAGCAATCACGACGCCCCAAAAGTCGCGAAGCCTAAACTTTTCGTGAAACATGGCGGGCGCAATAATGCAGTTGGATACCAGCGCCACGACGCCCAGCGGCGAGACGATGGAGGCGGGCGCAAAGCCGTACGCCAGGAAATTGCCTGCTTCTCCCAACGTTATCAAGATCTGGCCGAGCCACCAGTACGGCGATTTGAGGTAGTTTGAGGACGACTTTTTGGATTCAGCGTCGGTATCGGTGCTAGCCGTGGTTGCGGTCGACTGAAAGGACCCCATCAGCGGTTCGTCCTCGAGGTATTCGTGCTCGTCCTCGGAGGGCTCGTCGTAATTCGGTATTGAGAAGCCGTTGCCATCGCCATTCCGGTAGCCGTTGCTGTTATTCCTATCCCTCTCCCCATCGCCCGCACCGTCGCCGATGATGGTGCCGTAGACGCCCACCTGCGTGCTCCCACTGCTGTTGCTGCTCTGCGCCCGCTTCAGCGCTGCCCGAGCCCCCTGTTTTCTCCTCTTGCGCTCCTTGTGCAGCCGCGTGTGCGCATATCGCTGCACGTTGAGGGCGAGAGCAATCAGCACGTTTCCCACTATCGCCGTGATGATGCCGATCAAGGACGACCACCGCTGCAGCGCATCTCCGTCGTCGTCGCCCGATCCATCGCCGCTACCGCCAGTCGCCGTGGGTGCTGCCAAAGCGCTCGTCCAAGTCGGGAGAGTCGATTCGGAGAAAGTCAAGCTCATCGTCGCCGCCAAAGAGAACCAAAAAGAAGCAACGAAAGACAAGAAAAAAGAAGAAGAAAGAAAAAAAGAAAAAATAGCGCCTGGTGACAAAGCCAGGCAGCTAAGGGGAAGGGGAAGACGAAATACTGCAAATGACGGTAGGATCGGAGATTGGTGGAGAAACGAAGCGCGAAAGTGCAAGTCGCTGGCAGCCGCGGCAAATTGCCTGACCAGGTATCATCGGGGCGAGAGGCAGGCACGGGGAATGAGGCCGAGAAGGGGGTTCATGATAGTGTAGACAAGAAAGAGGGCAGTGTAGAGAGTCCCGCGATGCCTTTGACGCAAATCGTAGCTTGAGCCGAGTTTCTTTGGCTGCATGGCCTGGCCCAGATGACGGGGATTCGGGGTACGTATTGGCCCCACATGCGCTATGTCATCACTGGACGGCTGCCCATCAGCTTCTTCAGCACTTCTCCAGCGCTTCTTTTTGGTGTTATAGTGGGCTCAGCGGCAGGCTGCACCGCCACAGGCGCCTTTGAGAGCGTACATGGGCGCACATGCACATATGCAGCCAGTTGAGCGCTACCGTTGCACCGCACTTGTCTCGGACGGGAAAGGGCTTCAGCTGCCATATGGCTCCAAGTCATGGGATTGTGACGTCTCTTGTGCAACTCCAGCCTCGACCTCATCACCAGTTGCTGCGCACGCCACAATCACTCAACTTGTCCATCGCCATCGCCGTCATCCAGACAATGCCCTCGGCATGCCCCGCGACGGCGACTCCTCGCTAACCACCGCCTTTGTTCGCTTCAAGCAGCACGTGGATTCAGCGGTCGCCTCCGGCTTTCACGCAGTGTTTGCCCGCCCGCAGCCCCTCCACCAGCCACCATCGCCAGATATCCGCCAACAGCCCGGATCTGAGCTGTCACCAACCGTCAAATCAGCAGATACAGCGACTTCTAACAGCTCCAGCCAGCCCGCAGCTACAGTCACAATGGCCAACACCGGGTCGAACGCTTCATCAGCAGCTCTCGACACCGTCTCGGTTGCGTCGTGGTCTTATTCACCAGCCAATCTGCGCCACCTCCAGCAGCCCGTCCCAAATGACCTGCCGGCGCAATGCGACTCTACCGTCTTCACCTTTGAAGATGCCTTTGAGGATCTGCTCACCGTCTCGCAGGGACGACCGCTGCCTGATATCAAATCCAGGTATAACCAGAGACAGCTGCTGAGACAAATGTTTTCACACGGCGAGCCCACCTGGTTCTGGCTGCGAAGGCTGGAATCTCAAGGCTTGCTCCGACGCCCCACTCAAGATGAGCTTTACAGGCCACGCAATTTTGGTCTGCTAGAGGACCATGTTGAGCCTGCATTCACAGAACCAAATTGGAACGATTGGTCAAAGCTGCATGAAGAGCTGGACCGCAAGGCAGCTGAAGTATGGAAGGGCGCCACCTCCGCCGAAGAAGACAACGGCCAGCCCAAGACCCACAGCTTCTTTGACGATGTGCACCAGACATTCAAACGGCTAGAGGATAGTTTCTACGGCCGAAATGGCTCACACGATGAAGAGCATAGCAGCCAGCACCAGAAACGCTTCCCTGACCACTTTGACGATCTCTTTTCCTCTCTGAGCTCGACCTTTGCAGAAGGCCACAAGACGTGGGACACCTTTGTCAAGAGCATCACGGATCATAAGCCCGTCTCTTCTGAGTACTCGGCCTCACAGCCACCCAGCTCCACCGAGGAAAAAGTATACGATAACGGGAATAGGGAGGTTGTCACGAAAGATGAAAAGATCAACAGCTTTGGCTACTTGACGACGACGATTACGAAAAAGACGTATGATAGGAATGGTAATGAAATTGGCACTGAAACACACTTTACGATGCGTCCTGCCGAAAAGACCCAGAATGCCAGAGCGTTGGAAAATGGCGATGCAAATGTCATCGAGAGAGCGGATGCAGACGCAGACGATCAGCAGGTGCAGGATAAGAAGTCAGGATGGTTCTGGAAATAAGCATCTCGAGTTTTTTTCCTACCACAAAGATTGGTTTTCGAGAGTCTCTCAGCTCACATCTTGTATATAATTCACCATTAATCAAAAGCATATAGCTCAGCCAACTTAGTAATACTTTTATACCCTCTATACTCCTAATCAAACAAGAAAAAAGCTTCCCTACTATCTATATAGCTCTTGAAAAATTCATGTACAGATGGTATTCGATATTATAAATGTACACTCAAATTACGCTTTTCCTCTCGCCACAGCCTTCTTCTTGCGCACCTGTCTCTTCCGCGCAATCAGCTTCTGCTGGATCGCCTCCTTTGCATCAGCCGGCTTCTTCTTCTCATCCACGTCTCCTTCCTTGGGAGGCTTCGCCTTGGTTCCCACTTGAGGTCCCTTGTTCAAGTTTCCCTTGGGCTTCTTGCCCTTTTGCTTCTTCTGCTTCTGCTCGGGGACCTCTTCTTCTTCGTCGTCCTCTTCGTCAGATGCATCCGCATCATCCTTCTTCGGCTTTCGAGCTGTCTTTTCAGCCTCCTGTCGTCGCTTAACCACCTGCGCGTTCTCAATGGCAAACTCGACAATCAAGCGCTGCTTCCTGCCATTGTTGCCGTCGAGCTGGTGGCCGTTCAGATATCTCAGACCCATCAAGGCGTGGCGATGAGACGTGTACTCGATGAATCCGTAGCCACGGCTCTTGCCAGCCCCGCTAGACTCAGATACCTTGGAGCCCTTGTTGTCCTCAAACACAATCTTTGCTTGCTTGACGATACCCTTGCGCTTTTGTTTCCTGTCCTTTTCCTTGTCCTTTGCATCCTTGCCGTCTCTGGCGTTCTCTTCCTTGGAGGGGGGCTGTCGGCGCCCTTCCTTGACGTCCTTGGCAAATTCGACAACGGCCTTTCTAGCCAGCTCCTTGAGTTCCTTGGCGCCCATGTCGTTGGGAATGTTACGAAGAGCAAGTCGGGTTAAGCTAATGTGCAGCATGGGGTTCTTCTCCACGAGCTTCTTGCGCTGCTGGGCACTCATCGTCCGCATCCGAACCTCTGCATCTGTCAACAGGCCTCGCAGCGGAGAGTTTCCAATGGCACCTTCGGACAAGAGGTACAGATGGCGCTTATCTTTTTGCCTCCTCTGTGCGAGCGAATTCTCCGCCAAGTTGGCAGCCTCGTTCTTGTTAACGGCTTGAGCCACTTGCAAGACTCGGCCGTCCATTGTGTATTTTCCGCTGGGATCGGCGTTCTCGTCTTGCAGGATGGAATGCTTGACCCCTCCTGCAGTCGGTGGTGCGCGGCGAGGAGCATTGATTATGCAGGATTTCGCATCCTCATTGTCGACAAAGCAGACAAAGCCAGTGCCGGCCGGTCTGTCCGTAGCCTTGTCCATGACAACTCTGGCATATCGAACAGTGCCAAAGTGGCCAAAGAAAGATTTGAGCTGCTCATCCGTAGCCGTAAACGGTAGATTCCGAACAAAAACCGTTGAAGAGTTATCCGTCATCAACTCTCGCTTTGGTTTCTGGGTTTCCTTTTCTTCGTCCATTTCATCCACCAGCTTCATGTCCTCGTCATCGTCCTCATCATCTTCGTCATCCTCATCATCGTCTTTTTCGTCCTCATCCTCCATATTCGTCATGTGGTTCTTCATAAAGTTTGCAAGATCCGAGGCTAGTTGGTCGTCGCGGTTCTTGACTTCGCCGTCATCTCCAACATCCTTGTCCTTCTTCTCGTCTTCAGCCTCAGCTTCATCATCATCATCTTGTGAGTCCTTCTCGCCGCTTTCCGCACCCTGCTGCTTGTCCCAGGTCGCTTTATCAACAGCCCAGTCCACAGCCAATGGTCGGCCATCAACAATCTTGCCATTCACGGCCTCCAGGGCCTTTTCTGCGTTTGGACGTCCACGAATGGTGACGAAACCGAATCCCTTCAACTTTCCCTTGTTCTGTGGAAGATCAGAGTATATGACCTTGCCGTAGCTCAAGAATAGTTTTGATAGTTGTTCTGAGGTTTTGATGCTCCAGGGAAGATTTCGAATAATCAGCTTGGTAGACGGCCTCTGGAACGCCTCTCTGCCTTTTCCGGGCCTCTTGTCTGCTTCATCAGCATTACGCTGTCTAGGCTCCGCAACTTCGATTCGAATGCGTCTGCCATCCCACTCCTTCTTGTCCAACGCCGCTTTGGCATCTCTCGCATCGTCGGCATCAGCAAACGATACGAATCCGAATCCTCTTGATTCCTTCGTCTCTTGGTCCACAACAACTGTAGCGTGCTTGACGGCAAAGTATTCCGAGAAAAAATCGGTAAGACTCTCGTTCGTTACGCCAGGGGGCAGTGATCGAACAAAGATGGACCGTCCATCGTCGACTTTGGGCTTCTTCGCCGTTCGCGCAATTCCGCCGTCTGGATCATGCGATTTGGTGGCAGCAGAATTCTCGGTATCCTGGATCCGGCGCTTGCGGTCATTCGGGGGCGCCATGGCTGCAGCGGTGAAGCAATTGCAGCAAAACTCTGGTCGTGATACAGCAGACTCAAGTCCAAGTATCTGTACCTGGTGCTAAGAAAAAAAAATCTGGACCTGCAGCTATCAGACTGCCTTATCTTATCGGCATAATAAAAATGTCTGCGCTACGCCAAATAGGGATGGCGGGGTACCAAGGCAGCGTTATGCCAAAATGGGAGAATTGTTGATTGGGTCTTTTGGCGACGCGCTGGCCAAACAACACCACCAAACTCGCTTTTTGCACAACTCAGAGCGTCATCTTTGCGATTCAAGCGCAAGGCCTCTGGGGTACGGAATTATCAAAAATGCCTACGAGATCAGGGGCGCGAACCAGAAAAGCCAGGGAGGATCCCGGTTCTAACAGAGCCACTCCCTCCCTGGAATATGTCGACACGCCAGACAATGCCCTCCGAACGCAGATTTGCGCCATCTTTCGCGATGCCCAGAGAACGACCGCCACGCACCGGAAGCTGGCTGTCAACCTGCGCAAAGTCCAGGAAGCCTGCTGCTACGAGCCCATAAACCCGAAAAAGCCCGCGGCCGATGAGTTTGACGAAAAGGCCTTCAACCACGAGTTCGTTCGGTGTGTGCTGCGAGTCATGCCGGTGAAGAAGGCGGAGAGCGTTGGCGAGAAGTTGATTCGATTCATCGGACTGTTCCTGCGACACGCCTCAGATAAAGACAATCAGCTGCTGGACGAAGCCGATGCCGACGCGAGCATGATGCCCGAGACCCCGAGCACGCGGCTCTCGTCGCAAGTCCTGCAGACTGCGCTCTCCATGATGCAGGCCAAGGACAAATACGTGCGGTTTCGATCAACGCAGCTTGTTTCACACATCATCAACTCTCTCGATGCAATCGACGACGACTTGTTCCAGATCCTTCGCCACAACCTGCTCAAGAGAATCCGAGATAAAGAGCCCATGGTGCGCGTTCAAGCGGTGCTGGGTCTTGGCCGACTTGCCGCCAACCAGCCTGAAGAGGAGCCCGATTCGGACGACAGCGAGAGCCGTCAGCCTAGCCTCTTGGACAAGCTGCTGGACGTCTTGCAAAACGACTCGAGCGCCGACGTGAGACGCACACTTCTCGTCAACCTCCCGATCTTGCCCGCAACTCTCCCGTTCCTCCTCGAGCGCGCAAGAGACCAGGATGCCCCCACTCGAAGAGCAGTATACTCTCGCCTTTTACCCGCGCTAGGAGATTTCCGCCATCTCTCACTATCTATGAGAGAGAAGCTCCTCCGATGGGGCCTCCGTGACAGAGACGACAACGTGCGAAAGGCTGCAGGCAGACTTTTCCGAGAGCGGTGGATCGCAGATTGTGCCGGTGTACCAGCGCAAGAGGACGCACCGCCGAATTTCGAAGGCTTATTAGAGCTTCTTGAGAGAATTGATGTCATCAACTCTGGAGTGGAGAATGGAGTGGCCCTCGAGGCCATGAGGGGCTTCTGGGAGGGCCGTCCGGATTACCGTGAGGCTATCAATCTGGACGACCAATTCTGGGAGACGCTGTCGGCCGAGTCGGTGTTTATGGTTCGGAGTTTCAACGACTTTTGCCGCGAGGAGGAGAATGGCCGCTACGAGTCGCTGGTAGAAGAGAAACTTCCCGAAGTCACCAAACTGGCCTTTTTCCTAGAGCGCTATTTGAAAGTGCTGGTGGATGCCGTCAAGAGGATTGCACAGCTTGACGCCGAGGAGGACGAAGAAGAAGATACCGTCGAGCAAGAGTTTATCGTTGAGCAGATGCTTCATATCGCGCTGACTCTCGATTACTCTGACGAAGTCGGCCGCAGAAAGATGTTTACGCTGCTTCGTCAAGCCCTGGCTATCCCAGAGCTACCGGATGAAGTTACAAAGCTTGCCATGGAAGTTCTTCGATACATTTGCGCGCCAGATACCGCCGGAGAACGAGAATTCTGCAGTGTTGTTCTCGAAGCCGTTGCCGACGTTCACGACACAATCGTGGATCTCCCTGGAGAGGACGATGACAGCTTCGTATCCGCTCATTCTGATATCAGGAGCCGAGAAAACTCTCCAGCTTCAGACTCGAAAAAGGCTCAGCCTGAGATGAGTGAGGAGGAGGCCCAGGAAAAGGCAGTCAAGGAAATGATTGTCAACATGAAGTGTCTGCACATTGTCCAATGCATGCTTACACATGTCGCTGGAAACCTCAAAGATAACGCAGACCTGGTGTCCATGTTGAACAATCTGGTGGTTCCAGCGGTTAGGAGCCACGAAGCACCTGTGCGTGAAAGAGGACTTGTTTGTCTCGGCCTATGCGCTCTTCTGGACCGTTCTTTGGCCGAGGAAAATCTTGGTCTTTTCATTCACTTCTTTACAAAGGGACATACTGCTCTGCAGATTACGGCGTTGCACATCTTGACAGATATTCTCAACGTCCATGGAGCTCAGCTGCTCTCAACAACTCCAGCCGTACTCAAAGTCTATGTCAAGGCAGTCAAAGGTGGCGGCAGGTCATCCGAAGTGCAAGCCGCGGCTACCATTGCCGCATCGAAGCTTCTCCTCGGCCGGGTCGTGTCTGATGAAGAAGCTTGCGAGGAGCTGCTCAAGTCTCTGGTGGTTGCATACTTTGATCCTGCATCATCTGCCAACCAGACAGTCAGGCAAGCTCTCAACTACTTTTTGCCAGTATTCTGCTTCTCGCGAACGGAAAACCAAGACCTTATGAGAAAAGTCTCTTTGCTGGCGCTGCACTCTCTACTCAACTTGCGCGAGGGTCTGGAAGATGATGATGTGGATGTTGAGGAGGACATGGTTAGTATGACAACCATTGGCGCTTGTTTGGTGGATTGGACAGACCCGCGAAAGTGCTACAGCACTGAGCTTGTTCAGGAGGGAGAGAAGAGGAATGTACCGGGCGATGTCCACCTTGATTTTGCCTGTGACATTTTGGAAAGGCTCCGTGGAAGCATCAGCAGTAAGTTTACCAGCCATGCTTTGGCTTGGATCAAAAGAATTGAAGCTAACAACTGCAAACAGAAGCTGAAAAGAAGCTGGTTGCCGGCCTTCTCGGAAAACTCTATGTGTCACCCACCTCTTCAGAAGAAAAGCTCCGAGAATCTTACGGCATTGTCAGTGAGGCTGTCGAGGAGGGCCTTGTGACTGATACTACCGGCCGCAATGCGCTGTACAAGATTCACGTCAGCCTGGGCAAGATTGTCAACAGCCTTGAAGAACAGCGGCCAGCGCTGAACCGTGACGGCCGTAGCACATCTGAAACTGCAGAACGCAGCACGCCGGAAGAGGCTGAAGAGGCTGAAGCTGAAGAGCCAGAGGAACCAGAGCCTGAAGCAGAGGAGGCAGAGGAAGCGGAAGAGCCTGAGGAGGCAGAAGAGCCAGTAGTAAAGTCCTCGAGAACAAGAGGCACACCCAAGATCAAAAAGGAGGAGAGCAGTGATGATGAAGGGACGGTGATACCAGAGCACAGAGACGACAATTCGCTAGTAGAACTGTCTGATGAGGACACCAAGATGGAAGATGTGTATTAAAGGAGTGGCAAGGGATAAATGGATAACGTCTCACGAAAACAAATTGGCTTGGGAAAGGTGCTTGTTTTGGAGAGGTACATATGTGGTGCTTTGGGAATATAGCTATGCTTCTTTACGATGTCAATGATGCAATTACATCTTTTGTTTATTACACGATTTAAATTCAAGCATAAATACATATTATGTTTAAGGACGAATCACCTTGGTCAGCTCAAGTACCTATCCAGAATAACAAGCCGCCAAAAGCCACATTGATCAACAAATGCTGCCCCAAGCTCCACGCCATGCAGTACAAGTACTTTGGCGAAAACACGGTCCAGATGAACAAGTGCGTTCGCAGCGCCGTGCACGCCGCAATGACAAACGCCACGCTCATCGCCGCAAAGGCCGTCAACAAGATGAGATGATAGCGAAATGCATCCGCCCGGCCACGCAGGCGATACTCCCTCAGCAACAACAAATTCGTAGCCGACGTCCAGAATATGGGCCCTGCCCAGTTGCTCACGAGGGTGAGGACGCCGACGGCGACGACGTTGAAGCCGCTGATGCCGTTGTATGCGCTGGAGAGGTCGACGGAGGAGATTGCGTTGGAGCCGCCGGAGGCGAAGAAGGTTGCGTATTGGAGCAGGATGGACGAGGTTGTGATTTGGGCGATGGAGAGGGTGGTGGATTGGAGGGTGCGGAGGATGAGGGTGGAGAGGAGGAAGAGGGGGGATGTTTGTGGCGCGGGATTGGGTCATTGCGAGGAGGGTGATGAGGTGGTGCGTTAGATGAGCTGGTTGAGTTAGCTGTGTTGAAAGGGAGTATATATCAATAAAGAGAGGGGGGACATACCGGCTGATTGAGTTGTTTGGGGTCCTCCGGTTTTTGCTCGGTATACGGCAAAGCTGAACAAGGCTGCGAGTAATCCAAAGATGATCCTCGCTCTGAAGATGAGGGATGGGCCCTGGAGGATATCGAGGAGCCTGTGTGCAAACCCAACAACCAACTCAGGGGCATCTTCCGCAGTGAAGGCCAGTTTAAAGGCAAGAGTAGCCGAAAACAAGAGCGGCACTACAAAAGTCGTCAAGATGAAGGGCAAGCCAGCCGACGACAAGCTCTGCAGAGTTTGCAAAGTGACCACGACGTAAGTCAGAGTGATGATGACCCATAGCAGCTCGGGGTTGGGAATGAGAAAGGTCTTGACGGTGTCTGGCTCGCCGGCGAATTTCTGGCCGGTTTGGTTCCAGCTTCGGATGAGTCTGAGGGCGGCGAGGGCGGTTATGTGGCTTGCTGCTGAGAAGATGCGCGAGGACCTGAAGTTGTTAGTCGTGAAGAAGAATAGAAGGTGAGAGTTGTAGTCTTACCGTTGGACTTGTTTGGCGCCGAGATAGGCCAGCCAGATGGTGGATGCCCAGTACCAGAAATGGTGTTCCTCTTCAACATAACTACTAGCAAACATCATAGGGCCATAGGACGCTGCGAGTAAAAAGAGCGGAAGCACATGTCCCGCCTTCCTGAAGCCCTGTACTCCCAAGCTGGCTATACTAGCAACCACGGCAGCAACTGAAAGGCCCTGGCCAAGCGATAGCCTCGACATGTCGTAGTTTGACGCCATGCTGCTCATGAGATCTTGAGCCTCACGAATCCAGGCAGACGTAGCCGAGAGCCATTCTTTATCAACCTCATTGGCATTGGCCTGGTGAGCTGCTTCCGAGTTGATTTTGCGCCATTCACAAGCTAGTTTGCTGACGTCTGTTGCGGATTTGGAAGCACAGGGGTCGACAGGTGATTGGGCGTCAAAGAGTTCGCTCCCAAACGCCGCGGTGACAATGTTGAGGATTTGTCTGGCGTTGCGAATGAGGATCTGCACCTTGTCGCTGGAACGCGGCCAAAAGGGCAAGAATTCCGGGATGAATGCCCCGAGGTTGTTTTTTGAAATGGGAAATCTCATGAGAGCAGCGAGCGTGGGCGCGATATCAGACTGCTCTACCGTGGAGTAATAATCGAATTCGTTCTTGGGTTGTGCGGGGGCAGAGTATTTAGGCGAAATCTCCTTGAGTTTTGGTGACATGAATACTAAAGCGGGTGATGTTTCTCCTGGGGATGAGGCGCCGTGATTTCCTGCGTCGTTCATGCCGTGGTCACCGCAGAGGACGATTAGAGTTGATTGGAGGTGGCGCTGCGTTTCCAACGCATCAAACAGTTGGTGGACGATGCCGTCCATTTCACGCTGCTTGGCTGGCATGTGGCTGCTGCGAGGTCCTGATTTATGGCCAATGTGGTCGAGGCCGAGATAGTGAAGTACCATGAGGTTCCAGTCATCTTTATGAAGCTCATCATTGATATGCCTTGTGACATTATTGTCGACTTCTGTAAAGTCCTGCGGATACATGTAAGTCAAAGGGAGTCACGGGATGAAGCACTTTCGAACCGAGTCTTACTGCAACAAAGAAGCTTGAAGTGCCATCATGACGATCAAACGTATCGGGGAATAATTTAAGCCACGTATCGTCACCGTACATGACCAGCTTGCCCGTGTCTTTTGCCTTGAGTTGGGAGAGCCACGTATCCTGCGCAGCCAGCGTGGACGAGGTGTCTGCCTCGTTGATGTTGAGAATCAAGTCCACGAATGAAGGAATAGACCCTGTCGTTATGGCCTTGATTCTGGGCATCGTCACGGTGGGAGACCGAGCATTGGCAGTAAAGGGAATGGCACTCCCATCGCGGATGAGACTGTGAAGTTGTGAGAATATGAGGATAGATCTGGCAACATGTCAACTAACCTCTGCGTGTATCCAAATTCAGAGGCGTCAGAAAATACAAAATCGCTATCATCACATCTCAGTATAAGAGCGCGTCCAGGCATGTGAATCAACTCTACCTCCGCAGCGCATCAACTACCATGAATACGAGTCTATCAAAGGGAGCCTTGGGCGGAGGTCCGTATTCGAGGGCCTCAAACTCTGCCAGCCCGGGAATAAACGGCTTATACGGGAAGAAACCAGTGGCGAAGACGAGAATAGACAAAGGTATTAAGATATTGGCTGCGGCGAGCAGGATTGAGGCCGCCAGCGACCCATTTCGTGAGGCCACCATGGCTTGACGGAAGAACAAATGAGAGAATTGGGTCAATTGAAAGAGGAGAAAGAGGCTAGAGAGGCGCCTTGAGCTTTTTCAGTACTTCAACATTTTACACGGAGAGAGCCATATAGAGAGGCGCGTATCAAGTGAATTGTCTCCCTTTCATTAAGCGTGGGAAGAAGGTTATAAAACGTGCATGTGGAAGTGAGAGCGTGATTGGCTAGGCGAAAAATGGAGCGTCTAGTTCGGCTGCTGCGCCACAGGAACGTTCAGGACGCCACACGCCTAGACTTTTTTTTCTTTTTCTGGATTGTCATGGGTATCGTCAATTGAGAGACTGCAGTTGATATATATGACAATATGTATGTATAAATAATGAGTGCTCCGTATGTGCAAGAATGAAAGCCCAAGGATGAAACCAAAAATTGAAACAGTAAAAAATGAGATGATTTGATTAAGCCTTCTTCACCTTGTTGGCGGCCTCTCTCTTCTTCTTGGCGGCCACTCTGTCGCTGTACTTGGGGAATGTGATGCTGGATTTTGTCCTCTTCTTGGTGATGCGCTTCTTAGAGATGGCGGCCCGTGTGGGCTTCTTTGCGTCGACATCCATGGCTAGAGCAAAGGTGTCAGTATAAGCCGTAATTAGAGTAGAAGTGCAATCGGTGAACTGGAATCTTACAGTTGTCGTCTGCGGCCTGCTCTTCCTTATCCTGTGCATCGGCGTCGTCTGGAGGCAACGAGTGTTAGCAAATACCAGCAGTCCAAGTTCATCCCAACTTTCAGTCCCATCCAGCCAAACTCACCATCAATCTTCATCTCGGCGGGCTCGGGCTTGGCCTGTCGAGCCAGCTCCAGCAGCTTGGCGGAGAGACGCTCCTGTCTCGCAGCCTCAGCTGGACCAAAGATGGACGCAGCTTTGCGCTGGTTGTTGAATTTTTTGCTGCTCGATCGAGAACTCTTTGCCATTGCTGCGGTGTTTGCCGAGTTTGTCTTTTTTTCTCTTGTCCCTTTGCGCTTCCGTCGGCTCGTCCGTCAAGCTGTCGATCTGTTTAGTGTTTGTTTGGTGTTTGCTTTGCTTTCTTCTACGAATTTGGTAACTGCAGGAAAGAAAAGTTACGATAACGGCGGAAAGATAAGATAAGGATGGATGGACCCTTTGTGGCGTAACAGTTCAGTGCTTGACTCGAGTTGTGGCGCATTACTCAGCGGCCTTTGCCAGCTGCTGCCGCCTGGCCGCTGCCCAAAAAATCGGCGACGGCGTCGAGCAATCACTGCCATTCAAAAGCGACGTCCTCCGAGTGATGGCCAGGCGACGACGAGGGTGAGAGGAGAGTGAATGCGACGGGCGCCGCTGAATCACGCACTGATCATCTTCCATCGCCAGAGACCAAGTCACCGCGCTGTTCCAAGGCATCTTGGACCGATAAGCGCCCATCTCCATCCATTTCTCGCCGATAAACCCTCCAGCCTCGCGATTCGCGGCCATTGCCGGCATCACGAGAGCGGCTCCAGCGACAGCCTGCGCCTTTCGCCGGCCAAAGCGTCTCGCAGTTGCCTCTGCGACTCTCTTGCAAAGCTGCGAATCAATCGCGGCCCATTCCACCACTCGTGCTGACGAGAATATCGACCAGATAGCGACCACTTGCCGATAGAGACGTCTGCACCATCTCGCCTTTTCCTCGAGCAGTCCGACTCCTCTCCCGGCTTCTTCACCTTTTCTTCAGCCTTTACCGCTCCCCTTTGATGCCTCGAGGCCTGGCTCTCGCCTCAACCACACAGCCATGGCGTCACCAAACATGAACTCCATCTCGCGGCACGACGTGAACACGCTGCTGCGACAGGTCCAGGGCAACTCCCTGTTCAACCGCCAGCTCTCCTCCGTCTGCCAGGTAAATGGGCTTAAGAGCACCGGCGTCAAAGCTGAGCTCCAGCGACGCATCGTCCACCGTGAGTCAATCCTGCAGCGCCCTGAATCGCGAACAGTGTGCGCGTATTGCTTCACGGTAGTTACCACGGCCTCTATAGCGCTGCCACTGCATTTAACCCGTCCATGGCCTCTATCCGCGTAGCATATGCTGACCTTGCTTCGTCTGTAGTCATCAACGAAACGGTCGCCAACGACGACGTTGCGCGGTTCCACCAAGTCCGGCAGAGCATCGTCAATGCTTTTGCACAAAGAGCGAGCCCGTCCAAGGCGGCAACGGCCCGAAGCAACGGTTCCGTAGCATCTCAGCCAATACCGAATCTCTCTACACCGTCAGGATCGCCTTACGGCACCACTGGTTATCCCAGCAGGCCGTATGGGCAGGTTTCGGCAAACGGAATCTCCCCCCCTTATGGCTCCGCCATGTACAGCTTCTCGTTCAAACCGAGCCCTTTCTATAGCGTCGAAAGCGCTGTGAGTGGCTTGCGTACCTGTGAGGGCAAGTAACCTTTTTCCCCCATCGTAGTGGGCTCCAGTCTGACCTATACTCTCATCAGTCATGACCCAGCATAGGAACACTGTCACCATACCACTGAGGCTAAGCGACCATCCTATTCTCCAGCGATGCAGCGACGATAAATCATACAGGATCATGGTGTTTTGCGCCAACGACGACAGCGGTCTACAGGATGTGGCATTTCCACATCAATCTGAGCTTCGGGTTAATGGCGATGAGATCAAAGCCAACCTGCGAGGCCTCAAGAATAAGCCTGGCTCCACCAGACCCGTTGACATCACCAATGCGCTTCGCCTGCGGTCAAATTACATGAATAATATCGAGTTTACATATGCGCTGACTAACAAGGTGAGTTATTCTACTAGAGGATACACGAGTTGCCCTGACTTGGGTATATAACTTTAATAATTGCTTTACTAACGCCTTTGCTCGCAGAAATTCTATCTTATTGTCAACCTTTGCAAGACTACATCAGTAACCGAACTAGTGGCAACGATATCCAGCCGTAGAAAGATTTCCGAGGATTCGGTAATATCAGAGCGTAAGTTTGGAGCATATAACAGTGTCTTGGCATAACTTGATAAGCACTCACTAATGCATCAATCGGCAGTGAATAAAATAGCACAAGATCCTGACGTCGTAGCGACATCTCAGGTTTTGTCACTGAAATGCCCCCTGTCATACATGAGATTGGAAGTCCCTTGTCGGAGTCTGAGCTGCACACATCTGCAATGTTTCGACGCAACATCTTATTTACAGCTTCAGGAGCAAGGACCGCAATGGTTGTGTCCTATATGTAACAAGTCTGCGCCCTTTGATCAACTGGCCGTTGATGGGTGCGTATCCCCGTTTACACTCCGTGACGCATGCACTAACATACACCAGTTACGTCAAGGTCATTCTAGAAAAGACTTCAAAGAACCTGGAAACAGTCACGATTGAGCCAAACGGCAAGTGGTCTAGCAAACCACCCAAGGAGGACTCATCGCCATCCAGACCGCGAGGAGCACCTGTCGAGGACGATGAAGACGACGACTTGGAGGTGTCTGAAATCATCATTGGCGGGCGTCGGTTGGAAACGCCTAAGAAGCTGAGCCACTGTACGGACACGCCGAGTTCTGGTGGCAGAGACCACTCCTCCACAGCGCCGCGAGGCTCACACAGCGCCAAACGACCAGCACCAGCAGTTATTGACCTAACGCTGTCGTCGGACGATGAAGAGCCCATTCAGCGGCCGAGCAAGCGCCAGCACACTTATACGTATCATCGCGGCACAACCCCGCCGTGGCTGAGCGAGTCTCCCGTCAATCACCAGCCCTAGCAGGGACCCTACGAGATATGAGTTGGCAGATGCCGTGGTCTAATTGAGTGTGGTGAGGGGGGAAATAACATTTTTCTATAGAGTAAACTATTATATATTGCTTTTATAAGAGAGGAGAGATGGGGCAAGGCAAGGCAGGGGGAAAGCATGAACGAGGCCCGAAGAGTTTTTATTTCTAAATCAGCAAAGGCGTTCAGGGTGATGAGGGCAGGAAAAAGGACAATTCCCCTTTAAGGTTTGGTACAATGGTAGTTCTTTCTGCTATCTATTCATGAGCGAGGGAAGAGGCAGATTACCAGCGACGGAGGGGTTATAATTGTATCGGCCACAAGGGCCTGGTAGCTGGTAGCTGGCCATTATGAGAAACTGGATATTTGATTAACCCATTGAGCTGTGTCTTTTTTATTGTGATGTTGGAGCTGTTGCTGCTTGGCACTAATCCAAGGAAACACTAGTTGATGTGGATTTACTTGGGGTAGGATGTTAAGCAGAGCTTTGTCTTATGCTACATCTGGTAGTTGCTGCATTTGGCAGTTGGTGGTTTGGAATCAAGAACGCTGGTCAGGCTATGCTATTGTCTGTCGCTGCTTATTCACGCGCTGTACAATATTAGTAAAATCGCAACCTCTGTATAACAATTGTAGCCTTGTATATAACACGGCGATTCTGAATATAAAATAATTTAATAATCCTCATGATTTTTCAACGCCGTTCTATAGAATACTATCTACTTGCAAGCAATAGAAAAGTCGCTTTTATCAGTCCAAAGTCATGTCCACCAGCAACCCATTCCCAGACATTCCCGAGCTCGGCATCACCATCAAAGCCAACCCAGTGCTTCTCGAAGCCTACGACTACTACGCACAGAAGATGGACAAGTCCGTCGTCGACCACTGCGTGCGTTCCATGTACTGGGCCGTCCTGCTTTCACGGCACAAGAAATTCGACGGTCTCAAGTTCAATTGGGACGTGGTCTTCCTGGCAGTCCTGCTGCACGACTTTGGTTTGTCCACTGACAAGGCATTGATATCCGACGACAAGCGATTTGAGATTGACGGCGCCAACATAACTCGGCAGTTTCTCAAAGACCGTGGCGGCGACGCCTGGACGCCGCATCTGCAGCTCGTATGGGACGCCATTGCGCTGCACACAACAGCATCCATAGCGCACCACAAGGAGCCCGAAGTGGTCTTGACCTCGTTCGCCGTCATGGCCGACATGTTTGGCCCCAACTTGCCCGGCGAGATGCTCAGCAAGCGCGACTATCTCGTCGTGGCCAGGCGGTTCCCGCGGCCGGGCTTCACGGAGACGGTCATGGAAACAATGTGCACCGTGTGCAGGGAGAAGCCGGCGGTGACGTTTGACAACTTTGTGCAGGAGTTTGGGCGGAGTTTTGGGTATGATGGACGGGGGGAGGGGAAGGAGGAGTTTGCGAGGCTGGCGGATGGGAATAAGTTTTCGGTGGTGTTTTTAAGGGGATTGGGTGCGCTTGATGAGATGGAGTAGATTTTGATGTGAGCTGAAGTTGGTGTATAAGATGGGCTAGTCTTATACTATGCGTAGAACAGATGAGCTTTTTCGCTACAAAAGAACATAATACAATTTATCTATTTACAAACCACTGTAAATACAAATAAATATATATATTCAAAGGTTCAACTAAAGTAACACCGGCTGGAGAATAAACTTGGCTCCTAACTACCAGATTGCTGTTGCTCTGACCGAGCTCGACGCCAATTCGAACCACCCCTCACCGAAACCCCGGACTGCTAGAGCACAGGTACCCCCGTACCTACGGCTTTACCTCTCACCACCAAAAGTCATCCTCTCAACCATCACCACCACCCTCTTCCACCTCAGTCTCGCCTCTTTTCTACTCGCCTCTATTCCCCCTCCTCTCCAACAAACAAACAAACAAACAAACAAACAACCACCCATCAATCAAATCAACCACAACCACCAAAAATGTCCCTCTCCCCCCCTCCCCCCCTTCAACTCCTCCGACCCAAGCGCCACCTTCCTCTCCTCCTCCACGCTCGACTTCCTCCTCATCGAACTCGTCCCGCTCGCCAACCGCATCACCGCCGAGCGCGACTTTGCCTCGCCCTCCACCACAGCAGACGCCCTGCAATCTCCCCCCCACAGCGCAGCGACGGCCAAGTCAGAGGCCACATCCGGCACGGTCGTGGGCGGCGCAGCAGGGGACACGCCCAAGAGGATAGACGACGAGGAGCATCTCGATGCGGTGCATTATAGGCTTGAGGCGCAGGGATACCG
This sequence comes from Trichoderma atroviride, assembly GCF_020647795.1. Classification (NCBI taxonomy): domain Eukaryota; kingdom Fungi; phylum Ascomycota; class Sordariomycetes; order Hypocreales; family Hypocreaceae; genus Trichoderma; species Trichoderma atroviride. The sequence continues at coordinate 1,522,994 of NC_089404.1, forward strand.
CGTCGGCCAGGGTCTTGTAGAAAGGTACATGGCATCTCTCGCAAGGCAGCGTATATCCAACCTCCAAAAGGAATGGTAGCTAAACAACTCCCGAATTACGCTTGGCGCAACACAGATTCTCTCGCGACAGACCCCGCTTCAACGACACCCTCGACGTAATCAAGTTTCTCTGCAAGGACCTGTGGTCCCTCGTCTTTGGCAAGAACATTGACAATCTCAAGACCAATCACCGAGTACGTGCGACGCTACATAAACATATACACAATCTTGTCCCTACTATTGCAGACATACATCGCACTACGACAACATAATGGCTTATACAATCTCTAGGGAGTCTACGTCCTCACCGACAACGCCTTTCGACCATTTTCGCGCATGAGCACAGAAACCGGCAGCCAAGCCGTCATCCGAGCACAGCCTGTACGTCCAAGAAGCCCTTCTCTACTACTAAGAGACCATACAATCACATACCATCCCTTCTCTACTACTAAGAGACCATACAATCACATACCATCAGTCTTGGTAATCGTTTGCTTACACTTTTTTTTCCAGTTTCTATGGTTCCCCTGCGGCATCATTCGCGGCGCATTAGCTGCTCTGGGTATCAACGCCACCGTTCAAGCCGAAGTCAACGAGCTGCCGGGAGCCATATTCCAGATCAAGACCATCCCCGCCAAGCCATAGTAACCAAACCGCTACGACGACCTTGCACCTGAATCTAAGAGAAAGTGACAACATAGAGGGGTGGACGAATGAGCCATGTGCGACGACCACCAAATCCGCCTCTCAACTTCTTTCCCACCAACAAATCCATTACTCAGCTTCATGCAACTAGCAGAAAACTAATAATCAATGGGACGAGAGGCTATCCGACAGGGAAAGGCTTCGCATGGGAGGATTAGAGTCTGGGACATTTACAGCCTATGAAAGAAGAGCAAATCATCAGCCACCCTGCTTATGCGTGCGTATATATTTATACCAAGTAGTCATAGCTATTGTCCTCAAGACCGGCTCCATCGACACTAGAACGCTACCAGCACATTTGGGGAAGTTGGAAAGTATTTACTTTTGGGGAGGGTTGTGGGCAAAGTCGACGCCCTTCTGGATGTTGGTCTTGAGACCCTCAACAGCCTTGCCCAAGAGCTCCTTCTCCCGCTCGGTGATGCCCTCCAGGGGGGTTGGTGACCTTTTCGACACCATTGGGCTGCGAAGCGTTAGTCAATATGATTTAAATCGAGAGCTCTCGAATCTCAACTTACTCCAAGCTCAACAGGGACAGAGAAGAAGTCGACGCCGGTAGCCTTGGCGACAGCCTCACCGCCGGGAACACCAGGCAGGTAGACGTAGCTGGGCTCAACAAGGCCCTTTTCGCCCTTGGCAGCGCGGAGCACCTTTTCGGCGAATCTGAGGTTTCATGTCAATATTTGCAACGTGGATGGGGGTGGGAAGCAATGTAAAGGGGTCTTACCGGAAACCGGCGTAAGCCATAGACAGAGTAGCAGAGCCAGCACCGTCCTTGGCCTTGACGACCTCGTCACCACCAAACTGCACACGGTTGACCAGAGCCTCGTACTTGTCGGCGGGGATGGTGACGGCAGGGTTGGCCTTGCTGATGAGGGGCAGGATGGTCTCGCCAGAGTGGCCACCGACGACGGGAATGGTCAGCTTCTGGGGCTGGGACTCGCCAACAATCTCGGCAACAAAGGTCTCGGCACGGACAATGTCGAGGGTGGTGACACCAAAGAGGCGCTGGGGGTTGAAGACCTTCTTGGCCTTGAGGACCTCGGCGGAAATGGGGACGGTGGAGTTGACGGGGTTGGAGATGACGAGGATAAAGGCCTTGGGGGCAACCTCGGCAATGGTCTCGATCAGGCCCTTGACGATGCCAGCGTTGATGTTGAAGAGGTCATCACGAGTCATGCCGGGCTTGCCTGTGAGCAACTGCGCGTTAGTAGCTGTAGCCGTAGCTGTAGCTGTAGCAGATTATAGCCAATCACATGCCGAAGCCTCAAACAGCCCCAGGGATTTGCTATAATTGCGGCTAGTCATATAAGACGTGATACGTACGGGGAATGCCAGCGGGGATGACAATGATGTCGGCATCCTTGAAAGCGGCCTTGGCGCCGTCGTTGGCGGGCAGGTAGCCGGTGACCTTCTATTCGAGGGAAACAGCCATCGCGTTAGCCATGTGAGGTGCGGAAGTCGGCCCAAAGGAAGCCCGGGGCATGGCACTCGGCGATGCGGCGAGACGGCGAAGCGGGCGAGCGAGATTGGGAGCTTACCGCGGGGGGAGGAGATGTGGGAGAGATCGGCGGCAACACCGGGAGTGTTGACAACATCGTACAGAGCCAGCTCGTCGATGAGGGGACTGGCCTTGAGGAGGAGGGACAGAGGCTGGTAGCAAGATGCGCTGTTAGCTTTGGGGATCCGATTACGCTGATGAGAGGGGTAAGAATCAAAGAAGCGCAAAAGAATTCCATACCTGTCCAATACCTCCAGAGGCACCAGCAACAACTATTGCGCCAGAACGGTCAGTATCACGGCCTGCATGCAACGGCAATTTCTCATGACGCGAGCTCTTTGGACAGCTTCGTCGACGCCGGTGCGGGGTTGAGGGGCAATGCAGCAGCTGCAGCAGCTCTGGGCCATGGGATTCGGATTCGACTTCATACCTGCTTTGACCATTGTGACGGTTTTGTGTGTGTGGAAATAAGAAAAAAAGATGAAGCCTGGTAGAGGAGGATGAGGTTCTTGATGGAGGAGGAAGATGGAAGAATGGAGGAGGATTAAAAAAGAAAACAGACGACTCTTCTAGGAGGGAAATTGCGTGAGATGGCTCTTTCTTGTATTTTCTGCCAAGGGGAGGGGCGTGGCATTTCTTGCGCTATGGCTTTACAGTGGACTGCGGGCGGTTTAGGCTGCTTTTGGCCAGCCGGAGCCAGAAGTTGTTTTTGGAGGGGTAGAGCTGTTGGTGCTTGATGCTGCTTTTGATTTTGGTTTTTGGCCAATCGGGAGGGTGGAAGATGCTGCGTTTTGATTCGATTTGTCTAATATCTATTAGACTACTATCTACCGCATCGCTTTTTGATTGAGCCGCCAACAAAACACAGGTAAAATCCATCTTCATGCTACTCTCGCAGTTCAACATTTACACATGCATTGCACACACAGAGACACACACGCCCCGTCATGTTCCGACTCGTGTCCCGATGTTCATCTCCCTTTTCCCGATTAAACATGCCGAGACAAATACAAGTCGCAAAAGGCTTGTGATTTGGGCTCCGGCTCGGGGGAGAGCCACCTAGTGCAACTGTTTTTTTGGAGAAGGCCGGGGTGGAGGCCGCTGCGTTCCGAGGTCTACCGGGACCCGGCGGCATTGAATAGGTCTGGGGGGGAGGATCTGGAGTAGCCGAGCTATCGCGTGCAATCGGAACTGGGAGTGGCTGATGCATGAGTAAATTATTAAACAGCGTGTATCTTGTGTTTGCGCTAATTAGCACGCAAGTCATTGGTGCTTGTTCGGGAGAGATGATGGCTGGCCTGGGAGGAGATGCAAGTCCGGCAGACAGGCCGGGAAGGTATGTAGCTCAGGGCTAAAGATGCTGCAGGGCGGCCTTGACTCTGTGCATTGCAGCCACCGTCATGACATATGGCTTTGATGTATGTTGTTAATCGTCAAGCTAAGCAGCAAGTATTGACTCTGAATCTACTCAACTCAAACCATACCTTTGACTAGTCCTTACATATACGATACCCAAGTCATGGCATATAACCCCTACTCACACATCACATGCTTCACTCATCGCAACGTAGTTGTAAGAATTCATTGGAATTATCATCATCTTCCCATGAACTCCATATTGCAGCTCCCTCATCGGCAACCGCAACATCAGTTTGTTCGTCTCGCTCGAACCGTTTCGGGAATCCAACCGCAGCCCCCAGCCGCAGCCAGGCCAGTTCAATGTACAGTATAAAAAAGGATATAACAGCCCGTCAGACCCCTACTTGCAGCCCCAGCCAAACTCCCATGCTCATCCCCATGGTTCTTTTTTTCAAAAGCGCCATTATCCACTTCACCCTTTCATTTTTATGTCTTGTCCTTTCGTTTAGGACTCGCCGGCGGAGGCAGCCTTCTGGGCCTTCTTGCCCCTCAGCTTGGGCTCGGGGTCGGCCTTGACGGGCAGCTGGGACTTGCGGATGGCGGAGGCACGCTCGATGGCGGCCTCACGGAGGTCAGCGCGGTAGCCGGACTTGGCGATCTGGCTGGCAACGGCCTTGTAGGTCCTAGATTACACGACATCCGTCAACATCTGTTTCTCCTCCTTTTTTCCAAACGGTAGAAATGATAGTCTTAAGAGTCTCGTCAACACTTACTTGCGGGTAGACTTGCCGCCACCAATGGTGGTAGTGGCAGAGCTCTTGGCGGGCTGGTTGGCGACAGCAGCCTTCTTGCTGACGACGACAACACCACCCTTCTCACCGGCGGAGATACCAACAGCCTATGCAGCACTTTGCTTTAGTAACAGAATTCGGCAACATATTCGAGATGCGCATGTGTTCGGATCAAGGACATCATATCGTTCGTACCTTGTCGTTGACAAAGCCAGCGTACTACCAAGCTAGTTAGCCCACGTTCATAACCTCCATAGTCTAAAAAAATCGTAACATCGCATCGTACCTTGCGGCTGTGCTTGTTGGTCAGGTTGAGGGGGTCGCGAGACAGCTGGATACCGCCATTTGAGGCAGCACCGGTCTTGTGGAGGTAGCTGTTGTTGCTTCCTGTGCCAGAAATGTTCATTTTAGCCCATTTTCCTCCATCTTTGCAATTCCCTTTTTCCCAATCCGAGTTGAACCAGAATAAAAGCGTCGTCGGAGAAACTCACGGACAACCTCCCAGATGAGGTCCGAGGAAATGTTGGGGAGAGCGGCAGCCATTGTGTCGGTAATCGTGGAAAATTGATGTATTTCGCGACGTCGAGGTTCGTTTCCTTGGCTGGGATCTCGAAATTGGGAAGCACTTCTGGCAGTCTGCGGGAAATGTGTGGGCTCGCTTAGCTGCCGCATTGCGGTTTAGCGCGCAGCGTGCGGTTATCGCTCCCTTATCGGGCGGTCTCCCTGTCGCTGTGGCTGGAGTGGCCACATGCTGCAAACGGGGAGCTTGAATGGATCCCGCTCAGCCACGTTTTGGCTGCCGCTTTTGATCTGAGGCAACACGTCAGACGGGGCTGATGCATGAGGCCCTCGTACCGTAAAACGCCGTGCGATCCAGCAAATCGCGGCATCTCCAGACAACAGCATCGCCCGACCACAACCTGCCGGGCCATGAGCTGGAGCATCTGCTAGTCGCCGCATCTCCAGGCTTTTATTTCCTTGGTTTCTCTTCTTCCACGCCACGAGCGTCTTCTTTTCTTGCATCGTTTCCTCTCTCCTATTCTTCCTCCAACGACACTCATCCGAGATAACCGAAAACAACATCACCATCACCATGTCGTATCTCCTCTACTCCGTCTGCCTCGCCCTCTTCGTCGCCGCCACAGCGCTCTTTTTCACGCGCTCCTTCTGGCTGCGCCGCCTGCACGAGATCCACCTCCCCGGCTCCGACTACCTCTACTCCCGCCTGCCGTCGTCCTTTGCCGGCGACATCGAGGCCGGCCTGTCGAGCAGCACGTTTGACCTCCACGGCAACGTCGAGGACGGCGACGAGCGCGCCGGCCTGGACGAGGAGAGCAAGGTGGCCATTCTCAAGATTATGAAGCGGCGGCGCATGAAGTTTGACCAGGCGCGCAAGGTCTACATGGAGGAGCGCTTCAAGGCCAACGGCATTGGCGCGGATGGCCGGCCGAGGGATCCCAAGTTTGTCAGCTTCTCATGAGGCGGAGCAAGATGCATGAGCGAGTGCATTTTCGGGGCCGGCGTTGATCTTGGTGTGATGTAACTGTCTGGACCGCTTACAGCAACTTTACAACTCATACAAGCCGTGATTCCGGAACATCTTCTCGCGCGGCAATATCTCTTTGGACTTTTCACAGTCGTTTCTTTCTTTTCTTGTCTTTTTACATCTCTTGTCAGCCTGCGCTTGGTCGCATACATCCACTCGTTATCCACTCTCTTATACTATCTTCTTCTTTTCTTACCACTGCTCTGTCGACATACAGAAAAGCAAAACCCCGAAAAAAAACCGTCACTGGGTGCATAAGTCCACGTAATGCGGGACTTTTTTATTTATCAGAACGCGAGCGTCACTTTTTTTTTTATTCCTTCAATTTCATTGTCTGAGCTGGTGTTTGGGGAATTGTGTCATTATTATTATTACATTCGCCGGGCAATATGCGCCGGTGTGTTCGATATCAGTCTTTAGATAAGCTATACTATACATCATCAAAGAGACGTTTTGGTTTTTCGTGTTTTGTTTCGTGGTCCCATCTGCTCTAAACGCCTCTGCCACCCAAATATGCTTTGAAGAATGATCCAGTTGTGAAGTACCCCGGTAATGTAATGGGAGTTTTTCATCATGTGTCCCACCCAATGGACTTTTATGAAATGGAAAAAAAAAAAAGAGTATATACACTGCATATGAAGAGTGAAGAGAAAAAGTGGCAGATTATATCAAAAGTATAAAACCAATCAAATAGCTCGCCATGGCGTGATGAGACTTTTCATGGTCGTAAAGGTGTGATTGTAAAAATGGGAAGCGCAAATCTTTGAAAAAATGAATAGCTGCGCTTATTTGTTCTTCTTGGTCTTGAGGTCAGGGCCATAGGTCCTGTCATCAGCACCCTCGACCTCCATGACGGTCTCGTCGACGGCCTTGGACTCGGCATTCCACTTGTCCTCGGACATTTTGATGTCCTTTTCAAACATCCAGTCCTCAGGCATCCTGTAGGTGCCGCCCATGCGGTCAAAGGCAGTGAAGAACTGGCCGTAGTTGACCTCGAATCGCGAGTGGTGCAGCGAGTGGCAGGCGGCGCCGTTGACAATGGGGTTGTTGGTGAGGTACTCGCCGTCGTGGATCATGATGGTCCAGAAGTTGACAAAGACGAAGAGGAAGACGTAGGCCATCTTCTGCAGCGGGAAGACAAAGGGGAAGATGTGGTAGGGGATGGACTGGGCAAAGCCGTCGACGGGGTGGAAGGCGTGGCTGGCAAAGGGCGTGGGCATGATCCACTTGTGGTGAGGCTTGTGCAGCGTCTTGTAGACGGACGAGTGGTGCAGGCCGCGGTGAATCCAGTAGATGAGGAAGTCGGTGAAGACGATGAAGAGTGGGAACTGGAAGAAGTTGTACCACAGGCCGGGGCCTTGTTCGGTGACGTCGTAGAGCTTGCCGTAGCCGCGGACCTCGAGCAGGAAGAGCGGCGCCGTCATCATGGCGATGAAGGGCATGGACTGGTTGGCGTGGACAATCTCGAGCCAGATCTGGTTCTTGAGGAACTTGGGGTGGTTCATGATGCGCTTGTCGAAGATGAGGAAGAAGGACATGGAAGCAAAGATGAAGTAGACCATGATGCCGAAGAGCCTGGATGGACCATTGTTAGCCAGACTGCGTCTCTACTAGAGCAATTGTATACATGTCGAGGGGGGGAGCATTCCAACAGCTTCATGATGCACGTACCAAGTAATCAGAAAGAGAGTCGCTCCCTGGCGGTAGATGTTGTCTCGCGTCATGGAGCTCATGTACGCCGCCTGGCTAGGCTCGAGCTGGAAGTACTGCGTCGCAGGCTCGTAGGACCACGACGACAGGGCCGCGGCCGAAGCATTGGCAGAGGCATCGGGATAGTTGTAGAGCGCGGCCTTTAGCGGGAAGAGGTAGGCGTAGGCATAGTCGGCGATGAAGGTGTCGGTGACTTCGAGCACGACATCCATGGCGGGCGAGTTGTAGGGCGACACGCCTCGATTGAAGAGTCTTTTTCTATTCACAGACAATCGAGAAAGAAGGAAAGAAACAACAGAAGTGAATGTGTTGTTTTGCGCGGATTCAGAGACGGCGGGCTGGTCGCGACAGCGAGGAAGGGCCAATTTAAATGCTGGGTCTAGCAGTTCGGACTTTGGAACAATAAGAGAAAAAAAAAGAAAAACCGGGGCACAGAGTCAGGGGTTCTGCGTGGATGGATGGCTGCTGCGTTCGCCCGATTGGGGTTTGGCGCAGCGAAAAAGCGCAAAGGGGGGATCAGATAAAGAGGGGAAGAGGCGATCAGTTCTTTTGTCGACGGCTTTGAGCTGTCAATTGGTGGGCGAGCCGGGGTTGAAGAAGAAACAGTGCTACTTGTATGTTATTCAACGCTGACGGCTTGTTCTGGTGATGCCGTCTTATATATCGATTGTTGATGGCAGATGCCTGGTTTTACAAACAGTGTAGGCCTGTTACTAGCTATCACCGATCTACTCCGTGCTCCCTCTTCGCATCTCTCAATACAGCTACTGCAGCAATTCTTCAACCAACGCATCTCGCCCGCCCCTTTCCACGGAGCGTCGACCACCCGGCGCCAGGATATGGTGTGATTTGGCCTCATAATCCCGAAGCTTCGTACGGCTCTCCGAATCAGATCCAGCAGCGAGCGGAGCCGAGCCAGAAAAGGTGGCCAGAGAGCGAGCTGGAAATGTCCTGATATCGCGGATGGTGCCTGAGCCGTGCCTTAGCTAAGCCGCCTGTTTTGCGGGGAGCCGAGCTGGGCAACGTATTCGCGGTCCACCGATACGAATACGCGAGATGCATGACATTTTTGATTTGGATCGCGCTGCGGCGATTGCGGCAATCCACTCGTGTGCTCCGTCGCAAGATTGGGATTGATTGGCAGCCAATTGCCAGCGTTCTGCGGTAGGGCAGCTTTGGTTCCCAGCAATTCGTTTGAGCCCGACGATTCCCACTCACACTGGCCGTCTGACCGCCAGATCGTGATCCGATAGGCTGTTTCGGCGCCATCAGGACGATTATCCATATTGAGGGTATATTGAGCGAGCACGTACTCGTATCTGCCAGCTACTCAGCTACTCAGCTTTGCCCACAATTTCACGCTTCTGCCGTGACCATCGTGCGTTGCTGCATCGCGAACTGATATTCCCAATCTAAACGTATGATGATAAGCCATCGAGGAGACGATGCTGCTCCTACAAGTATCTTTATTATACCATGCTACTGGTACCACTACTTATAGAGAGTGGCCATCTTTCGTCTTGCCATTTACACCAGCTCTCTCAGGCATACATGAGCAAATGTATAATAAGCGTTTCTTCTCAGATTCGGGCGATGAGTAGGTATGATGGTAGGATTGCCATGCATGCAGTGCCGCGTTGGGCATCACGGTATGAGACTTGTTCTAAGTGCTTCCGCATGGGGACATGACTGCAGACATCTCGAGAGGTACGAGCTGGTTTCAGACGACTTCTTCTCTTGCGTTTCTCAGTACAGAAGGGGACTTGTATTCCAAGACATGACTGGTCTATATAAACTGATGCTCAAGCAGGATGTATTCATGATGTGCCTGGTGATGGATTTACCTATGAAACATAGAGTACCCGGTGCTTCACAATGAGATGGCGTATGGCAAATGCTGTGGGTTAACCGCGATTCAATCTACAAATCCGAGCCGTGTCCGATCCGCCATCGCCGAAAGCCCGGATCGCGATACCGTCTCCATTCTCGTAGTAAACGCAAGTGGGCTCGGCATGAGCACGGAACGAAGCCGGGATTTGCTAGCAGACTCTGATTCCGCGGAGCAACATGCCCTCAGCCATTTAATCTTCACTCGCCTCTATCCAGCACCGCAGCTGTGCCCAGGCCATGTGCAGGTAGCGTCGCCTGGGATTAATTGCGGGTAGATACCCGGCCCTAGCCTTGAGCTGAGGTTTGCCGGGTAGCAGCGATAGCGTGTGCTGGGGTTCGGAGGTTTGGTTGACTGAGCGATATGGGGGTCTTGGAGATGTGCTGCTCCGCCTAATTGATATGACGCAGCTCATATGATCGCATAGATACGCCATCTTTACGCTGACAATTGATGATTGTGTCTTGGTCTTATTAGACTCATTCGTACAATACCTTTTAAAGTATCAAGTAGCATTATCTGTGTATTCATTCATAGAGCAAGGCTTGCGTGAAAGTCCAGGTGAAAGCAGGCATATCCGGCCAAATGTTTCTTCTCTAGGGTAGCCAAATCGCCATACCGCGCCTCAATTGCAATGAGGCTCCTCATTGTGTGGATCGTACATATGGAGTATGGAGTACAAACGGCGTTCATACTTGGCAACTTTCAATTTATGGACCCAGCTTTACTGCGAGGGCTAGGGTTTTGCAACAATTCCACGTCAATACGTTTGCGCTCAAGACGTGCAACCGCACCGAACATTGCACACATGCCGCTGACCTACTGCATGGAAGGATCATGGACATTCCTGACGAGAATAAAGTGCATGTCGTGATTAGTATTTCTGCATGCAACGTTGGGGCCGAGGTGGATGCTGCAAGCTCCTCTCTCACCTTGGGCACATATGAGCTGAAACACACAGTAACAGAACAAACATGTTTGACCATTGATGGCTGTTTGGCGCTACTCACCAAAGAGCCGCCGTCTACCCCAAAGCAGAATCTATCCCGCTTCTAATAATACCACCCTGCGCTGAGCTAGTAGTAGTACGAATAGTAGAGCTGCTATCAGCCATGAGCCCGATGCTGGCCCGTGGACAAGGTGAGAGCTTCCAAGACACACCTGACGCCTGTTACATCGCAGGATCACTAGCCGGCACCGCGCACCTCCCTCACGGCCAGCGGGCGGATGGGCCAATCCTACCGGCGGTGCTAGATTGATTACATATATTGCTACCCAACAATTGGCAAACGAGCAGATCGATCATGGGGGCCGCAGAGGCATGTAGCACTCCCTTGCCGCACATACACAAACTGAGAGATGTGGAAAGCTGCAGAGACAAAATGGGAGAAGCCGGAAGGTGGCGTAAAAATCCATCAAGCAGAGCAGGGGATGTTTTGTTTCCCCGTTGGTACCCACGTCTGCCAAAGGAGACAGAGAAAGTGGAGATTTGGACGGAAAAAAAAAGAGAAATAGAGAGCCTGGGCAAAACAAACGAGGCTGCCAAGAGTTTTGCCTCAGCCTCATGTGGCTGCAGCCGGCCCGGGGAACAAGCCGCGCGAGACAAAGGACATGGCAAAACGGTTTGACGCAAACGGGCCATTTAACAAACAGCAACGCAATAAGAAATACAAGACTTTTTCTGTCATGTAGTTTTAAGTGGCTTCTTGATCGTTGAGGCTTTTTGTAAACTGAAGCCATCGCCAAAGTGCCACAGTTGCGCCACTGCCCGGCCAGCCCAATTTCTGTGATTCAGAGTTTTTGATGCATCAAGTGTGCATCGCAGGAATAGCGCTCACCGACCGGCGTCATCGTCTGCCCATCCTTTTGCCTTGGCTTGGCATCATTGGCTTGCATTAAGCCCGGGTAGTGACATGGCGCGCGCCTCTTTTTGGCTGCCAGCCGCCGGATATCGGGCCAAGCCTGGGTGTGGCCCCGTGGCAGGAAAAATGCTGCGATGCGATTAAATCATGCATGTTTGTCTGTCTGTATTGGAAAAGCATCCATGATGCGTCTTGATGCGAACATGTACCGTGCTTGTACAGGCAGCATTCACGGCACGCGTGCCAAGCACGACGTCAGCGACCGCCCGGCCTAAGCCGCAAGTGGCAGCCTCCAGAACGGTACCTGGGCTGGTACTCCGGCCGATATCATGGGGAACTCGATATGGCCTGGCCTGGCCTGGGCTGTGGCTGGTGTTAGGCTCGCCGCGTCCAGCAGGTTGAGAGGCCCCCGCTCCCTAAAAGGCGCCCCCCTTGCCTGCCTAAAACTCCCCTAGTGGATCCCCGCTGGTGGTCCCGACGAAGGGTCCCCACTGGATGCGGTGCCAGGGCCCACTCCTACAACTCCAACCACTGCGGAACCATCCATCAGAGCTAAGCTGCGCAACCCCACCGTGCCGGGCTGGGCCTCTGCACGCCCTGGCCCTGCTGCTGGCTGGGGGGAGAAGAATAGCGGGCGGCGGATTCTGAGCGTGTTAGGGGGGGGCAAGCAGAGATGGATAGAGGGAGCACAGGCGGGAGATGGTTTGATAGGACGAGATGGGAGATGGGATGGCATGGAGGGGTGCAGGGTGATGGCAAGAGGCGCTTATTTACAAACGCCTTGTACCCGTTGCATGCCGTGCCACAGCCGCGTATGAGTGAGTGGGCTTTAGTAATATGCACATATTTGCAGAGAATCAGCCAGTAACTTGAGTTGTTTTTCCTCTTTTTACTTTGAATTGCTGCTGCGTGGCGTGTATGCTTGCGCGACATGATGCTGAGAATGGCATCTAGGCGCTTGTTCTTCAGCCTCAGTTCCCGTTTCAAAGCGCCACGCGCCAGACCGCGCTCTCCAGCCACGCGCAGCTAGCAGCAACTCTAGAAGTTGAGAGGACGACACCCTCTTCCGATGCCACGCTGATGGCTGCTTTTCCCAAGTGCTAGCGCCGTGGAAGGTAAAGAATGTGTCATCCGCAGTGCTTTCCTGAATCTCCTTGCATGTGCATGTGTACGCGGATGTGTGTACAGGCACGGGTGTATACGATACAATGCGTGCAGGTACTGTGTAGTGCTGTGTCATTATATTGCTGGTGTTGGTGCTGCATGTGCATGTGCAAGAGTGTGTAACCCCTATATAAGAGGTCGGCCATGTGAATTGTGATGCATCCAAGGCTTCTCTGTGCTGCCTCAAAACCCTCCTAGTCTGCCTGTCTGCCTGCCTGTCTCGGGCGTCCCACGTCTGCTGCAAGCCACATCTCGCCCCTAAACCAAAATCCTCAGCATATACAAGCAAAAACAGCAAAAAACGAATAGTCACGCAGCTATCAGCGTGGCCTAAGCTTTTTTTTCTTTTTCCTTCGCTGTCGTTTCCATCCTTCTGCCCACGCCCCTCCCCAAGGCCCCAGTCGCAGCCAGGCCAGCGGGTCTGCGCTACCGGTACGAAAAAAGCACCCACCCTCTCTCAGGGTACATGCAGGCCCTGTCGCCTGTACATGTGGGCTGCGCACGGAGCACGCTCGCCGACCCGCCAGCGGCGTGGAGCCTGTACTTGGGCTGCATGTACAACGAGGCGCCCCCCCCTTGGCCCTTGGCGGAACCAGCACCAGAACCAGAGCTGGGCTTCTGCTTCTCGCTTCAGGTGCTCCACCGAGTTACCTTATTCCCCCAGCCGCGACGGCCTGTCGTACCTCACAGCGTTCCTCTTCTTTCGCCTTTTTCGCCTTTTCTCTCTCTCTTCCTCCTCTGCCGCTCCGCTTCGACGCAAAACTCCACGCTTCGAATCGAATCACGCCCGTCGCTGCGAGTGGACACGCGATCGCGGCCGCAGAGCCCTTCAGTGCCATCCCTGATTTTCATCACCGCCTGAGCCGCTCTCAGCCTCAGCCTCACCCGCCGTCAAGCGACAAGTTTCTTGTCCTTGATTGTGTTTTTTTTTTGCTCTTGTCGCGAAGTCGTGCTGTGGCCAAAATCAGCGGCCTCAATAGGGCCTGGTTGAGCAACTCGGCATTCCGGGTGTCCCGCCTGCTGATCTCCGGATCGAGGCGACAAGCTGGCCTCAAACCGCCTCTGAATTCTTTTTTCCTCCATCACCACCATCGCCACTTTCTCCAACGTCGGATCGAGTCGAATCGATTGTCGCGCCGCGCCGCCTCCGCCATCTCCGTCTTGAATCCCACAGTCGCCAACACCATCACCAACCATGTCCATGTACTCGCATCGCGGCATGGGGGCTGTGCCTCCCGGCAATGCTCGCCTGAACGAGCTTCTCGAGCAGATTAGAGCCGAGTTCGACAGCCAACAGCGTCAGACCGAGAGCTTTGAACATCAGAGTACGCCTCCCTTGCAAATACTGTCCATACCGACAACTATTGCGCGCGTTTGATTGGGTGGGAATGTTTTTGAGCAAAGAGCAGAAAATTTCGATGTTTTTTCTCATTTCTAAAAACAATCAAAAGGCATTGCAGTTTGAAGCAAAAAGTATCATGAGCTAACCTCTCTTCTTCGATTTATAGTCTCGGCGCAAGTCAGTGAAATGCAGCTGGTACGTGAAAAGGTCTATGCCATGGAGCAAACGCATATGACGCTCAAGCAAAAGTAAGCTTCTCCTCCTACAGCCCGCACGCCTCACATGTCGCTAACCGCATCTCAACTCTCCAGATATGAGGAGGAAATCAACATGCTGCGGCACCAGCTCGAACTTGCTCGCAAGGGAGCTCCGCAGTCTGGTCTGCAAGGGCCTCCTCAACACGCAGGGCCGTCTCAGCAACCCCCATCGATTGCTCCTGGAAACGGCCTCTTCAGCGGCATCATGGCCGGCGGCAACCAAGGAGGTCTGGCGCCGCCGCAGCCTCAGGCCACTCCCCAGGATCAGCAGATGGGCCCTCACCACCACCAGATGGCTCAGGGACCCCCAGGACTGCCAGTGCCGCCTCCCCACCCCAACGCGCAACAGCAGCAGCAGCAGCAGCCTCCTCCTCAGCAGCAGCCCCCGTACCAGCAGCAGGCCTATCCCCAGGGCCCCGGCCCCGTCGTGTCCAACGGCATGGGCCCTCAGCCGCCGCAGAGCACCGCGTCGCCCGGCCCAGGTCGCCGAGCCATCAACCGCCCGCCAAACGCCGTCGGGCCTGCGACCCCCCCAGATCAACACCCCCGTGCCGTATCCCAACAATGCTCAGTCTCCGCAAGTGAGCCACCCGACGCCTGACCACGCTCGCATGGGTCCCCGCGCCCCTCCCCCTCCCATCAGCAACGCGCTGGGCGACCTCGAGGTTGATGCCGTTGCGCCTCACAATAAGAAGACGGGCAACGACTGGTATGCCATCTTCAACCCGCAGGTGCAGCGCGTCCTGGATGTCGACCTGGTCCACTCTCTCACCCACGAGAGCGTCGTTTGCTGTGTTCGCTTCAGCCACGACGGCAAGTATGTCGCCACCGGCTGCAACAAGTCGGCCCAGATTTTCGATGTCCAGACTGGTGAGAAGGTGTGTGTCTTGGAGGACCACAGCGCTACCGACATGGCTGCCGATCTCTACATTCGAAGCGTCTGCTTCAGCCCTGATGGCCGCTACCTGGCCACCGGTGCCGAAGACAAGCTGATCCGAGTAAGTTGATTAATGATGTAATCTAATGGCGGCACATTGTTGTCACTCATTCTCCCCAGTTCGCAAGCTGACCATTGGCGCTACAGGTGTGGGATATTGCTACCCGAACCATCCGCAACCACTTCTCGGGTCACGAACAGGACATCTACTCGCTCGACTTTGCGCGCGACGGCCGCACCATTGCCTCTGGCAGTGGCGACAGAACGGTCCGTCTCTGGGATATTGAGCAGGGCACCAACACCCTCACCCTCACCATCGAGGACGGCGTTACGACTGTTGCCATTTCCCCCGACACGCA
Source organism: Trichoderma atroviride (assembly GCF_020647795.1). Taxonomy (NCBI): domain Eukaryota; kingdom Fungi; phylum Ascomycota; class Sordariomycetes; order Hypocreales; family Hypocreaceae; genus Trichoderma; species Trichoderma atroviride. Next base: position 1,538,451 of record NC_089404.1, read on the forward strand.
GTTTGTTGCGGCCGGCTCTTTGGACAAGAGCGTTCGCGTCTGGGACATCATGACAGGCTACCTGGTCGAGCGGTTGGAAGGACCCGATGGACACAAGGACTCTGTTTACTCCGTCGCTTTCTCGCCCAACGGCAAAGACTTGGTCAGCGGCAGTCTGGATCGAACGATTAAGATGTGGGAGCTTAGCTCGCCCCGCGGCCCGCAGAACTCTGGCGCCAAGGGCAAGTGTGTCAAGACATTCGAAGGCCACCGAGACTTTGTCCTGTCCGTCGCCCTGACCCCGGACGCCAACTGGGTCTTGTCCGGATCCAAGGACCGCGGCGTCCAGTTCTGGGACCCCCGGACGGGAACTACCCAGCTAATGCTTCAGGGACATAAAAACTCTGTCATCTCAGTTGCCCCCAGCCCACAGGGCGGCTACTTTGCCACTGGCTCAGGAGACATGAAGGCTCGTATCTGGTCGTATCGTCCATACTAGACAGGAGTGGCAGGACACCAGCCCCGAGGTAGAGGAGCGCAGCTTACTGGATCCAGAGGGGTGCGGCAAACTCGAGGTAAAGAAGTGCAGCAAACTCAAGACAGAGGAAATCGGCGAAGAAGATGATGAAGCGTCGGCCAAGGAATCCTTGACAGAGTTTGACAAAAAAGCCTATGGAGACCCCTTGAATCAAAGAGTCATATGACCGAGGCTGAGGATAAGAAAACGGCTTCAGTGGAGAAGCTCGAGACACGGAAGCGAAAGAAGATGGGGTTTTGGAAAGGGAAAACGTAGGAAAACAAAGATATATTCCCCCGACCCAAGTCCAGTTCTTCCTTATTTTTTGTTATTACAAGTTTGGAATATGTGTTTATGAGGGAAGATTATGCGGGGGAGTGGTTCTTTTTATCTTGAACTTTAAAGAGGGCTGGCGCATAGGCGGGAAAGCACAGCCTTATTTAAAACAATTGTACGGTATGAGGGTGGGGAGGGCTAAGGAGATGGGTTCTATTTACTTATTAATTCGGCCTTGCTTTTGCTCTTGAACTTTTTGTGTATCTCCCTTTTTTTGATATGAAAATTACTCAGATTATCTCTGCACTGCCAAGTCGGGAATACAGTAACATGTAATTTTGAATTGGTATTGATGGTTCTATGCTAGTAGGTATGAAATTGATGCTGTAAATGAATAGGGTATAATATGATGAAATTGTGACTTGATGTTTTATGCCAGAGAGCCAAAGAGGCTGGATAGTGCGTCTCCTTTGCCTTTTTTCTTTTTCTTTTTTTCTTTTGATATTGATGATGATGACGTGTTGGCTTCGCGGTCGATTTTACTGCCTTGCTGCTGCTGCTCACTTGATACAGTACCTTCTATTGAAGTTGCTGAAGGGGTAGCCTTTGTCAAAGGCAGTTCCTGGCGAGCTATTGCCACGCCCTTGTCTTGGTTTGTGAGGTCATTGGAGCGATTGGTTTTTGGTTGCGGCTTGGTGCTGGAAGTGTCGACTGAGAGGGGAGAGAGGGCGGTGTGAATGCGGGCGAGAATGGCGAGGAGGAGGAGGCCTAGGGGGGCGTGTTGGTTGTCGGCGGCGAGTTGGGAGAATGCCCTGTGTTGTATGAGATTGGTAAGTTTCTTTATGTTTGCACTGAGAAGTAAGATGGGTAGAATGTGAACATACACGTATGCCCTGGGAATAAAGTGCTTGTTGAGCCAGATTGCACGAGGAGGGACAGCTTCGCGACGAGGACCCGGGCGTGAGGAGAGCGACGTGGGAGGCGAGAGATCGTCAATGAGGTTGCGGATTGTGCGGCGCAGGGAGCGGAAGACGGGCCACCAGTGGGCGAGGCGGTGCTGGTTGTGGTGGCGGTGGTTGAAGGCGTTGAGGATGGGGAGGAGGGGAGTGAAGGGGGCTGCGGTGAGTGGTGATGATGATGCCATGGTTGGTGGTTGATTGATGCCAAGATTGGGGTTGGATGGATGTTTTTTCGATAAGGCTGCATGTGTGATAAGAGGTGTTATCTGGTGGTGGATTAAGTGCGTAATGGTATTGAGCTAGCGGGACTGGGATTATAGGACTACTAGTAATCAGGGGATGCGATGTGAAGAGCTGGATGGGAAGAAGCTTTTAGACAATACGAGATTTTGAATAAGAGTTTGCGTGTTGTAATCGTGTAGTAAATGATAAACTACAACAAATTGAGTGCTTCATTCAAGCCTCTGGATCCTGCTACTGCTGGATTGATGATCTGATCTCCCTTGCAGGTCAGTTGATGTTAGTGCCAGGGCCGGCGCAGTTGCATTGCAGCGTAGTGGAGTTTTGCACCTCGTACCACGGCGCAGCCTCCCAGGTGGCTCTACAGCAATCTGCTTACTGGCGACAATACAGTTCCATGTCTACTCTACTCACCCCCACACTCATCTCTACCGCCATCGAAACCAAGAGATAAGCTGTGCCTTTATTCTCGCTGCGCTCCTCGGCATCGCGTCACTATCATGCAGCTGCTGCTTGTTAGCCTCGTCTCTCCAACTTGCCTGGTGTCGCATGGACCAAGTTCCAACCCGGCCACCTGACTCGGACAGCGGTGTTTTTTGTGTCTGTTTGCTTGTTTTTTTTGCCCATGTTGTGTCCTACCTTGGCTGGATCCCCTGCTGTTTAGCACTACCGGGGAATGGCTTGTGTCGCTTTTTTCTCTCTCTTTTCTTTTTTCCTATTAGCGCCGTGATTATGATGTTGCGCAGAGACGGAGGGGGTTGGCGCCACCCCTCACGGGCCATCTTGTTTTCGACGCTATAGATATCTCTTGGCTTGCTGCGATCTGCGCACCTGGGAATATCTTCCTTTTTCTTTTTCTTGTTTTCTTGTCTGCTGGTGCTGCTTTTGCGAGAAACTCACTGCCTCTTCTCTCTTCTCATACGCTAGACGTCTATCCTTACGAGGGACTGCGTTCTCTCCTGGACTTGCACGTGCCATTCAGCACATCGCCACCGCATAATTTCATCAACTGCCGCGTCTCAACCACCACCGCTCGGTTACTCGCGGGCACCAGGAATCGCTGAACGGCAGCCAAATGGCCCCGTCTTCGCGGAATCCGACGACATGGAACGAGTACGATGGCGTGGCTTCTCCCACTGGCAGCGTTTCTTCAAATCCCTTTGACGAGGAACGGGAGTTGCTCGATGATGACGATGGCGCACACCTAGCCGGTCGAAACATTGAGCGCAGACGGTAAGCTGACATGAACAAGAAGAGACTCTTCTCGAAAAAAAGGAGAATTCGCTTTGCTAACATATCGATTGCTTCCTCCAGGTCTTCCGTCACCGACCGTCTAGCCGCCATGGCTGACGTTGGCGGCGTCAACAGCTTCCGCTCTTTTGCCCGTAGCTGGCAGCGCGCGGCTGCTTTCCCAGAAGTCATTCCCCGTCGCCCGAGCTTCATCTTGGCTACGGACCAGCAATTGGCCGGCGACGCCGAGGATGCCGAGTATTCGCGGAGCTCTGACAGCCTCGACGCGGGCGGGCTTGGACGACGTTTGGATGGGTCGCCGCGCCTGGGCAGTTCGTTTGCTGGCTCGAGCAGCAATATTGCGAGTGCGCATTACAGAGAGCGGGAGGGCAAGCCGCTGGACGAGGAGATGGCGAGCGGTGCGCTGCCTGCTACCTTTTCGAGCCATTCTAGCGTCTTTGGGTCGTCTCCTTACTTGGCTACGGAGTCTATTATCGGTAGCTATGGCTCATATCGCAGCGGATATGGTACGATGGGCGGGCCGTCTCTCATTCGACACCGACCGTCTATTATTCGAATCAGCGGCCAAGCAGAGGATGAAAGTGGCGAAGAGGATAATGCTGCCTTTGGCGAGGAGCAGCCGATCTTGGTGAAGGAAGTCAAGCAGGGAAACAAGGTCGTTTTGACGGTTGACGGCCAGAGCACGCTGCCTCAGTCTGTCTTCAACTCGATCAATGCCATCATCGGCGTTGGGCTGCTGAGTTTGCCGCTGGCTTTCAAGATGAGCGGCTGGATTTTCGGTCTCATCATACTCACTTTGACGGCCGCCGTCACGGCGCATACGGCCAAGTTGCTGGCCAAGTGTATGGAATATGATGCTAGTCTCATCACATATTCTGATTTGGCATATGTTTCGTTTGGCACTAGAGCTCGTGTTATTGTGTCGTTTCTGTTTACGATAGAGCTCATTGCTGCGTGCGTTGCTCTCGTCATTCTGTTTTCCGATTCTCTTGCGCTCTTGCTTCCTGGTGTTGCGGGCGTTAATTTTTGGAAGTGTGTGTGTGCTGTTGTCACTCTTATTCTCAATGCTATGCCCTTGCGGTGGCTTAGCTATACCAGCGTGATTGGCATTTTCTCTACGTTTTGCAGTAAGTTTCAGGCGTCCTTCCCTTAGACTTGATTGATTTATACTAACGAAATCTGTTCTTATTGTTAGTCGTCTGCGTTGTAATTGCTGATGGTCTCGTCAAAACAGATGCTCCCGGCTCATTGTGGCAGCCTGCCACTACGCATTTGTTTCCTAAAAACTGGTTGGCGTTGCCTCTTGCGTATGGCTTGATGGCTAGTCCATGGGGAGCTCACTCTGTTTTTCCTTCTGTAAGACTACCAGACTATTGCTCCATTGTCATTGGAAGACGTTTGCTTGTTTCTGACACATTTGGAACAGATTTACCGAGACATGCGCCATCCTCACAAGTGGGGGCGGGGTGTTGCCATTACCTTTTCGTTTTCAGTATGTATTGTCTCCTGAATTCTCCTGGGAAGTAGACTTGCTAATGATATTCCGTAGTACGTCTTGGATACCTGCCTCGCCGTTATTGGCATCCTCATGTTTGGTGACGGCATCAGAGAGGCCATCACTTCCAACATCATCAGGAGCTCTGGCTTTCCCGAGGGTCTGACCATCTTCATGTGCATCTGTGTCACCATCATTCCGCTCACCAAGCTACCACTCAACGCTCGTCCCCTCATTACGACCGCCGATGTCCTCTGCGGCCTTCATCAGTCTCATCACCACCACCACCATTCTGCGGCTAATCCCGCAGATCGGCAATCTGATTTCATCAAATCATGTCTCAGGGCATTAGTTCGCGTCGTCGTCGTCCTCATTTTGCTTGGCATCTCCATCCTGTTCCCGGCGTTTGACTCTGTCTGTGCATTTCTCGGCGCTGCGCTCTGCTCTCTCATCTCCATCATCCTGCCTATTCTCTTTTATCTCAAGCTTTACGGAAAGGACGTTTCGATCAGGGAGCGTATTGTGTTGCTGTGCTTGTTGGCGTTGTTTTCGGTGCTGGGGCTTGTGGGTACTGTGTGGACGTTTTTGCCCAAGGATCTTATTGGCGTTTAGGGGGGATATGAGGAGTATTTTGCATTTGGCATTTAGCATGGCATACAATATGAAGATCTCATACACTGTTGTACGATATCAAACATTAACAGATAAGCTAAGCACTGATATAATGCTTTGAGGTTACAGTGCTATCGTATACAAGTTTCGTTATTTTTGACACCAGATACACCGTCTTGATAATGGATAAACCGTCTCTATGACTAACTACATTTACCTATTGGACAAAACTGCGAAATGGAGATGAGCTGCTTCCAGCTTTGCTCTTATTAATGGAATAAAATACCCAGCCTCTGGCGAGCACTCAGCCTCATGCAAAGCTAATGCAGTGTTCAAAAGCACAGCAGAGTCCGCGGCAGTGCTGTGTAACGGATGGCAACGAATCCCAAGGTTGGCCGGCCTGGTCCTATTGGCATTCCGCCATTCCTGCGATTAGGTGATTAGGCTGACTCGGCTGCAGCATCGCCTCGTCTATCGCGTACTGGCATCCCATATTGGCTGCTCAATCAAGTAAATGACTCCAGCCTCTAAGCCTTGATGACAGCATGAAATTAGGCAACATGCCACTTGCACATGTCCTCATAACGCCATCTATGTAGGCGGAATTGGGACTTTGATTGGCAGCCTGACGATGTCTGGACTCTGCATAAATAGGACGCATGTAGCCGGTATCAGCAACTCTTAGCCAACTAATACTCTCGAGCTATCTGGTTATACATATTGCTTGCGGAAGTAGATTGGACAATTCGGCCAAAGAATCCGATGGAGAGCGATCCAAGAGCCAACAGCGAGGAAGCCACCGAGAAGCATGTTGTATACACCGTGCCTCGCAATCGCCCGATTACGGAAGCGAGCTTCAGAGCAAATGAGGATTATGCGTCGTTTTCTGATGAAAAAATAGCCCGGATGGTGGAAAGTCTGAAGCACGTAACCTCAAATGATTATCAGGTACGCATGCAGTCGCTTAGCCAGGCTTGCACTGATCTTGTACAATTGCTCATCGCTTTGGAATAGATCTTGATGGACAAAATCTTCCGGGGAGGGGATCAGGCATCCCAGGAACGCTTGATAAAAGAAACCTTAGCCAGACTGGGCAACCCCGGCATTTCAGAGTCAGAAATCCAAGGCCTTGCGTCTAGCTCGCGGCTCAAAATATCTCTCTGCAACGAGGAGTCAGACAATCGTCCCGGCATCGTTACCCAGATCCCACTCAGCGTGCGCCAGGGTGTCGAGTTTCGCGAAATTCTTGGAGTCTCTAGTGAAAAGAAGACGAATGGCCTCTCACCTACGCTCTCAGAACAGCACAGGCTGGAAGACACTGATATGAGAGACTCGGTTCCGAAGTCAATGGACCCCGTAGGCCTTTCTTCCGGGCCCTTTGTCTACAGACCCCTGAATCCGTTGGCAAGAGAGATACGTCTTCTGAGCCTCGCAAAACCGCTCAGCCCAGACGGTTTTTGCATCACTCTGAGACACTGTCGTCTCGACGAGGCGCCGCCGTTTATGGCCATATCGTACTACTGGGGCGACCCAACTCCTAGATGTGACGTTGTGTGTAACGGACAAGCGTTCAAAATCACGGGAAGCCTGGACTGTGCCCTCAAGCGCATCTTCATGTGGAGGCAGGATCTCGTCCTTTGGGCTGACGGCATATGTATCAACCAAAAGGACATCTCCGAGCGCGCTTCGCAAGTCATGCTCATGGGCGACATCTACAGCAAAGCTCAAGCTACCGCCGCCTATCTCGGCGAGAATCTCGCAAATGGCGACGAAAGCGACAATAGCCTAGAGACTGACCAGACGCCTTTCGCATTGATGCACCAGCTAAACGCTGTTTGGAGCGAAGATGCCGAACAAAAACACCAATTTCGCTCCAGCGATGAATGGATGCAGATGCAGATTCCCACGATGGAAAACCGGGAGCACAAGAAGATCTGGGCGTGTCTGATGCATCTCTGCTCGCAGCCCTGGTTTTCCCGTAGCTGGGTCTTGCAAGAGGTTGTTTTGGCCAAAGATGTGCTTGTTTTTTACGGATCTGCGGTTGACGACCTCCAGACATTAATCAAGTTCTGGAGCTTGGCAACCCGGCGAGAGCCTCCATCGGCGTTCAAGTATGGCCCTGTGGCGGAGTGGAAAGAGGGGGGCTGTGAATAGGAACCAGCTTGGCATTTTTGGCATCATCCGTAACAACCTGAAAGAGGCGGCAGAGATGAAAACAACGCCATCAGCCCTGATTGCTTTGCACCAGCCGGGCGATTGCGGATTTTCACTGAGCAGAGGGCCAAGGTTTCACATACCCTTCTCAGTCGTCTGATAGAGAATCGCTCTGCAGATGCTACAGATGATAGAGACAAGGTGTATTCTCTCCTCTCTCTCGCAGAGGATGTGGAATATGTGGGAATACAGCCTGATTATTCCACAGACTGCACAGCTAGCAGCCTGTACTGTAGAGTTGCGGCTGCCTATATCAAGTCTACTTACGGTTTCCTGCTTTTGAATCATGCAGGCTTGCCCCAACGTGTCAACAATCTCCCGTCGTGGGTGCCAGACTGGTCCTCCAAAACTAGACAGCCATTGGATATCTCTCTGTACAGCTGCGCCATAGATACATCTCCAGAGATGAGCCTCGTAAACGACGGAATTCTCCGTGTCCGGGGCTCCATAGTTGATGCGGCATGCGTACTGACTCTGAAAGTCGAGTTGCAAGATTTCATTGATCCCCTGAGCACTAAATCTACGTGGAACAGGTCATGGTTCATCCAGGACGACCCGATCTTACCCAATCTCCCCTTCACTGCTGACCGCGATAGAGCCTTTGGTGCCATTGTTTCAGCCGCAGAGATTATGTCATTGAGTATGCTTCGCTCATATCCCAACGGTGAGAGCGTGCTCAACGCGGTGTGGAAGACACTCATCACCAACCGAGGTTGGATGAACAACAGCGATCCAGAAGGCGAGCGGTTCGCATACGAGGCATTCCGTGAATCCAGGCGTGATCCTTTCGATGACGAATGGTGGCCACCAAGGTCGCTGTCTGCTGCTGATAAGGAGAAGATATGGCCGTTTCAAGCCATGGTGCTCAAGGCGAACCAGGGACATCGCTTCGGTATCACGGCATGCGGATTCGTGGGGCTGTTTCCGAAGGAGTGTCAGATGAGCGATCTGATTGCTATCCTCCCGGGTGCTCGGACGCCTTTCGTGCTAAGACCCGACCCTTCAAGATCTTTGTTTACTCTGGTTGGAGACTGTTATGTGCACGGCATGATGAATGGGGAGTTTCTTTATCCGAGGAGGAGTGGCGAGCTTTGTGATGTAAATTGGCCGGAGCGGCAGTATCGCATTAAGCTGCACCCTTGGAATCCGATGTTTACTGAAAAGGTGAAACATCTGCTGAGGCAATATTTTGATCCTGATCGGCAGAAGTTTGCTACTGTAGGATATTTGGACTTTCATTGAGACGTGAGAGTCGGAGTTTGAGCCGGAGAGGATGTCTACAAGTAGCGATGTGTTATTTACTGGATACGTCGAGTCTTGTTGTGTAATATTTTCAAGTAAATTATATGAATAAGCCGTGAGGCTATTATGAGCTATTACGAGGCTACCTTACTTGGTCATCGGCGAGGAACTCTATCTTTGGCGTGGGAACCTTATCTTGAACCTTGTAAGCGATCTTGATGATCTGGCGTTGTTGGCGTTGTTGGACCCAACGTGGCTGAATATGGAGTTTTTTAGTCCTCTATTGCACCGGCCTTACAGGTCTTTTCCAGAAATAAATGACAGAACTGCTCCTGTAATTTCACACATATAGCCAGGTCACAAGTAGCGTTGGCCCTTATAGAAGCCTTTTAATAACGCTGTCACTAATACCAGGTATTCTTTTAACATTCTGCAATACGCATACATGTAAGTATCTCTCTTAACTGGTATACAAGGCATACTACGGAGGAAGAAAATCTCGCAAACAGCATCCTCATGATCGCCTGGGCAAGAAGAAAGAAAGAAAGACGGAAGCCTTTTCTTAAGAGAAAGTATATTTCATCCACCTCGTCTGTATCCGTATAGTGGCTTGACATTGTTTCATTTACACCATTTAAACTTTCAATTGCACCCTGCACAGCCACGCTGCGTTATCTTTTTCTTTCCATAATGCCCTTAAAAAACTTTAATCTCAAGTTATTCAGCGATCCCAATCACCTATATATTGGCGTTCCCATCCTAAAGAGGCTCCAATTATGCTCAACTTGGACTCGACGACCCCTATCAGACCTCTATCAGACCTCTATCAGACCACTTTCTTATTGTCTCGTCCTACGTTGTTATAACAATATGGGTATCTGGAAACAAATATTCAGATTTCTCCGTCCAACCCAATCTTCTTCTCCTCAGCCGGATCCTCCCGACCAACCAACTTCTCCTCACCTAGGCCGGCTTGAGATCCCCACAGAAATCATCCTAATGATTGCAAAACATCTTGACAAGCCTTCACTCATATGTTTTGCCTTGTCCTGTCAAACGCTCAAACGTTATTGTTTCCCCAAGTCTCTCGACCTGTCTTTCTCGGAAAAAAGCGAATTCCTGCTTCTTTTGGAAAAAGATGCAGCCAAATATTACTTTTGCCATCTTTGTGCCAAACTCCATCCATGGCATGCCTGCTGGTTTGAACATTCTCATCTCAGTATGGAATTCTACACCAAAGATATACACCACTGCAGAATGATAAACTGGTTCAACCTTTTTTCACTCTCCATTCCTTATCCCCTTGCTCGAGTTGTCATGAACCGGCATTTTTATGGCGCCGCCCATGGCGTCCATGTCGATAAACTAGCGTATCGCGGCAAATTGACAGATCCAAGCTGCGGCTGGACATCTTCTAGAGAGTGGGGAGCTCGAATTATCGACGATCAACTAATGTTATCATCGATCATGAGTTTGGGCCCTTTACGAGATTCTGAGGGACTGAGAGCGGTTATCGATACGGGATTAGCTTCTTTGTGTCAGCATATAACAGCCAAAGTATTGTTCCCTCTTCATCAGATTCCTACACAGGTTCTACTCGGCTCTCAGCCAGATCACGTCGCCCAACGTCTTCAATCCGTCAATTCCTGCCCTATATGCATGACAGACTATTGCATTGATGTTAATTGGCAGGAAACAGGTTGGACAATCGAGATTATCACATATCATATGCTAGGAGACATTCGATCGCCGTGGGATTGGACTTGGGTCGCCATGGCTTATTTGCCTTACAAGGCCCTCAAGGTACCCCGATTCAAACAGCCATCAGGAAATCAGCCGGGAATCGTGAAGCATATGTGGAGCAAATCAGATGATGATATATTTCAGCCCACGGGAGAATGGGTAACAGTAGATTGGCATCCTTTCTGGATGTGTATATTAGGGTGCTATTGAGAGAGTCAAAGTCAGGTGCGGCCTGAAGATGAAACTGCGCCAGCTCACTTTGCAACTGTGTTTTCTTTGAGAATTGTACTGGTCCCGGAGAAGAGACTTCTTGTATTCACAAATGCATTAAAATATTCTATAAAAGTAAGAGTATAGGTAATATAGAGAATGCTAAAGTTGTAAGTCGTAACATAGCTATATAATGTCACGCCTGCCTGACATCTGCACGAGGCAGGAGGTACCAAGTCCTCCGTCAGACAATATAGCTCATTGCGCTCCCATATTCTAGATAGAGAACAAGCCTTGTGATTTCACCTTTCGTGTCCCTACGTTTATTGTCATAGAGGCCACGCTCCGGGACCAGCTTTATCCTCCCACGCTCTTTGCTTGTCCCGAGACATGGTAGCAGTTGCTATGATACCACGATCGACTAAAGGACTACCGACGACCGACAGCACGCCTTGAAACCTCAGTCCTCGTGACCAACCTACGACCGTTTCACCTATGGAAACGGCCCTATCCCTGCTACGGACCCCCGAATCCGGCGAGGCTGAGAGCTTATACCTCCAACCACCCGCTGGTTGATCTCCAGCCTGATACTCCCCCTTTTCTGCGTGGTTTCACCATGGCTTCTGAGACCTTTTCTGTCTGGTTCCCAATTGTTTAGTCGATGATTGCGACCCTTTTTGACGCTGCTTCCTTCGTTCTGGCATACCTTGTGGTGATGAAGCCACGATATTTTCCAACAACAAACACTGAAGAGAAACTTGGCAAAATGGAGATGAAGCTGGGAAATATTGAGACAAACACGAATCATTTGGATATAGTCCAAGCCTCCCTCAAAGAGACTGGAAGAGTTTTAAAACTCATTCTTGAAAGATCTCCAACTCCTGGAGGATTTGAATGATTGCATCAAACTTTAATATCAATTGAGAATACCTAATCAGCATGAAATGGGGCAAGATATTCAGGTAATGAAGCAAGAAATGTAATTCTGCAGTCTGAGCATGCGTAATTTCTCATCCGACGTCAATCGATCAAAGAAGATAGTGTGAAAACCCGGGACCTACTGGCTTATTCGCCTTTACCAATCATCCGTGTAAGTCGCCCGTCGAAAGCCTCTCACGAGAAGAATTTGTTATTGAGCTTTATCTTCATACTGCTATTACTGCTATTACTGCTACTACTGCTACTACTGCTACTACTGCTACTACTGCTACTATCTACTATTACCTACCTCTCTCTTGTTATAGCTGGTGTCTTCGAGCACCGGGCTCTCTGGTGTTTATGTCCTGTTGTTTGTGTCGGTGATGATGCTGACGTGCTAGGAGGGCACGATTCCTTTCGGAGCTCTCGTGTTTATGAATCGGTGTTTCTTCATAAACTCTGGGAACCACGTTTGTCAGGCGCATGCCTGCGGTCCAAAGAGGATGCGAAGGGAAAAGAAATTGGCCTACGTTGGGGTTTGTAGTTTTCAATGTACCTATATAATAACTAATTACCTATTCAAATGTAGATTAACGATATGTACTGTGTAGAGCTACAGTTTATAAAGGACTCTTTTTCAGGAGATGATGGTTGAGTATGTAGCTTGTCTTTTTTTCATTTTGCCAAGCCAATCTCCACTAGATGTCGGTCTGAATTTTCCTAGCAATAAGAGATTTATCGTATTGTCAACTGACAGATAGCGTTAAAATGGCACTCGGGTATTAGTCTGTGTTCAATCCCAGTCTTAAATTACTCAACGGTATCAATATTATACAAGTTTCTCATAAGGTTGGTTGTACAAGTCCTCAGCGAATGTCAACTCAGAATCTTTCAAGTCTTTCAGCTCAAATCCCGATGGAATCCTCAATCTTTCCCCGTCTACATCTTCCCAAAGTTTACTCTGTTGAATCTGTATCCATACATGTCCAAGTTTATTGGCCTCCAATAGGGACTTGCTATCTTCACGATGGAAATTAGACGCCAAAAGCTCTTCAACTACGGCTATATGCCCTTTCATGGCAGCGATAATAATCGGCTTGATGGCGAAGTCGGCTCCTTCAATTCTCAGTAGCTGGCGAACAATTGCGATACGACCTCCCTCGGCCGCAATGGAAAGTGGCGTATGTCCATTTTTATCCGCTCCGTGAGGGTGGTACAATTTCCCAGAATCCAGGAGCTTTTGGACGTAGGTATCAAGGCCCAAGGCTGCTGCCCACCAGATGGCCGTCCTGTCCGACGTATCCGTATAATCTGCCCTGACTTTTGCGAAATTCAAGAGCTTGTCGAAGATACCCTCCTTTCTCAGTCTAATCGCGTGTATAAGAGGCGGAGAGTCAATTGTTTCTCCGTAAAGATGATTTGGATCCACTTTCTCACTCTTTAACAACACATCCACAATCTCTTCTTTGTCCTCTTGAATGGCCAAATGCAGAGCCGGTTTTTTTGTATCGTAAGCATTGGGAGATATAGAACTGCCCTCTCTCGTCAACTCCAAGACCGTGGCAGCATTCCCTGAAGTGATTGCCCAGCTCAAAGGCGTCATTCCCTCCTCGTCTTCATAGTCCAAGCCAGAAGACCCACTGAAACTTTTCAACATGTGTCTAATTATCGTTGCATGTCCTTGTTTTGCGGCGAAATGAATGGCTAGTTTCCGGTTTCGGTCATCATTGTTTCTGTTGCACAGAGAAGCCCCCAAGTCCATCAATGTGCTTGCTGTATTGATGTCACCAAGTTCTGCCGCATAGGACAATGCTGTTCGCCCGTTGTCATCTTCTTGATCAATTGAAGCTCCATGCTCCACCAGGCTGTTGGTTACCATAAACCATCCCTTTTCAGATGTAGCAATCATGGTCTTGAAAAGGAAATGGTCAGTCAATTGTATTGACCCTTGCAAAGTTGATGATTGCAAAAAGTAAAGTAAAGAGCTCAAATCCGATCTCTCGAGGGCCTGTTCGGGACTGCTAGCAACTTCTTTTGAGCTTGTATATTTCTTCAACTGCTCCAGATAACGTTCTTCTAAGTCGGGTAGTGACTGTTTGCGGCGGATGCTCCACAAAGCAGCTTCTCCATAGCAGATGAGCGTGTCAGCCAGGCTGAGTGATTGGCCGGTTCGAGCTTGGGTATCTGGTACATTGCCAACGTCATGCCAGACCAGCGGAATATTCTTGATGGTCTCGTCTTCAGAGTATCTTTCTACTAACTGAAGAATTCCTTGTACGTCACCAATCGTTGATGTTTCATAATCTCGTAAAAGTATTTGACGGTACGCTTCACAAGTTTCGATAAAAGACAGTCTAAAGTCATTGATTGCATTCAATCTCTTGGTCGGGTCTTGTTGATTGTATGCTGCAACTAGACTCATTTTTGAACGGCGCAACACCCAGGCCATAAGCTCCCGAAATAGCCTCCAATTCCCCTGCTGAAAATGCTTGTACGCTATCTCACTAGCTCCAGACACAATCTCATTAGGGACTGGCAATTTATCCTGGCATTTTAGGATTGGAATGATACAGGCAAAGGCATCTCCTGCATTGCACAGGCCATTTCGAATGAGAGTGGCTTGGATGCTTTGTATAGTTTGGTTGCGGACGGTGAGCTTGTCTTTGTGTTCCTCGAGATGTGTGTCTCCTCCAATATCTTTCACAGCGTGCATGACTGCCGAGAAGAATGATGAATACATTTCCAGGGCACAGTTACCCAGTAACGAGTTGGGCGAGTCTGTATAAAGAATCTGGAGCTCGTTATATGGCGGACTTTGCTCCAACCAATACCACCCAAAGAATCGACGTCGCAAGTGGGAATAAAGTGGTGGGCCCCATTCACCTGTAACATACGCCTCCTGCCACGTACTCTCTCCTCCTCTCCACCACAGTGCGTTTTGTACGTCTGGGCGTTTCATGGTATCTCGTAGAGGATATCTGATATTATTGAATTTGAGCTCGTTGTTGGATTTGGATATATCAACAATTCCAGGATGCTGCACTTTCAACCGCGCCTGTCGTATCTCGACACTACCACTTTCTCGCCAGTCATTTAACTCGGCTGTTTCATCAGACATAACAGTGTCATTTTCCTTGATGAAGAGAATTCTGTTGATGCGCTGAAGTGTTTTCTCCTCATCTACATCCTCCAACACATCATTCCTCTTTCGCGTCTCTTTCAGCGACCACAGCCAGAGACCAAGTACAGCCTCTATCTCAGACCTGTTAACCCTCCACGGACCCCCAGGGACAGCATCTTCATTGATTGACCGTCTCAACGACATGTGTATAATACTCTCTTTATGGCGCTTCGTCGAGGGATCTATCAGCGAACACTGGATCGCCCAGAAGATGGAAAGGGCGTCTTCCCATGGCTTATGCAACACCACCGGCGAACTCCCTTCCGAAGAAAATAGGATACGCATCGTTTCTTCAATAGCGTCGGATAGTGCAAGAGAAATGCTTCGTACATTTACAAATTCTTCTCCCCAATAGCTGCTTAGTGTTGACTTTGGCCCTTCTATTCCCGTCATGCGGGAGAGACGGGCTCGGTATAAAAAGGCCTTGACAGTCGCACTCGGGTCCCTTTTGCATGGATCTTCTCCACAGACGCATTGATCTTTGCACTCTGAGCAATATTCCGCCGACATCCATTCAACAAGCTCACGATCCATTGCAGCGCGCTTTAGTGATATGAATCTATTATCGATTGACTGGATTCGAAACCCAGCGAGCACGGTTGATTGCTCATATTTGACTGAAAGTCGCTCCAGAATAGGTGAGCCCCTGCTGTTGTCCGCGCTAGTCGCATGAATTGTCTGGGGGATAGAACTTCTCGAGATAGAGTTGAATACCCTCCAGAGAGGGCGCTGTTGAACTTTTGTTGAAGATGGGGTTGACCGCTGTTGCCCCAGCTTCAATGCTAAATAATCCAGCTCGTGTCCCTCATAAAATTCGGGTACATCTGCCATAAAGTTATCCTCTGTTCTTAATCTCTGACTTCTAAGCCCCGCTCGAATAGCGCTCATAAAAATTGTCACACCCAGCTGCGCTATCGCAACTGAAGAATGAGCAGCTCTGAGGCCTAAAAACTGGCAGATAAATCCGATACATGTTGTTATTACCGCAGCCCAGATTAATACCATGGTGGATGGCCTATTTGTAGTGTCTTTCCAAGATGTGATATACTTCTGTAGCGACTGCTTAGAATCGGAATATGCAAAAGAGTCGAAGAACTGATCACCGATGCTCTGGTTTCCGGGCTGGACCCAGTACATGTTTGAAGGTGCATCGCCGGCAACCGGTGCAACTCGTTGGTAAATCTGTTCCTTCGTTTTACTCTCAATGAGATGCGCGCATTCTGCCATCCCAAGGCAAAGGAGAATTGTTCCAATAACAGTCAGAGGAACGGAGTATTGGTCTGAGAAAAGATTAGATCGAATGCGAGGAGAAGGGGATGAGACGTGGGAGGCCAGACTTACCTTCACGACCATTTCTCAGCCAGCGAAAATAGTACCTAGTCAAAGTTGCCCATACTAAGATGAATAGTTGTAAAATTACACCCAGAGTAGCAGCGGCAAGGAACCATAGCCTGTTGAGGGGTTTGATTCCGATATTGAGAGAAAGATTTGGGTTTGGAGCAAAAACGGTTTTTCTTTGTACTTGAATCAGTCCACTCTCATTCGAGCCTACTGATCTCCTTCTTGTGCTCGGGAACTTTTGTTCCAACGTCCATTCCTTCATTCCGCGCTTTGTTTTGATATACTTTGGAAACGAGTATATGCCGGCTGTAGCTTCGCTTCCATCAGAGGGATAAAATTCATCGCGATTAGTCTGAGTATCATGAACAATTTCGAGAAGTTTCGGACGTCCGAATACGCGAGCGATGCCTCCGTTACTGTATAGCTCACAGACATCGCGGCTGGTAGAAGAGCATAGTTCTGCTTCAGCTGTACCAGCTCCTTCTTGCGCTCTTCCCACAAAAGCCCGAAGTGACGGAGTCCCGCATACGCGAATGGCAGAGACCACAGCGGTGATGACTCCCAAAGGGGCGACAGCAAAAATGACAATATCTTCCACAGTCAGGCATTCGCTAAGATATTGCTTCGTCGCCGCCTCTCCAAAAAGAGCGATCAGAGGGGCAAGATCGGTCGCAAGGTTGTTCGAGAAGTCATCCCACCAGCTGTTGTCCATGCTGCTGTTTATGGTGTGGAGTTTATTGAAAGATTCTCTTATATTGAGTTAAATGTAACTGATGTTGTAAGCTGGTTTCTGTAAAGGTGAAAAGGAAGCTAGCTTTTATCCTTTCTATCCTGTTGGGCTTTTAGGTGCCGACATACAGCAAGCCATCGTTGCTGCATTAGCAGGGGTTTTCTTACAAACAATGTTACACACATATATGTTTGAACCAATAAGAACTGCAGGCAACTGCAGGGCAATATGCCTTGGAGCCCAAATTAGATTAACAATATTGTTAGGCATATATAGTGGTACATTGTATTCTACACGTCGACTCTATTCAATCATAATACTTTTCATCATAAAAGGCTTGCATAACTAGAAGAAATAGATCAACAATTGAGCTGTGACGTTCGAGGCAAGGCTACTCACTGCATGTCGTCGTATATATGAGCGGAAGTGAATAGTTTCCTGTTCACTAGAACAGCAAAGAATTCTCCTTCCAATACATGTTCAAAATATTACTCGCAAACACTATATATTGATAGCTTATGCATCTAATCATTGAGAATAATTGGAAGCTGACGTGGATCATTCACAGCCATTGGATACCAACCCAAGGGGGGCGAAGAACAATAGGGACCACAAAAGAAAACTATACACACAAGTTTAAAATACAAACACTATTTATTAAAGGGAAAGTTATCTAGCACCTTGGTTTTATTATTTAACACTAAACCTTGAATATAGCTTAATAGTAGCAGCAATAGTAGTAGCAGTAATAACAACCTAGTGCTGGATAACTTCGGTGTTATTGTAGTGTGTAAAGTTGAGAAATGTGCGCTGATGGATTTAAATCCCCTCTTTTCCTTCACACCCCTTGCTGCCATGCTACCTCGCTGTCACCGAACCGTCTTGCTATTGGCTCCATATCATGTATAAGGGTTGCATCGCCCCATAGCCGATAGCACCTCGCCCCCACGCTGGCCTTGCGAGAAAGATTAACTTTCATTGATCCTCGGCAGGAAAGTCTCCCAGCAGGGCTCGGTTGTTGATATAGAGATCCAAGTCAAATGTGGCCCGAATGACGAAATTTGGCTAGCTGTCCTTGCAGCTGTGTTTCTTTTGAGCATTATACTGGCCCCAAAGAAGAGCTATCAGATTCTTGTGTCCCGTTCTCAAGTCAACGAATAGAATAAAATATACCATAGAAACAACACAACTATAGAGTGTGAAAGCTATAAGTCGCAATGCACCTACAATTGGTATGTTGGGATGGGGTATTACAAGAAGAGTGATAGAGGATCAAGTGGGGCAAATGCGATCTTGTTGGTAGATAGAAGCTCAGGTCTTGCGAAAGGACCATATATGTATCTCTGTCCTTCTTTCATTCAGCTGGGGCTTTGCTTCTTTATATGTTGCGGCACAGCTTCTTTGTTTCTGTCATCTGACATAGTATCAAAATTCCAAAGTTAGGATTACACTGGTTATGTACACTTGATGATTTCCATAGGTGATGTTCAGTCTAGTATTTTAACAAACTAGCATCAACTGCCACAATTCTAGCCGAAGTAGTCGGATCTGAGATATTCCTCCCCGTGGAAACATAGAACGTATTGGTATCAAAAGTACCTCGTCCAAAGGCTAAACATGTTGAATCAGGCATTAAAGGATCAGCCGGCCCCCCCAATTATACGCTTGCTTTTCCCGGTCCTAACATCGACATGAACGATTGCGTTTTCGGGGCTATTCGTGGCGAGAAGAATATTGCCCTGCGGATCAAATATAAAGTCATCAAGCCCAGGCGCCACAGATGAAATGTTTGCAACCAAAGATGGCTGAGCTCCCTTGATGAGATATCCATTGGAGTCAACCTTGACCTTGAAGATTGACTGAGTCGACGGATTCCCAAAGTACAGATAAGGCCCTTTCATCCGCATAGCGCTTACACCAATTGGTAGCTTTGCCCCCTCGGGCACAGTCATTTCGTCGAATGCAAAAGCCCTGGGATCGTAGTGGCCAGTTGAGAGATCTAAGCGGCCAATGGCTCCAACAAAAGAATCGGCGACAAGCACAGATCCAGGGGACTGTGGAATAGCAGTGACGCCGTTTGGAAATGCTGAAAATGGCGCGAGATCGCTAACTTTCTGAACAATGGGGTTGCCATCTCTAGGAAAGGTGATTCTAAAGCCTTTGAAAGAGCCAACAACTGTAGTGAAAGTCGTTAGGCTCGTAAAGTTGCCGCCAACGAAGAAGAAAGCTTCTTCGCCATATGATTCTGGCAATTCGGTTATGCCGAGGAGACTGTTGACTTCCGGAACAGAGGCGAGGATCTTGGCCGTGTTATGTGCATGCATAGATGGCTGCGATACTGTGAAAATATTTGACGAGTAGAAGAGGCTTGTGGCAAGAATATCACCATTACGGCGTACGGCAATGCTCTCCAACCAGGTCTTCTCAGGAAGTTGAGTTAGCACTCGTGATGCAGAAGTTGCAAATGGGTCAACAGGACCGCCTGTTGCCGAGCCACCAATGGCTATCATGAATGCGAAATATTTGAGAAACATGGTTCAGTCTGTAGTAGCTGTGCTGAGATGAGAAGTAGTTCACCAAAGAATGGCACAAGAATGCTGATGAGACTGCATGAAATATAGTGAGAAGATCCATGATGCACTTATACTTCTATAATCCTCTTGCGCCAGGTTTTTGGCCAGCTGTATACTTGCATTCCGGTAGATGACAAACTGGCTTGTAATGCTGATGAATTCTTACAGAGCAGCCATATGATGCCTAACAATGAAACCAGCGCCAGGATTCTTTATGTGGCAGTAGCGTCGACTCTGATATATCCAACGGCACATATTCTACCTGGTCTTCGTTTCGACAAGGGTTATCGACAAGGGTTATCGACAAGTGGCGGATGGCGGCCGCAATCGGCCGCTCCTTGCACTGGCGGCGTGTTTTAAGGCATTATTAACATGCTCTGCTTAAAGTATAAGTCGCTGGCTTCATTCAAGGGCTGCTCGTAAAAGTCTCATAAATGGCATGTTAGCTATGGCGTAGCTCACCTAGAGTACTGTAGTTATGCTAAGAGGCGTCATCTTCGGCACATGACTAGGAGCAATAGACAGAATAGTTGGTATTTCTCAGCAATCACGGAAAACATCAATAGCCGGTAATGGCTTTAACGCCGCTGCCAGAAAAATGTTGCTGCAATGCTCATTGCAATAGGGAGGTTGAAAGGCTGCATTCCAACACTTTTTCATCTTGCGTAATATTCTAGCCATTTAAGAAGCAAGGCTGTTTACCATATAGAGGCATAAAATCTTAATAAGACTGGCAATAATGCTACTCTAATAGGTACATGTACCTAAGTAGACTAAATAAACTTCGAAGCAACAAAGATTGTGCCCCCTAAAAGGAAAATATATCGCATGTTAAACAGTCCACTAAACGTAAAAAGAAACGCTTTCAGTGATCCAACGATTAACCCTGTGGCAAAGCCGGTAACCTGGTTGGCTACACTGACCTGAAGAGTCTTGCCAAGGGCCAGCGCATCTTCGGCCCCGCCAAGTGCTTTATCCAGCACCATCTCGGCTCCACCAACCGAGCCATTAAGGACATTTATACCACCATCCACCGTATTTCCAAAGGCGGCCTTCGTCTCACCAGTCGCGGTCTCAAAAACGCCGGTTAAGCTCATTATAGACTTGGTGGTATTGAGTCCGGCGAAGAAATCACTTATTTTTTACTTTAGCTGCCAAAAGTTCAAGGGAAGCTACTGTGTTTGTTATCGCTCACAAGTAACTTGAGGTAGGCAGTTGATTTGCCAGGGGACGATAAGATATTGATGCCAGAGATGTTTTATGCCGAGACATAATTGTTGAGTCCTTGATCAGTACAAGAGGTGCTCTTATAATATTCCGAAACTCTGACAAAAAAACTTCCATACTTACAACCATGCCTCCGGAAAAAGCTCAAACGCACATGCTGCAAATTATCACTACAAAGCAATTAATCAACCCAAACAGATGCAAACATTGCACGGAGCAAGAAGGGTAAACATATACATGCTCTTCTAGCTGTTGGATATCGAGAATAAGAGAAAGATTTTATTGTGCGCAACTCGTGGGGGGAAGATTTTGGAGACCGAGGCTACTTCTACATGCCATACAAATGGTTGGAACTCTGCTACGACTTTTGGACCATTCGAAATGTAAAGTTCTGGGATCACTGAACTTGTAGCTAGTTCAATACACTTTGTTTGCTTATTTTTATGGTGGAATATCATATCTATATTAATCATGAAGTGTATGTCAATTGGCCAAGCCTATTTTACGTCGACAAGCTGGGCGTAAACCTCCTACTTATGCCCGGTGTAGCAGTGAGACCAAAACTCTGTACGCCAGAATACATGTACCGGTTATTCCTAAACCCGTGCCACTATTTTCTATTAATAGGTCAATCTTCAAAGTCGAGGAGCAAGGGCAGAAGTTGTTTCATTTGCAATTGTACGCAAACACTTGAAGAATACCTTGACCGTATTGGACACCGATTGGGCAAGCGCGCTTGCATCCACGACCTACCAGTCTCTCGTAACAGCACCTTGAATATTTTCGGTTCTTCACTCACAGTCATTGTTCCAATTGCGCTGATGGCCTAATCTCTATCTTAATTGGCGTAACGGTACCGAAAACCGCCACAGCCAATAAGTCTTCTATGCATTTGAAGGCTCATTTGCCGGATGTGTCTTTGTGCCTCTAGCCAAACGAGCCTTCGACACCGGCAATCTGTGGACCAAACATTTAGGTAGGTCAGACAAATATGTGAGACACGAGTAATTTTACAAGCACTCTCGGTCATGGAAACACGCATGGCTGCCCAAGCATTGCCAATAACGGTTAGGTTCCATAAAAAGTGACCAACTAGATTTTGGTTCGGTGAGCAATGCTATCCGGCCTGACTTCGTCATCCTCGCATGGATGATGCATGAAATGAGGCTCCATGCAGCCAATAGGGTATCCGTGTTGTATTAAAGCACACTACAGTATGACTCTATAATGTGTCTACTTATCCAATCATCTAGGGTTGCATAGAATGTGACTTAAATTAAACTGTCGTCCTGCAGTGATGTTCTAGACCGCCATTCACTCCCGTCTGCCAAACAGAATCAGGCTCTGTACTGCAAGACACGTCGGTGATGATACACACGAGGACACATAATCAGTGTGGCCTATTCAAATGACTATTTGCGAACTTTCTTGCAAGAATATGCCTGTAATGAAACAAGCCACTTATTCAAACGCTGATGACTCTTCATATAATTCGGTATCAAATCATCACAAATATTAGTATGTTCATGACTTTCCTACGTCTTTCATGACCTTCTATATGGAACATAGATAATACAGATTATTTAAATATTAACTACCGCATATATGAGAAGATTGTGATATATTATCTCACATTTTTCACTTCCTCTCTGTCACCAAGATTGGTAGAAAGCTATACCTTGCATTCCCTCCTGTACTGCCGCCCCGCATAGCTTCAACGTGGTGATGCTTCTCTGGCTGGGAAAAAAACAACAGTTGGCACTATAACAGCCACACCGTCTATCTAATTACTTTGAATACACACGTCATGTTTTGTCACATCTCTATGGCCCTATCTTCTGCTGCCACGCTGTGTCGGTTTTGAAAGCTGTATCCCTCACCTCTAATCTCACGCTGCATGGTCATCACACGCAAGACAACGTGGCTCTGCAATAGAGCCACGTCGTATTTCTTAGGTAGCAGGGCATATTCTTGGGCATTAAGCCTTGAGGAGTGGAACTGCAGGTGCAAAGCATGTGGTGAAGCTCTTAAGATAGATCAAAGGAAAATCGAAAATCTCACTTGGTACTTCTCATGAAAGCATGTCATTCTCTTAAATACGTCCAACTTCCTTTTCAAGTACTAACCGCAAGCTCAAATTCATCGACTTTAAAATCTCAGCATTCAATTTGCTTCTCTTTCTCACTTTTCAGCTCAAAAGAGTCAGTGCAATAGCCATCCAACTCTTCTGTTTCTCACAGCCTTCAAAATGAGTCTCTTTGGTGTTCTTGAGAAAGCTATCGGCGCCACCGAGGCCGTTGTCTGCAAGACCATGGATGGCGGCCTTCTTGGCACCGTCGTAACTGAGACCGGCGGCGTCCTGGGGAAGACTGTGAGCGGTGCCGAGAATGCCTTAGTAGCGGCGGCTGGGGCATTGGGCCCTGTAGGCGCTGCCGGACAACCATCCTCGCCCGCGGCAACGCCTTTTTCACCAAGCCAGGCTCCAAATGCGCATACAATGCATCCTCATGTCTCCGGCTACTATCCGCCTCAGATGATGCCCAGCCACTATCCGCCTCAAATGATGTCCGGCCCTCAGCCAATGATGCAAGGTCACGGCCAGTACATGCATCAAGGTTTCCCTCCTCAGCAATATATCAACATGGGCAGTCCTTCACAGATGCCAAACCCAGGACCATATGCGGGTAGCCAGGGATGGCCAAATACAAACTGGGGTGGAATGCAAGGAAGCCCGGCTCAGCCTGGATTCCCCATGCAGGGGAATATGGGGGCACCCCGCCAGTAAAATAGCAAATATGTCATGAAGCGCCTAGAGCTTTGAGGAAACGGCTTACTTATGGCTGGGGATATTCTTTTGTTTTCTTGGTTCACAGAATAAACGCTCCTTTTGTCTGAAGCATAAGTATAGTAAAAAAGGTCTCCAGTGTTCAATCAATATAACCAATGAAATGTTAGCTATGTGCCTTTTAACATCCACCCCGGTTTAAACGCCCGACTTGTTAATTCCCATATCTTGATAAATATTCAACTACTTCAACCTTAAAATAGGAGAAACGGCCTTTTTGGAATTGCGAGGATGGCATGGGTGATTGATTGGCTTGAATACTTATACATGTTGAGTTTTCAGCTACAATGAAGGTCACGTTAATCGGGGACTTTGATATGAATATGAGACATTCTGCTATGGCAAAGCTAGACGCCACCTCCTAGGGAAACAGCGTGATCGTTCATTGCGAACGAAGACGCGACCATTAACCTGATATCGTCCGACCTATTCTTGACAATATCTGCCTCACTGGGCATTCGTCAAGCCCTCAGTTGCCCCAAGTGTGGTGGGTGCCGACAGGCAAGCTGACAAAGTTCCCGCTCCATGCAGCTGGTTACCATGAGAACCAAGAGGATAGCTGTGATACAGCACTGAATATGGTCGTCTCATCATATGCGTCGTCGATTAAAGCCATTCTACACGGCCGTCGGCAGCAGCATCAAGAACCGACTGGACCGAAATCGCCACGTCTTGTGGCCGTGGCCATGGATGAAACAAAAGGCCACAGTCCTCTCCGGCATGCATGCAGCGAGGTAGAGGAAGTCACAGTTGCCTTGGGATTGAAACAGTCATCAGACAACCGGCCTCGGCGTTGTAAAGAAAGCATATTGTCAGCTATACAGATTTGCCAGATTTTCTATTTCGCCGGCCACGGGGCTACAAATGCCATAGAACCACTCCAAAGCTAACTGCTGCTCGAAGACTGGAAAGAACAGCCGCTGACTGTACAAAGCCTGCTAGAAGCTAATCTCGATGGCCATGCGCCATTTCTTGCGTATCTCTCTGCATGCGGCACGGGCCAGCTACGGAATGAAGAATCCATGAATGAGAGCATTCACCTAGCAAACGCTTGTCAGCTTGCTGGCTTTCAGCATGTTATTGGCACTCTCTGGACTGTGGAGGATGAGATTTGTGTAAGCATGGCGTCCATGGTGTATAAGTTCCTGCGGGACCAAGAATTTCGAGATGAATCCGTCAGTCGAGGAATTCATCATGCTACTATGGCGCTACGAGAAAAGTGGCTTGATAGTTCATGTGGCGTGGATAGGCCCCTACAAGATAATAGAGGAAGCAGAGATGCTTAACTGGATGGCAGCTCTGAGCTGCAGCCTCTCTGGGTTCCTTATGTCCACCTTGGTCTGTGAGTCTGATCTTGAAAGCATTATGATCGATCTAGTCGATATTTGTGGAATGGTAATATAGCCGATAAGAATATGATATATTATAACTTCGGGTAGCAATATTTGAATGACGTCTAATTAATTGAACTCAAGTTTAAATTTAAGCCAATGGTTAATATTACTTTGTTATTTCCTTTAGCTATTGTTAGTTACATCCATCATCAGTCTGGCTTTATCTATCCCGGCTATATTTGACGGTTGCACGTGGTCTGATCCGCTCTCTGATCACAATCACTCCTCTACTATGTTAGACCATCTCGCACGCATAAAGACACAAATGCCCGACGGCCTAGCGGCTCTTCTAAGCACCATGTTATTACGAGAACCTTTCCATCGGTCTAGCGCTGAAGACGTTTTGGTGGATGCAGTTTGGGAGCAAATCACAGAGCCGGCCTTTGCTGACGCTTCTGATCGCCACAGCAGCGAGAAAAGCTCCAGCATATAGTAGCGAGACGAGAGCGACTTGCGTTTGTCTGGCTCAGGTAGGGGGGATGGCCAAGACAAGAGGCTGGGGCTTCTGATGCCAGACGCTCCACCCAGATTGTGAAGCTCGAACAGCGACACATCTGATGCTGATGATCTGACTCAGTGGATGCAGCGCTCAGATGCGCTGCCCCCTTCGTCCATAGCTGACGAAGACGCCAGTTCACCAACTGAAGTGCTTGGCCGGAATGATATAGGCGAGCAGATGAATCGTTCAGAGGCGTCACCCCCATCGTCGTCTACAAACAACAATAATTAGCAATGTAGGGTCTTTATATACCAATGTTTATATGTTTCTGTTGGAATAGACTAAAGGACCCCCTACATGAGCGCACGCTGTCTATCAGTTCCACACTACTCACAAAGCTGACCTATCCAGTATAGGTAAAGAACAACCGGTGATGACTCTTTTGGTAGATATGGTAGTTCATGAGTACGGTTCTTAGTAATAGAAAATAAAAGGGTTTGTTTACTGTTTATAAGTAACCTAACTACCTGCTACCTAATAGTAGAAATACTTTCTTATATAGCACTACAGTTATCGATTACCCAGTGAGGTCGATGGGCCTTGCTAGTTTATTTTCTGAGGTAGGTTCAAAATCCAAAAATCGTAGCAAAGCTTGAGGTAGGGGTATGGCATATAGAAATAACCTTTTTGACCAAACCTTTCGCTCCAGGAGTTGCGGACAATAATTACATTGTATTTGGGTTCGTCACGCTCGATGTAGCCAACTGCTAGGAGCGAATGCCTGGCCTCACCTCCTTGTAATTCGGGCACTTCCCATGCTATTTTCAGAATTAGTTGCTAAACAAAAAAGAATATGAATACTTCTGAGATTTTAACATACGTAATCCTTCCCCGGAATCGTTGATAGCGGAGCCTCTAAGCAAACCGTACGTTTTCATCCCGAATATAACTGGGTGTCCCTTAGAAAGACACTCTTTAAGCGGCTGAATATTCGTCTCAGTGGCATTTAGTCTGTGATATGACGTCCCAGTAGCTAGGAGCCGGCTGGCATGCTTCCGTGCCGTCTCTCCAGTAGCTAGGTGCCCTAGGGCATGATTCCATGCCAGTTTCGGTGGCGTCATTGCCGCTTTGGCTCCATTGAGAAATCGAAGAGTTTTCGTATTATACTCGCCTACTTCATAGGACCAATCTTCCTCGGAACAGACACCTTTGTCTTTCAGAGACTTAATAGCGTCTCTAATATAGGTCCCGATATTCTTTTTAACAGCCTGTGGGTCAGGAGATCCTGTCGGAGTGGTTATCGCTTTACGGGCATTGTACCAAAGAAAAAGCCGAGAGGGCGAAAACAGAGACTGTCTATGAAGCCGCATAGTCTGAAACTCGAATGCTCCAGCGACTGCATGCGCAGTACAGCTCATCATTTTCCCTTGATCGTATACCGGAGGCATATACTCGCCCCGAAGGTCAATAAATGTCTTTGTGGGCGCCATGGTAGGCTCGTAGATATGGTCACGATCATCGACAGGGTCAGGACGGGCGCCATGGCCTCTCTTATTGTAATTAGCACCTCCTGGCCCGTCGTCTAAATCTTCATCCTGGTTTCATTCTGTTAGGCCTCCGTATGAACACATATCCAGTTGGCTTATACTCACCTCGTTATCAGTGTTATTTTCGCTGTCCTCATCATCACTGTTATACTCGTCGTTGTTGTAGTCTTTGTCTCCATATTGGCTTTCTTCGTTCTCTTCTCCACTATGTTGGTATTGATCTTCCTCGTTTTTCTCGTAGTTCTGCTCCTCGTTGTACCCCTCGTTGTAAGCATCATAATCAGCATTTTCTTCATTATCTTCCCTATTGTAGGAGTCTTCGCCGAAGTTTTCTCTTTCTTCTTGGAATTCTTCAGTCGGCTCGCCATCTACAAACCGCCTATAAGGATTATACCGTTGTAAGCAAACAATATATCCATTAGTATCCTAGAAAATATTTTTGTACTCACTCGATATTTCTTAGTATATTAGCGCTGGAATGCCCAACTCCGAGTACAAGGTTCTGGGGAACATTGTAGGCGTTATCAGCGAGATCGCGAACTGGAGTAGGTAGCAAGCCTCCAATACCGACGGAATCAAGAATGCCGTTATTTGTACGGCGGACGACGTCAATTGCCTGAGCTCCTAGCTCAGCACTATCATCAGCAGCATCTGCCAGAATACCAAAAAGCATTTTTTTTTAGAATGAATGATACTTTAAAAACGCAGTGTAGGAAAGTGATAATGTTTTAATGGAGGGTTACTTGAAATAGATAGAGACAATAGCCCGCCCTTGATTACTTTCATGGAATGCCCCCTCACTGTATTTTATATATTCCGATTTTATCCCAAGAGTGAGACCTTGTAGCTTTAGAGCCAATAGATATATTGTTTCGGTGACGAGTTACTAAAATATTGAATCTACAGCCAATGACTATAATTCTTCGGTAAGGAATCGGTTGAGAACGAAATCTGGAGCCAATGAATACAAGGCTTCGGTGATGAGCCGGCTGAGAACGAAATCTGGAGCCAATGAATGCAAGACTTCGGTGATGAGCCGGCTGAGAATGTAACCTAAATCCAAGTAATACTACGCTTTGGTAATAAGCTGGTTGAGAGTTAAACCTAGAGCTAACAGTTACTATGCATTATTAATCCATTTCCACTTTATACGCCAGTTATTGCAACCATAAGTGTTAGGTTGTAACACAAGGTATATGTTTTTTAAGATTTAACAATGCTTTTCATGTAATAATACTGCGCATCTACCCGTAGCTCAGCCTCAAGGCCTAGACTCTCGCTGAACAAAAGTACTGTCGAAAGCAGTCATGAGCTTCCTCAACGTATTAAAATCTTACAAGTTAGCTCACGTTGCAATGCATCTTGCTGCGGAACCAGCGAATAGGAGTAGGTATGTACAGCTTGCCCGTCACCGAAAGTCAATCAGCTGCCCTTGGTATCGTAATTTTATATTAATGTCTCATACAGCAGTGTTACTAGACTTTTTGCCTGTCACATTGATGATAAGCTTCCACTCACTATTGGCCAGAGAAAAGAGCTGTGACCTCTTGGAGGATCATTACCACACGTTGTACGTTAAAGTAAATCCATAATACCACATAATCTTAGTACTTGCATAATATGAGCTACCATTGTATGTATCCCCATACCTCAATGGAGAGCCTTTCCATTTAAACCCTCTATACTTTGTGTTGTAATAGGCGAATATATATAGTTCTGCCTCTTTTCACTAGCTCATAATTACTGCTCTTGGTAACAATCTGCCAAAACTTATAATAATATTGCCACAATTTTCTGAGAGGCAAATTAAACCACCATGGTTCTTGCAAGAGATACCTGCCGTGACTTCCTTCAGCGAAATGTCGAAGAGCATAGCCTCGAGAGATTCTTCTCGAGCGAACAGCTCGACGAGATTGCAGAGACCGCTGAATTAAAGCTAGACGAATTGAAAGTACTAGCCGAAGGTCACTTTTCGGAAGAAGAACTTGAGAAATATGCCTTCGCTATGCTTTTGCTTTCTTTGTATCAAGTTCATGTTCTACTAGGTAACTCTCCCCCATGGCCTCTAAATCTAACCACTTACTGAATTCAAAAATTCTGAAGATGATACCGGCTCAATGCATGAGGGAACACGGATTGCTACGATACATGCAACGATTCGTGGAATTATAACAATTGATAGCAGAATCATTGAAAAAGGAATCCGAGTACATTATATCAACGAGAATGACCCACCTGAGCCCGTAAGCTCAGCTGCAGATTTCGAGTCACTATGGACCAGTATTCAGTTCAAAGGGCCAACTAAGCTGGGGACAGTACTTAAAGAGAAAGTCTGGTTGCCAATAATCGAGGATGAATCGCAATTCACGCGGCCTTGTCTGATTTACACAATCACTGATGGCGAAGTAAGTGGCTAACTTGGTGACTCTTAATGTATAAAATATAGATATCTAGTTGACACTGGACAGCCTACTCATGAGCCAAGAGAAGCTTTACAAGAGTCGATTCTTGAATGCAGACAGCGACTTGAAGACATGGGGTTTAGCCCGGCATGTAAGTTTGATTTGAGAAATGATCAAGAATTTCAAGACTGGAAACTAATGCGCATCCTCAGCCATTGCATTTGGCTTGGTTCAAGTCGGAGAAGACTTAGAGGCTCGAGCTTTTCTTGAAGAACTTATGAATATCCCCGAATTGGAAGATCACATTGATGTGGTTAATGAAAGTATGCTTGTGAAGGCCAAATAACACCTATTTCTTTGGCTGCTAATATATTTTCTGCTAGATGACATTCTCGAAAATAAATTCCGCGCCTCGCAAGGCATACCTGAAGAGCTTGCGGGCGCACTGGTAAGATTACCAATCCCACCTTTTTTGTAACATTTTGCTAATAGATTGTAGTATTTGGAGCTTCTCGTGGGTGCCATCGAGCGTGTTCGTCGTTTATATTGATGACGGCGGTCCTACTATCATGAACGGGATGTCAATTGGAGGCTAAGGCTCAATGTAGACACGTGGAATGACTTTAGAAGAGATGATATACCAATCAACAGACGCTGCTGCTGTATATCAAAGTTCCTGCCTCTATCCGCACGCGCTACAAACTAAATCTTCATTTAGGATGGATCTAGAGCCAAGATGTGCCCTCAAGGGCATCCCAACTGGCTGGTTGCCGTATTTATTTCCATTGGCGAAATCAAGTCTGTTAATGTCCCTTCCTCCATCAACGCTCGGTAGGAGAACCTTAAAATAAAGAGAAAGTAGAAGCAATTTTTTGGTTGTGGCCATCAAATGTCGTCTCGGCCTTCGGTTATCTCTCTGCCCACAGGTCGAGAAGAATGGGGTCCTGAATGCCGCCATGCTGGATCAGCGACTCGCAATGGAATGGATCCAGAAATGAATCCACCTCTTCGGCGCGAATACCAAGCATGTTGCTGTGATGAGTTAGTTGCAGTGCCACATCCCTCATGCTGCATATGGCCGCATACGGCAGCAAGGCTGGCAGTACGACCCTCCAGCACGCCATGCTCTCATCTGCCGCCATCATGCCCACATTCTCCGTGTCGTTTTCCGCATATGATGATTCTACTTCAGCTCTGAACGGCACATGCCTTGACGACATTCGCAAGCTAGATTCGTAGCCCCTGGTCAACGTTGATCAACATCGTCATCATAAATTACACGCCCTGGATAGTAAGATTCGAATGGAGCATCGTGTACATAACAAATTGCCTGTGATAAAGCCTCAAATATCTGAAGCTAAGCATTTGATCCTCATTCAATGACTCATAGCCTGATTATTGCGCAATTCTAGATCTATTGGCTACTGTAGGGGAGAGGATATTTGTTGTACTACCACCCCCCTCAGTATACTGAACAAATCAGATCATGATCCTACACACCATTGCGAAAATCCCATGGAATCCCCTCACGAGGCATTGATCTGCTGATCATGCAACCCCGCGATTATTGAAAATGGTGAAATGGTCAAGGGATATCTTTCATGCTTCTAGACATCTTATAAAAGGATTACCGGCCGCCCCAAAATGACTCCAGAGTTGAGTAATTTCACAAATACCTTCAGAAGAAAGCACATCAGCCTATTTGATTCGCTATCAAATTCTTAGCTCCTTTTGTTAGTTCCAAAAACTTCTTTGGTCGTATTCCGCTTCCTAAACATAAAAGGTTTATCTTAAAGCATTACCAAAATGCCCTCAGAAAACAGCCATAACAGCAACAATAAAAAAAAAATTCCCAAACTACAAAGCCCAGGCATAATCAAGCTCGGATCTCTCCAGGTAAGATATTAAAATACCTACATAGGATTTATTATTATGCAAACTACGTGTTTGCTTTTATAACAGTTATAAGGCTCAGTGGCTGATTTTAGACAAAACTTTAGGAGTAGATAATAACGTTTTGGACATCTTGGACGAATCTAAACAGCTTAGACACTCATGGACCAAGAAACCACTAGGACAAGGAGTAGATAAAGAAGTTTTAACAATCTTAGGTAACTCTAAAAATCTTAGGGGCTAATGGACTAAGAAATAGATAGTATGTAGATTGAATAGTCTGATACTAGGTAGTTATTACTATTGCTTAGTTGTCAAGATTAGTTTCATGGAATTTGAGTGAGGCGCATAAGTAGAATGACCTTGAGGGGGTGCATACAGGGGGTAGGCATGGCTTTATGTTGTTATAATGTAGCGTCCAGTACAGAGTCTGTCATATTGAACCCTTCATCAAGACTGCCCTCCAAATCTAAGGAAGAGAGTGCCGACCAAGTATCTAAGAACATCCAAAGTATCCAGAGAGGTTTATTAGTCTTAATGTGCTCAGTTAGTTTTGCTGCCTAAATTATTGTTTACCTTGCTTGGATTCTTCTCACCTCCCTAGATGTATTTATGGCAGCGTTGCTGAAGATATGCTTCGTGCACATCTTGGTTCCATCTTCTTGGGCTACTACATCCAAATTGTTGAGAAAATGGCTCAGGCGATCCATTGATCTTGCACGCTCGAACCGCTTGTAGAGCCACGATGTAAGACAGCAGGGGATGGTTTGCATCAGCTAGGATATGATATAATTTAATAAAGAGTGTTTAAATCCTCCTAAATATGCCCAGACACTTGACAGCGTGTATGCCAGTCCTATCCAGAACTGAGGCTTAGCATTAAAAGAGAGCTAAGAGATCTTACTATCCCAGCAGTAAATCGTATTATGTCGTGATACTTGATAGGTAGGTATGGGAGAGGATGGATTCGTCGCGCAAGACTAGGTTATCGGCGATGAGAAAGATGATATCCGTTGGAAGTAGAAGAACTACAATACCGTTAGTTTAGTAGAACAGTGTTGTTTGCTCGCTATTGTTGATAAAGCTAACATCTACCATCAACGCTATATCAAAGGACTCCGAATATATCCGCCTGGGTAGTATAGTAGAGGGTAGAATTCCTATTTTTCTTGAACTTGTGGTTAAAGGCTTGACTAACAGTATCCATGAATTTTGGAATGTTCGCGGCCTCGCCCGCTACAAGCACTAAGTAGTGCTGTCCGAAGGAATGATTATCACTGATGGCGTACTCTTTAGTTTGGGATACAAGGTTATCTTGAAGCTTACGCCAAAAGCTTTTCTCGTCGCTTGCCTCCTCTTGCTGGTTTAGACCAAACTCGGGATTGATAGCTCTAAATCACTGCTTGCAGCCAAGATAAAGAAGCGGTTGCTAGTTGAAAAGGGGTGCATAGAGAGCAATTTATAGAGTTAAATGATGTGTCAGCAGCAAATCTTGTAGAAGAAGAGAATCTACCCAACAACAAGCCAGCACCATACCGTCATAATAAATCATCGATGAGGATCATCTCGGATACTAGTTGTTAGCACACTTTATATATAAAAGTTTATATAGAGAAATAGAGGAGAGCGGTGGAAGAGCTAGTTAGTTAGAGGATAGTTGATCTAATGGCTTCTCGCTTACTGATGCGTAACAAACATAATATACATTCAATAGGTATAAGCCCATTCCTCCAGTCCCCGGTATTTGTATGACTATCAATGCTAGCAAGTGTTAGAGCTATGTGGCTGGGTATGGTCAACATAGCTACCTAGGTAGACAGTTGAGGCCATGAATGATTAACTATCTGAAGCGTGTCGTACCCGGTCAAATATAATTTATTTTTGTTGTGTATTCAAGCACATACGACCATAGGTAGTGGAGAATTCGGGGTCCCGTCTGCTCCCCCATAGACAAGCCACTAACCGGCAGATTAGTAGTCAAGTGGGTGACCATTGGCGAACACCGGCTGTTGTATGTTTTTTCTTTTGGTCTTTTACGTGGTTTCTTGGCTGTTGTGTCTATAAGAAGACTCAGCACCGAAACAAGCACATACGACCATAGGTAATGGAAAATTCGGGGTCCCGTCTGCTCCCCCATAGACAAGCCATTAACCGGCAGATTAGTAGTTGAGTGGGTGACCATCAGCGAACACCGGCTGTTGTATGTTTAATTTCTTTTTTCTTTTTTGTATCGTTTCTTTTGTGTTGTTGAAGGCGAAATGGGCGTGGCGGGCTGATTTGCTGACGACTTATATGCAGAGTTCCATTTTTGGTTAGAATGTGTGAATACCCCTGTCCCCTAACACGTACTGTGAAGATACTGTGACAAGTTGAACAAAGGACTAGAAGAGAACTAGCAGCAGGGTGTAAGACAATGAATAGACGGCAGGGATGGTATAGACTGTTTTGGCTTTGTTGGTCCATCTTTAGACTTAGAGTCTTGGCTTATATCCTATGCTTCTTTCTCATAACTGAGCATAATCTTGCGACGTCCTCCTAGCCATTTACTGCACTTGCATCACAATGTAAATTAAACATAACATGCCATGTATGTCCTACACTAGATTATGAACAGCTCCGTGGGACATGTTAAGTCCTTGACTTGATTGAAACTGCAATACTATATCCGCTATTCCAATAAACAAAAGGGTATCATCCTGCTAAATGTAAAGATAGACAACAATTTTCCATGACGCCAACGCATTCCCAAGCGTATCCGTAACCAAGACCGAAATAACACACATCTCAAGGAATCTTATTCTTGAGCCCTCCAAAGACTACGCCGCTGCATCCAGCCCTGCCAGAATAACGACCATGCCTTCAGAACCAGCCCTGTCCTGAATACAAATTCTGCGGTCAACTCTCAACTGCGCCGCTGCCTCCGACCCTGTCAGATTAACGACCATGTTTGAATAGAAGACGCAGATATTGCATCGCGGAGTGCTAGCTGGTAGTCGGTGATACTGCAGGAAGAAAGCTGCCCGCTGCCCCCAGCCCTGCCAGGTTAACGGGTATGCCTCCTCAGTCCGACTGGTGCTCAAGTTCGTAAAATTCCCTAAAATGTGTGAGCGTGACCCTCACCTTGAAGATGATGCAACCAAGCAAGCTTTGCCGTTGTCGCCCAAGAACCACAATTGAGAACTCGCAGCTCTCCTGGATGACCGTCGTGACTGAACGGGCTCTTCAATTGTCGATGTAGTCTTCGATCTCCGATTACGAGGCTGGCGCTTGTCGCCTTTATCTGCAGTCTCCCGCCCCAGCTTCCTCTTGTTCTTTTTGCGTGTTTGGCGCTGTGAGATTGGCTTCTCCGCACTGCGCTTCATGGTGCTACGTTGACGCGAAACTTGAGCTTCGGTGGTTGTAGATGACGAGGCAGGCGAAGTGGCGGGTGAATTGGTAAGGGAAACATTTGGTGCTTCCGAAATGACAGAAGTTGGCGAATTTGACGAGATCGATGATGATTCGGAAGCACTGATGGGCGCGATTTCGAGTTGACCACCTTCAGCTGCATCTGCCTCTTCATCATCGGAAAGCTCTGGGCTTAGTAGCGGCTCTTGGCTTCGACTTCGGTAAGTCGAGCCAGCATCTTGCTGTATTCCAACTGGTTCTTCTAGTTCTGGCTCCATCCCCGGATGGTGCCAGCATTTTCGGCCAACGACTTGGTGATACTTTCCGCATGGGCAAAGTAAGTAGCCGTGCATCGCTAATGTGGCTTGTTTCCGGAACTCTCGCGCCTTCGGAGTTAGCTCCTTTGTGTAATGCTCGTCTTCGTAATATATATGTGCTTCTGACTGTGGGTCGTCAAAAGCGCTCGGCCATGGTACGAAATCTGGATCATCTTCCCAAGCTGGCCATGGTTCAAAACCCGGATTGCGTGAATGCCTCGTTTCGCTGGCTGGGCTCTGTGTCCTGGCTCGTTTCGCGCTGGTGCCTGGGCCTGACTCTTCTAATGAGCTATCGGTAGAAACACTATCTGTTCTCTTGCGTTTTTCGCGTCGTGAGGGGGGTCGGAGGTGATGATGCAGATGCTCCTTCGTCACTGGATATCTCGAGACTCGGGGTATCGGTCGGCAGGTCTAGCCTGGCCTTCTTGCGCGGCGAAGAAGGACTCGTGATGGATTTTCGCTTGGCCATGTTTTCAATAGGCAAAGTAACGGAATAGCGCGATCAAAGCTCTGTGGTTTTGTTGCGATTGAGAATGAGAGGAGATGTCATCCGTGACACTGGAGCTAGGTGGAATGAGGTTGTTCAAAGTCACGTGATATCGCGTCAGCAACGGGATGCGGCTCAACATGGAGACGCGACAGACAAGCGGCCCCGTGATTGTGATGACTTCCCAGCGTATGATATTACTGCTGTCATTACTACCATTGACTGTTACTGCTGCTACTGCTGCTATTACTACTACAGGCACCTTCAGAGTCGCTAGACTTACCGAATTGCTGCGCATCCGGTGAATTAAGCGCCATGGCGGCTGCTTCAAGCTCTCCACCACGTGAAATTCCATTTGCTACCTTCACCGCTGCAAACGACGCAGCCGTTCTCCTGCTCGAGCTCATTCAGACTAAAGCGTCACCGCCAACTCTCATCAGCAGTGGAAATACTATTGGCTATCACATACCGCTACCCCTATTGTCCGATACCTCTACTTCACATGACAATGGCTCCGGTTCAGCCTCTGATTCCCAAGCCAACTCACAATCATATAAACTGGTGCGATGGAAAATTGGCGCTGGTGCATCTCCAACCTTGGCTGAGAAAGGCCTGGGTTACACCAACCCAGACATTCTTCTCTGCGCTCCAGGCGACACGCCGGCTTCTCACAGAATTCGCAACTACATCAAAGATTTCCACGCCTACATCACCTTCCATCCGACTTCAGGCGTACTCAGGCTTATGACAGTCTGCGATCGGCCGGTCATCTACGAGCAAGGCGATATGCACGATAATGACCTGACCCTCCGCTTAGACGAATGGGGTAAAGCAATGACATGCGTCCTTCGGAGAGAACGAAACTATCTTCGTTTTGGTCCCTATCGTTTTCTTTTTAATTTCGTTACACAGACTCGACAGAATTTCGATAGATTTACTACTCATATGAACGAGGTTATCAAGAGCGACTTCCACGGACTTAATCCCTCACGTCTGTTCAACTTTATCCCAATGCCAAGTCCATATCACGAGACTTCATGGAATATCTGGCTTCACCACAAGATCCCTACCACCAACGTCATCACCGGTGTCGACATTCATACAGGACAGCCGGTTGCCGTCAAGAAGCTGTTGAACAAAGAGGCGTCCAAGACACGCCAGTATGTTGTCGAACGGTTGAAGATGGCCCTTCAGAGCAGAGACGCACAGGACAGTGGGATCCTTGGAATTATCGATATCTGGTGTTCTCATCAGACCTCTCCTCCGTGCCTATTTGATGCGTCCAACACCGAGATGCTCGATGAATGCCAATACACCTTCTATTCAATGCCGCTAGCCGGATACAGTTTTCTGAATTTTCCTTGGACCAAGTTGGAAGCAGATACGCGCCTTGCATACTTTCATCAGACATTATTGGGTCTCTCTGCGCTGCATGAACAAGGCCTTGTCCATGGGAATATTCGGCCTAGTTCACTGCTTGTATTGGCCAACACAACACACAAATTGTATACGACTACGACGGCTCTTTCAACCAAAATGGCTGTCCTGTCGCTCTCTATGAGTCAAACGGAGAGAAAGCTGCATGATACAACTCGTATATGCATCGCGCCTGAGGCCTGGGAGAAGATAAATAGTAGATCAACAACAGACCTAGATAAGGCCAAACTCGACATCTGGGCACTGGCTACTTCGTGGCTTTATACCTTTATGCGACCACCAGATAATTTTAAGATTGTAGCAAAGCGCGACTATCTACAGATGCAAGGACAAGTGCAGTATCGGATTAAACGACTTTCATCCTTGGGGCCTTTTGCTCCTCTTTTGAACCAAATGCTTGCCTGGGAACCAGAGCAGCGGCCAAGTGCAGCCGAAGCTCTTGCAAGCACCGCCTGGCAGCCTGTATGGGATGAGAAGCGAAGGAAGGAAGATAAGATGAAGCAAAAGCGGAAGGCCAAGGCGCAATCCGACGGAACCAAAAGGGTCAGAGTGCTTTCACCTGGTACAGAAGATTATCAGACCATTGAGTCAGACTCGAAACAGGATTGAACAGGCCACATGTGTGGTTCAATCCACGAGCTAAGACTCCTCAAGACAGTGCTGCGAGAGAAGACAGACGTCGAATCGGTCAAGACTTTTATGAAGTCATGGAAAGATTTATCCAACTGATCCAGAGCCTTGACAACACATCGATGAAGAAAAGAAACCGAACTCAGATAAGTCGGGCAGTTGTGATGAATTCAGCTCTGATCGCCAGGAGTCGAAAACGCCAATATACACCGTCGCACTACCACTTTGGTACATTTCCAAACCATCCCAAACAACTCTGGCTGCCAACCAAGCTGGATGAGAAAAATGTCCTTCGATCTCTTGCTGTAAGCTTTCCCTCAGCATTATTAGTTACCCGAAGACGGTGACTGTTGAAGAGTTGTCTTTGTCAGTCTCTCACTGTCTGCGTCCCAAATTCTCTCCCGTCGCGCGGCGGCAGTGACAGCCTTGGCTGTCACTTCTCCATGGCTGAGCCGGAGAAGGTGTGACGAGCGACACCGGCGCACTACTGGCAATGAACGGAAGCTTGCAGTGTCTCTCTTGAGAGCCCATTGATGATCAGACTCAAGTCATTTGGTCTGGTATTGTGCCCTGTTAACTGGACTTGTTCGACCACCTGGCATTACCAAGATCGTAACAGAGCGCGACTATCTACAGACGCAAAGGCAAGTGCAGAGTTTGCTTCTATTGGATTGGCCTGCTCCTGGGCAGTTAAGCAGAAGAAGACTCTATCAGCTTATCTACATGTCTTATCGCTCAGTCGCGCTTTTGGGATGTTATTCGCAATCTTGCATGACTTTGTCGAGATATCTATCTACATCTCCCGTCTCGTGAGATGTTTGGGCAAGCGGAATGTGGACGTAGTTATGAAATTGTTGTTCCACACTACATTTCACGCATTCATGGAAGATGTTCTCTCTGGAGGACTAGATTTTCAGTGTCTCGTTGCCCGTGTTCTGATGTGTCCGTTTACCGACTTTGGACTAGACAGAGCGTTGAATGGCCAACCCACGGCCTAGGTAGCTATTTCTTTATAATCGGTCTAGGTGAACTCTTATCCGTGACATCTAGCCTGTGTAGCCCACTAGTGGACCAAGAGTCCGTGCAAAAGGGTAGGGACTTGGGATTTGGCAGTGTAGCCTTGTGAAGCAAAGTGGCATCCGATTCCTTGATTTCCTTTAGTGCATCGAGAATGAGTGCCAGGTCGGCCTCGAGTTCCTGGCGTGTAGCGGTGTGGTGCGTCTCGACGATATAAGTTTCGATGCTTGTTGACTTTACAACTAGCATCTACGGCATACCAGCCTCAATTAAAAAGACCTCATAATTTCCTAGTACAATAACTTTTACGGGCTAGTTGTTTGACATACTTTGGCTGCATTATCTGTCGTTTATTCGTGCATCGTTTCCCGGCGAACAAGCCGGCTGGAGTCCAAGCTAAATTTAGAGCTGAATACGTGACTATTCTTGTTGGCAATAGATCAACGGCGGACCCGAACGGCACGGCAAGAGCTGCATTGTAGTGGATCTTACGCAGGGAGAAACAAGAAACAAGTTATTGAAGCGGGAGAAGCGCGGCACGGCACGGCGCGGCACGGCACGGCACGGTTAAAGGCGATGAGAAATGTGGTGAGACACGAGTGAGCATCTGAGTATAAGCCGCGATCGAGATGTTGAAAAGATCCTCGTTTAACGTAGGCGCCAAGGTCGAGGTCATGTTATCAATAAGCCGGCATGATATCCATCGTTTGTCATTCCGATGTTGAATCGATCTGATTTTATAAATGCTGCCTACATCACCGTACTTGGATAATAACCTGTTTTCTTTCGCCCTGAGTGGAGGGTATAGCATACATTCATATACAGTGACGATGACCTGTACTATTTAATGCAACACTCAAATGCCAGGTTATATCGAGCTGAAAGCACCATCTAGTCCACATCTTTTGTTGATAGTTATGTGTATTTTCTATTGAAATCAAATTTGCTAGTATCCACACATGATAATATGACTTATGCTATAATCCGCTTATAAGTGCACATATATGCCGTTAAACGGCTTCTGTGCATACACAACATGACTATCATAGCTTAACGTTAGCCATCGTCAACAGGCATTTGAGCCATGCGAAACATCAACAGACTTACACTGCAAAGGCAAAGCGAATCTGCGGATTGTGAATATCCCTCTTTGCACGCTCCTTCAGATCCTTGGCATCTGTGTGGGACAACCCTGCTAGGGTCAGGAATTTGGTGAGACTCTCAACCAATCCCAAGAGATTATGTTTGTATATGGCGCCAACCTCCTTGAGTTTGGGGTTCTCTGGCCATTCGTTAAATGGCAGCGGGAATTTGGCGTCCTGGACATTAACGAAGCCCGTTTCGTTGAGCCACGTCTCATAGTGAGCCGACTTGAGCATATCTCGCCCAACGATTCTGCCGCCTTTGACAACCATTTGAACCCATTCTTCAACAGCAGTACCCTTGGCGGAGTCGCCGTCAGCAATATTTCGCAGTTCAGGATCGTGAAGCTCAATCCAGCCACCGGGTTTCATGTGGTCAAATGCTTTCTTCATTACGGCTTTGGTGTCGTCAAAGCAAGCAATCACATGTGCGAAGTGGATGTAGTCAAATTGAGTCGGCGGCCACTCGCCATTCTCGGCATCGAGCTGCTGAAACTGGCAGTTGCCGGGTAGTAAGCCCTGCGGTTTCGTGATACTAAGATCAACACCGAGCACCGTTGAGTCGGGATGCTGCTCAGCTGTTCTCAATATTAGCCCAAGAAGAAGAAGTACAAAAAGGGAGAAGTGATACGACGTGCGTACCATACTGTATGGCCCATATTCCTGTCCCGGTGGCTACATCTAAAACTTGAGCTTGTGGGTGAACTGGTGCTTGTCCTAGCCTGCCGCCAAGAATGTGTAACATCATGTTGTGTTGGTAGTCTGATCCAGAGTTAGCCATGCAACTTCCATGCCAGGAAAGACAGTAGTGTGAATTGTACTAAGTCGATCTTTCTCTGTCTACGTAGTATGTAAGTATATATCTCTTTTCAACTGGCATAGGGTTACTTACTTGTTGAGAAGCCTCGGGCAAGAAGTAAGTCATTGTTTCGATGTTGTTACACAAAAATGACGAAATGGGGCTAGATAGCTCCCCCTCAGCAGTGTATATCCTTGCTATTGATGCAATCAGTAATGTTTGTGGTGAATCTGAGCCAGTTTGGATTGATTTGGCATATATAATTTGTGGGAGGGCGCTCTGTATTATAGAACGCACTCATATTGGCCAGATAGCTGAATTAATATAAACGTCATCAGGCGCTTTGCTTGGTAGTTGTTGTGTAACAGTCATGGCCACGAAACAATCACGCGCCGTGCCGGATCTACACCTCCGGGAGCGGCACGCCGACCAATCAACTTTCCGGGATATACCGCAAATCTCAGCTGAGCTCCAAGTCTAACTTAGTGTAAGGATTCATTACACCGTCTACCTGGTGGTGGCAATTCTAGACCAAGTATTCAACTTGGATACCTTGCTGGAAGAGTTACTGCTATGTAATATTTTCCCATCCGCCGTCTCCCTTGCCTTTGTTAGTGCGTTAAGGGGTCCCGTGTACGTCGACATAGGATTCGGTATTCACCCTACTGCGAAGAAAAGGCTGGTTAATCCAAGACTTACTAATATTTCCTGGCTCAGCACCGTCCCCCTTTAGTAGCTCATTGTAGGAAGACTGTATGTTTGTTCGTTGCGAACTGATACAGTCTCCATACACTTCTAAAGATTACATTTGGAAAACATGAACACCAAGTTCTTCATCAGTCAAATTGTTGTTCAAATAGAGCATTTTCTTGCTACTATAAACGTTGAGCCATGGATACATGTGCATTGGAAGTAGGGCAGCTGGCGCCTGTTCCCAGGTTCTACATTTTGTTGCAGACTATAGGCGAATCACATGCCCACACATGTTGTTCCAGAGTGTATGAGGTCATGAACAGTCTTGGTCGAGCAATGCAGCTAGGACAGCTCCGCCGTCTAATCGATTCGTTAGACAAGATGCTGAATGTTGAGACCTTGGTTGCTCTACATGTTGCAGCAACGTTGGAAGCATTTGTATCTATATAAGCGCTGGTGGTGGGGATGCTCCCATCTGGCAGATGCTCAACGCCCTACGTGTTGATAGGCAAAAAGGATAATCCCCATAAGACTATTGAGGTACATTTATTGACACCCACTAGCTTAATAGGCTCTGGCTCTCGCTCTTACTGGCTCTGGCTTCTGGCACGATGCGGCTGCAGGCTTCTCATCTCCTGGGTAGAGTAGCAATTTTAAATACATGGGTGCAGTGTCGGCAGCCAGTTGGACGAACGACCTCTTGAACATTAAAGTTATGTTTTAACTGCTAGGCTATCCGGCCTTATCACCTGTTAGGAGGCAAAAAGGGATGATTCCGAGAAAACTATTGAAGTATATATATTGACACTATGTGGCCGAGCAGACTCAACCAGCCAGTCAAAACTGCTTGAAGAGCTTACATTCGCTCGCTAGCCTGGCTCAGGACTTGACTAACAGTGCATATATTAGAAATACTGTCATTTTTATCCCGTCAAGCTGGCTGCTTCACTGCATATCCCTACCTATGCAATATTGAGTTGCAGACTCATATTTGGAGTTCAATTTGTTTTTCAAGGAAATAATCATAGTGCAGAGCAAAAGCAAAGTGGGCCATTATTTCGCTGTCTTGACGATGGCTTTATTTGCTTTATGTTTGAGAGATAAATAGAACCAGGATTGTGAATAAAAACCGACTAGGGCGCATGAGATGTGAGTGAGATGGAAGCATGCCTGTACTACCCAAAGCTGGCGCAGTGATGATGGAGCATGAAGTGCGTGATTATGGTAGTCACCAGAGGTACACTGGGGAGAACGGCGATGCTTGTGAACTCGGGTTTTATTTGCATATCTATGGAGGATATGAGTGACAGGAAAGTGGCAAAAACGAAAGGGTAATAAGACAAGGTGTGGATACATGGTTGTAAATAATCTTCTCTATAGCCTTATCGGCTACCTCGGCTCGGTATATATACCATTGTAGGATGCAATCAATTTTTAATCCGGGTCAGATTTCGAAAATTTCCATAAGCAGGAAAAAAGAATCAGCAGAATTATTATTCCCATCTAGCCACAGTTGGAAATCAACAAATTGCTGCTTTAACTGTAATTAGGGTAATACTTTGTTGGACTTTAATTACTATGATAACTATCATTTTACAGTTACAATTACTCTTGAACTCAACCTAGTATTGAAGGTTATCGAAGCTTTAAAACAGGTCAAATAATGCTACTTTTTCCGCTTAAAATAGCTAGGTTGCCTTTATCTCACTAGCTTGGGTTGTCTCTTCTGACAAGGATTAATAATTAGTTGCAACCCGCCGCATATGGAGATAACATGGGGGATTTGGTTGTTTGTGAGAACCCCCCGCTACTTTGCATTGATAAGTAGCGCCCGCAGCTTATAAAGGCTGACAGATTGGCCTATACTGCAATATTCCATACAGTATCGTGCGTTAGACAGGGCTTC
The DNA here is from genome assembly GCF_020647795.1 of Trichoderma atroviride. Classification (NCBI taxonomy): domain Eukaryota; kingdom Fungi; phylum Ascomycota; class Sordariomycetes; order Hypocreales; family Hypocreaceae; genus Trichoderma; species Trichoderma atroviride. Next base: position 1,581,494 of record NC_089404.1, read on the forward strand.
CTTGAAGCGCAACTGGAGGAGTGGCACCATCTTACCTCTTTGACCCCTCATGTTTTCAACACGGCTTATTATTGCATGCTTGCATAACAGCGATAAGCGACGCTATCATTTGGGATGCCTCGCAACTTCATGCTTCTCTGGACAGCCGATTGTCGGTTGAGATATTCTATCCAGCAGAGTTCCGGCGAAGTTCCAGCGAAGTTAATGTTCACCGATAACTCGAACTACTTGCCATGCGATAGCAGAAAGACGCCTTGCAACTATGCATGCAAAGCTTGATTAGTTTTCAGTTCCGTGAGATTTATAGCCTGGCTTGCCAATGAAAACGCCCATTGGTCAGCAAATGCAAATGCAACCACTCTATATCTCCGTTTCTTCTCCGAGTACTTTCTTGGTCGCACCCACTCCTTACACTTGTCGCGAACACACTTCTATTCGACAGTGAGAAAAGATTGGTGGTAAGCCCTAAGGCAATCCTGCAAATAGCCTGAACGATATGAGGGGAAGTCAGAAGCTATGCTTAATACAGGGGAAGAAAAGTTGCATCTGACTTACGATATGGCTTCATAAGACTATATTCCACCTATTGGATGTTGTTTTTTCTGTTCACATATTCGCTTAATCGGATACACGGCATTTTCGATGGTCAAATTCATGGATGGACTTTACAGTTGCTCGATGTCATGGATTCTCGACTTATAGGTGCTCGACCTCACATTAAGGTAAGCATGAAGCATATAAAGCATATCTGGTTTGCTAGTCATTTTGAACAAGAGCTAGAAGAGAGAGAAACAACAGTTCCGACTCATCCGAGTCTTTGAATCATCTCTTCTGCGGAAGTCGAGGCTTAGACAAGGCCACCGCTACGCCTGTTGATGCCAGTGAAGCTCAAAACATTGGCATATCTCAAGGATCATAAAGTCCTTTTCCACCTCCTTGCCTTTTTTACAAACTTCATCACCGTCGCTCTTCTATTTGATCGAGCAAAAGCATCCAAAGGCAGCATCCAAAATGCGTGCTACGCCGTTGGCATTGCTGACCTTGTGGTTGTCAGCCTCCAACTACAATGGAGTCTACGCACAATCTATTCAACCACTAGATCAGCCGATCAAGGCGGTCTCGAGTGGTGAATTTGGGTTGCCTCAGGAACTCCACGTCCAGTTGCACAGCCACCTCCCAGTGCATGGTCGTGATGGAGAAGCCATCGTGCTGGGAACTTATAGCGGAGGCTCTGATGCCCAGCCTGTGACGGAAGATGACCATGACAACCTTGAACGCCGAGGACTGTGGTCGTTTGTCTGGGCAGCCACCAAGGTCTTCATCAACCCAATGTCTTGGACGTCTGGCATCACACTCGGTAACCTGGCATGTCAGGCTCTCGGATGGTGGAATAGTGCTCCGTCATGGGTGTCGTATACTTGCAACTCATTTGGCATCATCTCCGCAATGTTCTCTGTCTGGGACGGGCGTGCGGATCTCGCTACTGCGTGGAACGACTGGAAAAACGAAGGATCGTATCAGGGCAACTTGGAGAGCCTGCAGCTGCTCCCCTTCTACAATGATTATGGCAACGTTGTCGACAATGTAGGCCGAGGATTACCAAGTGTAAAGCGCGGTAATGAAGCTGGCTACTATGACTGGTCCGTCCTCCATCCTCACCTGGCAAACAGGACCATCAGCAACGCCCTCTCTGGAAAGGCCAGCATCTTGCACGATGTCGGCCGCAACTATTCCATCATCACCATGGCCCACGTGCTCAACAGCACCGCTTCAAACCCTCTTCTGATCCAGCGTTCCATCAACGGAACTTTGCTGGGTGCCCCGGTCTCCATGTTCTTTGTCAATGGCACCGGAAGCACAGCAGGCCTCGGGTCTCACCATGCATTTGGAACGGTCACAGAGAAGATGACCAAGCGTGATGACGGAAACTGTGATGGATTCGGAAACGACAGCGGCAACATCTACACCGACAACACGGTCGTATGCGGCGGAGATGGCACGACTTCGGAAGATGGAATCACGGGCGTCTACTACGGCATGGATTTCTACGGCACAGAGTCTCAGTGGGAGGAGTACGATGCCGACGTCGGGGGCCAGTATCCAGACAGCAACGGTGCGTGGCATCTCGCCAGTGAGCTCTCCAGCGATACGCAGAACAGCCAGTGGTGGCGAACCTGCCTGTGCGATCAGGAAAGCGGCGACTATGCATGGACGGGGGGCACTCCAGTATACTTGGAATGGCGGATTCAATGGCTACAACGATTGTTATTCTGGCGTTTGCGGAGGGGCTTCATAGTTACCTATGTAAGTCTGCAGCGACTGATATCAGACAGCTTTGTGTAAAGCGGTTTACAAGGATGGACAGAAAGAGCATCAGTTATCCCCTCTTATGAAGTAATAGTCCAAAATCTTTCTCATATACAACTGCTAGCAAGAAAACATAAATTCATCATAAGGTGACACATCGTGATAATATCGCTACCACTCGATCAGTTCGCTCCGCTCATGCCCTTGGCCGGTATATATAACACACGCTCGTTTCTGACTCGCTTCCATGTGAACGGCAACAGATGTAATCCGCTGAGAAGCGGGTATGTCACTCGGTTGTTGGATTGGCTGACTTGCTTCCTCCAGCTCCACAAGTCGCTGAGCAACTCTACTCGTTAGATCGCTGCTCCAGATCCCTTCCTGCACATGCTGGGTTTTGAGCAGGTTCAGAGCTTGCCTTCGAATAGCAGGATGCCGACAATGGGCTATGACCGAGTATAAGAGAGGGACAACACCAAGCTCCAGATGAAAGAGAGGACTATCCTCGGTAGCCCTTCCCACTATTGCTAGCGGCGCGATTTGGACCAGTTCTCGAAACCTTTCAACGTTTCTGTCCTGGTTGAGGAAATCTTCTTCGGCTGTTTCGCCGCCGGCCGTGTCAAGAATCAAGAGTAAGTATTTGGCTTGCAACTCAAGCAAAGCAAGGCCTTCTTTAGCGCCACTATGCTGCTGACTGCCGCTAAACTCATGAAATGAGTCAAGCCAATTGTTTACACAGCTTCTTGCGTGTTGTCTCCTTTCAAAGTTCCCCAATATCGACTGCATGCTGTAAAGAATCAGGTTGGTTAAAGTGTGCCGAGCGTCAGAGAGTGATTTGATGGGTCTTTGGGTTGATGAGGGTTTGCTGCCCATGCTGCCCAGAAGAGTCAGCGAAAGCTCTGGAGAGACATCGCCGATAAGCTATAAGGAGATTAGCAAATCGCCAAGCCATATTAGAGTCTCGAACATTACCAATTCCACTTGAACGGCCAGCCTATTGAATGATGTCTCCAAATACCGCAGAGAGGCGCCAATGTCAGATTCGCCTGCAGAAGTTCGACGTGCTCTCTGCTGTTGCAATTCCTGAATCATCTTGCAACCGTGCTTAAAGAGATGGATCGCAGCTCCGTGGTTCCCTTGTAGGATCTGGAAGGGTCTTCAGCACACTGACAGGTTTCTAGGTTTCAACAAGCATACCTCAATGCAGATGAATATGAAACATGTCATTGGATGTAAATGTGTCAGCGACTGTTGATTCGGCAGTAGAAGCTCCCGTATAGCAAGGTTTTGTTGCCGCGTGGCAAGTTGAAGCTCGACCTCAGCCTGCTTGCTGATGAAGTGCTCATGATGCATGGATAATGCAACAAGTGCATGTCTTATAGAGCCTTCGGCGTATGCAAGCTGCAGGATTTGAGTGTTCCACCATTCATCTTGGAAAAGTGCCGCGAATTGCGTCCTAGACTTCTCAACGAAGAATTCGATTGAGCGAATCTCGAGAGAAGTAGCCTCGATCTTCAAGGGCTGCGCAACCGGGGGAGTTTGAGCCGTCTGGCTGGCGGTTGCTTCATACCCGTCGCATATGCGGCCAGTGGAAGTGCCTGGGGACGATTTCAGCATGCCTCGCCCAAATTCCAGTCAAAGCTGAGTTTAATGATGTGAGATTCATTGCCTGAGATACTCACATCGACTGCACGCGGGCCGGCTCTCGTCACACTTGACCTTGCGAACTAGAACCCAAGATTAGTTTCCGGAGCCAGTTGGAAAGACGCCAGCTTTGAGAAGGGGATGTCAAACTCCTAGATACAGTTGGATGAGCCGTCATTGTCACGATTTGTCTCTTGGCAGAGTCATGAGACAGTACATACTTGCATGTTAGACAACCTGTCCGGACCTTTGGTGCTCTCACTCTTTGTCGCTCTCCTGGTTTAACGCGCGTCATTGCAGCTGAAACAAGCGATTTCGCAAAGGATTATGGTGTCTGCTATAAGTCCTGGTAGAAAAGTGTCCATACGAGGAGGGGTAGGAGTCTGATGGGGGCCCTGCAGCTCTCTTTCACGTGTAAAGTGTAAAATATCCCTGTTAGAGAGATGAAGTGCTCATTGTCTACTTATAAAGGGATGATTTGGGCAAACTTGAAACTATCTATAGGTACGCAGTCTCTCTGTTTCTCTTCGAGTAGTGCCTCTACCCCACCTCCCATTTTCTACAAGCAGCAATTTGTGGAGTATAAGCCACAGGGATGAAGGATCGGAAGGCTGAGTCTGTGGAGATGCCCGTACGAGCCAACCAATCGCGAGTGATTCTATAGGCTTTAGTCTGCAAGGATGGCTTTTACTCCCAAGGAAGCTTGGCAGTATTGGGCTTTGGTCTGAGAGGAGGGAGAATCGTCTGAAGATATATAAGCAGTGCTGGCTTCCGGGCTGGAAATGAAAGATTCTTCCTCAACAGTTTCCTAGATTTCAACAGCTTTTTGTCTCTTCAAAATTTCCCTGCTCACTAGCCTCTGTATTAGTTGGGCATCCCGCAGCTGACTGGTTCCTTCAAGCCATATACAACTCTTCAACATGGACGTATGCAAAGCGATAACAACTCCCAACACTCTATGGTCATTCTGCCCCTCAATAGCACCTTCGATTCTTTTCATTGTCTTGTTTGCCTTGACGTTAATCACCCACATTGGGCAAGCCGTCTACTACCGAAAGCCGTACAGTTGGATCATCATCATGTCTGCTCTGTGGCAGACTTTGACCTATATATTTCGCACCATAAGCATACAAAATCCTGCAAGCTATGGTAACTACGCCGCCTGGTTTGTTCTGATCCTTGTGGCACCTCTTTGGACCAACGCTTATGCTTATACACTCTTTGGGCGAATGGTCTGGGCCTACACAGCAACTCATAAACTGTGGCGGATCAAAGCTTGGCAGTTTGGGTTCATCTTTATTCTTTTGGATATTGTCGCATTTGTTGTACAAGTGGTAGGCGCAGTCCAGGCCACCGGTTCGAATACAACCGACCAGCAAGTCCTAAACGGCCTGCATATATACATGGGCGGAGTTGGCCTTCAACTTGTGTTCATTCTTATTTTTTGCATATATGCACTGCGATTCTATCTTGAAACCCGACAAAGTCCAGATGCGAGACAAGCCCAAGTCCTATTCTATGCTCAAATTTTGGCCTTAGCTATGATTGTCGTATGTACTCGATCTTTACGTACTAGAGTTTACAAAGACTGACTTAATGCTTCTCACAGCTCCGCATTATTTTTCGCATATGCGAGTATTCTCAGGGCCTGGACAGCAAAATCCCCAACCACGAGGCATACCAATATTGTCTTGACTCGTTACCTATGTTTATTGCACTCGTGGTCTATAATGTAGTGCATCCAGGTCGCATTATGCGAGGAAAATCTAGAGATATGCCTTCAGTTTGGGAATTGAGAAAGCAGAAAAAGAAAGGAATATGTTTGGCGGATACATCTCTGGTGATACAAGCCGATTCTGCTGTCAAAGTATAGGTATATAATCGAGTCTATATAGTCTGAATCTTGTGTCTCATAAACTTACCATCTAATACAGTTGCCTTTATACACTGAATTTAAGAAGCTTCTCTGCATTCTTAAATGAAATCTTGGAGTATTCCTCTTCTGTAACCAGACCACTTTCTCGAAGCTTCGCCCTGTTCTGTGTTTGAGTACGGATAATCAACACTATACATTATCCTGTCGATACTCATGCTCCTTAGCAAACACGCCATCGGTGGCATTGTAAACGTCCCACTCGTGGTTACTTAGATGTTCTTTACTTAAATTTGCTTGAAGCTCAACTCTGCCTTGTTCCATATTTGTATCACCTTTTCATCTATGCGGTCCAGCATATATGGCAGCATCTCGCCCATGTGTCCCACTACCACTTTCATATTTGGGTACCTCCAGAAAATACCTGCAGCGTACATTCTCAACACGGAGAGTGCAGTATCGCAATGCCAGTCCCAGCCTGCGATTCCTAGCACAGCACCAACTTCTTTGTCGTAGTTTCCGTCATAAAGGGCCACCTGAACATCTTCAAGAGGCGTGGTGGGATGTATGTAAATTGGAACATCGAGTTCTTGAGCCTTGGCAAAGACATCTAGAGCAACTTCATCGTAGTACCGCCCATCGTCAAGATGACTGTCAATGAGTGCGCCGACCATTCCCAGCTCCTTGATACATCGCTCAAGTTCTTCTGATGCAGCTTTACCATGTTTCATGTTTCATGTTTCATAGGAAGAGTAACAAAGCCTTTGAAGCGTAGCTGGGCCTGAATTGCGTTGAGCGGCCGCTACAACTTTTGGAGCCAGTGAGGTGATGCCGAAGCTGTTGGAAAGGACCTGGACATTAACACGTCCGCTGTCCATTGCGTTAATGCGAACACCATTCGGTGTAATGTCGGTAAGCTTTTCAAGCCAATCAGGTCTTACTTTCGTGTAGAACTGGCTTTGGGAAGTTGGAAAAGCTGTAATAGCATTGCTTGATAGGAAGTGCTCTTCAAGAGTAGTAAATGGAGATGATATGATGGCTCAATATCGGATAGCGGTACGTAGGAAATATAGTATTAACTGCTAAGCAAAATGAAGATGGGAGATCATGTTGATGTAGACTTGAAGTAGCAATATATATACCCTTTCTACTAGGACATGAACATTTACTAAATTGGTGCGAGTCTGTAATACAAGAGTTGACCTCGGCTACTGCGGATATGTGCTATATCCGCGGAGTCAAGAGACGCTCTAGTAAACTACTTGAATCATGATCCGCGGAAAAGGCCTATTTCTATTGAACTACTCTAATCAAATGGTAAAGGCGCCTACGTATTATAGCCTAAATACTTGAAAAAGCCTATAGCTAGGGCGGGGGCTATGGTAGGTTGCTGATCTAGTTAGGTTGCGGATATGGCCCGGCATCGGGGGAAAAGAGATCCAGAGATTGCCGGTGCTGGATAAAATAGTGAATACACATTACAAACAGAATGAATATGTCACTAACTATAATAGCCATGAATCGAGAACACGTCAAGCATTTAGCTGAATATGGCTGTCGAGATCCAAGTCCAGAAAGAGTATCTAAACCATCGGACGGATCACACGGTGTTGTGGCAAGAGAGATTCGTCATAAAGCGCATACTGTTACTTTACCGTATTCCACCATTATAAACAAAAGAATCCTTTTTATTCGGCTATAAATAGTATAAATTGCCATCATTCTGTTTTTAGGCTTGAAGTTGTACGTTAATCACCTAGGTAGGTAGTCTTGTCACTCTACCGCCTCCATACAACTTACAGTGGGGCGTGCGATTTATTTGTGAAATGCACCGCTGCTTAGACTCTCAAGTTCTGCAATATTACGATCCACTTGGTGGTCAGAACTGTCCGATTTAGCAAACGGCTTGCATATGAAGCTAGCCAATTTACAAGCAGGGGCGCTCTCTGGGGTGGAAACAGTGGCCTGTTCCAGTCTGATTTTGGCAAGTAAAGTACAACATTATTGGCAGCTGAATATCCTATGCTCGTCAAATTTCTCTAAACACGATTTGGGAATATACAAGTCGTAAACCTGGCATATCTAAAAACGTCCAAGAATCACAGCAATGGGTAAAAGCTGATTTCGTGTGATTAGGTCCGGCGGCATCAAAGACATTCTTGACAGCTCTCACAGCGGTCGATAGGAGCGAGACTATCACAATCGACAACGAGCTTGCTGGAGTGGGCTTTTCTCTACAACAAGATAACTATAAATAAACTCTGGGCAGCAAATATTATTCTGCACGAGCATTGAGATGGGGAGGAAGGCCTTCTCATTCATTGTGATTCATTACTATATATGTATATAGCAGTATCAAAACAGATCATTTATTTACATATCAATGTACTTGACAGATATGTTGAGAAATACTGCTCAAGATTTCTGGCCTTGTACTGAGACCATGCTGAGTTCGATGGCCTGCAAGCGGGTACCAGAAGTGGAAGTATATGATGTGAAATTTGTATTTTTTGAGATACATCAAGTGCTGGTGCTATTATGGGCGCCCTGTGCCATATTGAGGTCCGACGCAATATGTGACCACAAGAAAAGGATTTGACTGCTACATCCAATCCAACTTTCAGCCCTCATTCATGGTCCGCCATTATAAATTCCATAGCTCAGCCAGTCTCCGTTGATGCAACCATCTGGATCGTAGAGCCTCGTTACAGCGCCACTTTGAGAACCGCCTAAATAAAGGGCGACGTGCTTTCCGTTGCGAATTGAGTTGACTCGAACACTGCGCTGGTCTGGCCAGAATTGATCTTCGGCTCCTACACTGCCTATAATGGTTGTACCGCCGCCATTGCTGCAGTCTGAGCGAGGAGAGTATTAGCATTCTGAGCTCTATCAAAGGAAAAGACACTACCAGAATCCATACCGGGATTTGGATACACTGTGAAGTCTGCATCATAGCTTAGCGCAGTGCCAACGAAGGCAGACAGCAGAGCTGCGTAAATTCTTGGGAAATGCATTTTGCGGGGTTTGATCTCTTGGGGATAGCAATAAAAGATTTGGTGTTAATTGCCATGAAAGACTCAGGGTTTGAGAGCGCTCTTTATATTGTTGGCACTTTGGAATAGATACGCAATTGTACGACCCTCTAATGCAGGCATAAGCTGATATACTGCGATAGGAAACTGCAGTGCAGAAGGATGACTGGCTGTGGGGTGGTTTCAATACTCGTATAAGTGGAGGATCGGAATGATTAGCTCATTATCTGTTACTCAGAATACAAACGTAGCATAGGTCAATTCGTCCAAGACAACTGGCTAGACTTGTAATACCGAATTGGCCAAATCCCCTTCCGTCGCTTTTAAATGAAATCTCGCCTGATATGTCACATAGGCACATCTGGTGAGTTAGTAATGTCAGATCATGTCCTTTATTTACTTTCCTTAGCGCCCTGATACTGATATCTCTCTTATATACCCGCTAGTAATACCAGTGCCCTTTATAACAATGGCATAGAAATTCTAGTCATTTACTCCCGTATACTAGCATCTGCTCCATATTCAAGCAGCAATTGAATAATGTCCATAGAACCATTTTTCATAGCAGCATCAAGAACACTTCCGCTCACTCCTTGTGCATGTATATCTGCTCTACTAGCAAGAAGTATTTTGATAATTTCCATAGAGCCGTTTTGTACGGCAGTATGGAGAGCGCTTCCGTTCACTCCTTGTGCATTAGGATCTGCTCCATAAGCAAGAAGTCTTTCAATAATTTTCACAGAGCAGTTTTCTACGGCAGTATGGAGAGCGCTTCCTTTCACTCCTTGTGCATCCATATCTGCGCCATGATCGATAAGTAATTTGACGATTTCCACAGAACCAATTTTTGCAGCGGCAAAAAGAGCGCTTCCATTTGCTCCTTGAGCATCAATATCTGCGCCATGATCGACAAGTAATTTGACGATTTCCATGTGCCCGTGCGCCGTCGCTGTCTGAAGCGCAGGATTGCCGTCTTCTCCCGTACTGTTAGGGTCAACTCCCTTCTGCAGTAGGAAACGAATTAGGAATGTAATGCCACTGCGAGAAAGATTGTACAGCAGATGGCCGTATCTGATGTCAGTTGTGGCTATTGTCTCCGCTTCGAGCAGTGTGGCCACAACATCTAGATAGCCTTCGGCTGCCGCAATGTCCATGCAGTCGAATCTAAAACTCGTCGCTCGTTCTAACAAGGAGTGGGAATGCATACATAGCCCGGCTTTATCGAACCAGGACTCCAGAATGAAAAAGGCAGAGCTGCCCTCTTGGCGCATGATGGAGTTCGCGAATTTGACTCCGATATCAAGAGCCTGGCTACCCTTGTCCGAATTTTGCATGTGTTGGGGGAGAAACTGTAGGATGTAGGAAAGCAGAGGCCAATTTGCAAGGTGGCGAATAATGTGTTTATAATCCGGTTTGTCTCCATTCATTGCAGGGCAGTTTTCTGCAAATAGACGAAGATACGAGATGCAGTTGAGGAAAATCTCATATTCTCCTAGATGTTTCTTCATGAGGAACTCCCCTGCTTCGACGTCGCTGGTCAAGAATTCTCGGACGGTTAGATGTAGAAGCTGGACGATATCGTTCGTATCGCGCAGAAAGAAATCGGCGGAATCCTGTGATGATCCAATCTCCAAGAGATCTCCACAAATGTCACTCATTCTTTGTTGCACAGCGGTATCATCGAGAAGGCGATAATCCTGTAAGTTGATCCTTGAATTCTCTTCCACAGTGTCTGGTATCGCAACTACGTCGCGAAACTCGTTGACGCTTAGCGCCCGCTCAGCAAATGTCACCCACGTCAGCATCCGTTGCGCTTCTCGAACTCGTGAATCAGCCTTTTCTTGCCCTTCGTTATTGAATCTGGCTAACAAGTCTTTGACAATGCGCTCATATAATGGCTTCAGATCGTTGGGGAGTGCGTCCACTGTTTTCTTGAATTCTCTTGCGGAAACACCGCGACGTACTTCCCGCTTTAATTCTCTCGTTACAATCTCTACCCACATAAAAACTCCTCTCGCCTTGCTCACGAGGTTGGCAGTTGCATATGCGGCCATATCTTCAAACTCAGCCGTGAGTGCGGGCCGCTGAGCCAGGTACGCGTCTTGCACTTTGCACATTGCTATTTTGATAAACTTTTTGATGTCCCCTTCGTTCTTTTTCTCGAGCACCACGTGGAAAAAGTTGTGAGATTTCCGTATATAAAAAAAATTGTCCTTAATGTCCTCTTCAGGTCGACTTGCAAGAACACATTTGATAACACAAGCTGATTCATTCTGGCAGAAGTGCTGCAGTAATAACAAGATATCGGATCTTTCTGACTGCTCTGACTCGTCCATTGCGTCGATAACGAGGTAGATTGTCAGAGGAAAATCGTTAAATTCACCCAGTGAGGTGAAGACATTGTGGAGATCTTTGAAAGTCCAAGAGATTGAACCCCGAGAACGATCTAGCAGGCTTCGATATTTTTCTCTAAAGGCCGGGTAAAATCTTTGCTCCTGGCTCAAAAGCTGGTACAGAAGCGATTGAAGCATATGAGTATTGCTAATCTCAGATTTGGCGCCTCTGAGACTGTAGAAGAAGCTGGCGAGGAGGGCAGAGCGGTTCCTCGGCTGTGGAGCAATGTCGTGAAAGGCAGCTTTGTCAGGTGTAGCGTAAGCGTCTGAAAGGTCGTATTGATTCTGTAAATGTTTGAGAATCTTTTTACACAGAGTCGATTTTCCACTGCCAGGTCTGCCTTGTATCCAGAGCAATGCTGACGTTGTCTCCTTGCTCCAGAGTTTATACGCATCGTCCGCCCAAAGCCAAGCTCCTGTTTCTTCACTCCCTAGTGAGATGATTCCACGGCGCTGGTTATCCGCCATCGGTGACAGAGAATTTAAACAATCTATACACGTAAAAATAATTTAGCTTCCTTCTTTTTGTTTTGGAGAGTTTGAGCCAAGCCCATAACTCATGATGTGTACCTGTTGATTCCTTCTCCGGGTTAATATATGGCAGATCTTCCAAGATGTCCGAAATGTTGAGAGATGGTCTACTGACCGTTAAGATCTTGAGTTTTGATGGATTTTCTGTGTTGCTTTTCCCTTTGATGTTGTCCCATACTTCGCGAAGATTTCTTAGAAACCGACCTAAGTCTTCTGGATACAACTCATCAATACCATCAATGATAATCCGAACCTCCAGACGCTCTCTACTCTCCAACAAATTATTTAGCACTTTTTCTAGAACTTTCCAAAGTGTAACTTCGTGACTTTGTTCGATAAGCTGATCGCTGCGGGACAGACACGTCCGGAGATGTGGAGGGATGCAGTCGATAATGTCACACTCTAGTAGCTGAGATATGATTGATGCCACCGCAGTCGTCGAGCTGGGTTCTTTTTTTCTTTTGAAGAAGAAGAATGCAAGACGAGTCCGAAACGACGTGTGCATCTGCTTGATCTGTTGCACTATATGCAATGATGTTGTGGTCTTTCCCGAGCCTGGGAGCCCTGAGTACCACAAAAATTGAGGTTCGTGACTGGAAAGCCAATTTGTATATTCTGGGCTTTTCAAAAACTACTCCATCGTTTGGACGTCAATTTGATTTTGATCTCGCTGAAGGTCATTTTGGAAATCCGTTTCCACGTAGAAACTAAGTGCTTTCATCGCTGACACGTCGGAGACGTCCTGCTTGTTGATGTTATTGTCAACCAAGCGCTTGATGCTTTGGCATAGGCGAGTGTATCCGACATCTGTTTCGCTCAGGAATCTATGAATAGCACGGTATTTCCCATGACAAGGAATGTTATCCTTCTGGGGTATCATCGCGGAGTCTTTTTTTCACGGCCTTTGAGACAAGTGTTAGCATATGAGTCTTTCTTATGTTTTCGTATCACTATAGAACCGACATTCATGATTGGAAATGGACCGACGGATTCTGGCTGAACCTCATAAAAGTTGACCATGTCCCTATTTGCAAACCGGGTTAAGAAGATCTCATGTAGAGACTTGTTTTCCGGGGATCTAGGATCAATAACTTCAAGAAGCGCAGTGCTTGCGCCTTGCCAATACCCGAGCAACGACAATGCCTTTGCGAAAATGGTCAATTCCGAGCCCAAATGGGGAGTCTCAAGGAAAATAAAGCCTTTGGCGCAATCTGGAGAGAATGCTGACTGTGATTTTCCAGAGGTATCGCCATGGGCCATGAGCATGGCCTTGAAATATTCAGTGTCAGAAGCGAGCCCTTTCTTCAGGCGTTGCACATACCTGTTTGATGATGAGGCCCCCGAAACTATATCCGATGAGTACCACTGGGCGATGTCGTTCCTGCAGAACAGCCGTGTTAGAAGTGCTCAATCATTACTACAGGCTATCGGACACTGCGTCATACTGTCTCTGTTTGCCTGACGCCCTCGATCGAAGTTAGGAGATCTTGACCATAGTCTCTGAGAGACATGCCTAATGCATGTGCTTGCCATCCGGAATTGTGGTAATAAACTAGGACTCGGGCCTGAAGTGCATCGAGAGGGAGAAAATCTCGAAGCCACATAGGCCCGTATTTTAAATTTGCATTTGGTTGGGTGTAGTTTTGAGCCAGAGTTGAATTGCCAGCTGCGTCTCGTGGAGCATCAAGCTTGTAGGCCCATGCCGTCTCTGGAGAGGAGCCAAGTCCATGAACAGCTACAATACTACGACCCGGCCACATGATTAGCTTCTATTCTATAAATAACCTCAAGAATGAATTCTTACTCGACCGATATGGAATAGCCGGGATGCGATCCTGGAGCTGACTTGGGCAAGAACACATCTAATTGCCTCGGCGTTTCATAGGCGGCTTTTTGTTTGAAGAGCAAGACTTGGACCGGGGATAGAGCAATACAGACGGCGAGATTCAAGAGGCATAGAGTACCGTATAGGAATGAATATGTTGTTGACTCCTGCTGTAAACACTTATCTGCAAGGAATACGAGAAATAATAGCGTTCCTGCCCAGACTTGATGAAAGAGCTTTCCAGATACCATGGCTGCCCAACAGAAATACGTGCCAAAGATGAGAGCCAAGGTTGTCGAAGCCATATTGAGATGGGAGCCTGATAGTACGGCGGTCTTCGTGTTAGCCCTGTTGGGCGGGTGCTGTTTGGATCTTCGCTGACAACAACCAAGTCGCGTACACTGAAGTTGATGGACGTGACACAGGAGATAGGATGAGGGGGGAGAGTAATCTGAGGCAACAGATGCTGGTGATGTTGCTGAGCCGCGTTGCGTTGCCCCGCTCATGAACGCACAAGAATGAGCGAATGAGAGCCTTGTACGTGGGATATCAGCCGCAGCTGGCCAATCAAGCATGCATCTACATCTATTGGCTGTAAATGAAATCGCGATGCAGCGAATAGTAGTTGAGCAAACTGGGTGCCTGAAAGAGGCGGCTGAAAAAAAGGCTTGGCTGCGACAGGTAGGGATTGAAATGACTCTCGAGCAATTTTATTTAGAGTGGACAAGCCTGTTTCAGCTCAGAACGCTCTCGACGGAAAAGCCTGGAAAGACATAGCCAAACGCGTAGAGACTGACTCGGCGAACGCGAATATTTCCAGAGACACATTTCTGCCATGAACGAAGTGCCTTTTCCATCCCATCGACAGCTTTGTTCTGAGCTTTTCATTGTTGAAGGCACGCAACGCGTACTGACCAAAGGCTCGGACAACGTCGATCCCTCTGCCGCGATCTCTCAAGAGGCTGCAGACAGCGCCTCGTTACTAGGCCACCCTTGGGTTAGGCTTCGAGATCCTTATAATGGAATTAGCCAATTCCTGAAAGACGAATTGATAACGGATAGCTTGGACAAGCTAGCTCCGCATCTGTGGCTGGTTGCCACGCAGAACAGCACTCATATTTCGTCGCTGACCCATCAACTGGTCCGAGGCCGACAGATAGTTGTCACAGAGGATCCAGGCCTCCATTTGACATGGATATACGAAAGGGTTTTTATAAAGCCGCTTCCCGAGTATCTGCTTTCCCACGCGTTTTGGGATTACTTCCTCGTCAACTCCAGTTCACCCATTCCCTCTCCGGACAGGAAAGCAATCTTCAGAGCGGCATGTGGCTTCTTGAGATCCTACGCGTTTCTCATACAGCACAAATCGGACTATCTGCTTGCAATACAGGATGACAAACTGGACCTAATTCCGAAGTCCATCCCATTTTCCGACTTGGTTGAGTTTCTGAGATGTTTCAAGTCCATTCCAGATACTGAAGTTTCTCCCCGATATCTATATAGAGATCTCCGACTTACGCGCCTCAACTTCTGGGTCAAGATATTCCAAGGGAAAAGAACATATTTCAAGCAATATGGGCAGTATGGTGCCTACTTTGCTCAATTTTATGGCCCTCTTCTATTTGTCTTTGGAATAATTACTCTTGCATTGAGCTCGATGCAAGTTGTTTTAGCTGCGGAATCAGTCACCGGATTTGGCGATGGATGGATGAGTTTTGTGTGGATGTCGCAAGGCTTTTCAATATTTACTCTATGCCTGACCCTTTTGTTGTCATTATTTCTGATAGCAAGCCCCGTTTTGTTCATTTTCCGAGAGGTCATTTATGCTGCGAAACACCACCACCATGGTGAGCTAGTGAGCGAATGTAGTTCAGGAGCGGCTAGAGGCAAGACAAATACTGAAGGCGTCGTGTAGACTGAATGAAAAGACTTCAATCGTTTTAATAATGCTCAAGAGCTGTCTGAGATATTCATTGTTTACTCGGGCAACGATGTTCCATTTGCGGCGGGAGGACATTCTTGCTTATTCTCTGATATTCTCAAATACTTCTATTTTAATTCTGCTTTGTAGATATGCAGCGTCTCCATGCCTATTGGCTTTGATAAATTATGTGACCAGATATTGAATTGTTCATCTTGAAGAGATATCGTGTGTATTGTGGCATTCACAATCACACAAAGGGCGGCATTTTAGCTTGCTGATCGCGGTCAAAGCGTACTGACTCTACTCCTCAAAGAGAAGAGAGCTGAAAATCCCCTCCACATATGTTAAACATGCCATATTATTGTACTGACTATCAGTTGCGAATGGTGGTCGTTCAGCGTCTCATTAAGTACGACGCTGAGGTGAATGCTCGAGGGCAATGGAGATCGGCATTTCACGCGACGGCAGCACGGTCGCAGTTTGAAACAGCAATCAAAGTGATAAAGGTATTGATTGATGACGGCGCCTTAGTTGACCAACGGGGCGGCGAAAATTGGGGAAAAGTGCTGCATGTTGCCTATAGATGGGAAAATAGAGGCCGTTCAATTTCTGCTGAAGAGAGACGCGGGTGTCAACGCTCAAGGGGGTCGATTAGGAACTCCATTGCAAGCTGCTATTGCCAGAGAAGAAGAATCGACATCTTAGCCAAGAATCACATGGATCCAGACGTGATAAACGAGCAGCAAGGCTTTGCGCTTCATATGGCATGTGCGAGAAAGCATGAAGGCAGACATGCGAATCTCGCTAGTTTCCGCTTGGACTGTGCACATATCAACGGCTCATCCAAGAAATCAAAGGAGCTCCTTCAGAAGTTTCCTGATATGAATGTAAATGCACAAGCCGGTGTATTCGGCACAGCTCTTCGGGCTGCCGCCTATTGCGACCAGATACTGTCAGTAAGGCTATGGTTGGATAGAGGAGCCAAAGTCAACACGCAGATGAATTTCGGCAGTGCTTTGAATAGGGCTATTGTCAGCGGCCATGAGACAATTGTCAAGAATCTTTTTGATGCTGGTGCGGCCCGATTGTCATTTGCGATAGCAACTTGACGAAGAGTGACTTCAGGCTATTTTAGAAGATGACCAAAGTACCGTTGAAAGGCAGAGACAGTTTTTGCGAGGAGAAAAGCAGGGCGGAGAAGGAGCTGTACTTCAATAAGAAGAGTAACCCTCCCTTGAATAGCCAAATTGGACATTGCGCCCGTTGTTTGCAGTGCTGTAGTTCTATTACAAATGTTGAGCTCACGCATGGACTCAGATGCGAACACCTTATAAAGCCAATGCTAGATTCTCCTCTGAGGACAAGGCTTCAAAGCGATATTTGAGCTGCAAATCAGATCTTATTACTCACCTAGCGGTCCTATAGCCACTGGAGTAATTACTACTGGCGTTGCACCTTAGTATTGGCCTGCGTTGAGTGTTCAAGATGAAAATCAGCTTCTGAAGAAATAGTAAAGAATCTGGGTCGATTGAGGCGTAAGCCAAGTAGAGACTTGTTTCTTGGTCAAGATAATTTTCTGCCTATGTCTCGATAGCACTTTGGCCTACACGATTTCAACCAAGGTTCCATTGTTTTATCAACTACCTACATGTAGTTAAAACATGCCGAGATACCACCCCAAGCGGACTTTACAACCGGCATGTTCAGTTGCAAAAACTCCAATCTGGCCATCAAAAGTGGAGCCAAGTGGTAATTTCACAGAAAGCTGCAGATGCGAATTACTAAGCTAGGAAGCACGCCAACCACGCCGGCTCTCTGTGGGATGTTGCGGTGGTATATCGCTCCTGGTTGTGCCCGAAAAAGGTCCTAAATCCGGGCCCCATCAACCGTTATGGCACCCAGAATACCCAATAAGGCTTCTATTCTACCTGAAATCTCACCTGTTGATTTGATATCAAAGGTATTTGTGTAGTATTCGATCACACGCTGGGTATAGTGCCGATGGGATGGCCCACGAAATCTAATGGTGGCGTTGCTAACTCGGTTAGCGAAATTCCATGTGTCGACATACATTGGTAAGTTGCGAAATACGATGATATAATGTCGCGAATGGATCATTATTCTACATGGGCAATATAGAGGCAGAGAAGTAGCAATGCAAAATATAAATATTTCGCACAGTAGCAATTGAGCGCTGTTTGTATTAATATCTATCTTGTATTCTGTCAATTCACCAAGCGCTATTCATCGATGTGTGGAAGTCAAGAGCTATATCATTGAAGATACACACACCTCTATTGCCATGGCAGAGATAAAAACCACTACACACGTTTACAAAACTGTGAACGGGCTAGAGCTCACTATTGATGTTTCCACTCCTGCTACAGCTCAAGCCAACAATATTGCCCTTATTCATTTTCATGGAGGATTCTTGGTAAGCTGACATTGCTAGATACAGTTATGATGAAGTAGAATCTAACAAACATCGCATGCAGCTATTTGGAGACAAGACTTCGTTTCCGCCTTACTGGTTAATTAACGTATGCAAAAAGAGAGGCTGGACATATGCAACTGCTTCATACCGGCTACTTCCAGAAGCTAAAGGCCACGATATTCTCGAAGATTCCTTGGATGCTGTTCGCTGGGTCTATAACAACATCTCGCGTCGAATCATCATAGCCGGCTCCAGCGCCGGAGGCCATGTGGCATTCACAACAGCAGCCAGTCCTCTGTGTCCAAAGCCTCTCGCACTGCTATGCGTTTACGGCATGATTGACTTTTTGAACGGTCGATATGTTCATCCTGGGCGGCTTCTAAGGGGAGGTATTCCCAACGAAGACGAAATCTTGAAAGAGATTGATGCAGCTATACAAGGTGCTAAAGTAATTGACGGGTATCCCATCCCACCTGACTTGGAGGCAAGTCAACGATTCAAATGGTCTTCTGTGATGCATCAGGCGGCGCGATATATCGACGTCCTTACCCATTCTCCTGGGTTGACGGAAAAGATTGCAAAGGAGGGTGTTCAAGTAATACCCGAGGAGCATCGGCCACTGTTTCCAGCAACATTTGGCTTAAATGCAAACTTTCCCCCGACTATTCTCATGCACGGAGATGCAGATGATTTAGTCGACTTTGAGTTGAGTTCTTCCGTTGCTACAAAGCTCCAAAATGCGGGGGTCAATGTTCATTTTGAACGCGTCGCCGGCCAAGGCCATGGCTTTGACTGCACAGAGAATATCGACTTGGATGCTGAGAAGAATGTGGAAGATCGAGATGGAACGCGAGAAATTCTTAAACGGATTGTTGAGCTACTTGAACGTTACACCAGGGATAACTGAGGTATTACCTAGAAGAAGTAGATATATAGTGTAGCGAACCAAATGAAAGACCGTTTGTCATTGTGGTATTCATGGGGCGTTTGACAGCCTAACGGAAGTCTCTCTAACTAGTAGAAAGACGGACGAGAACCAAAATGGACCGTATTCTCTTGGGGAATGGCGTCTGACAGGAACTACCACGTGGGTTGGCTTACGATGCTGGTGTCGCCTATCCCGCGGTTCTACATCAGCCACCGACGTAAAGCCTCGATTCCATTACAATCTAGACCTCTCAAGTCTCAAACATCGTCATATGACCACAGAGAGTTGAGAGCCCATTCCCGGGATGCATTTCCGGCAGACTCGAAAGAGCGGCGCTAGTCTGGATGTTGGATCTAGCTCACAAGTGTGGAGTGAAATGCAAAGCAATCGGGATACCTTCGGGAGAGAATCTGGGGAGAGTTTAATTCGGAAAATGAGCCGAAGCTGACAATCGTGGGGTAAACATGCGGAGAAGACGCCTGCCGGGGGAGATCCGGGGGAGTCCGGGGAGAGTTTCGTTAGCGCCACTGTCCTAGATAGTAGAGTGAGGGCATCGACATCGACTATACAAAGGTAAAGGTGTAGATCGTGTAGCTCCCCGGGAAAGAGATGGCTCTCGAAGAAAAGGAATATGGCTATAAAAGTGCTACAATTTGCTCAATAGGTGACACGATGCACTGCAAATGAATATGCGCGGCTAGTGATAGGATGCTTCGACAAACTAATTGGAGTTGTATTAAGACGAAATGTATCATCTTCAGTCGACAACCTTGTGTTATTTGGTGTGCCTTTGCATGAGCAGCTTGTCACCTGCCATCGCTTCTGCTGTCCATCACCAAAATGCGCCCTCGGCTCACACCGTCAATGGGACTTACACCGGCCTCACTCTCAGCACTTTCAACCAAGAGGCCTTTTACGGCATCCCTTTTGCAATACCTCCACTTGGAGACCTGAGACTCCGTTATCCCGTGCCGTACAACCAGTCATGGACAGGCACTCGTAATGCCACCGTACGCTCAGACTCGTGCCCCGGCTTTGACAAGCCCTTTGCCCAGGGCTTTGCCGACGGCTTAACCATGAGCGAAGATTGCTTGACGCTTGACATTGTGAGACCTGCCAATGTTCAACCTGGAGACAACCTCCCTGTCTTCTTCTGGATTTACGGCGGTGGCTTCAAAGCCGGTGGATCAGCCGACCCGCGTTACAACACGTCGTTCATGGTGCGCAACTCGATGCAAATGAAGAAGCCAATCATCGCTGTAGTGCCCAACTACCGCACATCTGCGTTTGGCTTGTTGGCTTCAAAGGAGGTTGCGGCAGCCGGCGTAGGCAACATTGCCCTCTTTGACCAGCGGCTAGCGATGAAATGGGTGTCTGAGAATATCCGCGCGTTTGGCGGCGATCCCAGCAAGGTCACAATTGCGGGTGAGAGCGCGGGAGGCTCTTCGGCGGGATACCAGTTGGTGGCATTTGAAGGGAAGAATGACGGCCTATTCAGGAGTGCTATATTGGAGAGCTCGAGCTTGCTTGGTGCTTCGAGTAAGTTTGTCTTCAGTACTTGTAGCGAAGATCCAGCTGATGTGTTACTGACTGCTCATAACAGTGAATACTGTTGAGACGCTGAACGTAACTTACCAAGGCTGGTATGATAACATCACGACAACGGTTGGCTGCAACACCGCCACAGATTCTTTGGCCTGTCTCCGCACCGTTCCATACCAGAAGCTCTTCAGCGCCGTAAATGGCTTCCAGTTCAAGCCCTATATCGACGGCAAATTTATCTCTCAGCCTCCCTCCGTTTCAATCGCAAAGGGCCAGATTGCTGATATCGCTCTCATCATGGGGTCTAACACAGACGAGGGCACTGCCGAGTTCTTTACGCCTCGAGGAACTCTAAACAACGACAGTGACATTTCATCTCTCGTCGCCCATCTTGGCGGTGGTCTCAACAGCTCAGTCGTCGCCAACATCCTCCGTCTCTACCCTGATGATCCTATCCAAGGCTGCCCCTTTGGCACCGGACCCGAGAGATTTGCAGACCAGGGCTTCCAGTACAAGCGAGGCGCTGCCATTAGTGGCGATGTAAATATCCACGCTGGTCGCCGAGCCTTTGCCATCAACCACAGTCAGCGCAGTAAGCATCCGATTTACACGTACCGCTTCAACCAAGTGCCGTGGAACATGCAAGAAGTCGACGTCACTACCACTGCGCCTGTGTTCGTTACGCATTTCACTGAGATTGTCCATGTTTTCGATAATCCGGATAAGAACGTCAACTGGATTGGGCCATATCCAATCATCTCGGAGCTAGCCACGTTCGTATCCCGGTCTTGGGTATCATTTATCCACGATCAGAATCCAAATAATCACGGTCTTGAGGGAAAGCCAGCCTGGCCTAAATATAATGCTTCGAACCCGCAGAATATTGTTTTCAGGGCTGGCGCTAGCTGGGTGGAGAAGGATGATTGGAGACGGGAACAGTTGGCATACTGGAGCACTCTCTGGACGGAAATAATGACATAGGTAGTCAAATATGTTGGTAGTTACTGCTGATTTCTTAATATCCTTCACAAGTTGAATGGTTTCGGATATGCGCTTGAGCAATTTCGGACCTAGAATTGGTGTTCGATAGTAGTGGATGTATGCTAATCAAGTAACATTTAGAGTAAGCTACATGTAGTTATCGGCGCGTGACGAACTACTATGGTGTCAATACTTTGCTACGGCACAGTTTAATGACGAAATTTGTTTGATGTTTCTTTTTATATAAACATTTAATATACTTCACAACAAAGTAACACTATATGCATCGCAGCAAGCAGTTATCAATGTTTAAAAAAAGAAGAAAAGTCTCTTTCACGTCTGCAATTCCGCCCAGATAGTGGGCCAAAACGCCAGCTTCTGTTTGCGGTAACCATCCTTTTCAACAAAACTTCCCCCTTCGCGAAATACAATGTTTTGAGGGTGATTGGAATTATACTTGGGCCATTTCGGAAGATTTGGGTCTTGCAGTCCATGGTTATTGGGATCCAAGTCATGGATGAATGACACCCAAGATCGCGACACAAAGGACTGTAGCCTTGCATAGCCTGGGTACGGCCCAATAAAATTACTGTTATTATTCGGATTGTCAAACACATACACAATCTGCAATTGACAATTAGCCAAGAGATACCGAGATTGCTGTAGTGGACACGTACCTCAGAGTAATGTGTGACATAGACTGGTGGTATAATCATAATTGAGGGCTCCCTCATATTCCAAGGTGCTTGATCAAATCTATAGGTATAGATTGGCTTTTGGCTCCGAATGCTGTGCGAATTTGCATAAAATCTTCGTCCTGAATGTATAAAGTAGTCTCCAGCAATAGCAGCACCGCGTTTGTACTGAAATCCCTGATCTGCGAATCGTTCGGGTCCAGTTCCAAAAGGACAACCCCAAGTAGGGTCATCCGGATATAGATTCATAACCGTCTCTACTGTTTTATTATTGAGACCGCTTCCAAGAGCCTGGATGTATTTGAACACATCTTGATCGGTGTTCAAAGGGTTCGCACGGGGTCCTAAGAAAACTGCGGTTCCTTCGTCAGTATTACTGCCCATGATGATGGAAACGTCGGCAATTTCTCCTTTCTGAATAGACTGTGACGGTAACTGTGAGATGAATTCGCCATCCATGATTGGTGTTTGGCGGAACCCAGTGCACGCTTGGTGTAATGTTTCATAAGGGACCGTTCTCAGGCAAGCCAGGCTATCGTTTGAGGTGTTGCAGCCTACGGTTGTTGTAATGTTATCGTACATGCCTTGATAGCTCCGTTGCAGTTGTTCAGGATTATTAACTATAAAGTCAGCCGGATCGTTCTTATTATACTCAAAGTGTCTCAGGCGTACTTGGAGCTCCTAGGAGGCTCGCACTCTCCATTATTGCTCCACGAAACAGTCCGTCATTATTGCCTTTGAAGCCAATTAAGTGATAACCCGTGCTTGAGCCACCTGCACTCTCTCCCGCGATTGTCACCTAATTGAGTTATTACATGTTAACCGGTTATAGAGACCAATTACCTTGTCAGGATCACCACCAAAGCTTTCAATATTCTCTTGGATCCATTTGAGGCCCCTTCGCTGATCAAAGAGTCCGAGATTGCTAACGTTGGCATTGAGAACTTCTTTTGATGCCAAGAAGCCAAAGCACATTGTTCGATAGTTGATAATGGTACCAATAATGGGCTTATTCATGTCCATTGAGTTTCGCACAATGTATGACAAGTTGTATTTTGGATCAGCGGACCCCCCGGCGATGAAACCTACAAGGAATCAATTTTGCTGTTTAGTGCAAGCCAAGAACAGTGATTATGGTTTACCTCCACCATAAAACCAGGTGAAGACGGGTAGTTTGTCAGAAGGATTAATGTTGGCCGGACGGACAATATCAATGGTCAAGCAGTCTTCTCCGAGGGTAAGCCCGTCGACAAGACTTCCACCAACAAGAGCAAGCGGAAATCCGTTATACCCCGGGCAAGAGTCAGATCGAACTGTTGCATTTCTTACACCGGACCAAGATTGGTTGTATGGCAGAGACCGTCGGAGACGAAGGCCTCCAACAGGCGCTTGTGCATACGGAATGCCATAGAATGCTTCTTGGTTGAAAGATGGTATGTTCAGTCCCGAATACGTCCCATTAACAGTATGAGCCGTAGGTGAAGACGCGGCGAGGACTGCAAAAGCATGCGTCACGGTGCTGAAGAGGTAGTAAGCCGTGAACAACATTGTAAGATCTTGTCCCGGGCGGGAGGGGGCCACAATTGCTTGCCAAAGGTTGAGGTCCAGCAGTCTTTTGACGTTTTATACCTACAATTACGAATTATTTTCATGTATTATTTTTTACGTTTTTAATCATCATATAGACAATGATTTATTCCTGTGTTTTCCTTAGCTCTGTCTGCGCCGGATGAGACTTCCGACGAGTGTTTAGTTCCCCGCATCTCCCCGTCTTGTCGCTTCTCCCCGTTTGTTGATGGACAAATTTAATACATTTGATTGGAGGACCATTTTAGCTAGTATAGATGATTGATAAAGCCGGCGTGAGTTGATTTTATGAGATCTGTTGTGCGCAACATGTAGAGGGCCTGGATGATTCACGTATCCCGACTGGGCGAACTGGTTCAACCAAGAATGATGTCAGCTTCAGCGAAGACAGCCCAAGGGAAAGGGATTACTAAGTGTTGCCTAGTCGCCTTGTTAGGGGAGAATCAGCGACTAGTGGCACAGCCGTTGAACAGGTACATGTATTTATGGTTTGAAGCGTTTTGGGCCGGGCCCCAGTGTCGCATCTCCCGGTGCCAAATGTGACAAATGAAGTAGAGATAGAGTTGGTCTCTGCTACGCTATTATCTCCGACAAAATGTTTGCTGCGTTTCATGAAATGCTCCTCCGTGGTAGGACAGACAAGTTGCATTGTACCGAGTATTGCAAGCGTATTGCAAGTGCAACCACTCCTGCGCCGACAGCCACCACATCTGCAGGTGCTGGATAGTACTGGAAGGAAACCAGGCGAATATATCATAATGCTGTTTCATTGGTCAATGTTGAAGATGGAAACTCGCTCCCAAGATCGTTAGCGCTAGGAAAACTTGGAGAGGATGCGACACGCTTCGGGGCAATGCATGCAAGACGAATGGCCAAAATCCAAGAAACAATTATAATTGAATGCAGAGTCCATCTTGTCCAATTACATGTTGATTGCTTTCTATGGAATTTGTATCGGTTCAGAAAAGGCTTTGTAGTTCTCAACTGCTCTGTTTCTCGGCCAGTGGGCTGCGGCCGACGGGTTAAAAGTCTCAGGCTATGTGATATGTGATATGTGATGTCAGCAATCCTACAGCCATACTCGCCAAGTAGAGTAGCCACGGATTTAAACGTCCTGGAGGATTTACTTTTAGGGTTAATCGCCCAATCTACCTACTTTGACTGCCCATGTAACAACAAGACCCATACATAGACAACGCTCTCTCTCTCGGAATTACGACATTGCCGCTAGCCTGAAACTCCTTCCAGCGCTAGAGCTTCGTTTAGCTAGTCACGATTCTAGCGTAGCGTTTATGCAAGCCGTTTGCTCAATCAGGCAATTCCACAGCTTGGGCTTGATCCACTGGTAACTGATCCCTCGCGCCACAAATGCCATCACTGTACTTTATATGTCAGCGCCTTGATACTTGAATGTGAATGCCCTTTTAACTGAAGAATACGATCTAGAAGGATCCTGACAAATGTGATGGATATACGGATGGAATCATTTTAGTTAATCTCCAAGGCTGATTAATTTGAAGAAGCTAGATTCGCTCTGATGGCATTTCAAATCATACTTTCGCGATGAAAGATACATAGGGGTGTGTAAATGGAAAATTGATAAATACTCGGACATGCACCTGCCATAAAGAGAAGAAAAATCGCTCATCACACACTTCATCTACAACACCCTTCAAACAATAAACCGCAAACCACCTTCAATTTTTCTAACCGTTTATATAAAATGGCTGCCAGCAATCTTCTTGTCCTCACAGGAGGCACCGGTTTCCTGGGATTCAAGGTCTTGACCATTGCCCTTGCCGCCGGATACAATGTCCGACTGGTGGTCCGGTCCGCCGCCAAGGCCAATACCGTTCTCAACTCGCCGTCTATCAAGGCCTTGAACCTCAGCCAAGAGAAACTCTCGTTTGTCGTTGTTGAGAATATGGAACTTCCTGGAGCCTTTGACGAGGCAGTCAAGGGAGCGACATATGTCATCCACTGTGCTTCTCCAATCCCCAGCTTTGGCGGCGCAGCCCCTACCCCCGAACAGTATGACGAATTTTTTGTTCGGGCTGCTGTCCGATCGACCGTTGAGCTCCTCGAAAGTAGTCACAAGGCCGGCACCGTTAAGCGTATCGTCATGACCAGCTCCATGGTTGCCATCACTCCGTTCCATTACTACCTCGGCCAAGGAGACGACAGAACTTTCGACGCCGAGTTCCGCATTCCTGTCGACAAAGGCCCTTATGGTTTCGAGTTTCAAGCCTACAGCGCCAGTAAGGCTGCTGCCTTGAACGAATCCGAGGCTTGGGTTCGGCAGATCAAGCCAGGCTTCGACTTGATTAGCATCCTGCCTGGATGGATCTTTGGCGCCGATGAACTAGCCACCAGGGTCCAAGACTTTGAGACTAGCTCCACTAACTCGGTTCTTCTGGGTTTGCTCCGGGGTAGTGAGACAGATGTTCCGTCAAACAGCAACTCGGTTCTGGTTGATGACGCTGCCCGTCTTCACGTATTGGCTCTCGATCCCAAGATTCCCGGCAATCAGGCATTCGTGGCTGCAGCAGATGGTGTCAATGGTATGGCGTGGGAAGACAGCATCAAAGTTCTCAAAGAGCACTTTCCGGAGGCAATCGCAAAGGGACTTGTCAAGACAACTGGGAAGCAGCCAACCCTTACTATTCCCGTTGATGCTAAGAAGACCGAGGAGACTTTTGGTATCAAGCTCGCTGGGTTTGATGAGCAGGTTAAGAGCTTGGTGAACCAGTGGATCCAGGTTTCAACGGCGGCCTAGATTTTGTAGTTTAACTAAAGACACAATTTAATTCATCATCTTATAGTTTACTCGGATTTGAACATTTATACCTCGCGATAATATTTTCTTGTTCTGTCTAGAGCTCATTTTGTGACTTGCAAGATTTCTGAATGTAGATATGAAAAGGATATTAAATATATATCAGCGGTATGGCCATCACCTAGTCAGCTCTTCCAGATAGTGATGTGTAGAGTACACGATATACATTGCTCGATGGGATCCACAAATGACTGAGCAGATAGCTAAAAGTACAAAGTGTCATAGAGCAATCCCGTCTAATTAGCTATGCAAATATCTAGCAGAGTGTCTATTTCTATCTCTTAGTTCGGCTTATTGCTCCTGCAGATTGCATGGCAAAGTATCCAACCTCTGCCATTCTCGCTAAAATGCCATCTCCTTAGGTAATTCCCTAGCAGCTGGCAATCTTCCAGAGACCAGGTGCTATTTCCATCAAAGCACTAACAACATCCCCACTCTCGCTCTAGAAAGATCTGATGTAACACAACATTGTCTCTTTCAGTATATAAAGGCTTCCTTTCCATGTAAAACTATGGGCTTCTTCACAGGCAAAGGATCGCTCCAATTGGAGAGAGGATGCACGCCAATCACTTATGATTATCAGAGAATTCTTATTCGTAATACTAAGCATCAAGGCAATAGTAAATGCTGAAGCAAGCATAAGCAGGAGTTGACCTCCAAAGCTGCCTGTTATTGTCCCTGAAGCAAGCAAACTGTCGCTGCTGGTTGTTGCCACTCCCTGCGTACTGGCCGAAGCTGAAGCTTCCACCTTGAATGTGGGTCGTAAAAGTGTTTCCAGTTGCGAAGCTTGCGGTGTAAGAGTGGCCCTCCCAAGTAACCAGACTTGCTGGGTTGGTAGCAAAGGCTATATTCTGAGAAAACGGTGCCGTGTTTGACTGCGAGTCATCTGCGTAGTAGGCGACGACGCTGGTAAACGCCGAGTTAACATCAGGGCCACAGTTGGCAAGATGCACGCCCCTGTAGATAAATCGCCCTATTAGCCACACATTCAGATCATTTCGTAGTAGCTGAAACATACTCGCCAGCCATAGCGCTGGGAATAAGGAGGGCGGTTGCCGCTAGTAGAACAGCGATGGGCTGGAACATTGTGGAGGATTTATGTAAAAGAACAAGATGGAGTTGCTACTTCATGAAGCTATAACAGTGGTGCTTGGATAGTCTTTATATGTGTTGCTGCGCTCTCGTGTACATTTGTAACTGTCGGTATATTTAGAACCCCATGAACTACAGCTGAAAGAGTGAGGCGATGGAGTCTCGTGAGCGGGTGCTGCTAGTACTCTTTCCGTGCATAAGCTTCATGGACTCTTTGTACACCGCATCAAACAAAACAAAGTCAGCACAGAGAACTTGGACTATAGGATAGAGACGGTCCAAGAGACGGGAGGCTAAAATAGCGGCAGGCAAGTCCACCAATTGCATATGAAGCCAAGACAGGCGAAAATATGACACGCAAATCCACCAATTACGAATGATGGGGTTATGCTTTTTCTTTGAGCCTCTTGCGGGCGCGCGAAAAAAAAATAGTAATCCAGTTGAGAGCAGAACTTTCACATGTTTAGGATAGCTGCCAAAGACTCCAAACCATGAGAGTTCCGTAAGTCATTTCTACTATGCTAATGCTGCTCATAATAAAGAGGTTTGCCCTTTAGCGGGTAACATGTAGTATTGATAACTAGCCGTTTTATTTTTCGCACAAGCCGCGAGCGTCATATTCCTATGAAGCGAGAAATTCAGTCTGCCCCTCTATTTGTTAACCATTTGGCGTAAAGAGGGCCATGACACAGCCTCCTGCACATAAGCAATAATACAATTTTAGAGCTTTAAATAAACTCTTCCCACCATAGCTGCAGCCTCATCTTTAAGCTAGGCTCTTGTCCGACGCTTATTGATTACATGTACTGATTAATGAGCGCTTTAGTGGGACGTTTGTCTTCCTTGTGGAATAGTATTGCCCCTAATTTCCTTAACGCCGGTATGTCCTTGTTAACGGCAATTCAGTCTATTTTGGCACATCGTGATTGCCTGCTACATCTTAATGCTTATGCTTTGTTGCCTCCAATTGTATAGTTGGTCATTGCCTATCTGTTGTCGCTCCGGACTAAGTGCAATGGTCTTCCCAAGTCCTGGTTGCCAAACCTGCCGAAAGCGTAGAGTCAAGGTATTTGATGAGCTAAAGTCATTTCCGCCATTGTAAAACCAGTTATTGATAACTCACGGCACAAATGATAGTGCGACTGTACGAGACCTCTGTGCCGAAAATGTTTGACCGGCAATCGGAAATGCACCTGGGACTCGGACGAACAGACCGGCTTGCACTTTAGAAGTGAAAACGCGTTTGCCATGGGTCGTCGTCGACGTCCACCCAAGACAAACAGCAGCCCAACAATAAACTCAAACGCAGGTTTCACACCAGTTATAAACAACAACACAATTCAGCCAGCGCTGTCACTGCCACTGGAGATGCACGCACTCTACTATTATGCAGACAGCGTTTCTATGGAAAGACACAACTTAGGAGATGCTTGCTACGAATATAGTTCACACGTGCTGCATTACTGGGACTTGGCTAGGCCGGGCTCTTGTCTTCGTCTCGCGCTGACGGCTTATTCGCACGCCGTAATCGGGCGGAACCGGGGCGTGAGACAAGCTCTTGGCCTTGCCCAAAGAGTATATGCAAAGGCAGTGGAGGAGATCCAGAAGGCGATGAGCACAATATCGAGCGATACGATCTATCAGGTGATACTGGCCATGATGCTAATGGGCAGTTATGAGAATGTCATGTACTTTTCGAGAGAATCTACCCTACCTCCTGATGCTGTTGGCTCCCGTTTCTGGAAGAAAATCTGTCATGAGAAAGGCGCGGGCGGCCTTCTTATTGTGCGTCGCGAGAGGGGCTTTGCAATGAATGCAGAGCTGGAGAAGGCGGTTCGACAAAAATGTGTAAGTGAGCTGCCATTAACCTCATAATTGCAGGCCAAGTGCTGTATGCTGACTTGCGGTTTGTAAAGCTCCGTGTCATCATCCTTCGTGGAGCAGCTTCGGCAGCTTGGTTTGAAGATGGCCGGAGCTGGGGCGAAGAAGGACATGAGTTGGAACTGGACTCGCTCATGATTCGTGTCTTGATTTTGAGGAACAAGTCGGTATCTTTCCTGGGAGATATGGATGCATCAGATCTAGGGACCATTGATGAAGCGAAGTCAATTGCTATGGAGTCATATACCCTCGATTACGATCTCGCTTTGTGGGCTCTCAGACTTTCACAAGACTGGGAGTTTCACGTTAGCTGGAGGCCTTCACAGCCAAGCTCGAATGGGACTGACGCTCGTGTGGATATCCCCTCGCATAGTTACCCTTCAGTCGGCCACGCGTCAACATGGAATCGATACCGTGCTCTTCGGTTAATCACAAATAGTATACAGAAACGAGCCCTCTGTGCGCTCCGATCACTTTCTAATGATGCCTTCCTCGTTACGGATATACAGAGGTGCCAGGATAACATTGACAAGCTCGCTGTGGACCTTTGCCGTGGCGCAGAGTTTTCGATCACTCGCCAAAACACTGCTAGAGGCTCTGAGGCTTCCACACTACTTAATGTGATTCATCCAAGTGTGGCTGCATTACTAGCATGGCCATTGACTGTGGCCGTGAGTGTTGATGCCGTCCGGCTTTCAGAGAAGACTTGGCTGAAGGGTGTCTTGAAAGCCGTTGCTCGCTCTCTGGGACACACACAGCTTGAATCCGTCAGTGATGAAGGGGAATACGATATTTGACCTCACTGTCGCTTCAAGAAGGCAATGCTGGAGAATTAAAGGTTTGACCGATCACCTGTTGTGCTTGCTGTGATTGTGATGGGATCAGTACCCACAGATCAATCTGCAAGTGTGAAAATTGGCATTACGACTAGATTTGTCTATGACATACAATTACATCTCGGAAGATAAACTCGATATAACGTACTCTAAATTTTTAGCATCATCATCTACTGTATACTCGATAAATAATTATATTGACAATACTCATCTAGTAGATTGTTGATCCTGATCTCCTAAGCGTTGATTATCCGAAGCGTCATCACGATCTGTAATTGTGCTCTGAGTTGCAGAGACGACGGGATTATCGGGCTTAAGCTGAAGCTTCGTACCGTTGTCTTGTCTTTGTGCGCCCAAACGTCTCTATGAAGAAAATCAGAAGCGATGGATTGATATTATTCTTTCACAGGCCTGAAGTACCATGGTTCAATGTTCGGATTCAGCTTGCAGGGTATCTTCACGGACTTGGAGGGCATTAGTGCCATCTACTCGACTCTCTGCAAAACTCACTATATATCCCTTGTATCGAAGCTACACCCTTTTTGGATAAACGCGCGAGGTATCCATAAATTCTCAGTTTGTCAGCCCGACGATCTAAAGGCTCAATTGAGTAAAAGAAGTCTTCCAATGGCAAAATGAAGAAGGATTGGAAGCGAGGATGGACTTTGGCCATCTAACTCCATTCACGAATACGTGTGATACATGTCAAATGTCAAAAATATAGTGACGGACTTAACGGACGTTAAAATCTCAAGAGTTTAGAGGGTGTTTGGCTGTATCGTGTAAAAGAGTAGACCAAGTAGTTGTTGCTATGGCTTCTACATAAATAACAACCATATTCCACTACATTTGAGATTTCTTTTTCGAGTCAATTTCTCATCAGAAAGACATCAGCCGACTAAACTCAGTAAGATCGTTCCTACACCGCAGACTCAATGACTCTTTCACTACCTCCAGCGCTCCAGAAGAGCCTCGATGAAAGTCGAGTCGAATATGTGAGGCTCGGCACATCTGGTCTTCAAGTCTCTGTACCAATCCTTGGAGCCATGTCCTTTGGCTCCTCTCGGTGGATGCCGTGGGTGCTCGATGAAGATGCCTCAATTGAGATGCTCAAGGCTGCTTATGATCGAGGTTTAAACACATGGGACACTGCAGACATGTACTCGAATGGCATCAGCGAGGAAATTATCGGGAAAGCTCTCAAGAAGCACAATATTCCACGCGAGAAGGTTGTCATCATGACCAAGTGCTTCATCGCCGTGGCTGATCAACCAGACATTTTTGCTGCTCCGTGGCAGCGAGAGATGTCGCAGATGAAGGATTATGTCAATCGAGCAGGCATGTCATCGCTCATTATATGTGCCTAATAATTGGGTGATCTAGAGATATGAAGCTAATATTATTTTTTAATAGGTCTCTCCCGAGCCGCCATATTCAAGGCCGTCGATGCGTCGCTTCAGCGTCTCGGAACCAATTACATCGATCTCTTCATGGTGCACCGCTTCGACCCCTCTACGCCGATCGAAGAGACAATGCGAGCTCTAAACGACCTGGTTGCGTCTGGCAAAATAAGATACATTGGAGCCTCCTCGATGTGGGCAACGCAATTTGCGCGCATGCAATCCGTGGCTGAGAAGAACGGTTGGACCAAGTTTATCAGCATGCAAAACTACTACAACTTGTGTTACCGCGAGGAAGAGCGGGAGATGATCCGGTATTGTAATGAAACCGGCGTAGGCATTATACCCTGGTCGCCCAACTTTGGCGGTAAATTGGCGAAGCCACTCGGAGACGCAACGTCGACGAGAGCGCAGATGCCTTCGCCAACAGGCAACCTTACCAAGGAAGACGAAGAGATCATCCGCCGGGTTGAGAAATTGGCCACTCGGAAAGATTGGAAGATGAGCCACGTTTCTCTCTCCTGGCTTCGAAGCAAGGGTGCGGTACCTATTGTTGGTTTAAACTCGTTGCTTAGACTTGAGGAAGCTTGTGAGCTGCGCGGGAAGGAGTTGACAGCCGACGAGATTAGTTTCTTGGAAGAGCCGTATGTTCCCAAGAACATTGTTGGTCATGTCTAATGG
Source organism: Trichoderma atroviride (assembly GCF_020647795.1). Lineage (NCBI taxonomy): Eukaryota > Fungi > Ascomycota > Sordariomycetes > Hypocreales > Hypocreaceae > Trichoderma > Trichoderma atroviride. The sequence goes on from NC_089404.1 coordinate 1,613,916, forward strand.
CTTAAAGGAACAATCTGTATCAAGAGTTGGGCGCATGAGCCATCTCTGGACTGTTGCTGGTGGAGTTGGCGCTCCGGTTAGAGTTGGATGTGGAGGAGGAGATTTTAGTAACGAGATGTGAAGATGTCTTGGATCAAATTTGACTACAAAGAGGTAGTTGAACATGAATAAAAGCCGCCTAGTCCATGTCTCCGCAAGTAAAACAGCACTGTCCCATTTGCGAGTCATGATATAAGCAAACTCAACACCAAAACCTAACACATACGACCAATGGGATTAAAGTCGTGCGCAGTCAGCACGACCCGAGACAACCTCACCAGCACATGTCGTTTCCTGCTCAGCAACTCCTCATCACTTATTGAGATCTCCCCAACCCGTCTGGTCATCTACCGCCCAAGAATGAACAATACTGTGCTCGGCACTAAGCTCATGTAGTTATAGATAGCTTAGGGCGATATAGTCCTATTCCTGATGATTTGGGTAACTGTATAGACAATACAACTAGCTCGACGTCTAGCATTGTCGATGCTTCGATCCCGTTCACAAAAGGTCAGCCGCTGATGCGGCACGCGTAGGTGCCCAGTCATCAGATGTGCAAAATGCATCGAGATAAGCCAAGGAAGAGAGGCTGGACTCGTCCACCACATTCTCCACACCCTCGCCGTCCCAGTCAAAGCCGTAACGAAAAAACAAACCAGCCATTCTCGCAACCCGGATTAGCTGCAAATCACCATCCGAAGTACTGTTAGCCTCTGCTAAAAAGGTCTGCCAAAATATACCCTCGAGTTCGTGGCGGTTATCATAGTAATGCCACCCCTCAGAATCCATGTAACCAAGAAGATTCTCAAAGGCCCACAGCGAGAAGCCAAAAGAAAGGATCCTTGCCTCGGCCCAGTCGACAATCCCTGTAATGCAACCGGTTTCAGGATTTATAAGCATGTTCATTTCATTAAGGTCTTGGTGACTAAGAATAAAAGGGAGTCTCTCTGAGAAAAGCAACGGTAGCTCTTTGCGGACTGCATCTAGGTTTGTCGCAAACCGAGACGGTAGTGATAGGGAAAGACGATCAAGTTTAGAGCGGAATTCGATAAGTAAGGCAGCAGCCTTATCTGGACACAACTGTTGGCCGTTGTTCCATGACTGAGCAAAAAATCTATATGCTGTTAGGCGAAAACTTAAAATAAAGCAAGAAAGTTGTAGTCATACTTTGCGAGGTCTTTGGTAGTGTTGCATTGTCGGAACCTGGCCGCTGGAGGCTGAATAGCAGAGCCGTCGCGTGCCATAATGTAAGTAGTCCCAGGAAGCTTGTCCATCTCGTAGATGTGGAGAGGTCGTGATTGACCGATTGTTCCGTGGTACTTGCAACCAGTCACAAACTGCGGATGGACTATCTTGGCAAGGTCCAAAAGGACAGTGTCTAATTTGGAATCATGGACTCGAAATTGGAAGAGCTTGGATCCGTCTGTCCCAGCCGTCAACGTGTAACTAAACATTCCCTGAATCTCGACGGGAATCACCGGCCCGCCGACACAGGACAGCACAAAATCATCACATTGCTGCCTTATCACAGACGTGTTTTCTATGAAGAAATCGTTGATTGCGCCACTCAGGGTGTAGGGGACTGCCATTGAATTGATGAACAAAGAGCAGTGGAGAGAAGTGGGGAGTAAACTAATAGTGAATAGGTTAGTGTCCTGTGTTGTGGGAATTTCTAACTTACAATAGGGTTAGTCCAGAACTGGGCACGTGAGCTGCGTGTGATATCTGTTGTTGTTACTCGAGGTTAGGTCCTGCTCAGGAGTTTTTGATGACTTACCAATGCCTCGAAATTTGTTAAATTATGTCTCTACTTTGTTTTTATAATTGATGACTCAGTTTTCCAAGCCGTATTTTATCTTATATTATAACCCAACTTATTTAGTTTTTAATTATCGATCTTGAACTTGATGGACCTTTTGCTCTTAGTGTATAAAAACATAAGGACTTAATTTTGAACACTCTATATACTACGTAAACAAATCTGCTCCCTTGTCTACCTATATACACATCCGCGAAAGCTCACTTAATCTTTTTTTTAAAAAAAGGAAAACTTATAACTTTCTACAACTACAGATCGCCATTTTATTTTTCTTTTGGTCCATAACAGAGCAGGTCTTATGGCCGCCACGGTCGCGGTATTTTCGAAAACCTTTGTGACGGGGCGCTTCTGAGAACATGAGGCTGTATGGTCTGGGCCCGAGAAGACGGCCGAGAATTAGGCTGAGAAGGTCCAAAATCCAATTCTGAAGGTTCCCTGTTGCTTGCGATCGTGTGAAGTTGTCTGCCTTGGCTGGGAGTAGTGCTGCGTCGTCTATCAGGAGGGGGCACAAGGCTCGGCTCTGGGTTACAGCAAGTTCTCTTATATCCCAAGTTCCGGTTGCTATCCTTTGTGGCCAGTTGGCGTACTGGTGGTGCGCTCCTGGTTTTGACGGGAGGAGGCCGCTGGCTTGGCATAGGAGTAGCGCTTCGTGGCACTTTGTGAGCACTGATCGGGGTTGGTTCAGAGAGTTGAGCCCGCCTATGCCCCAAGCCAGCATCATTGTTCCTCGCGCCTGGGCCATATGTTGATGTATTCTTAACCATGGGTGCAGGCTGTCGATCTTGGCTGCGAGGGGGAATAGGCTGCCTCTCATCGGGAGAGATCGCGCTTGGTTCCGCATAGTAGGATCCGTATTTGTACCCAAAGAAGCGATCATCTTCGGTGCCTTGGTCATATGCCGGTGGATTCATACTGTAGGTTGCCACTGGCTCGCTAACCCTTCTCATATTATGATCTTGGGTAATATTTGCTCGAAATGTCGGCGATTGCGGAGGCGACCATGGGTAGTTATTTGCCCCATTGCCGGAAGCATCATATCCGTTGTTTGGGTATTTCATAGATATATGCAGACCAGAGGGCGCCGGCGCATTGTGGAAAGATTCATTATGGCCATAGTTGTAAGGCTGCTCAGGAATCGCAGCCCTGTACTCATTTTGATAAGGCGATGGCGATCGGGGAGGATACGGAGTAGGCATCTGCAAACCTTGGGGTGCTTGGTAAGTGGCACCATCATTTCCATAGTTTTGGCTTCGCTCGTTGTTGACTCTATAATCTGGCTGGAAAGGTGAGGGAGTGCGAGGCGGATATGGCGCAGTGTTGAAGTTCCACCCAACATTGCCGTAGGGATGACTCTGGCCAGAGGCATAGCCCTTGTACTCTTCTTGCAATGGCGCAGAGTCTTTAGACGGCGTATCGCCCCAGCTTTTGCTCCGCTCAGGTGGTGATGCCGGTGCATAGTTACTCGTTCCAGCTTCAACGCTGCGACTGGTGTCTTGGCGATTGTTGTTCCCGCCAGTGGTATAGCCTTGTGTCGCATTTCCTGTTTCTTGAGGAGGCATCATTTCACTGAGGCCCATGCAGATACGTCTCACTGCATCTTCGACATTTCCTTGTTTGAGCATCGTTGCCAGAGATGCTGGTGCTTCCCGTAGCCACGTTTCAACTGACTGAGGTTGGGAACCGTTATCAGATTTTGTTTGTGCTGACATAGCAGTAGTAGTTGCCTGTGTCGACGCGTCGGTAGGAATCATCTGTGATGGCATCTCGGAAGGGCTGGCGTCTCTCGACTTTCCATGAGGGCTTGCGTCTCTTGATTTGCCTCTTTCACGCGACGTCGTCTCTGGGAGCGGCACATCGGTTTGGCCCTTGATGTCTTTTTGTGAAGCCATTGCTGCTATAAGTGTTAATGAGAGATCTAGTGAATAGCACACTCTAAAAGTCATTGCATACCTGATGGATTAGGGACGTCCTTCTTTTCGCCTAGCCAGTATGATGATGACAGATATCGCTTTGCACCCTCCACGAGACCAGGAGATATCGTCACTGATTCAATTATTAGTCAGACAATGCTTCATACCTGATCAGATCTGAACTTACGTTGCACTCGCTGAAGCTTATCAACCTCGCTGGAGGGCAGCACCTTGAGTAATGCCTTTGCACAAGCCGCGGCTGTTGCTGCTGCGTAACCCTGCCACTGGTCGTTTTTATGCGAATCTGCGTAATCGCAAATGCCTCGGATGACAATGCAAGGAAAGTCATTCATCAGGCCTGCAGCTTCCATTTCAATGCAGAGAATGTTGTTGTTGAATTGCTTGTAGAGCTTGTCGCGAAGAATAGCGTCCTTGATTACCTTGCTGCCGGATGCAATCAAGCCGCAGTGGATCATCATATCGTCTTCTCTGGGACCTCTTTGGACCACCCTGTTCTTATCACAAAGGTGACAATCGTCTCCCTCTTTGTGGTTATAACTTGACTCGTACAAGACATCCTGGAGAGAGTCCGACTTGAGGAAGCTTCTTGGGATGTTCGGTATGTTCTCTAGGCTCTTTAGATAGCTGAGCATGTTGGTCCGTGTTGTGATTTGATCGGCTTCAAACTTTGTTAATGCTGTGAGCAAGGCCGTTGGTGGAGGAGCCAGGGACCCTGTCCGTTCAAACTGGCCATTGGCCTCGGCCTTTCCCATATCCCACTGGACAACGCCTGGCTCTGTTCCGCTGGGGCAACTAATGACAACATCTCCAAGCCGAGTCTTTTGCGGAATACCTCCACCGATTCCTACCATGAGGCCAACTCGAATGTTGGGGAAAGTTGAGACCATTCGCGTTGCCGCTGTTGCTGCGCTGTGAATGCCAACTCTGCCTTTGGGCAGGCCAGCAATGACAACTTTGTGCTTGCCGATGCTTCCGAGCGTGTATGCATTATGGTCGCCGGATGGGTTGGGAAGATCTTCATGTCTCTCCTCAAGCATGAATATCGCGGCCGATTGCTCCTTTGGCAACGCGCAGACCCATCCAATGGTGTAGTCCTCATGGGTATATGGCAGATGCAAATCGTCCATGGCTGCTGATGTCTGTGCTCAGTGATAACAACGCTTGTTGGAAGAAAGTCTTGAGCTCACAGGACACAACCAAACTTCATACAGATTGTGGCTGGCTTTATAAGTGGTAGAGAGCGGATCATGCATGCAAGTGCAAGATATATTGCCTATAAAGTGAGTGACGCAGACATCGCGATGACGATAAAAGGAGCTGCACTGCACAAAGTCACACGCTCATTATTTGCTAGATCCAAGCTGAAATGCCGACTAATGCCAGTAAGCACATATTGGGCACGATGCAGACGCAAGGCCCATATCGAGATACCGAACAACCATCACGTTCACAGCATCATGCGCCAAATTGCACAGAGGCTGAAATACGAATTGTTCCGCTCCCATTATGCCACATGCCAATATTATGCTTGGCTACCCAACTCATTCCGAAGAGGGTCTTGTCTTAATACGTGGACCAAGAGGAATAAAATTTGTGGTTTACGAGCCTCATTGTCTCATCAATTGTGGGGTGGTGCCCGATATCATGTTCAAGATATGCGGAGATGTGACGGCATCATACATGAGGCTCGACAAGTAACAAATTTGCCCATTGAATGCAGGGCGTCGGTGATGCGTTGGACATGTCCCACATTTTCCAAAACTGTCACGCGCCAGAAGACGGCAATTGAGTTCGTGGCTGCCATTGCTGACAGCAATCTAGATCCCCATAACGGGCTTCCATGCATGTTGACACTTCACCAGAGGTTTGTAGTCAAATGGGACTCATGACGGCACTTTTGTAACTTTTTTAAGACCTGCAAAGCCAATGTATATATTGCAGCAGGCTAGAACACTTTTCATCTTTTCGTTTTAGAGAAAAATTTGTTATGACTTGGCAGAGTTCCCTAATTGGGAAGATGACCATATCGGTCCAGCCGTTTTCAGCTTAAGCTGGAAATAATCCAAACCAAAGATTAGAATTCATTTCTAGTTTCTAAGATTTTTTGTTTAATGGGTCAATCGCAATGGTTGCCAAAAAAAAGGGGAATTCTTAAACAATCGGCACACTGTTCTTAACTGCACACACTACGGTACTACTACATGTAAAGTTATCCAGCACTTTCAATAGTTATAGCATTAATAGGCTGCCGCTATTACTGCTATTACTGCTATTACTGCTATTACTGCTATTACTGCTATTACTGCTATTACTGCTATTACTGCTATTACTGCTATTACTGCTATTACTGCTATTACTGCTATTACTGCTATTACTGCTATTACTGCTATTACTGCTATTACTGCTATTACTGCTATTACTGCTATTACAGACCTGGTCTTCGCGACATTGAATCTCTGGTGTGCTTACTAACGAGTGCAAGAAGTAAATTACAAGGCACACTGCGAGGCATATGCTTCTCTATTGTACATAGGCGCATGTATAGACTACATGTAGGGGCTCATTGGTACATACATGAGACACAGCCTTGCTGCGGGGTTCAGCGATGCCCAAAACCTTGACTGAACTTTTTGTTGGGCTTATTGGGCATGCCGATATTATGTACCATCAGGCTCGAATTGATGCTCTCATCATATTCTACATCTATCAAACTCGGAATCGCCACACAGTCATACCCACCCGATTCATCGAAGCATATTACACCGTGATCTCTGGGCTACATCAATACGCGATATCCTTTTATGGCTACCCCGCCCGTCAGCCGCGACGAATTTGAGGTGGCTCTGGTATGTTCACTGCCACTTGAATACGATGCTGTCTCGCTACTTTTTGACCAATTTTGGGACGAAAACGGCGATCGATATGGCAGGGCCATCGGAGACCCAAACACTTACACCACCGGACGCTTTGGAAACTTCGATGTCGTCCTCGTCCTGTTACCAAATACGGGGCAAGTTAGTGCGGCTAGTGCTACGGCAAGCCTCCGATCGAGCTATCCAGGGCTAAGGCTCGTAATCTTGACGGGGATCTGCGGGGCCGTGCCTAGCTCTGCCGCCGGTGATGAGATCCTTCTTGGTGATGTGATCATCAGCAAGACCGTGGTGCAATACGATTACGGCACGCAATACCCCGATAACTTTGTGGCAAAGGATACGACAGAAGATAGCTTGGGAAGGCCGGACAAGAATATCCGCAGTCTGGTTGCGGTTCTCGAAACAGCCCGCGAACGAGAGCGAATCGAGGAACGGGCTGCCGTTCTCCTCGAACAAATGCAAGATCTTGTCGCCAAAAAGCCTCGCCGTCGCAACGCAGATACCTACCAGTATCCCGGAGCCGCCAGTGATAAGCTATTCGAGTCAGAGTATCGCCATAAACACCGCAATTCGCCACAATGCCTCTGCGAACAGTCTCACAAATACTGGCATCCTGTATGCGAAAAATCTCGAGATCTAGCTTGCGATATACTCGGGTGCGATGACAAACATGTTATAAGGCGACAGCGTCTAGGAATAACCCTCCAGAAAGGCGGCAGTAAAGGAAATCGAATTCCATCCGTCTTCATCGGTCGTTTTGGCTCAAGTGACAAAATACTCAGCTCTGGCGAGCATCGCGATCGGATTGCCAAGCATTATGGTATCCTGGCCTTCGATACGGAGGGTGCTGGAGTCTGGGACGAGCTTCCGTGCATTATTGTCAAAGTGGCCTGCAACTACGCAGACAGCCACACGGACAATCGTTGGCAGAACTTTGCGGCTGCGACTGCTGCATCTGTCTCCAAGAGTCTTGTGGAAAGGTATACAAAAACAGACAGATCGACCATTATTCTGATCAAGGAGCAATTTGAAAAGATGATGGAAAATAAAGAAAACAGCGACTGTCTTAAGGATCTACACCAGACAGATCCCCGCGACGATAAGACGCACATACAGCGCACCAAAGGCGACTTGTTCAAGGACTCATACCGCTGGGTCCTTAGTCACAACGATTTCAAGCAATGGCGCGACAATCCTCAATACAGGCTGCTTTGGATCAAAGGAGATCCCGGAAAAGGAAAGACAATGCTTCTATGCGGTATCATCGACGAGATTGAGAAGTCAACCACTATGCATTGCCTATCCTATTTCTTTTGCCAGGCTACGGAGGTGCGACTAAGGACTGCAACAGCAGTGCTGCGAGGTCTTATATATATGATAATTACCCAACGGCCGTTACTAATCTCACACGTTCGAGAGAGATACGATAGTTCAGGAAAGAAGCTTTTCAATGATGCCAATGCTTGGGAGGCACTTTCTAAGCTTCTTATGGCTATCTTGAATGACCCAAGCTTAAAGGACGCAATCTTGATCGTTGACGCTCTCGACGAGTGTGTTGAAGGACTGCCACTTCTTCTTAAGTTTCTTTCCCAAGCTTCCAGTTCATCGCGAGCCAAATGGATTGTTTCAAGCCGTAATTGGCCTCTTATCGAAGAAAACCTTGATACGGCTATGCAGGGAGTTAGGCTATGCCTTGAGCTTAACGAGACTTCAGTTTCTGCCGCTGTAAAAGCCTACATCCAACATAAAGTACAAGAATTAACTGAGAAAAAAGCCTACAATACTACCACGCAACACGCTGTTGAGCGTCACTTAACGTCAAACGCTCATGGTACTTTTCTTTGGGTGGCTTTGGTTTGCCAAGAACTCGGAGATCCTAAGGTTAAAAAACGACATACTCTTGACAAATTAAAGACATCATATCCACCAGGGCTTGATCCTCTATACCAGCGGATGATGGAGAATATTCGCGACTCACTTGATGCGGAAATTTGTCGGCAGATCTTGGCTATCGTTTCAGTCGTGTACCGCCCAATCACGTTGGCAGAGCTAAGCATACTTGTAGACTCTCACGATGACTATGAAAACGACGAGCTACCGGATGTTATAGGATCTTGTGGCTCATTTTTAACTATTCGAGATGATGTGGTCTACTTTATACATCAGTCAGCAAAAGATTTCCTGCTTGATAAAGCATCCGACCAAATTCTGGCCGCTGGTATAGGCCACCAGCACCATATTATTTTCTCAAGGTCATTAAAAAATTTGACCAAGTCGCTGCAGCGTGATGTATACAAACTACGACTTCCAGGCTTTCCCATCGAACAGGTCTCTTTGCCTGATCCAGATCCATTGGCATCGATGACCTATTCTTGCATCTATTGGATCGACCACTTTAGCGACCCAGAATGCTTGAAGGCACTGAATCTTGAGAGCAGACACCGGAGCGAAAAGGCTATCCTCAAATTTTGTGAGCGGAAATACTTATATTGGCTGGAAGCTCTGAGTCTGTTACGTCGCATATCAAAGGGAATACTCGCAATTCAAAAACTAAAAGTAAGTTAAAATCTCTGTCATTGCATAGAGAACAATGACCTGATATACGAAAGGAGGATGTTCAAACACCGCAGCTTGCCGAATTACTCCAAGATGCACATAAATTTTTTCTTTCAAACAAGAGAGCGATAGAATCTGCTCCATTGCAAGCTTATGCAGCCGCACTTGTATTTAGTCCTTCGCAAAGCAGGGTGAGACGACTTTTTATAACCGAAGAGCCGGAATGGATCCTCACCAAACCGCATGTGGAGACGCACTGGCCTGCTTCGCTCAACACTCTTGAGGGCCATACCAATGAGATTACGCAGATTGCCTTTTCCCATGATTCATCACTCATAGCATCTAGCTCATGGGACAAGAGAATCCGTCTCTGGCGAACCAATACAGGCGACTGTATGCAAGTACTTGAAGGCCATAAACGCCCCATTACGTCGGTTGCCTTCTCGCACGACGCAGAACTCTTAGCATCCGGCTCATGGGATGGCACAGTCCGGCTCTGGCGTGTTAGCACAGGCGACTGCCTGAAAATACTTGAAGGCCATACCGAAAAAATACATTCAATTGCCTTCTCTTTTAATTCGGAATTTATAGCATCGGCTTCAATTGATGGCTCTATCCGACTGTGGGACACTGATTCAGGCAATCATATACACAAACTACAGCTTAATGGTAGTCCTCGTGCGATTATCTTCTCGCAGGACGCATCGCTGCTAGCATCAGCTTCCAGAGACGGGGTTATTCAACTCTGGCACATTAAGACGGGCAATTGTATACGAGAAATAAAAGTTGACCAACGTTCTATTGATTCAGCTGTATTCTCATATGACTTGTCACTCTTAGCATCAGTCTCACGACACGGATATTCAGTCAATCTCTGGTGCATTGATACAGGAAAGCGTGTGCGAAAGCTTAAACGTGCTACTGACTATATTCATATCATGGCTTTTTCTCAAAACTCAGATTTAATCGCATCAGCCTCAGATAATGGAATAATCCGGATCTGGCGCCTCGATACAGGAGACTGCATGAGAGAGCTCAAAATTAGTGGCCAAATTGATGGACTTTGTGGTGCCTTCTCAAGAGATTTGAGTCTTATAGCGGTACCACAGATGTGGCTTGCAATCCGTCTCTGGCCCACTGATGCAGACAACGATATACAAGAGCAAACCTCTGGAGCTGATGTCACATCGATTGCTTTCTCGCCCAATTCAGCGCTCGTGGCGTCGGCTTCAATGGAGAATGATGAGGGGACGATCTCGCTCTGGTGCACCGAAACAGGGAGACGGATACGGGATCTACGAGGCCATTCAAAGGGGATTATATCAATTGCTTTCTCACATGACTCGTCGCTTTTGGCATCAGCTTCTGCAGATCACACTGTCAGAATCTGGCACACCAACACGGGCGAGTGTGCGCAAAAGCTATACCACGGCAGGGGACTCGGAGAAGTTGCCTTCTCGCATGACTCTGTTCTTGTAGCATCAGCTTCCGGGCGTGAGATACGACTCTGGCGCACTGCCACAGGCAACCGCGTACAAACGCTGATCACAGGTAAATTGATTGGGTCAATTGCCTTCTCACAAGATTCAGAACTTATGGCAATAGGTTTGTGGGATGGTGACGTTTATATAAAGCACGTCGCAACGGGTGCCCATGTGCAGACATTAGAGGGCGTTGACATTGTTGCATCAGTCGCTTTCTCGCCTGACTCAGCACTGGTGGCAGCTGTCGCGGGGCGTGAGGTCCGGCTCTGGCGCATCGACACAGGTGAATGCCTGCAATGTATCGACGTTGGTGCTAGATTACAGGATCTATCAATTACAAGCGTTAATTCGCGAATCCTTACCAATATTGGCTCTATCATTTTTGATAGCACAGATATAGCCCATACGAAGATTCCAGCTCATTTTTCAGGCATTGGCGTGAGAGGCGACTACAGTTGGATTACGTGGAACGACAATAATGTACTCAGGCTGCCGGCGAAACTTGGCGCGTGTCATTCGGCCATATCAAGATCTACTGTCACCATCGGCTGTGAATCAGGACGGGTGATTATTATCCATTTTTCGACTGAAGAGCTATCAAAACTCTATGATTGCGTTGAAGACAGCTGTATAGCCTAATGCATTGCAATGCTACTACCGCAAGTCCGGTCACAGCGATGCAACTAAAAAGCCTGGTACATCAGACAGCTCTTCTTCATTGTTGATACTTTGTATAGACGCATTCGAGAGTCACTATAGATTCACTGTACATATCTAGTCCTACCAAGATCTGGCCCTATCAAGGAGCGCTGCTTTTTCTCATACCCTGTGGATTTCATATGGAAGCACGACTGTAAAGAGCCAAGGACGACAACAATCATAAAGTTCTATGTCTTCAATTAATGTACAAATGCCACCTAGGATAGCTTCACAGTAGCGAGGTCCTTGCATTCCATGATCTCATGTTGGAAAGGAAAGAACATACAACAAACCAAATTTAAATTAATCATTTGTCTCCCCTTTAGCAGGCCTCCACGAATCAAACGGAACAAGTAGAACCCAAAAGGAAAGGCTTTACTCCCAGTGTTTATTCCAAAGGAAACAATGATCTAATCTAGTACGTGGTGGAAGAGATAGTGTCGACACTAACGCAACTAAACCAGGGGAAACACTGTGGCGTCTTTTCTTTCCTTCAAGGCTTTTCTTCCGGCAGCTAACCACTGGAGCAGAACGAACGAGAAAATGATTCAAAGCGAAATGATCGATATCGTTGCTTTAGTTGCAAATAGTAGCAGTAGTAGCAGTAGTAGCAGTAGTAGCAGTAGTAGCAGTAGTAGCAGTAGTAGCAGTAGTAGCAGTAGTAGCAGTAGTAGCAGTAGTAGCAGTAGTAGCAGCAGCAGCAGTAGTAGTAGTAGTACTAGTAGTAGTTTGCAAATCTGCTATCTAGGTAGTGATCAAGAGATATGGCTTGATATAGTCTAGTCACAGGCGGGGAGTGCGTATCCTCCAGTCTGCCATCGTATGTCTATGTCCAGAGGAGACGTATAAAGACCCATCCGAGACACTCAGGAACCGCTTAAACAGTTTTCCTTTAAATCTAAAAAGAAGGAAAGCAAAGTCTACAGATCAATCACGACGCCCAAAAAAACACCACTCTCAAGAAGAAAGACCAAAGCAACAATAGCTTCTCCCATCATCTACAACCGCGGCGATCCCATCCAGACAGCCCATCCTGGCCCTTTTACTTGTTCGCAGACCCATCTGCTCGGACACTGCATGCGCGGAGAATAACCTGGAGAGCTTTAATGTCTCTCGCAAGTCATGCAAGGGTACGACATCTCCATTCTCAGCTCGGTCATGGAGTGCGACGGCGACTCAACCGTCTATCCATATATAAGCTGCACTTGCTTAGAGGATTTTACTAATTGCGATGATAATGGTGCTATAGATGGCGAAGACAGCCCTAGTGTTGATAGTGCGGGTGGCTATGCTGCAGCTACCACTGTGATTAGGAAGCTTAACGGGAGTGCATCTACTTAGACAGCTGGGAGCATTAATTGGGGCATTTAAACCGTTCTTATTCACCTTTATGTTAGAATATACCTGAATCGTCTCTGCCAGATCCATTCGAGCATCCCCAGTAGTATGGAGAGGTAAATTCTGCTCTAACCATATCTAGCACTCACCTTGGTCAATTGAGCATGGCAAAACTGGAACTAAGGTGCATAGCACAGGATATGGCATCTCGCATCGACGAATTAGAAATTAAGCACGGTGAGCTTGTAGCCAACCAAGTTCTTGCCTTTTGCTCCAAACTGCACCGGCACAGGAATCTGGGATGCAGGGATCACGTGCCAAGTCGCTGCATCTTGTATCCAATCCCCAGCTGTCGGGCAGCATCTCATGTCCAACTCCATGAACCAACTTTCTACAGGGTAATCCAGTCCGCAAAATGTCAATCAATGGAGAGGATCCGAACCCCCCCACCATCGTCTCAATCCCACTTCGCCCAGTTTGAAAACTTTACTCCCAACGATGCCGCGTCATTCGACGATGAGTTTGGCCGCCTCGCGTCATCCCAGAACTGGGTGCCCGGCTCTCAGCTGTATGCTCGGGAGCGCACCATTGCAATGCGCGAGGAACTCAAGTTGCATTACTTTAGTCAATCACAGCCACTAGACGGCACCGACGAAGAGCTCACCGAAGAAGAGACTCTCAAGGGGTATCAAAGCCTATGCCAGGAGGTCCGCATACCTCCGAGCGACTCCATCGCCGAATGCAAGAAGCACCTGAAGAAGACGCTGGTCAACATTGTAGACCTGATTGACGCGCGACGGACGCGCAAGGAGGTCAAGGTATGGGATGATTTCGAAGCGTTCCGCAGCTACACTCTCCAGGATGAACATAGGATCAATATGCATGAGGCGAAGCAGGACGGGGGGTACCTGGCATCGTTGTTGCGGTACCTCCGAGGTCCGCGACGGCGGAGAAGAGGTGGAAGGGATGGTTCAAGCTCCAGAGTACTTTTAGGGCGGGTAACCAAGAAGAGCTCGGGGTGAAAACAAGTGTCTGTATATACTGGATATACTTGAAGCAAGGACGGGCACATATCGGTGTGCCTGGCACAGGGCGGCTGATGGAGCATCAAAGGAAGCCTCTGGATATGACTGAGTTGCGGGAGCACACTGCAGACGATATATCGAGTCTAATACCCTATGAATCCTAATAGAAGCCACATCATTTACCATGTATGGTTTGGCGGATGGAATTTGAGATCTGGTTAGGAAAAGCAACACTCGACAAACATTGCAACACGGTCTTACGACTATATGTAAAAAGTTACCCGCAGCAGGTAGCATTACATGCTAGCTCAGTATACATGTATCCACTTACAACCAACATCAAGGTCTGCTAGTCATTGTAAGTTGTGAAGCCCAACGTTCAGGCGGTACAAATGCTGATCGCGAGGCGTTAGACAAAAACGAAGAGCGTCAGCCACGAACGCCTCATGTTCAGAGCTATATCTTTATACAAGTCTCCATGAATTAAATATAGTCCATGGAACTTAAAAGGAAAGGCTTGGCACCTAGTGTTTATTCTAATGGAAGTAATAATCTAGTCTAGTACCTAGTGGAAGAGACAGTGTTAACACTAATATAACTAAACTAGGGATATACTATAGCTTCTCTTCTTTTCTTCTAGGCTTTCCTTCCTACTGCTAAGCACTTAAGTAGAATAAAGAGAGAATGAATTAAAGTAAAAAAAATAATAATTAATAGTGTTGCTTTAGTTGTAAACCTGTCACCTTGTGATTAAGCGATATCGCAAGTTATGCAAGGGACCGGCATCTCTTTTCTCAGCTCGGTCATGTAGTGTAATAGTAACTCCACCGTCTTTCCCTCTATGAGCTGCACATGCTCAGAGGATCATCTCAATTGCGACGATAACAGTGCTATAAATGGCGTGGGTAGTCCCAATGTCGGTGGTGCGGGTGGCTATGCCGCAGCCACTACCGTGATTGGGAAGCTAGATTGGAGTGCACCTATACAGACAGCTAGGAGCATTGATCTAGCCACTCAAACTGCTTCTGTTTTTCAGATGCTCGGTGGTAGCAATCAGAATAGTCATATTGCTACGACTACTCCGACTGCGCCAAAGTCGCCCAACCCGGGTGCGGCCAGCAAACACTTTGGCGATGTGCTTGGATAGGAGCTGATACTTGGTCTTGTCGTCCTTGTCTCAGCTGTGCTGGTCCTCTGAGACACTCTAAACGCTGGAAGTCTTGGACACTCGACGGAATCTTACGTCTTTTAACAATCTCTATTGGTACACATTGAATTTGTTCATCTCCTAGAGATGGGTATCCGGGAATCTTGCTTCTCATGTATTTAATCACTTTCTTTCAATGTTTGGCTCCTATTCCAACTTTATCCGAATTAATATTCCTTTTTGACTTGAACCAGGCGAAATGATGTTACGTAGACTTGTAGCATGTGCTATGAATGCATACTTCAAACATAACTTGCTCGAGTTTTCTCCCCAGCGCTTTTCTGTTTCACGCTGGAATCCTACAACATGAAGGCAGCGCTCACTAATTGTGACCCACAAGACTAGATACCGGTCCAGTTCCCATTGGTCCCGTGCCTAGAGAACTGATACAGCCTTGTATTTCTTTATGAGAGATGGATGTATGCACCTCGAATATGGATCATGTTATAAATATAACTAGTCAACAGTGGCTTGACCAGAACGTATTGTGAGCAGACAGGAAACCTCCAGAATCCACGTGCCTTGACGTCGAGCCTTTACTCCTCCCTTTCTTCTTCTTCTTTCCGTACGTATGTTCATGAATCCAGCTTACATGCCTATCCACCGGTTTGTCTGGCTCCTGATGCCAAAGTCCTGCAAACCAACCATGCATCTCCTTCAACCTTGAGAGTACAGGAACTGAACTCTCCAAATCTCCAACACTTTATTGCCGTGAGATGAGAAATACATTTATTATTACTTTATTTTAAGGCCCTCCCCGCATAAATTTGGCCTGTGACGTTTTTGGCGCTTCCCAGGTTCCTTTAGTGGTGGCGTCTGGGGGGAGCGTGCGGCTCTCGCCCTCCCTCAGATCCAACCATCACGGCTCTGTGTGCTTTTCATAGCCATTTGCATGTGATCTTCTAATTAGTCACAGTACGCCAGAAAGCATTTCGATAGTCTCCTAATCACTCTTTCTCGCGCTGCTTGCTGCTGCCGTGATTTCATTCAAGTCATCAGTCTTGGTAGTTTCCCTATTTCTATCGGCTGAGTCCTGTCTTGTAGAATTAGGTAAGGTGGGCCGTATATAATCTCTCTGTCAGAATTTCTCTAATTGCGCCGGAGGGTGACACACCAATTGAACTTGCCCTTGGCCCAATAGAGCGAGGCAAGCCATAGCGTGCTCTAGAGTTTTCATGATGATATGCTAGATGGTCGAAACTACCTGGGAGAATACAAGAGAACCAATTAGCCAGGGGTTGTCACTTAGCCCGCGCTGATTCTGTGACCCAGAATGTTCTTTCCCTACTATGATCGTATCACATATGATACCGCATCCAGGTTTTTGACGTTCGACACTGTAGGGTCCTGACCGGCAGTTGGTGCTCCAGGTCTCCGCGATCGACCAGCCAGCTCAAAGATGGCTTCACTCCGACGCTAGCTTAATTCTTTTTCCACCTCAACACAGGGAGCCAGATAATTGTTTGCAATCAAGTGTCATATCAAAATCTGAGAAACTAGGGCTAGTTGTGGAAACAGGACTGGTTCAGACACTATAATCGTATAGAGCTCTTTCTTCTTTCTCATTGGCCATCTCTTTCTTCTCGCCCCTTCCGGCTATTTTCAATCTAATAGTATCGCCGCTTCTCTTCGAGATATCTTTTTTCAGATGGTAACGTTCTAAAAGTAATCGGCTACTGGGAGACTCTATAGCATCATGATAGTATGCGTCGGATGATATAGATGTCTCTTCCCATTGCGTATTACACTCTGATGCGTGCAAGCAGAGGTGGCGAAAAAACTTGGGCTCTCCAAGTTCTTTATCAGGCCCACCGTCCGCCATGCTTTAGGGTCTTGGGATCAATTCTATGTTTTGATGCCCGTCGCAGTCCTCTCAAGCAGTTTCTTAGTTATAGTTTGATGCTCACTAGGTTTTGATGCTCACTAGGTATAGATTGGCTCTTCCTTAACACATTAGCGTGCAGGTTTCTCGACAAATTGGGTGTGAAATCTGTTTGCTCAGAACCTGTTCAATCCATGAGCGATCACAGTTCTCAGTGCATAGCATGATTTCAATTCCAAGTTAATCACAAGCCCTAGCATACAGATAAATACACAAACATCACTAGAATCATAATAGTAACAGTTTTAAATGTATAATCAATCTGAGTATGATGATAGATTCAATGCTTCGTTTTTTTGCGGGGCCGAAATTCGGTTGAATAAGATTTGAAAAACTCATTCGGTTCAGTGGGATGGGCTCCTGTGACATCATGGAAGGCAGTCGTGGCGATGTAATTCGTCTTTCCCTCTCGGACCAGACTGTAATATTCCAAAATGTATTCTTTTTCTGATTCATCGCTTTCACTCTGAGAGGCAATTACTCTCTTGGCTTCGCTTCTTCTCTGTGTATCAGCGGAAGCTGGTGGCATCAGCAGATAATAACAATTAACTTACTCAGATATATTCTCAAATTCAATCTTCGCTGCCAGCTCCCTGCTGGCTGCTTCGGCTAATTCTTTTCCAGCGCATAAAAGCGGCCCTGGGCATATTTAGCAAGCTACCCATGGTCTTCTATTGGACTGGATTCAATCCACAAGCGCGTTTTACCTGTAACAATCATCATTTGGCCTCGATGCCTATCATCAAAGCCATGCTTGCCTTTGCCAGCGAGAACATGGGCAGCCACATGTGCAACGTCCTAATAGGCTCATTAGTATCTTGATTCGAGAATGGGATAGCTAGCACTCACGCCTAACGCAACAGGGGCAAATTTATGGCTCTCTCCTATCGGCAGGGGGAGCACACCGTCAGCTTTGGCCTGCTCTGAATAGAGCAACAAATTCTCTGCATAAAATCCGGCACTGGAAGCAGTTAATGCCTGTTTACAAACCGGCTGCAACGATGATTAAACACACCGGATCACGCAGGGCGAATGGCCAAGGGGAGTTTCAGAATCTCCCTTGGACGCAAGGACCGCGCTTTCGATGTCGATGAACTCTCTCAAACGAGGCTGTTTCTCGCGGTCCGCATAATCACAGCCCGCAGAGCTGATGAGGAGAACATTGGATACGCCTGCTTTCTTGGCAGCATTTGCAAGTTCCATTGTTATGTCATACTTGTCGCGATGAGCGGGAGGAACTAGACAGATGGTGTCGCATCCAATGTCCTTGAGGGCCTTCACCATAAGGCGTTCGCGGCCCGGCTGATGATGAACAACTTTTCCACCAAGTTCCGTGAGTTCCTGGGCTCGCGCGGCAGACGGATCCAACGCCAAGCCGGTGAGACTGCTGATCTGTCGGGAGAATTTACCCTCCTTCAAGAGAAGCTCAGCTATGAGGAAACCTGTCTGGCCCTCGACGGCCGTGATGCAAATATTTCGAGACATTTCAATGCGAGAATAATTTAATTTAGGTGTATTTAGCATTCACTTTGAAAATAGTGCCTGCTGAATATGGAAGATTCAGTCCTGTGGCACACTCATTTATTTAAACGCTGCTGTCCTTAGTCTTTCGCGTCACCGATGACGATGAGGAAATAGAACAGCCACACTGAAATCTAATGCTCATTGATTTTTTACTGATCTCATACTTCCCAAATGTCTGTCAGGCATCTACGCACAATTTCGTTTCAATGCTCTCACGATGACCATGACGTGCACGTACCCGAAATAGCTCGCACCTTATTACCGGTAGCGTACGGCTCGTCTTAAACTAGATTTGCGAATGAAGAGAGTAAAAAAGCCAAAAAAGCTCTTTTGCAACACTGGCAGAGCTTATTTTGAGGAAGGCGAAAAAATAGGAAGGGCTGACAACGAGTAGTGTGTGCCCCTTAATTAGTATACAGTACGTCGCCCTATGGATCAAGTCTACCTCGTCTTCAACAAAAAGGTCAACAAGAAGTCCCAACTACCTCTGGCTCACATCCCGCTAAATAAATAATTCTTGACCCTCTCGAATTTATATGGCTCCGCCAAAAGCTCGTGGTTGATAGATAACGCAATGATTACCCGTGATGATACATACTGATGTCAATATAGTAAGACTAGCTCCTCTGGTCCCTGCACCCCAGTAAATGAACCACAATCACTTGAAGCAATCCAAGGCATCGCTACACTGCACCAGTCGATCCAAAAATTGTCGTCATCAATCGTCCCGTTTGAGAGATCGTTGGGGGAAGCATAGACTCTGATGCCCCGCATAGAGGTCTATTCACCTTTTGATTGGCCGTGGCTAACATTTCTTGCATCTCCGGCATGCTTCATTTTATAGGTAAAGACAGTAGAGTAGCCCATTGTTCCTTTTGATCCATATAATTGGAGCTTTAGGTCCGGAGGATGTAGGCCTATCTGGCACATGCTCCGGCAGAGCCTCTTGGAGTCGAAGGGAGTTTCCGCCAAACATCTCGAGCTGTCCTTTTCTATGAACTCTGCGGATTTTCTTGATTTCAAATCTTCGTTGCCATCTTTGCAATCTATGATTAACTCTCCACACTATCCACTCAGCCCTCATGGCGCATGAAGCTCAGATGCCTGGCCATGTCGGGCATCCATTGCGTCGGCTACTTCCCGCTACAGAACGCACTCAGATTGGAGTGGCTTCCCTTCGGGATCCTTCGGCAGAGAGCGAATCGAGGCTCAGAATCAGGTCGGCTTGTAATGCCTGTCGCACGCGAAAATCCAAGGTCAGAGGCTTTGCGTTGGACTGTTACAGGCCTCCAGTACTTTGTTAACAATGTGATGCATTTATAGTGTAGTGCGGAGCGACCAAAATGTGCTGCTTGCATCTCCCAAAAGACCCATTGCGAGTATAACACTGCCAACACGGATGAAACGCATTCTCACGCTCTCAAACGAAAGTACGACGTGTTGACTCAACGAAAGACGAACTACGAAGAGCTATATGAACTGCTTCAAACCCGTCCTCCAGAGGAAGCCGCTGAAGTCTATACACGCATAAGAGCTGGCGCTGATGCAGGGTTCCTTCTCAGGCATATACAGGACGGAAGTCTTCTTCTGCAGATGAGGATGGTGCCCGAGAGTCGCTATCGCTATCGATTCCCCTATATAGACGAGATGCCGGCATTCTTACTGTATCCAGAAAATCCATACCTCGATTCATTGCTATATGAATGTACTCTTAGGGACCGAATACCTCTCGTTTCGCAAGCAATGGCACCAGCATCATCTTCAGCGCCCGGTGGAGATGAACACCAAGGCGCCTACCTCAAGCCTTTTCATGCAGCGGAAGTTGTGGATCCAAAGTTGGAATTGATTAAGCCGTCTGCTTGGACTTCTGTTTGCTCTGATGATGGGCTGATGCGAAAACTCTTTGATATTTACTTTCTCCAAGAATATCATGCGGCTCCATTTTTCCACAAGGACTATTTTCTTGAAGACATGATTGATAAAAGACATGACTTCTGTTCTTCTTTATTGGTCAACGCCATATTGGCCATGGCTTGCGTTAGTTCTCTTTGTGGCTAGGTAATCAGTCGGCAGCTTGCTAAATATGTCTTAGCATTCCGATCATTCCAATCCGAACCGTGCAGAGTTCTGGAACCCGAATAACAGAGCCTATCGATTTCTTGCCGAAACCCGTCGCTTATGGGAACTGGAAGCGAGAGAACCGAATCTTATGACCGTTCAGGCCACCCTTATCCTCCATATTGTCTATAACATGAATGGGACAGATGAGCTTGGTTACCGTTACCTTGAACAGGCAGTAGAGATGGCTAATAGTCTCGATCTGTTCAAGTCATCCGCTATAGCGAGCAGAAAGAAACGCAATGCCCGAGAGTTGACTGCTTGGGTTTTGCATGGTTGGCAAGGGTATATCTAAATTTGCTCGCAACATGTTTCATGTCTCTAATTTACACATTCATTCATAGTGTTATGGCTTATATGCATCAGCGCTTACCTTTATGCCAGAATGCGCCTGAATCGTCTCTGCCAGATCCGTTCGAGCATCCCCAGTGGTATGGAGAGGTTAGGTTCAAGTTCCCGTGTGCTCCAACCATATTTAGCACTCATCTCAGTCAATTCACCTGGGCAAAAATAGAATTGTGGTGCATAGCACGGGATATGGCATCTCAAATCAAGGAGTTAAAAGCTAGGCACGTTGAGCTTTTGGCCAACCAAGTTTTAGCATTCTGTATTAAACTGGTACACTGGTACAGGAATCTTCCGCGGTGCATGAGGCCGGATCGAATCGTTACCCCATATCAGCTACAGCTTCAGTGAGTATCAATGGAGCTTACATCTGCGTGACTTCTGGTTACTAAGTATTTTGCAGCATGCAATTCCATAATTACATAATCAATCTCCTCGAAGAACCAATGGTTACCAGGCTAGACAACCCGCAATTCATCGACATCTTCTCTCAGTCCCTTGGGCAAAAGCCTCGGGAGCTTCTCTCTAGTTCGAAACTTTTATTCGAGACAGTAATTCGCTTATACTACCTCCGCCATGGCTTTGAAGCATTGGACTACTTCATGGTCCAATATCTCAGCATGCTTGCCTTTATGGCTCATGGTGCTATTCATGCAAGCATGCAAAAGACGACGCTACAGGCGCTACAGTCAACCATTTTACTCGCCACCATGGGTCTCCGCGATCAAAGCGCTTCCTCTTACACGGGCCGGATGGTGTTCAAAGTAGTCCATAGTGGAATGAGGCCAGAGGAGATTGAGCTGATAGATCGATTTACAGGGCAGGGCCGACATATAGAGAATCAGCCACCGCCAGGCTGGCGAGCTATATCTTCATGGGGATTGGATTTTGGCAGCATCGCTGCTGATCGCGCAGCCTCTAATCTCGGTAAGCTTTTTGAAGAAGCTAGAATCAGTGAATCAGCTGAGCACGATGACTAGGATGAAATGTGTTCGCCGAAAGCACGCTCTAATGTTCTATATAAGTCATCATACAGCGCTTTGTTTTTCTTTCATATATAGCGACATGCATATGCAACTCATGATAACGTATCTGATCCAGGCAAGAATGAGCAAGAAGTATATCTTGGTCTGTTTTTCATGTGGTATGTCTTGGATATATCTGGTAGTGATCTATGCCTTCAGTACCGGTCCGACTGCCAATAGCAAGGCGCGGTTCATATGTGGTACGAGTCCCATGTGACAAGACAAAGTCTAGACCGCCAAGCCTACTTGGACAATTCTGTCATTGAAATGGCGTTTAAGATTGTCAATGGTCAATAGCCAGTATGGAATAGGTCTTCGGAGAGGCAATTGCCATGCCAAGGATACACACAATGATGCAACACGAGACAGCATCAATAGCCGACTGTCAACTCACGACAAACGGCTAAGAAAAGTGATACTTTACGCCATATCCGGCCCGCCCTTAACTATAGTCTCACACAACTTACCCTGATCCTGGCTTCCTTCTTCCCCGCGATTCATGTCTCATGCTTATTTTCTAGGGCAAAACGACAAAATGGTGGAGGTGGCGACTCTCGCCCCCCGGAATACCCGCCGAGCTATGCCGGCTTAGACCTGGAGTCGTCTCCATCCCGGCTATTGAAACTCAGCTCATGTTTAGCTCATCGGCAAATGAAAAAATGAAGGGCTCAGCGCAGCCAAAGAGTTCAATGGAAAGCGTCGGCTTTTGCTTTCCCCAGACTGATGGAAAAAAAGTGAAGAACAAAGGTTGAGCTATTGGCGCAAGGGTTGACTCGAGTTTCTCACGCCATGTGGGACCGGCTCAACCACTATCGTCCAACTCTGTTGTGAAGAAAACAACTCCACGCTTTATAAAAAGGATCCATCACCTCCGCACATTTGATCCGATCTGAATCCGGGGAATGTCAGGATCGAGTTCATCTCACGTGCGGTGTTTTGATCTTGTCTCCATCTCAATCCTAGTCACATTGTCATTATTATAGAGAGAGAGAGACTGCCGCCTTTCACAGTCACAATGGCTCTCGCAGACTCAAAGCCAAACTCCACCCACGAGGAACATAAAGGAGGCAGCATGGACATTGACGGCGGCAAAACACAAGTCAAGCATGGAGATCGGGCTTTGGCTCTCATCGGCAACGAGCAAGTCGAGCTCACCGAGGAAGACAGCCGTCGCATCTGCCGCAAGACGGATCGAGTCATCCTCGCCATCTTAGTCTGGGTCTATTTCCTGCAGATTCTCGATAAATCCGTCCTCGGCTATGGCGCTACATATGGGTTGAAGACGGACACAAACTTGTCCGGCAACGAGTATTCTCTTGTTGGCTCAATTGCTCCCATTGCGCAGTTGGCATGGCAGCCCTTTTCATCCTATCTCATCGTCAAAGTCCCGCACCGTATCCTGATGCCGTGCCTTATCCTTGGCTGGGGCATTGCACAAGCCTCAATGGCTGCTTGCCACAACTTTAGCAGCTTGATGGCCGCGCGTTTCTTCCTTGGTCTCTTCGAAGCCGGTTGCCTGCCGCTATTCAGTCTCATCACGAGTCAATGGTACAGACGCGCTGAGCAACCGATTCGAGTTGCAGCATGGTACGGCACCAACGGAGCTGCCACCATTGTCGCAGCTGCTCTATCCTATGGACTGGGACATATTCAGTCCGATGTTCTTCGAGAGTGGCAAATGTATGTATCCCTACAACTTGATCCCAATCTTCTATGCCCTAGTCATAAAGACAACATACTAATATGATCTACTGTAGCATCTTCCTCTTTGTCGGTCTCGTCACCATAATCTCCTCCCCCTTCGTCTACTGGAAACTCGAAAACGACATCCCATCCGCCCGATTCCTCACAGAACAAGAAAAGGCCCAGGCCATCGAGAGACTGCGCGCCAACCAAACAGGAACTGGAAGCCGAGAGTTCAAGTGGCGACAGCTCCTCGAGGCCGCCCTGGAACCAAAGACATACCTCTGGATCGCCATGGCCATGCTGCTCAACGTCGGCGCCAGCGTAACCAACACCTTTGGACCGCTTATCCTAAACGGCCTTGTTTCAGACAAATACATGACCAGCCTGTTGAACATGCCCTTTGGCGCTCTACAAGTCATTGTCATCTTGCTGGCCAGTTTCCTCGCCCAAAAGGCACGCGTCAAGGGCGCCATCCTCATGTTCTTCATGATCCCCGTCGTTGCCGGCCTCGCCGTCCTCTACTCCGTGCCTCGCGACAACTCCGCCAAGGCCGCTCTCCTCGTGGGCTACTACCTGCTGGCCTTCCTCTTCGGCGGCAACCCCCTAATCGTCACCTGGATCGTCGGCAACACCGCCGGCACAACCAAGAAATCCGCCATCATGAGCGTCTACAACGCCGCCAGCGCAGCCGGCAACATCGTCGGGCCTCTGCTCTTCAACGCCAATGACGCGCCTGCCTACAAGCCCGGTCTGCGCGCCTGTTTGGCCATCTTTGTGGCGCTCGTGGCTGTGGTCGCGATCCAGTGGGCTAATCTCATTGTGCTGAACAAGCTACAGTCGAAGAAGCGTGTGCGCAACGGGAAGAAGGCGGTTGTTGTCGATCACTCTATGGATGCGACATATCGGGCCATGGATGATAGTAACGATGAAGAAGTTGTTGTTGCAGATGGAAATGCAGCCGGTAATACAGAGCACGTGGGAGACGCGAGGCTCGGAGAGCAAGCGTTTTTGGATCTCACGGATCGTGAGAATGACGAGTTTGTGTATATTTATTAAGCGAGGCTGTAGTTTATGTTATTGTCATGATTAGGCAAACTTTGCATTGGAATATTAGATACCCAAATGAAAACACTCAAACATTATGCATATACGCTTTGTTATACACTCGACAAGTATGCCAAAAATTCCCGTAAGATTCAATATCCAGCACTATCTCTTCATTTAGTAGAGACTGCGACTTATTGCATTATCCTTACAATAACAGACTTGCCCAAAATTAATACTCAAAAAATTATATCATGCCCGGCCCACCTCGTGTCAAACTGCGGCTGCACTACAAGATCGTCCAGTCCACCGGAGCTATGTTCCCAATCAAATTCCCCCCCCAGCAAGCATCCCGTCTGTCATGGATATTGTTGAATTACCCGCAATAAACTGCCCAAGTGAATCCAGATCTCTCCACGAAAACCCGCTCAATGGATCCATGTCCATGGCCGCTTTGCCAGTAGGCAGCAGGGGAATGCCTTCTTGCGCTCGGATGTCGTCCATTGTCGGCGTTGGCGGTTCAGTCAAGGGATCGCGGCGAGCAGCAGCAGATTTGTTTGGCTGCTTTGTGCTGGATTTCCTCCAAAGAAGGCGGAGCGACGTTGCATATCGCCTTCCAAGACTTTGTGGGTTGTCCGACGTTTTCTGTAGCTGTGTAATAGTACCATGGATTGCACGACGGACTCCGCGATCGCTACCCTCGCTGCTAATGGCACCCGCCATTCTTGCCTAAATCATTGATTAGCATCATTCTAAATAGACGCGCACATGGTTCATCAAAGGGCAGCATACCTTGAATAAAAAGACGGCGGCATAGATCACGTAGAGACAGTATTTGAGCGGCATGCATTTTAGGCCGGCCACAGGGTCGATGAAGCTGTTCAAGATGCTGAGAAGCGAGTTTGCAGCATCGATGGACTCATATATGAATCGGGCGTCTGGCTTCCCAGCAACATTGGAAAACAGTGGCCCACTAGCTTTACCAGGGCCTGCTTGCGCATTGCGGGCTGCGGCCCGGTTCAAGTTGGCTTGAAAGGCGAAGGCGTTGATGTAGAGTCTTAGGAACTCAAAAGACAGCACCAATGAGGCTTTCACGGGAGGCGTGACTATAAAATGTTAGCTGACGCTGCCAAAAGGGGCAACAGAACGAAAGAGATAGTCAACATACAGCTATGGTTCGCCCATGAAAGCTTCCATTTCCGCACCATGGAAGCAAAATCATCCTACACAAGGACGTTAGAAAATGATCAACTGGTGTATAACAGCTTGGCACCTACAATGTATCTGACGTATTCCCCGCCAATGTACAGCTGCTGCCGGTGACTCGTTGACGAATACAAAATGTCGTGAGCATTGCTGATCAGCTGGGTAAGTTCAAGGTGGGCTTGAAACAACAGGCCCATGTTGTCTGGGCCAAGCGCCTGCTCTTGCAACGTTGGAAAGTCTGCAGCCCGTAGATGAAGAGCTGGGCCGGGCCCGCGAGACCAAAAGCCTTTTCCAAGTCGGATTGAGACTTGTCGGTCGCACATGTAACACGCTGTATCGTTGTTAATGTCCGAGGGCTACAGAGACATTTTCCTTGCTCAACTTCACATACCTGCCCAAACAACCCGTTTCCTACTCATTTCCGCTGAAAGTTTCCCTTCATCCGGTAATAGCGCGGACTGCTCAAGCCTTTGCAGGTATCCTAGCCTTACAGCCAAGCCTACAAGCATCCAAGCACCGTGGTCTTCTTGACCACACCCAATGGAGGAATTCTCCTGCGGGCGTTGTGGCGCCCATTCTGCAAGAATAAGAAGCGCCTCTACAGAGCCAACAGAATTGGATCCGGCATATATAAAATTCGACAGGAAGGTTTCGATGTGGCGAGAGCACGCGTCGTACACTCTAAACCAGGCCGGGTCGTCTTTTGAAGCAACGGTAAGGATTGCTGTCAAGAGATGGGGTTCCTTGGCTGCCCATTCCGATATTGAGCCCTTGAATATGGCGCTATGAGCAACCGGAAAGAATGGATGAAAGTTTTCATGATATCTAGGTAGGAAGCCATTAGACTCGGTACATATGCTCATGGATGTCTGCGCCGAGTTACCTTTTGACAAGATATGACGCCTCGGACGGCGTTATTATGCCATCATCCAGCGGAGGATAGTAGCTGGCAGCCGATCTACCGACGATTTGTGGCATGCCGTCCACTGCAAGTCTACTATTAGAGCCGGCTTGGCCCGCCAGCGCATTTCGCTGCCTATCAGGATCCAGGTCGGCAACCTGGGCGAGAAGGTCGAGGGCATCTGAGGGGTTCAAAAGATCGGTATTGGCAATGTGGCCTTCCAATCCGTCCGAACTCGTTCTCGATTCTGCAATCTCACGAGTGGAACCCCCCTCGTCAGGCCAGTTGCCGGTCTGCTGCGACGACGAAAGCCATGCTCGCATATCATCCGCGCCGCCTGGATGCTGGTCGGGGCGAGCATGACTTGCGTGTTGGCCGCTATAATCTTCATTATCATCGTCGTCGTCGTCGTCGTCGTCGTCTTCGTCATTGTGCGTCGTGTTTGCCGGGTCATGGCCTTCGCTGTTGCGGCTGGGCGTCTGAATCATGGAATTGCGAACGCCCTTGATGCGGCGCCCACCAC
Source organism: Trichoderma atroviride (assembly GCF_020647795.1). Taxonomy (NCBI): domain Eukaryota; kingdom Fungi; phylum Ascomycota; class Sordariomycetes; order Hypocreales; family Hypocreaceae; genus Trichoderma; species Trichoderma atroviride. The sequence continues at coordinate 1,641,141 of NC_089404.1, forward strand.
GCCTCGACTTTGTCAAGACGCATTCCAGCTGGTGTTCGACACATCGACGGCATGGAGGCACGCCCGACACTCCCGCAGAATCGCTGCTCCCCCCAATAAGCGTCAGTAAGCGAGGCTGTCCCGGGGTCTTCTCTGCTCACAGATCACATCTCGTCTTGCGCGTGCGACACGATAGACAGGCACGAGAGACCCGCCGGGCCTTTGATCGAGCCATGGCAGCGGTCGGCATCTGTTCTGGGTGCAACTCCATCGGCTATAGCGAGATTTGGCAATTAAAAGCGATTGCATGAACTGGAATCCAGTGCAAGGTTGAGAGCAAACGCCGCAGCTCGAGTTTGCGGGGGTGGAGCTGGGGACAGTAGCCGGATAATCTGGGGCCGACGCGGCTAATGGGCAAATGCCGCGGCAAATGGCCGGAACCCCCACCCGTCGTCACTGGGACGAAAAGTGTCACGTCACCCCTCGGCTTTGCTCTTTGCTTTCTCCATCATCTTTTGGTCCTTTTCGATTTTGTGATTCCGAGTGTTTGGCTTGATACTCTTTCGTTTGATCAGCATCGACATTTATCCGTTCAAATCACCAATTCTTGTACAATGGCCGGATCCACCTCACAAAAGCCCGGCGTCTTGATGCTCGGCATCGTCCACCACGCAAAGGCAGAGTTTGAGAAGCTCTCCGAAGTCGCAGATGTTGTTGTGCGTTTCTACTGCCCTCTTCCAAGTCATCTTTGAGGACATGCCTTTTTTTGCTAACATCTCTGGAACTTCACAGCAAGTTACCACTGGAACTCGTGACGAGTTCATCCGCGACTGCGACAATGGCAAATACGACAACATTGTTGCTATTTCAAGGACCTACGATTCCGTCAAGGCATGATTGCTTCTCTAGTAAATTTATCCCAATCCGACTGCTAACTGAGGATTATAGATCACCGGGAGATTCGACGCCGAGCTAGTCTCTCACCTCCCCTCTTCAATCAAGTTCATCTCTCACAATGGAGCGGGATACGACCAGATTGACATTCAGCCCTGCACAGACAAGAGTACGAACCACCCAGCATTTCTTCTGGAAGTAGTTTGCTAAAATTCTCATTCTTCTGCTGCTCAGAAATCTCCGTATCAAACACCCCCAAGGCAGTCGATGCTGCTACCGCCAACACTGCCATCTTCCTCATCCTGGGTGCATTGCGTCGCGCCTGGATTCCTCAGCTCGCCGTTCGAGAGGGCAAGTGGAGAGGCGAGAGCCCTCTTGGCCGCGATCCTCATACCCTGACTCTTGGCGTTCTGGGCATGGGCGGCATTGGAACCGCAACAGCCAAGCGTGCCGCTGCTCTTGGCTTCAAGCTGCAGTATCACAACAGAAAGCCTGTGGACGGTCTGGACAGGCAATTTGCTGCAAACGAGGTTCCTAAATATGTTGGCTTTGAAGAACTCCTCCAGAGCAGCGACGTCATCTCAGTTCATCTGCCCTTGGGACCAGCCACCCAGGGCTTGATTGGCAAGAAGGAGCTCAGCTCAATGAAGGACGGCGTAATCATTGTCAACACAGCCAGAGGCGCCATCATTGATGAAGAGGCGCTAGCTGAGAGTCTCGAGTCCGGCAAGGTTTGGAGCGTCGGCCTGGATGTTTTCGAGCAGGAGCCCAAGATCAACCCGAAGCTGATCAGCCACCCCGGCGCTGTCTTGCTGCCTCATATTGGTACTGCGACCATTGATACTCAGGTATGTGGCCATTTTTTATTGACCCATCGTCTTAAAGCTTGATGCTAATGATCATTTTTTATCAAAATGCAGAAAGAAATGGAGATTCTAGTGATTGACAACGTCAAGAGCGCCATCACACAAAGCAAATTCCTGACGCTGGTGCCTGAGCAGAAACCTCTGTTGGCAAAGGTATAGAGACCAAGAAACGAAACAACCTTGTAAAAAGTGCATACATACATATCGATAGAGAAGAAAAACATTAGACAAAAAATTTTATTTGTATCGTTTAAAAGCAGGTTTTTATGTAACAATAGTGATAGTATCCACATTGGGTACGATGATATGGTACAGAAGTAACACTAAAACAAACAAACTGCTCTATTTCAAGCCCCCAGCCAACAAGACATCTTGCCCTGTCATATATCCAGTCTTTGCGAACCTATATTCTCATAATTAGCTATGCTTTAAAGCCTGTGATATGAGCAGAAAAGACTTACATGACTACCACATTAGCCACCTCTTCCGGTATCCCAAGCCTATGTATCGGCACACTGCTGGCAATTGCAAGTCCTGGATCAGACTCCTTCATCGCCTCCATGTCATCCTTTGACGTCCAGGTCCTGTTTTTGCCGGTTAGTCTCCCAAAACAAACTGCAATACTGCTACGACTTACCTCTGTTTTGGAGTGGGAATCATGCCTGTAGCTCCAATCATAGCCGGTGAAACCTAGAGTCGTCAGCATATTTGAGTACAATATCGGAACGAAGCTGGACTGACAATGTTGACTGTGATGCCTTCCGGAGCCAGAACCGTGGCCATGTTCAAACCCATTGAACTAGGGCATATTAATACAAGTTTAAACAAATACAGGCCACTCAAGCTGGACTCACGATAAAGCACCCTTCGAGGCTGCATAATGACATCCGTTTAAACCACTTCCCCGACTCGCAATGCTGCCCACGAGAATAACTCGTCCCCAGCCTTGCTCACGCATCCCCTCCACAGCAGCCTTTGTAATGACAAACTGGCTCCGGGCATTGACTTCCATAATGTCATCCCAGTCTTGTTCCTCGATATCCTTGACATGGCGAATGCGACGGCCAATGCCGGCATTTGCAACCAGCACGGATATCGCCTTGTGTTTCTCGGCGATGGCCGGCGTACTCAGCACGGTGGTGACAAAATCTCGCGTGGATTCTCTGTTCGTTAAGTCGGCTTGAGCGGTGACGAATAATTGATTCAGATGGCTTTGTCGGAGTTCGGAGGCTAGCGACTCTGCTTTGTCCTGTTGAGGGTTGAGTTATTCGACCAGTTGAAAGACCCAAAAGATGTGAATGATGTGCCCACCTTGCTAGAAGAGTAATGAAGGATAACGTCGCAGCCTTCAGAAGCCAGGGATTTCGCACAAGCCGAGCCAATCCCACCACTTGCATGCTGATGTCAGTCTGCGGCCTTTGTTACGTGCCACGATTCCCTGTACAAACCTGGCTCCTGTTACCAGTGCAAGACGGCCTGACAACTCATTGTCTACTGATTGAAGATGATACGTGGTAACCATTGTGTGCCGTGGTATGGCTGAGGCCAATAAGTCGAGACAGGTAAAGAAGCAAGCAAAGTGCAACTCAAACCAAGACGTAAGGTATTTTGCTTTCGGCAATTGACAGGCAACTCAAGATGTGAGTTCAAAACACAAATAAAAAGTAAACAACTAATCGGCAATCATAAACTACGTCAATAGTATGCCATGTTGGAACTGTACAATGAATGTCCCGCTTTCATGAGCGTTATTTCATTGTGCCGCAGCTGGCGGCAATTGATGCGGCTTTTGATCCAGCTACGCCACCAATAAAGGTCGGCGCTAATTGTTAGCACGTGGCTTCCATGCTAGCAGAAACCTTGAATGCTGCGCGGGGGTTTTACCCCGGAAAAATACCGCTTTTTATGTAGAATCAGTATTGTGATGATGCAAGTCAATACATATATAATCATATGCAGGGGAGGATGTGAGATTCAGCCACATCGCTTTATTAAAGCTCAAGCATGTCTTTATGGTCCCAAGATTGTGAATATTGACCGACATACTATTCCCTAACATGTAAACCGGGGCGGTTTGGCTGATTTAGAACTGCTACAGATCAAAAAATTGCCGTCGATGCAGTGCAAGTTCTGCCCAGGGCTCTCAATGTCAAAATAAATAATTCAACCAAGCACTGATGAGCGGGGGAAATAATTTTGACTCTCAAGGTAGCCAAATGCTTCGTCATCGAGTTCCCTCGTAACGCGTATGAATGGTTAACAAGATTCCCACTATTCCCGTCTACTATCTTGCGAAACCACAACCAAGGGGCTACCAGGCTTTCAGAATCGGTGGAAAAGGGAAACCTTGGTGACGACTCTAGTCTGGCATTGCGAAAATACATTGGGGGTGTAGAACAGGTGAGAAACTCAGTATGACACATTTAAAAATCCATAAAGCAGGTGTCTTAAAAGGTGGTACACGTATTATTCATCTCTTGTTTACGAGCATCGCCTCAAGGGTCAAACACGGAGCCAATACATCCTATGCAAAAACCTTACCAATGAGCACGTCCAAGTACAGATACGCAGCATAATGAACGAGATCCATCTTTTATCGAAGCACACAACCTATTTTCTAGTAGTACCGGCTTCCCAAAAGCTCCCTTTTATCTCTGTACATCTCTTTAGATCAGATTTTCTGAACATGGGTAGTTCCTCCTGCTGAGGAGTTACTGTCTACATGTAGTTATTATACCCTTCTACATCGGTGTCGTCAGATTCAGTCCCTTCTGGATCAGAATTTTCATCCAAGTCCACCGCATCTTTTGGTTTCTGGTCATATAACGGCTCAATCGCCCGAAAGGTATGTTCCCCGTCGTGAATTAATAACCGGTAATTGCTGCATTTGAAACAAAGTGAGAAGTTGTCGGGGCATTCCATGCATTTCGATGCTGTACCTATGATATCCTGTATGTTTCAAGATACGTTAGTATTCTACTTGTCTGTTGTCGGGGAGGTTTACCAACCACGAGGCAACTCTTGCAGGTGACATTCTTCTTGTCTCCAGCCTTGACATCATGCAAATCGTCATTCCACTCCTCCTCTTCACCCTCTTCATTGGTCCTAGTCCGTTTTTTAGGCTTCAACTGTTCTCTCAGAGTTGTGTTCCGATCTGAAAAGTTCATCAACTTCAGTGCCGACCACTCATCTTTCACGTCGAAAACGCAACCTCGGGCCCATACGTCTGCCTTCTCTGCGATTAGCCTAGTAATGGTGCTGGCATGTCCAGATCGCGCTGCCCATAAAAGCGGCGTCCAGCCGTCGTGGTCCGCGGCATTGATGTCCATGTGCTTCTGCGTCTCTAAAAGATATTCGACGCAGCTATTTGACGGGGATGATGCCGCAAAGTGAATGGGCATGCGACCAAAGCTGTCTTTTACATCAACCTCAGCGCCAGCCTCGACTAACAGTTTGATACCGCTAGCATGCTGTGAGGTACACGCAAGATGCACGGCGCGGCGGCGCTGGCTATCTGTAACATTCAACTGAGCCTTGCGTCGGATAAGAAACTTTAGCATCTTGATGCCGGTCGTATAATCGGTCCTAGTCATATCCGCTGCTTTTATAATGGGATAGCCGAATTCACCGCCAAGCTTATCAATTGGCACCTTGGCCTCATCAACCAGATATTTTACCATTTTTTGAAGCTCTGAGTTGCCTTTTATTCCCAATGCTGTATATAGCAATGACGCACCATACTTGGGATCAACCGCTTCGCAATCTGCACCTGAGTCAATGAGCAGTTTGACAAGGTCGACGGCACCTTTAGTCACAGCAAGGTGAATAATGCTACCAAAGCTGGGACTAAAGACATTGACGCTGGCCCCCTGATTTATGAGATACTTGGCAACGCTCAAGTTGCCTTCTCTGATAGAGATAGCCAAAGAGGTGAAGCCGTCATTGTCTGGCCTGTCAAGAAGGGCTCTCCCTTTAGCAAAGAGCTGAACCACATCCACAGGTGTTTTGTTATTGATCAGATGCAGCCGAGTCTGACCTTTCGTATTAACATAAGCTCCATCGATGTAGTCAGACTCAAAAAGGATCAGCTCAAGACACTGCACGATGTCTTTAGAAAAGTGATCCGCCTGAAGCAGGATGTCAACGGCATCCATACCGTTCTTGTTCCTAAATTTTGCATTGGCACCAGCCTTTAGCAGAATCTCAATACAATCAGGCGACTGATATTGGCAAGCAATTTGCAGCGGCGTACATCCAACATCTGATTCGACTTCCATATCATCGCCACAAACACGTTCTAGATTTGGCTTGGGATCATGTTCCAGGAGCGCTTTGATTGTTTTTGGCCAGCGTGATGCTGCCATATGAAGTATAGTTCCCCAGCTACTATAGTGTTCTATCGACACACCTCTTTTAAGTAGCTGTCGAACTATCTTCGGGTTCATGTATGCTGCAATAAGCGCATTCACACCATCGTGCCTCGCCCAATGAACATCAATGCTTTCATCTTGGAGCAAGTATGTTGCCAAGTCGTCGTTGGAATGAAGAATTGCAGCAAACAGTGGTGATTCTGACATGCCTCCGGTGTAATTTATGTCGGCATTCTTATCAAGGAGAAATTTCACAATATCTAAATCTCCATTTCCGCAAGCGCGTGACAGTGGTGTACTGAAAACACCACCATTCGGGTCAGCAAACTCAAACTCAACGCCGTGTTCAACCAGCATCGATACAAGATCAGCATTTCCTGTATTAATCGCGCGTAATAAGAGCTTTTCTTCTTCAGGAGGATGTGCATCCAAGTCTGGCTTTTTCTCCTGTTCGAGTAACAGCCGTGCGATTTCTATATTATTGTTTGCAACGGCTTCGTACAATGCGGTCCCGGCAGCGCATGAGACAAGCGGATCAGCTCCGTGAGTAAGCAAGACCCGAGCACACTCCAGGGCACCAAATTTGGCCGCAATAATCAGTGGCGGTTGCAGGCTGGTTTTGTCAATGTCATCCTTTTCGCCGCTGTTGAAATCAGCCCCAGCCCTGATGAGGATATCTGCTGCCTTATGCCTATGGTTATAGACGGCTATTTGGGTCAGCATTTGGCCTGAGCCATTTGGACCATCTGTATCTGCCAAATTTCCGCCAGCTTTCAAGACCATTTCGACAACTCGTGGATCACCTTTGTAGACTGCCAATGTGAATGGGGTGTCGCCATCCCTATCTTTAAAAGACAAATCTGCCTTGTGTTTTGAGTCCAACAGAACTTCCAATGAAGAAACGCAGTTCCGCCATATCGCAGTCATTGTTGGTGGGGATTGATTAAAGTCGCCGATTTCATTGATGTCATAGCCAGATTGTAGCATTAATGTAAGGACACTCTCAAGTCCAATAGCACTAGCTCGATGAAATAGATGCTTGGGCCATTGAAATCCTTCTAATCTCGGTATCTTCTCGACAAGAGCATTCAAAGTATCCTCATTGCCATTTCCGGCGCTTGCAAGTAGTGCTCTTTGAAGCTCTTCTTCATCCACTAAGACATGTTGTAGAAGCTTACGAACGGTATCACTCCGACCCATTCGGGCAGCTTCCGTGATAGCGAACCAACAGTTCTTGTTAAAGGGAGACTGGCCAGTTTCAGATTTGATAGTATCATCAATAAGATCCTCCAAACCAAACCCAGCAAACATTGGCAGCGTTGAGATATAGCCTCGTTTGGGCCGAGTGAACGGGTTGGAAAGAAGCCACAAGAGCGTTTCCCAGCAGCCACGAGCCTTCTTGTTGGCAAATAGTTGAAATACAAGCTGTTTGGGCTTATAGGGCCCACTTGCTTCATAGTGGCACGGCCAAAATCGAACTGCGTATCCTGCCATATTGGCTCTGGAGTGGGAAATCACAGCCGCATCGAGCGGTGTCTCCCATTCATTTCCCTCAAAGATTTCTGAGCAAGACTCTGTGATTGCGTCTTGTACATTCTCAAGTTGTAAGTAATGCAGACATATCTCTGCCATGGTGCCATTGATTTTGGCAGCCCGTTCTTCATCGCTACCTTCCACCCCTAATGCGGGGACAAGATAAAACGACAAGTGACTGAACTTAACATCGTTGCCTTTGACAGTGATGATTCCACATAGAGAATCCACTATGTCTTGTATGAAATATTCAGTATGAAGATCAATGAAACAAAGCTCCTGATTCGGGAAACAAAAGACTGTAAGAGCTTCCGCTAAGGACTGTAGGGACCACGGTTCTGATGCGTATTTAACCCAATTGAATACCCTTTGAGCCCTTTCTCGGAGCTCAGGGGTCAAAGAGGATACTATAACATGAACTGTATTCTCCGCTGTAGGAGGCGACATCTCGTTGATCCTGGTCGCAATCTCAGACTTTGGCCTGCCACGAGGGTAATGTTTAAGCCAATTTAAAGTGATATATCCTAGATGTGGTGTATTTTCACACTCTCTGAGCAGTATCTCGAGCTGTTGCTGAAATTCTCTGTATATCGGGCGCTCTTTAATTAGGCGCTTCATTTCTTCTTCAAGCACATTGCCCGTTTGTCCAATACTGTTGTTAATTACCGGACAATCGCCCAGATTGATTTGCAGGGTGGCAGGAAAATCTTTAACTGCCAAACCATCCCGCGTCGAACTGGACAGAATCAGCCGATATTCTGCCTCGCTGTAGCTCTGTTCCTCCAGAACGCGCTCTAAAAACCATCGCCGCTGCTCCAGGGGACACTGGTCAAAAGCACTAAGGAAAAAAGTGAGCTGATGTGTGGCTTGAAATCTCAATGTAGTATACAAGTGATAAAGATCTTCTAGTGACCAGCCACGTGTAACATTCAAGAAATTTAAATCTTGGAGAATGGATTCCTGCGAAAAGTCGTTCCAAAAATGCCATATCATCATGTTGATGAAGTATGTAAGCATCGAGGAAATGTTATTATATCGAGAGTCCCCTTGGTCAAATTCGAAATAGAGAATGGACTTCTTTATTTTTCTGGAACCATGCTTCGAATCATAGTGAGTGTAGAAAAGACGGGAAATCAGTTTGATGTCTATTAAAGAATTTCCATCGAGATAGAGATGCATGAGCCGTGGTCTCACGTCTGCCGTAAAAAACGCAAGATATGGTTTCTGCTGGCAAATCCAGCCTGAAAATAGTGTATCTGCCATCGACGGATTGAAACTTGTATCCGTGCTCATGGTTGGAGGCGCCAGGGAGAGAATATGCGTTTGCAGTTGAAGAAGCTGACGATTTATCCTGGTAACTAAGATTATAATCAGTTTCAGACGTAGATCTTTTAGCTCTACAAATCTATACTTACTGCAACCTTCTGCATTGAAAATGGAAGATATCTCATTGATCCAAAGCTCATTCCAATAATAGCCACGAATGAGATCAACATGATTTGTTACATCGAGTTGAATTCTTCCATAGGCTTCAAACGATTGTCCAATGAAGTGGGTATGTTGTAAGAATGGAGTGACTGAATTGGGCACATCGTCATATTCATCGCCTTCTGGGATGTTATTATCGCCTTTTTCACGCTTCTTTCTTGAAGTTTCATCCCAATTTCGAACAACAACGTTCAAAATGACAGCACGATCTAGGAGCTTTGTCTCTAGAAAATCTTTGTTGATTCTGTTGACCTGATACGCAAGTTTTCTAGCTTTTTCCAAGGATCCGAACGTAATGTCAGGACCTGGGAGTGAAAGAAGATGACGAATTTGCTCTGCGAGATCTGGTACGGATAGAACCTGGTGGGGTGTTCCTAGGAATATCTGGTGCTTAAGTTAGTACAAGTTCTTATACAAGACTTGTGTCGCCCAACTCACAATTGTCGTTGTCAATATTGCTATTTTTCCATACTTTTTGCTATTGGTTATGGCTCGACATAAGGCCTATTTTGATTAACATGTGCTAAGATGGGAAAGAGTGGAAAATTACCTCTTTCACAATAGTCCCTCCAAGATCATGGCAAATCCATATGATAGGGCGGTCTATCTCAGTCTAGCATGCCAACTGTCAGTCATTCCCTTCATAAGATGGCGTATTTAAGAGCCTACTTCTTCAAAACTTGCACGATCTTTGGAATAAGCCGTGAGGAGCCTTTCAGCATGCAGTCCAATACCGTCCACCTCGAATATGGCTGCTTCTTCATCAACCTCGTAGGAGTAATCCACCTCTCTGATGGATACATGTTTGAATAACTTGTCCTTCAGCCACCAAGTGCCATCTTCCTGTGTCCAGGCGGTTTTATAGTCGTCGCGTATACCGTGAACAGTGACCAGACTATGAATTCTGTCAGCTCGATATCCCCCCGGGCATCATGGAATCAACACCATACTCATAGCCGCTATAATATGAGCCCGACCAGCCTAAAGGATAAACGATGTCGAGTCCTAATTGACGCTCCTCAGAGATGCTATCGCCGCTTTGCGAAAAGAGATCTTCTGTTCGTGTCTCGGGGCTATCTGCTCGTTCATTTGCACCATACTCCTCAGGAGTCGGCGGCAGTTTCAAGTTAACGTCTGTCATCTTTTCTGAAATTCCACGTTAAAGTGCTACTACAAATGGATAACAAGAAGTCGCAGCATGCTTGGGATAGTCGGTGCTAAAATGTGCGACGCACTTCACGCAACCAGATTGCAGTCAGGTAACAAGAAAGTCTGACGCATGCAGCTACAATCTTTTTGCCACAAAGAAAATAGAATATCAAATGAATAGAGGCTTTGTTCAAAGAAAGAGCAGGGGCGGCTGCTATCCAATAACAAAAACGCTCCTTATCTTAACCCCGCTTGGTTCTCTATCCAAGTCGTAACACAACATAATTATCTCCACCTCAACGTAAAAAAAATTGGCAAATTGTGTGACACCACGGACAATGCAAACTTTCTCATTAGTAACCTTTTTGAGTATTTGCATGTGTGCGCAATCCTTCTGTGTTAAAATGCACTGTGCGCGAATAAAATCGACAGTTACACAGAGTGCATGTAAGCTACTCCAAGTGGACAAATGCTAGCCCTGGAAAAGCAGTATCTGATCAAAAACAGGACGAGACGAGACGAGACGCCAACTGACGAGCTGGTATATTATTGCTATATACAGGCTCTGAAACAATAGAGAGGGAGCTATGAGAGTACATCCTGTAAAGCACTACTTCCATATTCCATGTCTATCTAGGGAACAATTGGCTTTAACGTGACCCCTCCAAGTTCATCAAGATTGATGCTGCCCAACTCGTCATTGCTGTATGCCACATTCCTGTTTGGACGGGTCCCTTTGTCGCGAGAGTCTGGCTGGAATAAGACGGGGTCGTCTTTAGGGATCTTCTTGAAAAAGCTTTGAGCGGCCGTCTTGCAATCTGTCTGACAGGTAAAGGCGAGCCTACAGCGGAATATCTTCCGCTCTTTGCTAGATACGAGTATGGCGACCTTTAGCGAGCAGGGAATCCCCGTGGGTTGTGTGCGGTTCTCAGAGATAGTCCATGTTGCAATCCGGTTTGGAAGTCTGTTGTTAGGGGCCAGCATTCCGCCGGACAGCCTAATCGCATCCGAAACAGTCTTCGTTGTAGTTTTCTCCCATTTGCCACCTAAGCCGAGATTTGCAAACTGTTGGATACCGATGGTAGGATTGATTCCTCTTGTGAATGATTCGTCTTGTTTGGTTGGCATCAAATAGTGCGTGCCAAGGAACGAAATCTTTTCAACAGCGACATCGTCATCAGCCGTATCAGACTCAAACAAGAGCTCTATGGTAGGCTCGGAGATTCGACGCGAGCCCTTGGGCTGGAAGAACCATTGCATAACTATCAAACTCGCATAGTCGTTGCTGTCGGCGGAAATAGCTCCATACACAACTTTCTCCAGGCTGCAAGTAATGTCAATGGCCCCGGTTCTTTGAAGAACTTCCGCTCGATGGTATTGGTCCTCCGCAACATTAAAGATATGAAAGCCGCTGCCTTCTTCTCCCCCAGTCTCGTACATTTCAATGGGTATCTTTTCTTCATCGTTGCTAGAAAAGATATCGACGTCAAGGTTGGACATTCTATCACAGGGAACGATTTCGGATCGGTGATGAAGGTGAAAGGTTTCTGCCGGTCACTTCCTTACAAGGTAGATACTAGTATTTATAATTAATTCGGCATACTTTGATCTTATCTTGATAGAGTCGTTATGACTAATATGTGTACGGTCTGTGAGGAGTAAGCCGTAATAGCTTCGAGGTTCCTTGTGTTACACCTTACACTGTGTGCTTGGCCTCTCATGCGGCCATGAGGGGTGACCATCAGTATCCAGTAGAAATTGAATAGTCGACCCACGATACCGTGTCCCGTTCTCCATGTCCCGTTCTCCATATCCCGTTCTCCATGTCCCGTTCTCCATGTCTCCTTATATTCCATTACCTTACGTATTGTCACAGTGAGGGTAAACAGTGACCCCTACAGTCATGAATTTTGATTTGGACCAACGCTTCGACGATTTAGGATTGGACGATGACGGCGACTCTGTTTACACTGAGGCCGAAGAAAACGATCCAGAACCCTCCATCTTCATTGAAGCAAAGAAGGACATTAAGAACAAGGAGGGATTTTGGGATAGCAACGACGTTGACCAATTCTTCGGCAAATATAGCGACATTGTTGGACCTTTAGACAAGCCTGCGAACAATCTTTTGCATACGCTCGTCGACGTGGTTACGCACAATAGTATTACGCCGGAAGATATTCAGCTCCTTGTCCAACGCCTAGTCAAAGAATTTCCAGCTCTACTCGAGCATAAAAACGAGGACAAGTACAATCCCATTTTTATGGCTATCAAAGCGTCTCACTATCAGCTCGTCGACTACATGGTCAATGCATGTACAGTGATAAAGACAGGTACCTTGCATAAGCAATCACTTGACGTCGCTCTGAGAGAAAAAATGATAGAAGGCAAAACGTGTCTCCATCTTGCGATAAAAGAAAATTTCGATTCAAAAACCAGGAAGGTACTAGTCGAAAACGCCAGCGACGAGGCCTTAGCTATCCAAGATGATGTTGGGAAAACGCCCATGCATTATGCTGCGGAATACAAGCGCTGCACCGATGACGGTGCAGAACTCATAAAGTTGTTCATCGAGCGGGACTTAAAAGCCATGAACAGCTCAAAAAGCCCTTCGAAGACATTCCTCGATCTTCTTGACAACAGTGGCGCCTCAGTTTATTTGCTGCATCGTACAGAGCGGCTCACGGAAAAACGTCAGTCACATGAGCGCAACTCGCAAAACTTACCCCGAATTTCAAAATCTGTTGATAAACCTGTAGTCGGAGAGCTCAGGCCACAAGTTACTGCAGGGCCATCTAAGTCGGTGGCCTCGAGTAAGCCAGTCAGTAGCCAAGGAAATCGACTGAACCGCGACAACGCCAAGGATGTTGTCGGCGATGAGCGTGAAAAGAAATACCACAAGAAGAAAACCGAAGAAGCTGAAAGTTATAAGAATTCGGAACCACCTACGAAATCTGATCATATGAAAGAGAGAGTTGTTATCAGCCATGATGCAAACCAGATTCGATCGATCAAACCCAGTGAGCCAGATGAGAGCAAAGCACAATTGAGGGCATCCCCAGTAGCAAATACCATTGCGCAGCTAGAAACAATGCCTAATACACCCTCAAATTGGGTGGCCTCAGCGGGTTTGGCCGCTGAGTTGGGCCAGGAGGAAGAGAGGCCCGCTGCAAAAACCAAGCGTGATTCTCCCAGGACCAAGAATTCAAATAATATTCTACAGCGCCTGAAGCTGCACTACATGAGAACGAGAAGCACTGAAATGGTCATCTCCTTCCTATATGGTAACAACTTGCAAGGTGAGTGCAATAAGACAAAGCCATGAGTGGCAAACAGCGACTGATGAGCGCATCTCAAGATATTCAAGTTAGCTTTGACTATGATAAGCTACCTCGACAAATACAATGGTCCAATTTCCTCAGTCGCTTTGGCGCCGATTCTAATTCTGATCGCCTCAGATTCGATAGTGTGCTACAATATGTGACTTTCCCCAAAGTTCAAGTCCAAATCAAGGGACGTCATGCCGATCTTGAGCGGGAGGCTGAGGAGCAGTCTGGAGTACGCCAAGTTGGAGTTTCTGGCTGCAAAGATATGAAGTACTTCTTTGATTGGCTTAACAAGAAGGGTGTTCGACACATCATTACTTTGTCCGTGGAAGACTCCAGAGATTCTGAAGAGAAGGTCCACAGCGACCAAGTTATCCAGGAATCCCTTGAGAAATTTACTATTGAACATCTCGACTGGAGGAAGACTGACTTGGACCCAGAAACAATACTACATGTAGGCAGCAAGGCTACTATACTACATGTAGGCAGCAAGGCTACTATGGCACAGAATTCTACGATGTGCAACGAAAGGAGCATACAATCGATTCCTCAACAACTAAGACAGCTCTCCCTGAAATGGAGCGGCAGTAATTCCGTGCTTCGAGCCTGGAGTGAGCCAGAAGGCTTGCCATTATTACCCTGGCTTCAGAAAATACATTTATACAAACTTTCTTCTAATCTGGTACGTATATAACACTTTCCGTCGGGATCCTGTTGCTCTCTGCCAGCTAATTTAGGCAATAGCAGTACGATAGCCCGCATTGGATCCAAGCAAACGTGGAAAAGTTCAAAATAAGACTCAATGCCAACAGAAAGGCTATTCGAGATCGAGAGGTCACAGTCTGTGCCGATCAAAACAGTTTTTCTGATGATGGTGTAGCATTTGGCGACGTCGAGGTCGACATAATCGACTCAGACAAGGAAGCAGAGTTCGCAACCAGATCTCGTGACACTCCTCACTTCTCGTTAACCATCCCAAAGGGTATTAACTCACATAAGTGGCTGGATTCCACTATTAGGTTTGCAGCTGAGATGGAGCTTTTTTGGCGCAAAACGACTCTGGAGTTCAAATCTTCGAAACACAATCTGGACCCAACAAAAAAGATAGCTAGCGACGTCATTGTTGCCTTGATCGACGACGGTGTAGATATGTTCGACGCAGGCCTTTCTGACAGGGTTCTCGAAGGTAAGAGCTTCGACTTCCACGACGGAAAGGTCAGGCCATCATTTTCGTCAGCGGATGGTCATGGCACAGTCATGGCCAGCATGATATTACGGGCTTGTCCCATGGCCAAAGTGTATCCAATCCGCCTCAAAACGTATCCAAATTCCAATGGTAAGAGTAATATCGATGCGGACTACGCGGCTCAAGTACGTTTCACCCAGATTATTTTAATGTGTGGCTTTAACTCACCGGAATGCAAGGCTATCTTATCCGCTCTTAACAAAAAGGCTGACATTATCTCAATGTCTTGGACACTGCCAATGTCAGGTGACAAGAGTGGTTCGAGAAACCGATGTACGTCTTAAAGGCCTCTACTCCGTCTTTTAGAGACAGTCTGCTTGAAAGTTTTCGATACTCAAACAAAGCCATACTAACGCCTAAATGCATTTTCATCAGTGCATGATGCCCTGAAAAAG
Organism: Trichoderma atroviride; assembly: GCF_020647795.1. NCBI lineage: Eukaryota > Fungi > Ascomycota > Sordariomycetes > Hypocreales > Hypocreaceae > Trichoderma > Trichoderma atroviride. Next base: position 1,656,387 of record NC_089404.1, read on the forward strand.
GCCGTAGATGGCAAAGCCCTGATGTTCTGCTCTGCACCCGACGAAGGCAAATTCACGAAGCGTGATTATCCAAGTGGTCCATGGCGCGAGGACTTCTTCCGCATTGGCGCCGCGCGTGCCGATGGCACTGTTTTCGAATGGACACCAGAAGACGGCATCACGTACGTCCTACCAGGCGTTGATGTTATTAGAGACCAAGCCAGCAGCAACTCCTTTGGGTGGGGTTCGGCAGCAAGATTCACAAAACGTATAGAAGACTTCAAGTATGAGACTGGATCAAGCGTCGCGACAGCACTAGCAGCCGGCCTTGCTGCCATGATCATTTATTGCATAAAGTCTAGTATAATGAGCATGAAGATAAGGAATCAAAACAAATATCCGATCATGGGTGCTGCGATTGGTGATAATGATGCGAGTCTTATTGCTGCCCCAGATGCCATGAAACGAGCATTTGCTCGCTTGGGCAACGTTACGCCAAACAGATTTATCCAGGTCTGGGAGAAGTTTGATGAGATTAGTGAAATCTTGAAGACATTGAGAAGGGAAGAGTCGAGCCCGGAGGAGAAAGTCAAGTGTATCGAGCGATTTGTTGAATTTGGAAGTGAACTTGCAAATTCTATCCGGACATCTTGATATAGAGTATTCAACATGCCATCAGTCTAATAGTTCTGTACTGAGATTGCATTAATTCAAGTCAAATAAGATTGTCAACCCAAGTGTAATAATGACGAAGAAATTCTATAAATTCAGGTCCGTGACAGGCCAGATTCTCCTTAATCTTCCACACTGTTATTACATAGTTCTTGAAGTAAACTCCGCCATCCTTATGACTCTATAATTCTGGAAGATGGAGGCGAGATACCACCTCCAAAATCATAAAAGATGACCACAAATGTAGCCAAATGGAAAAACGCAATGGTGCAAACAGGAAGCCCGAAACAGCTCTCAAATCCGCTCTCTTACATCTGTTCATGTTTTCGTATTTGATGGCTTAAAAAGACCAGAATATACAGCCTACAATTGATGAACACTTTCATACGCCGCGCTGCAATCTAATCATGCTAATTGCAAATCATTGAGGTTAACGAACCAAAGCTCACCTATCCCACTTTAGGTCTGTAGCCGTTTTGTAACTCAACTAGAACAGGGTTGTTCCCAGCGTTGATCAATTACCGGCGGCGAAATTGTAACTCCGTATTATTAAGCATATTATCCAGCATTCTCTCACTGTTCTAGTACTCAAATTGAGCATCAGGTTGTTTCACAAATCAATGCAAGGGCCAGCATATTTGAAGATGAGCATGGTACCTGCATACTCTAAGCAGCCTTGTATATTCGTCGATGGATAACGCTACATGAATGTACTGTTCTCAAATATATTCACATTTCAATTGAGGATATCCGATGTCCCTTCTTTATGGAATTCTCAAAGAGGTTGATGTGTTCTAAGGCGGCTTCGCAATGCTAAATATCTGCCTGGAACCGAACCTTGACTTCGTGAGTTTTAGCCGCAAGCTCGTGCAAAAGCTTTGCTTTCTTCACATCAATGTTTTCAATATTTTTCTCTTCCATCTTACGCTTCCGCTGTTGCTCTGCAATGTTGGAAAATACAGGAATAACTGCAGCAATAAAATCTTCCGAAGAAGCGCTGTTGTTGCACTGGAGAATCTGTCGCACAACCTGATTCATTTCCTTCACATTTTCTTCGATCTCGTCATTGATAATTTTCGTGTTTTTTGCGGCAATATCACTCTCTACCATCAATTCTTGAAATTCAGAAATTATGGTAGGCGCCCGCTGAACGAGTTGCTCTTCAACACTTGTAGATTTCCCGCCACTCAGGTGTGAATTCAAAGGCGAAGGCTGTTCAGGGTTCATATTTCGCTCTCTTGCCTCGTTTTCAGACTCATTTGCTGTCACATCTGCTACATCGGTTTCATTCGGGGTATTCATTTCGTTCGGAACATCCGCTTCGTCCTGATTTGGGATGAGCGAACGGGGCAGACTTGAGTAACCAGACCTATCATCGGGTGGATCTCTCTCTTCCACATCATGATCGCTTCTTGACCGGATATCAAGGTCAACTACGTAGTCGATTCCTTGGTCATCAAGGGCAGAATTCTCTTCAGGAGACCAGGCGGTATCCTCAGATTCGCTCTCATCATCCTCGACAACTGTGATCTCATTCTCTTCCTCGTCATCAGAAGCCTCATTAATCTCGGCATCACTGCCATCTTCATTATCGCTTCCGTTCACTAATATCATCATTACTAGTATAAGCTAATCAGATAATAGAGCGGAGATTACAAACAGCAGGCTTTAAAATCAGATGGCTGGAATTCATATCTTGGGTTCTTTTGGCGGTCAATCCGATTCAAACGGTTGCTGCTAACTTCTTCATAAAGCCGAGCGATTGCGAGGCCTGGACGCTTTCTGGCAATTTTGCCTATTGCTCGCGCTCTTGCCTGTTCAATACGATCGAAAAACAAGACAAACTGCCACGGCGCGACACCAAATGCCTGAAGAGCATAACTTGCCCATGTTTCGAGGTGTCCAAGATCTTTGTAATACCCCCATGTTAAAATCCTCTCTAAGCGCTCTGGATTAAACTGATCGGAAGCCCAGAGTGGAAAGGGTCGACAGTCAGTGGGATGAGAAGTTGCAACATCTTCGTAAGATCGGCGTAGTTCTTGCCAAGCTTCTCTAAAACGTTCTGATGAATCTCGTAGGCTATCAAGTGAGTCAACAGCCTCTTTCGCTGTTGTAACTCTAATGTTAGTGGTGATAATTAGTGGAGATGTCATATTGGTCTGAGTGTGCCGCCGTTGCGGATATTATCAAACGTAATTTGCAATGCTTGACCAGTGGTTATGTGGCGGCCAAAAATAAACAAGAAAAATTCATCGGGTATGAGGCTATAATATGACTCTTTAAAGGGGGCAAACAGACAATTATGACTAGGACGATGTACCGTGAATGTTTGTGAAATGGTACATGTATCTATATGCATAATCTGGGGTAATAGGAAGTACTGAGGCACTGCAGCCTACAGACTTAATGAAATGTGACATGTAATTTAGATGGCTGTGCACCTTTGATGCCCATTCGCCAACAAATAGCAGAAGGCGACACTGTAACAGGGTAGACGGGCAAAGTGAGTCTAGGATTGGTGCACGAAAAAACTTGAGCTGACCAACAGCATAAAGTATGGGGTAATTATAATATATGGTGCATACGACAATGTAGCTTTCACACACCACCAGCAGTAGAAAACTCGGTATACTTTGGCATGAAGAATATTTCTGGCTGGGCGCTATATGTATTAATGCCTAGTATCTTCGCACTATAGTAGCATACAACCCACAACTGATCTCATACAACGCGACACTGCTATTCAGCTTCTCGAGTATTCACTGGCCTCGTGTGAGTTTTAGTTGCAATTTCTGCGCCCTGTTTCGGTTTCTTGGACCATATCCTTCTAAATAAAGTACTGGCTGGAAAATTCTCTGAGCTTTAAGGAGCGTTGGACTATTTGGTGTCAAACATCACGAGACACTTCTGCCCATTCAACGAGGCGATGGAAGTGGGGTTTCGGGATTAGCGAAACGCCAGCATCGCGGGTTTCATTGGTTCACTTTGAGTCTGCAGGCATCAAGGCGGGGAATTTACTTGCCCATTGAATATTCCCAATTCCGCTAAAAATCCAAGCCTATCTCCATCCGCTATTAGCCAATGGCTATGTAGATCATTAATCGGGAAGCCGACCGAGTCAAAATTACTAGGACTCCATCAAATAGAGTCAAGTAGTTGCGCTTCGTGCGCCTAAGCAACATGCTACGGGAAAGCAAAATAGAAGACGATTATTAACATCTACGTCCATTGTTTGTCTAGTTACTGGGCGGTTCACTATAACGATGGCGTGCTCTCAGACACGCTCTGCGAAACGGTCGTCAAATTCTCGTAAGACGGCGCCTTGTCTTGCGCCAATATAAAAGCACTGTAGACGGGAGCCGTCTCATCGTCCTCAATACGGCCGACCCAAAACTTCAGTCTTGTATCGGCCAGATGTTTGGGTAGCGGCTCAGCTCCGCTTGTATCGCTCACATTTATGAGTCGACTCAGCTCTGCGTTTCGTGTTGTGCGCAAAATGGTGGAGAATGATTTGCCATAGGACTGCGAGGCCTTGTTTATGCAAAAGAGTCCGATAGCAACAACTACTAGTGTTGCGAATATGCCGGTTCCGTAAGCAATATACAGATTACGTGGAATGTACACATAATTGTTCATGGTGTTCCATACAGTAACATTGCCCATATTCGGCACGGACTCGTCATTGCTGTTCGATGCATAAGCTTGCAAAACTCAAGACGCCATGATGCTTGGCGGATGCACTCACAGGAAATATTGATTTGAGAAGAGGCTAACTGTCACATTTGCGACGAATTGTTCCATAATTTGTGTCAACGCTATGTCAGTTGGCGGATTGGATGGGTCTGAAACAATGTTGCCCCACGAAGAAGAAATCAACATTGGCTGCAGTTCACGAGCCTGCATAAAAGCAGAGGACATGACCTGAGAGGTGGAATACAAGACACCCTCGTTTCTGCGAATGATTCCCAGCACTACATCGTTCAAGCCACGCATGATGTATGTTGCGGCGAGCTGGTATACGTTCGGCGGGTATTGCCGCTCATCAAACTCCGAGATGCCATTACCCCGTTCCATCAGCTGAACGTCGATTTCCTGAGTGCCGTTGGCAAATGTGAACTGGGCTTCATAAGTTGAATTATACAGGCCACATTCGATTGTATGTCGTGAGGCCGAATACGTCTCGATAGGCGCGTAGGGTGTGCCAATGACAAAGACGCGACAGTGATCCGTGGAAACCGTGTCTGCCGTGGGGATCTCGTCCTGTGAGACTGACGCATTGGTCGCGATTTGCAGGCCAAGTAATGCCTGTTGTTCATATGAAGTGTCCGTATCCAAGTTATCGCCTAGCTGAGGGACGAATCCAACATACACCATTTCGGTATTGCCTTCGTGGTTTATGGCGTATCTATAGATCTCATCGTACTCATCGCGAAAAGAGCTGCTGCCTCCAAGAGGCCCGCATGAAACTGAAGGGCCGTGAAAGCGCAGGGTGTAAGAGACTTTGGGAGCGTCGGAAAATGGCATCGCCAAAGGAAGAACAGCGCCTTGTGCGGCGACAGAGGACATGAGTCTGGCCAGGGCAATCGATGGCCCACTAGGTCCAAAATCCACTGGACTGTTTGTATACCTTGTGAACACGAAGGGCGAAGAAAAGTTCACCAGAGGCAAAGATATGCGGTGTATTGAAGAAGCCAAAGTCTCGGCCTGTTGGATTGTCAAGGTCGCCGGAGTGAACACTGCTATGATTGGGATGGCCCTAATGTAGAACAGATGTAAGCGGCATGTCCCTTCTGTGAAGGAATCGAACAAGTCGCAAGGATAGTGGTCTTACCATAGAATTCCAGCCAACACAACGAGTTCAAAGCCCCTCTTCCATAGTTGCCAGTTCAAAAAGGAGAAGGGATTGGTAACCACGTCAAACATGGCGTCAATGCCACTTAGATTGGCCTCCCGGGCTTTGAGTGTCCTCCAAAGCACTTGTACATAAGCAAGGCCAGCGGCAGCCGTTAGAAACATCCTGACACAAAAGGCCATGCCGGTACCAATACGGGCATTCCATTCTTGTTGGTTTTGGGTGCCGACAGTCTGTTTGTTAAGAGACATGTAGAAGAAATGATGTCCAACTGCCATCAATATGCCGCAAATGAGATTTCCGACCATCAAACCGGGCACGACCCAAGACGTCTTGGGGCGCGGCATGTTTTCTTGGAACTTTCTAACACACAAAAAGACTGAGGCTTAGATGGGAGAGCCAATCTGTGGCTCCGACTAGTTGTAAGTCGAGGTTCGCGAGTTGTTAATTTGTCAGTAGCACATCGCTACTTGGTAGCAAAAAATATTGATAAGTAAAAAATGTTCTCCAAGAATGCACTGGAGCCTGTAAGCACCCGGCTTGGTGAGAGGAAGTGATTGATATAAGTAAAGTCTTTCGTGCGTCGCCCTGTCCTCATATAAATATGCTAAAAAGCCTCATGAGTGCAGCTGCGTCCAAATTGCAACACTGCGCATAGGTTTTTCGAGACTTTACTGAGAATAGCAGTACGGATTAAGCAATACGAATGCTTCCAAATAGTGATCCATTTTGTCCTACAATTTCTCAGCCATGGCCTACCACAGGCGATATCCTACCAATCACGAGTTGAGATTATCAGCTAGAGACACTTCAACTATATAGACAGCGCGTCCACTCCTGCAGTTAGTCGATAGCCTCTCTCTCCATGTACACGGACTATCCTTGCATGGGATTGTATCTGCCAATTAAATTCCGCATACCCAGCACCTTGTGGGCGGGAGGATTGTCAACCTTGGATCCTGGCGGGTTCCGAAGGATGCGATGAAGCACAAGCATGGCTATGCTGAGAGTACGTGTGTTACCTACAAGCGCCCACATCTCTGAAGGACGCTATATATAGAACTGAATCTATGCAGATAGAAGGCAGAAAAACAGGGAACTAGAAAGTCTGAACATGTATAGACAGCTTACAGCTACACTCGTGGTGCAAATGGTCAGCATAGGTTCATACACACACGAAAAAAAAGAAAGGAAAAGAAGGAAAGGGGAGAACAGGAAAGGAAAGGAAATTGATGTTCAAAGAGGCCCAAGTCTCATAAATACGGCCATCTGCATTAGGTAGGTCAAAGCTCTGCTCGTATGCAAGAGCAAAGCTAGAAGTGCGATTTTCTCCGGTTGGCACCTTGGCAAATTTATCTCGCAGCTTTTCTCAAGAATCCTGCCATACTCTAAACGATATGAGCACATCGTTAAATATCAGACTACAGTACTTCATTTACCTTTATTTCATACATTTTACAGGACTTACTTGACCTGGCGATTAGAGCTGTGGCTGCCGCTTTTTCTTGGGGCTTGAGTAAGCAGTTACGGCCAATAATAGCTTCGGTTTTTAAAGCGATCAGCACAACTTGTAAGACTCATTAGCAAACACTCAATTTATAAAGCTAATTACTAATCCTTATATGTATAAAACCATCTAGGCATCTCCATCTCCTGGACGGCTTTTCAACATACTCGTCACGTCCACAACGCTTGCATACAGTGGCTTATTTGTTCCAGGGGGTCCACGCCCTGGTAATTACCTGCACCGAGGATCATCAAGTGATTGGGATACTTTTTAAAAATGTGGAGGGCGCGGCTGTAAGCTTTTGGCTGAGGAGTATTGTGTTCTTCCCATTGATCTGGTTGACCGTTTGCCCGATTCGTAAAGACGCTTTGATGGTCGGCATCAGACACGATGATGGTGCCGTTGATGCCACCCTCTGGCGTCCACACAACATATGGACTGCTGCTGGGCTGCACGCCATTGACAACAATGGGATAGCCATAGGCATATCGGAAGTCAAAGGGACTGTCAGAAAGCCTGTAGTAAACGGGGTATCCTGCACCAGACCACGAGTCACCACCTGGGAATTCGTGAACGAAGATCCATTTCTTTAGAGGCGGGACGTAGTCAATGACGGTCATTCCAGGACGATCAGTGTAAAGAGGATAGGCGACATCGTTGATAACATCGCCCCAATGTTCAAGATCTGTCGACTCTTGATGAGAAAGCTTCTGCCCATGCAGGGGATCTCTCTGGTCAGAATAAAATACGCCCACGGTATTGTTAAATGGGCTACACCCAATATCAGCTCTACAATTCCCCCAAGTAGCATGGTTGAAGAAAATATCTCAAACACTTACAGGATAAAAGGTTCCCAGATGCAAGGGTTTCCGTTCTGCGTGCTCGGAGCGCTTCCTCTAGCAACATTGCTGACAAACTCCCATGTCTTGCCCTTGTTGAAGCTGGCGTATAAGTCAATGTTTGTGCCATTGGCGCCAGCGCTGTTCCCGCTCGCGAGCACAGTTCCAGCTTTGAAGTGTCCAAGGTCAAAAGTAAGTTCGGCCAAAGCAGGCTGAGACCCAAAGCCTAAGCCATTGACTTGGTCTGTCAAATTGCTTCGCCATTCCCACGTCGCGCCACCATTCTCACTGGCAAATATAGGAAAATGCGGTGGGTGGTCTCCAGAATATGCCGATGTTGCAAGAATAGTGCCATCAGAGAGTTCAGCCAGTCTTGGATAGATGACGGCGTGGCTGTTATCTGGCTGAAATATGACCTTTTGATCATAGGTACTCCATGGTCTGAGGCTCGGCGATTTTGCAGGTGAGCCTCTGACTGGAAGAGAAAAGAGGAGAAAAAGTGGTTTGTAAAACATCCTGTCCGAGTCAGCTTGAAGCTGGAAGGAAAAAGCAAGGCTGTCAAACAAAGCTTTTCTCGCGATGCTTCTCATTGTTTTAATAAATTTCCAATACTATCCCCCTTGATACTCCACAGTCACCTTGTACACAACAGCAACTGCCGGAACAGACTCTTGGCAATACTTGCTATCCAATCATAAGCTGCGGGGAGATGAATTTATCCTTCAAATGCTCGGGTCTACTTGCTTTTAGCCGGCTCGGAACGCTCCGAGATCTTAATTGGAGAGCAAGCCCAGTCATTGTGGAATATCTCATGTATTGCATTGGGACTAGACAGGGCTCTGTATTCCCGATTTCATGGCTTTGCGGAGTGCATTTGCGGGGAAGTCCAGGTTCAGATGGGCAGATGCGTCACTTGATTTGTTTAGCCGTCAATGTCTGCTGATTTTCTTGGGAAAACATATAATTTGTAACTCCATAGCTTCAGACACAAAGAAGTCCAGGATCTTGATGGCTAATTTCTAGGATAAATTGGCAATGCATTTGGATCAAATTGTGGTCTATATATGCATCGCAGCTTCATTGTTCGGCATATAATCCGGCTTTCGTTTTATAACGGGATGGCAACTTTGTCCGTCTGTCAATATTAGAGTGCTTATTGTTTAATTGCCGAAGCGGATATCGGCACTAGCTTGGACTTCTCGCCAATCCTTTCACCAGTCCAAATCTATCAGCCTTGAAAATGTAACACGTATATTGTTCTAGCGTTTCATGTCATCAATTTCCCCATAGCATCTCCTTCATTGCCCTCAAGACTCTCCCAATTCTCCTCATTCCCCCACCGGGCAATTTCCCCCACAACCTCTCATTCATTATGCCCAACAGTTGTCCAATTGCCTCTAAGCCTCCACTCGACAATTCCCACTTTTCCAAGACTCTTCTAGAATCCTGTGTAAATGGATGATCCAAGCCCAAGACATCACATCTCCCTTTCACGCACTCTTGCATTAAATCAAGAGCTTCTTTCCAGCGACCGCGACTGCGCATTGCAACGGCCAAGTTATGCTTGGACTGAAGCGTATAAGGATGTTCCTCTCCCAGCATCTTTCTCTCGAGCTCCAAAGCTTCCTTCGCAAGGTCTTCAGCCAGTTTATATTTGCCCAGATCCTGATATATTGCTCCGAGCTGGGTTATACTCCGAAGGGTGTCTGGATGGTTCTCGCCAAGCGTCTCCCGACGAAGATCCAGAGTTTGCTGGTAGAGATCTCTGGCTTCTTCGTACTGGCCCAGGCCCTGACATGTTGCTGCAAGTGATCCTATATTCCAAAGTGTCAATGGATGCTTCTCGCCAAGCACCTCCCGTTGGAGAGCCAATGTCTTCATCTTAATAGGCTTGGCTTTGGCATAAAAACCCTGATAGTGGTATACCGCTGCAGTTGAAGCCAAGCTGTGAATCGTATCAATGTGCTTCTCTCCAAGCACTTCCTCCTGCAATGCCAGAGTTATCTTATATAGAGCCTCGGCCTCCTTGTACTGACCATGGCTTTGGTAGACGTTCCCAAGCCAAGCCATGGCCCGAATAGTATCTGGATGCTTCTCTCCAAGTGTCTGTCGCCGAAGTTCAATTGCTTTTTTGTAACAATCTTTGGCTTTCTCGTGCTGGCCCTGGTAGTGGTATGCCTCTGCAAGCGAAACGATACTATTAAGCGTCTGTGAGTGTTGCTCTCCGAGGGCTTTTCGTCTTAGTTCAAGCGTTCTCAGGTCCACAAGTTCCTTCTCTCTCCATCGTCCTCGATCATACAAATATCCAGACGCTTTGTTTAACAGTTCAGAGGTGTCGGCCTCCCTCTTACTTTTTTCTGCCCAGTCGCCTATTCCTATAGCATGAGCCAAATACCTCTCGCACCGTCCCCACGACTCTGGCTTTGAAGTTGGGAAGAGCTTTGACAATGCTTGCAAGGCAATTCTTGTGTAATATACTTCGTCACTTTCTTTTTGCATCAAGGGCCCTTCCATAGCTGCTTCCTGAAGGCCTCGCATAGTTGTCCTGTATCTTGCTGCCTCTTGCACAAGCTTATGCATCTCGTAGCTTGGACTACCATCCTCAATTTGGCGCATCTTGAGAAATGAGAATTCTTGCAGCCGCCTAATTGCTGACAACACTTCCAGCTCTTCTAGCTGTCTAGTCGTATCTTCATTGCTGCACTGGCTGATTTTGACAAGCAGCTCGTGTGGTAGGTTTTGGTTGTCTAGATAAGCGATAATATGAAGAACTTGGTATGCCATTCTGTTCTCACTTTGGATTCGTTCCATTGAGACAGTCCATGTGTCGAGTACACTGTTAGGCATTTCGGGCCTTCGATGTCGGCTGAAGTCAGTGATCTTAAGGATATCCCATCGGCGTTTGCTTTCCCGAAGCAAAGACAGGTACCTGGATGCATTCATATGCATTCGTTTCATATATGCGCCAGCTTGAGAGATGGCTAGCGGAAACCACTCCAGTTCCCTGAGTAGCGTTTCAACATCTTCAAGTTCTTCGGCAGCTTTTTCATCTCTCATTGATTCAAGAAGTTTGATAGCTTCATCATATTTCATAGATGTAACCTCGATTCCCCTTTTTGCGCCAACTAGCGTGCCTATAATATGGGCATCGCGACTTGTCCATAGTACTGTTCCCGTAGGCCCGTTTGGGATATACTCGTATATACTGTTCGAAGCTTCATCGGTTGATATTCCAACGCCAAATAATTTGAGATTATCCGCGTTATCAAGGATAAACACCCACGATGGGCATGCCTCGATACCGTTACGCACAGATCTAAGCAGAGCATTCCCATCGGCAGCGGCAGTTTGGTCAATGCCAAGTTTGCTTGCAATTGTCTTATAATCGTGTATAAATGTCGCTTTGCTATCGGCATGTACCCAGAATACGCTGCATTTGTCGGTTTCGCTTCGTCGGTACGCGTAGTCGAGGGCGATCTGGGTTTTTCTAAGTCACTTGGTTAACAACGTCCATGTACCATTTTGCTTCAACGAGAACTTACCCTGATCCTCCTAGTCCCCAAAGAGCAGCACTGTGGAACTTTGATTCCCGTGGAAGAAGTTGATCCAGTTGCTTCACCAAGTCTTGGCGGTGGATCACATCCTCGTTGCGGGGATATGGAATGACATGAGTCGGTTGATCAACTCCGGGTGATGGGGCGTGTGTCAGATGATAATGGATATCACCCTGGCTGATGACGGTGTGGTTTCCAAAACTATTATTATTAATAGAACGCTGGTGGGACGTTGGGTTGCCCATGGCTTATGATAAAATGATATTGAAACCGACACAACTGAATAGTACACATCTTGAGTCGATTTTACAATCATCCATTCCTAGAGTATATAAAGCCAGCCAGCTGGCATGTAAGGCAGCTTTGGGTCGCATTGGTGGGAGGCGAAGCTGAGAGTGATGCTGCAAGTGAGACTTGCCAAAGGATAAAACATCCAATAAGCCACCTCTATAACAGCATGTGTGTGTATGTCGAGCTGAAATAAGCTTTGATCTACGTAGAAAACATAAAACCGGTTTATAGAAGCTGAAAATTTATGACGATAGGCCTGCTTGGAAAGCTGGGTATGACATAACGAAAGTGTTGGTAAGGGTATATGAAGCTGGCTAGCTGTGCGCTTTTTGCATTAGGTGTTGAGTAGGAACTGAAGGTAAACTTGTTTCGCTAAAGACACTAGAGATATCTTCTTTATGATTATCTAGAGTACAGAATTTCCAAATCTCATTTCGTAGCTGCTCGGTGGACGAGCTCGGTGGACGACTGACTACCGTCAAGCTTACAGTGAAGCGGATTGCTGACAGAACAAAATAATTCAAAATCTCTAGATTAGCAGCTTACTTGAGTAACTCAGCAGGTCTTTTATACTGGTCTACAATAGCATTTAGGCTTTAAAACTAATGGGTAGTGAGAAATTTGAGGTCCCGTCAAGTTCATCCTGATTGTTCAATCAACTCTCTCGCCAACTACTCTTTCCTACATCTCAAACCGTCTCTAACATTTTCCGACGCCCAAGCTCAGAATCTCTCTTACACACTATATCTGAAATAGATGTTCTGCCGATCCGTCATATCAGCCTCGCCGTTAATTTTGCCTTGCTGTGCTGATTCTTCCAGCGTCATTCCCATATCTTTAACCATCTTAGCCCGCCGCTTGTTCTCCATAACGTCTGGTTGCATTATTAGTGGAAACCTTTACCAAAGGCAAATCTTAGCTAGAGAACTCACAGTAAAATCGCCAGGCGATGAACAAAGCGCAAACCACCCCATACATGACGCCGCACAAAATAATGGCAGGAATGTATCTAGGCGCCCACTCGGCTCGGAAAGTCTGGACACCAATAGCACCTCCTACACAGTACGCAATAAACATGACTGAACCGATGACGGACTTTTTGGTTCTCCCAGCTACGTTGGACGGCAGCAATGTCCACAACAGCAATCCAGTTAGGCGGCTGGTTGCGGTCATCATATAAAGACCCCATCGAGTCCACAACATGCCTTCCGTAGGCAATAGGCCCAGGGCCAGCATGCCAACAAAGGCAGGGATAGTTGAGACGATCATGAAAATAACTAAAACACTTACAGTTAGCATAAAGAATGAATATTGAGTTGAGATGCCGTATACTTACATCTGGTATGGGGCCATTTTAATGTCAGGGCTCCAATGACCAAGTACCACGTTATGCTCACGAGGTCCAGCGGGATGATGCACTTGACTATGGTCTCCAAGTTGCTAAAGCCAAAAGACACAAAGACGAGGTTGCCAAATGCTGCCGTCCCGCTATTAGGTACAGAATTCGCAATGTATGCGAAAAAGAAGAAGTAGAGTTGCGGATCTCGAAACGCATCTCGAACCTGGTCCCAGTGCCATTCATACTTCTGGCCTCTATCAGACCCAGTCTGGCTGCTGGCAACTCTGGCCGCTGCAATGCGTTTCTCTTCTGCCGATAGCCATCGAACTTCACTGGGCGTTCCCAGAAACATGAGGGCAAGAAACGAGGCAACAATCGTCCATGACCCCAGAAAAACACTAATCCATCGCCATGGGCCAAAGCCGCTTGCGTGTTTCTGAGCAGCACTGCCAATGCCATACATTATGAGCTGCGTTATGACATCCAAGCCGCTGTTTGAAGTGCTCCATATGATGGATCTCATGGGATGCTCCCGACTGACATAGAAAGAGCCTGTGAGGAGGACTAGAGCGGGAGCAATAGTACACTCGAGTAAAGCCTGCAGGCAACGCAATACTACGAGCTGAGCAAAATTTTGAGCAAATGCCATGCAGAGGACGAAGATTCCCCAGAAGAACAAGGCGATAAACAATGGCTTGTTCACTCCAAAGCGTTGCATGATATAGTTCAAGGGAGCTTCGCCGACGAGATAGGAAAGATAGAACGCGGTAGTCAGCCCTTTAAAGCGAAGTTGTCAGCTTTTGTATACATATACTCCAGCTAGTCCAAGGTGGAATATATGATGGGCATTGCTTACACGAAAATTGCTGGCCAACAAGATGGGTGTCCTTTAGTAGGCCAAAAGTCGCTTGCGTAGAGATAGACGCCTTATCAGCCGATTGAATGCCGCAACAGAGCCACATGAACGGCAGCAGGAAACGGTCAGCTTTCCGGAGGACGCGTTTATAATCAGCTTCAGTATACTCGGCGTTGACGGTATCAAAGACAACATCTTGAGCCTCATCAGCGGAGGTTGTGTCAATGGCTTCTGCCGACTTGACACTACTGCTCATCTTCTGGTCCGAAACCATTTCCTTGGTGTCCACTGGCGGCGTCATGATGCTAGATTGCAAAAGGATAAAAGTGACAGAAAATTTTGTATCAGAAACTTGTTTCTTCACGGCCAACAGCTAGTTCAAATACTTTCTGCTGTCATGATATCAACGTCTTATTTTCTTTCTCTTTTTCAGGGGGGCCTACTCAGCTCCTCTGCTTTTTACAGATAACAGATGCCACCATAGCCTCCCTTACTGACCAATCTCTACCCAAAGGAGAGCTTCCACGTGAAAACTCGCATCGGTATAACTCATTCAGCAAGGCTGGCCGAAGCCCATGACTCAATAGTGCATGCAGGCGAGGTTGGATCAGTCAAATGAGGTACTATTGCTTTTACGAATCCCGTATCATAGAGCAAAGATTAGGCTCATGGTATAATTCATTGTATTGTTTATCTGTTTTTACACAGCCATGACGGTGAGCGGCAGGGTATAGCGTATGCGCTTGTTTACTCTCCCCCTGTTATGGAGAAATGGGGGGCTGCGAGAGACGGATGAATGAAAGAGATCAGCGACTTGAGTCAGTTGATGTTACTTTTGGTGTCTTGTGCATGGGTCTCAGGCCTGTTTCCACAGACAACTGTCCATTAAGATGTCTATTATCATCACATTTCCTAGATGTAAGCAGCGCTTACATCGCATCCAGTGTTCAGCTTCAGCTTTCAGCTTACATTGTTCACATCGTTACCAACAGCAGCTCCCGTCTGCCATTCCTCCATCGTATTATAAGCCAACCAGAAAAGCTTAAAGTCATCCTTTGGAGACTCCCAGACTCATTTTCCGGTCAGTTGACCAGTGGCTTCAGGGTCCGGGGTATCAGCTTGCATCGGCAGTGACATCGTCTCTACCGCAGCCTGATGCAGCCTATTTGAGAAACAAATCGCAGATGCCCATTGGTTGCACGTCGATGCTACCCAATCGCATACAGATTGTCTTCACCAATGAGCGCATGTTATTTACTTTTGTCGCCTCACCGTAGCCCCCACGCCCAGGCATGAATGATGAAGCAGGCATTTGGAACAGCCCCGGGAGCCTGATGACATATCTCCCAGGTTGAAGCACCAGGGTCATTTCACAGCGTGCAGAGAACGTGCAGAGAGAAGACGTTCTCATTGGAGAGAATATTAGCCCCCAAAACTGCAGGAAAATTCTGCGAGATTCTTCTGCCCAGGCGCCGAAGCTACACGCGACCACATACGATAATGGTAGGGTTCCAGTAACTGGAGAACAGGTGTTATACTATAGTAATTTTAGATCAGATGGTTATTAACATGAATCCATTAAAACATTATTTATTTTCTTTTTTCTGTTCTATTATATTCGACCTTTAATTGTCTGCTAAAAATCTTAATATGCAACAAACGTTATTGAGTCCGATTTGTGTGGCTGTGGTGGTTGGACGTGCTATTTGAAAATCCAACGAATCGAAGCCGCCCGATGCGGCAACCGTCATTATATCATCGCATTTGCCACCGCACGACCTAAAACATACCCGGATGCCTCTATTACATTTTCTTTTTCTGCTTTTTACATTCCATTAACTAGATCTGAAGCGACATGGAGCTTTAGGAGTGCACTCGCATATACTAGAGGCATAGACACAGTTGCAGCATGTAATTAATTCATAAGCGTGCTGATGAACCTCACTGGACTTGAATTCGGTTAAAGAGCATGATTCTACGTAAAAGGGCGTTTTACTGGGTGTCCATGTTGCGAGTGACCTGGCATTGGCAAAAAAGTATATTCTAATAGTTTATGCTGCAATGCACTCTCTATTGCAAAAGACTGTTGATTTGCTTAACTTTTTTATCTTTCAATTCCACTTTTAAGCAAATAAGTCCCAATCATTAAGATACTTAGTCTTTCATTTCTAAAAAGAAAATGTCTACATTGCTATAGCCACTAGCTACCTATGTATAATCAGCAACTACAATTTACAATTCCGCATGTGCGAATCATTCATAAAATTTCTTGACCAAAACTAATTACAATCCCACATATTGTGTATCTCAGTTATCAAACAGAAAATGGAAAACATAGCACTTCATGCGAATGAGTTGCTATGGCGCAATAATCCTCATGTACTGCGAAAATGCGTGGGCGATACTCTGGCGGGAGCCCAATTTTAGGCTCCTGATTCCACAGAATCCACGAATTATCTTTGCTCATAGTGAGCTCAGGCGCCTTGTTGCTACGAACCAATCCTCTCGTGCAAGAAAAGTAAGCGGAAAGCACAGCGAACGATCCCACCATTTCGTCTGTCATGGAATACTTCCTATACCTAGGTTCCTTGAAACGAGAAGGGACAATGTTCCTCTCGTGTTTCACGAGGGTTTGGGTGAGCTTGCCCGTTGATGCATCCCAGATAAGGAGAGTGCCATTTCTCAATATAGACCCTAGTTGCTTGTTGGTTGGAGAGAAAATTAACATCGCTATACCGACATGGAACTTCTCCCAACCACTTAGAGTGACAGTCTGGAGACACTTTCCTGTCGCCAGGTCCCAAGTGTTTAGGATGTAATCAAAACCCCTTTTATCGTGATAAGTGCGCCGTACGGATGCTAGCGTACTACCGTTGGAAGAAAATGCCAACGCGTCGATGGTTGTTTTTGGGTCATTCTTGCCTTTGGAGCCTGTGTAACTATAATCATATTTCGCTGGAGTCAGTGTCTGATGACATGCGCCTGTTGCCGCGTCATAAACGTGTATAGTGCCTTTATCATCGCTTACTGCCAGCCACACACTGTCCAGTGAAATTGCAAGGGCTGTGAGATTCGATGATGCCCTCCACGTCCGTAGACACTCGCCTGTAGCCGGGTCCCAAAGTTTGGTACCATTGTAAGAGAGCGAAGCCAGCCATTTGCCACTGGGTGAAAACGCCATTTCCACGATTGCGTCGGGGCGGCTTTCAGGGCTCTGTAGAGGCGCGCGGGCGGCCATTTCCAAGACCTTGATTGTTCCGCTATGCGCTGCCAATGCCAGTCGCGAACCATCAGGCGAAACGGCCAAGGCGGTCGTAGAACTTGCATGACCGGTGGATGCCCAGCGATATTTACCACTGGCAACGTCCCACACGTAAATATCTTCGTCGTTTGCTAATGCTAGCCGCATGAGGCAAGGTGAGAATGCCGCTTGTTTCAACGTTTCATCTGAAGCTTTATCTGGAAAGTCAAGTGTTTGCCAGAGTCCAGTGGTAAGATCCCAGACACGGGTTATTTTACAGTAATGGCGTGCAACCAACCGCATACCATCAGATGTCAGATAGAAAAGCAATGCGTTTAGGTTTACTCTGTGCTTCAGCATCGCCTGCGTGTATTCTCCAGCGGCAAGATCCACAACTTTGAGGAGTGTTGATGTTTCCTGTTTGCAAGTCACAACTAGACGTGCGCCGAATGTCTGGTTTGTGAAATATGGCACCAGCATCCAGTTGGCCGGATCCCAAGTTCCGACACTGCCATTGATAGCACCAAGTGCCAGTTGTACATAACCGGGTGAAAAAAGTACGTCGTGAAATTGGTCTCCCGACTGACCGAGATAGGTGTGTAGGTCCACGTTTTTGGCTATATCGTGGATCTTGAAAGAATTAAAGCCCAGGATGGACAAGTGTGTATCTTCGGTAGCAAAGGCCACCGACTTAATGCCAATCTGATAGATCTTTTTGAGGAGAGATCCGCCGACAAGATCCCAAATCTCAACACCGTCGAGGCAAAGAAGCGCCAGCATATTACCGTTTGACGAAAAAGCTGCGCTAGTCGCAAATTTACGTCCCTGTAAATCTTGCACAAGCGCTCCCGTCGCCAAGTCCCAAACTTCGATAATCTCATTCCGTATAATCGACGCCAGCTTACTATTGTCTGGTGAAAACGTTACAAAATGAATCCGTCTCTCGTGGGACTCGATGGTCTGTAGGCAGGCGCCCCACTCTTGTCGCATTATAGGTTTGATAGGCATCCACGTCGGAGATTCTGCTGCTTCAAATGTCTTCCTAAGTCTGCTCTTCATCGGGCTGAATACAAGGGCCGAGATATAGATCTGCGAAGGAAATGCCTCGATCATGGCCCTATTCTCGGAGATGGCTCGATAGAGATCTTTCGTAAGTTCGAGTAATCGAGTCTCCTCGTGTTTTCTCTACCCCGTATGTCAGGCTGAGGCTGGTCCCATAGAATTCACCTTGGAGAGTCCACTTACCAAACTATCAGACTCCATTGCAAACCCCGTGACTGTTGATGTCAAACTGGAAAATTGAGTCATACTGCTTCTAGTTGAAGCAGACGACACACATCCTTGAACTATTTCAATCTCACTCCCGGAGCAGCTTGTGATCAAATCATGAAGCTTCTGAAGAGCTTCAACTGCCTGAGTTGTCGGTTTTAACCTCATCATTGCTTCCAGCCAATATAAATATTTTTCGTTAATGAAAATATGAAGTTTTTCATGATTTTTTAGGCACTCCCGAAGCCGAGATTGTTGAAATTCACAACTTTCAACTAGATGTTCAACCCAAAATGTACAGCAATATTCTATTGATGTTGAAAGGGTGGTACCCGATGGAATAATCTCATGTATATCTTCGGATACCAGTTTCGCGAGATATTCATTACGCTTGAGCGTTTTGTTCATTTCGGAGATCGAGATGTCAAACATTGTAAAATGCTGGCCGGCAATACCCGAAGAGAAAACTGTTTTATTCGCTTCCTGAACCATGTAGTCCTTGACGGATTGATGAATAAAATAGACGGTATCATTCGTGTTGGATATAAAGGACCCACATGCTTCCACGAAGCCTTTGACGCTATGAATGTTGTATTTGCCCTCAAGGCGTCTCAACGTTGGGCTGATAAACATGTATAGTTCTTCCATCAAAAGAGGCCGTTTAGCAGCCGTGACAGTCGCCAAAGTAGCCAGGCAAGCGCGTTCATTGGCCTTCCAGCGCTTCTTAGCACGCCTCAAAATTTCGTCGTAAAGTTCTTTTAAATCCTCGGGCATGCTTTGCAGTACAGCTTCGACGTAAGGATGGCTCGCATTGCGCAACTCTTTAACAACGAGTGTTACCCATAAAAAGGTACCATTTGCCTTTGCGTTTAGTAACTCTGCTGTTTTATGCCGTAGTTCTGCATCATCTTTCAATGCATAAATATCCTGAATGCAATGGCTAATATATGTTTTGACCGCACTGGAAACGTGCTCTGAATTTTCTCTAAGCTCCAGGATCAGTCTCTGGTGCTCTTCAACCGCACAGAGACCGCGTTCCATCCATGTTTCATTTCGACTAGATAGTAGCCACTTGACTCGGCTACTTGTATCCACGATTAGGTTGAAAAGAGATTGTAGAGACTCTTCATGCTGACACTCGTCAAGGGCGTCAATAACACAAACAGGGTCTGTAATGCAGGGGTCTTTTATAACACTTTTGAAGATCCTGCACAAGGCAAATCGTTCGTTATCTCCTTCCAGAAATTCATCTGGTTCGTTCATGTTTTCTTGTCGAATACGCGAAAGAAGCTTGGGATATTGACAAAGGAATAGATAGATTAAGCCTCTGATAATCGCTGTAGAGGTATTAATCTTATTATCGGTACCTTGGCAAAAGAAGTAGGCCAATCTCCCTTGTATCTTTGGATCTTTTCCAAATTCTTTAATAATTCCACAAAGCAGCATTGTCTTGCCCTTTCCGGGGTCTCCCTTGATCCATAAGACGCCACTATTTTCGATGATATACCACTTCGTAAACTGCTCGTGCTCTAGGATCCAGCGATATGAGTTGTCCAGGAGGCCACCCTTGGATTCCAAAATTCGATTTTTGTTATCAATAGGATTTGTTTTGCTGAACTTTCGAAGAAATGCCTTATCGGCAGCAGTGGCAGCAGCAGCAGCAGCAGCTCCAGAATTAGTTAGTATGGTTAACGTTGCAGGGGATAGCCAGGAGCCTTACCGGCATCGAAATTATTCATCACGTTGGTAATATTTCCCTGGATTATCCTAGCGTGATCACCAACAGTATTTCCCGAGAATATGCGCGATTCTGTCATTTTGAAAAATATGGTTTGTCGTCTGTCGTGAGTTCAAACCCGGCGTACTACAAAGAACGTTTTGTTTATGCAGGAAGAGTATTGATTTCGGCCCAGCAGCCTGACGGTAATTCGAACTTCCCCTCACAGATACAGGCCAATAGCATTCGGACACGCTGCAACCAATAACGACACTGCATCTGCGGAGTTTTGGTAACGTAGGCTTTACATGGGGCTTCAACTATCAACCCAAAGGCGGGGATCAAATCTCCTTTTCTATATCCATACAACGCCTAATGGAATGTCAACACCGTCCACATTAATGATCTTTGTTGTACAGCCCGAAACCAGAAATTGAGCAATCCATATCTTTAACTTCTGTTGCCCCAGGTCTGCATCAAATAACCAGTACTCCAGCAATATTATAAGCAATATTATGAATTGACCTCTATATCTTCTATTATAAGCAGATTATTCAGGAAACTTAAGCGCATACGACCATATTAGTGGAAAACTCGGGGTCCCGTCAAGATCTTTTCTTGAGTTTGCTATCTTCCATTTTTTACATCCCAAGACTCTTAATATGGGGTAATTTATTAAGACGCTCGCTTGGATGCTTACTACCTACCGCCATGGATCAAGTTGAAAAAGGTCCCTTGTGGCGAAGATTCCCGTTCCGGTAATAAGCACCACCGAAGGAGGATACGACACGGGTAATGGCCCGATCCCAAGAATAAATATCTCAGACCAAGAGACCCAAAAAGTCGACGAATCAAAATCGACGCAACCCACATTCGAGTCATCAATTCGGCATTATCGAATGACGTCCACAGGTGAGGACATTGATGATGTATTATTCATATATTTAAAGGTCAATGCTCTGTGATATCAACCGTCCAGATCTTCCGCCACATTTCCATCTTCTCCTCGCATTTGCCGCCACCAGCTTGAGGTGTCTTTGACCTCATCGTCTTTGTTAAGTAGGAACCACCATTTTCTTATAAACCATGGTTTTGCTTCCCAACTTCTCATATCCCAAGGTACTCCGCTACCTCGAGCCCCAATTCCATTGTCAGCGTTTCCCCAGCAGGTCAAGCCGCCTGATAACATATCATTGAATAATTCCTGCTGGTCCAGCATACAAAGGTTGTTGGTAGCGAAAGCGACTGCACGCTCTCTGAAATGAGGAAAAATGATCAAGTCGAGGTATGAAGCATGTGGTTGAGAGAGTTGAGTCAAACTAGGTCGAAGATGTGGCTTTACAATTTGTTCAAAGTAGTGCGCTGCATTCTGTATAGAAGTGGCATTAGCGAATAAATAAAACGGAGAGGGTCTGTCATTAAGATAATCTTCAGAGGTAACGCCAATTGATGCCGCGATTGCTAGAGTAGCGGCCAGAAATGTCATATCACGTAAACGGATATGATTAATTAATAAAAACGGCGTTGGTGGGAGAATTGCATGCCGTTCTTTCTCTCCATGACCTTCAGATACTCTAGTCTGATATGACGGCATTGGCGTGGCCGAAAGATGACTGTTCGACGGCATGGAGAATGGTGTTAACAAATGACTATGCATCTCCGATGCAAGGGAATAGTCACTTGGAATAACAGCTTCCAGCCCTCCAGAAAAAGTCAGATCATCACAGTGCCATTGGTCGATACTGATTGGGTCGCCCAGCTTTCTTGTGCATGGCAAAGTGAGGGTGTCATTTTGGCGTAAAGTATTCTTTACATCTTGCCGAGCCTCATCCTGTGTCTCAAGTAGTCAGAACAAGGAAGACAAATTATTAGTCACAATTCGTGACAATTGGCTGATCCAATTCTTGAAAGAGTATAGGTGGGGCTACATTAGATAGATTGTCAAATGGCGTGGCCACCTCGGAGGAATCTTCATCACTATGGGACGCTGTTCTTGTTGATTCTTCAGCGAGTTGTCGTTGCTTCAGTCCTATATCAGGAAAAGGCACATGAGATGACATCCGTGACAGGAAGAGTATCATACATACTGTATCGCGCCTGAGACGCTCGATTCTGCGCCCTCCTAGCTGGAGTAAGTGCACGTTTTTTGGCTACATGTGAGCGATTTGATGTAGTTGTCCGGAACACAAGCTCTGCCCCAGATGATTTTGCAGAGTTGCCAGCTCCCGTTGTCTCAGCCATTGGCGACAGAAAAGAAGTTACACCAGAGAGTCTGCAGATTGTAAATCGCGGCTGACAGAATTGGTGAATTGTAGCGCAATTTGCGATGCTTCCTAGCAGCCCTTTACTACCTCATCCTCAGGGTGTGAATATTTACTATTCATGCGGTGTAATGACGCGTGAAATCGGCTTTGGCTCGAGTTACACGGAGCGAGAATTAAAGGCTACACTAAGAAGGCCTGAACGCTAACGACTTATAATTACGTGTACATGATTCCGCGTTGAAGGCACTTGGCCTCCCACGGTTACCAGCCACAGTACGCTAGCTGTTGTCGGGTCTGTTCAGTTTCTTTCTTCTAACAGTTGTACCACTATAGGCTGAATATTGGTGATGTACGGTAACGCGACTTTGCTGCTATGACTTGTGTTTTATTCCTACACCGGTTTGATCGACTGATTGGCATGTGTGAGGCAATAGAAGATGGGTGCAGCTTCTGGTCTTTGGACAAGAGGCATGTTATATCCCCACTGCAAGAGCCAGTTTTCTGGCTTTTCTAACGAGTAAGTCAAGTGCTTACTTCAGTGGAGACTCCCTGTGCTGTCCCTAACGGGAAATAAGCCAAATGGCTTACCCTCACATGATTCCACTAAATGCTTAGAGTTGTTACCTGGGACAGGCAGTAAGCCGCAACAATCGTATTGACACTACTCCGTGTAAGCGTGCTGAACGTGCCGTCTTGAAATTTTCATTCTCTTTGTAGGCAGCGCAGCAATGCGTTTTCCTGGAGAAGAGGGAGTGGCGGGCTCGGATCAGGTTTCAGATTTGGCCGCTGTTTCTGGACATTCTAGAGGCAAGAGGTCCGCTTCCTGACTTTGGCGTCTCCCTAGATCTTTGTACGCTGCCTTGGTCAATCCCTAAGCAGAGGTTCAGGGAGCCTGTTTGGAGGCAAGGCGCCACAAATACTGTTCTGTCAGTCACGATGCAGAGATAATATGCGACTTCAAGAGATTGAAAGGTCTTCTCTATTAATTTCACCATTGGCATGATGTAACAAACTTTTTCAATGCGTCAACCATTGATTCCTCGCTTTTGCTCTCCTTGGCAGATAGTCAATCTGCTCAGGCCTACTTACCTTCAAATGAGCTGACAGAAAAAAATGAAAAGTCCACAATTTTTAGAGAATCTACGAATAGTACACACTTGTTTGTACGCATGTTAGAAATGTGATTTAGTGGCGTGTTAGGTGATTATTTCGTGGTGCTAAATATCTAATTTCCGCTTGAATGCGACTCTTCACACTCGAAGATGATTATTCAACTACACAAGGCCTCCTTCATAGGGTATATCTGCGGGAGGGTCCGACCAAGCCTCTGCTTTTCCATTAATATACTTCAACTTTAGCTTGCCAAGGTCCTCCATCATACTGCCATCAGCTTTACCATCAATCGTCCCAGCATTAACGAATACTTCATGACTTTGCTCTCCGCCATTCGCGACTGAAGCAATGAGAAAACACCTGATGCCGCAGTGTGGGCAGAAATAATGATGCATCGCCTTGGTGTGGAAGATGTAGTCAGAAAGCGCGGAAACCCCAGTGTTCGGTGAGATAATCTTGAATGAAGATTTTGGCTCAGGTGATAAGAGGGCATAGCCTGCTTTACGGCAAATAGAGCAGTTGCATTTTTGAAGATACGAAGATTGCTGCGAAAGGGAGAAGGAGGCGGAATACACCAAATAGCCGCAGTGACAAGAACCACGATAGAGCTCTGTCGGAGACTTGGGCAGCGGTGAACCAGAAAGGTTGCTGGAATATTCGGTATGCATATTCCGGTTCACTATACTTGCGGCAAATGCCCAGTTAAAGCTGCTTCTGGATATTCGAAGTGGTCTACAGGTCTGCAAAAAAAGATGAGTCAGAATATAGTTGAAGAAGCCAATGTTATAACATCCATGTACCATTTGTGACCGGGATATTTGAACCATACGGTTGTAAAAGGACATTGGAATATTTGAAGAAGCCAGCTGTAAGAAATTTCCAACGAGCTGCAAGAGATAAACTTGCACAATGCACCAAAATATATGTATTGAAGGGCAATATACTTTGTATAAAGAGCGGAGAAAAATTCAGGAAACAGCTGATGTGAAGCAGAATGCAATGGAGAAGGATTCTTTTATAAAGAAGATTCGAGACTTTGATACTTGGTAGAGTTTGCTCTAAATCCTGGGGTGGATAGTAATAAGTTGAGAAATTGATATTACGGAAAAATAACAGCAAAAATAAATCATGACCTTATTGGAAGGGATGTCGAGCTTGGATTACTGTTCGAATCGATGACAAAGAGTGGCTTACTGCCCTCTTTGGTAGTCAACAGAGTATTTCCCCACACCTTCGACCGGCAGCTATGTTTGCCATCGGCTCTAGTGCGATTTGTATTAGGCTAAAGAGATTCGAAAAGGGATCATTGGATGATTCATGTACGTTTTTATCTAGGTTTGTCGGGTTTCTGATACATCTCGCTTCTTGGCTTACTTATTGTCGGCTTACTGAACTGTCAGAATACTAAAATTATTCATCAAATTCTATGCTAAATGGCAGAGGCTTGGGTAATGACATGCCGCCACGCTACATAGCTATGCTCAGTCTGCTTTATGGTACTTTTGAGTCTTGGTCAAATCCTTTCTGTCAGTTTGGTAGCTTGTCGGCTTCCTACCCGCAGAAAAGATATAAAAAACGAGTCCCCCGCCCCTATTACTAGCACATCCAGAATACTCTTCAGACATCACCGTTACTCGACTGGGCTACTCCTTTGGTCTTATTCGCATTCTCTTTCTTCTTGTTACTCTTCTTCTTTGTCGCTGCCTCATTTGCCAGCTTTAGCACAAGCAGAAAAAGGCACGTGGGACAAAAATCTTCAAGATGAGACTCACCAAGTATCCAATGCTGACTGATTTCTATAGTAACAGTTCCAACCAAAAAGGCAATTCATCCAGCGGCCCTCAATTGGCAACAAAGACAGCAATGGCAGACAAACAGGCTCATGAAATCATTGTCGTCTATTTCAAGGATGGTATTGATTATAAAGAGCAGCTTGATACGATGAAGCAGATTGGGATTAATTCCTCCAAAACTGATGGATTTATTTCTCGGGAGATGTTCCATTGTGAGCCTGATAATCGCTGGGTTGACTATTTCATTTGGCGCGACATGGCGGCGGCAGATGAGTCGATTAAAAACTCCAAGGTTATTCCTGGTGCTACCGAGCTCTTCGCCAAGATCGATAGCGACAAGAGCGTCTGGTCGCGTTATTATAAAGTGGTCGATGAATAGGGAACATGGTTATCTTTGTTATCTGTATATGAATGGTTTACTATTGGAAATCTATTCCTCAGTGGTATGTGGCCAGCTGATCTTACCGGTTACTGGCAAGAATTGATGAGGCAAAGTGTCGTGAGAAAAGGAGAAGAGGATATTTAGCGAAAACAACTAGGTGAATAAACGAGTTGGGGAAACATCTCTGTGACTTGCGGTGCTGTTAACCGTGTTACTATTGCACCTCTTATTCTTACATTCTTATAGCTAGTAATCATTTCAGTAGTTCCTATGTAAGGATCGCCTGACTTGGGGATCTTGTCTAGCGACGTCAAAACCAGGAGAACCTTGGGAGCCATGACGGATAGTCACGATATGACAAGCAGCAGAAACCCTTCTTGAGTCAACACAAAATGCTCGAGTCCGTAATATGCCTCCTCTGTTTATTTAATTTGGCCCTCACTTAGATTTAAGAGAGTAAAGAGTAAATTTGTTTTGAACTGGATTGAAATGAGTTAGAAGTAGTCTTTCTTAATTGGTTATTAAGTACAAGTGACCTGCCCAAAGGTCTATTGTTATAACTACCTAGAAGAGTTATAAATATAAGAGTCAGGCTATGTTGTAATAATTAGTTTATACTTGAGGTGGGGTTATGATTATAATTAATACTTGATGAATAAACAATAATTCCTACATTGCGTACATTTTCCTCTGTGCTGCCGCCAGCTCGATTAGGCAGCAGTGGGGAGCTGAGGTATTTCCGACAATGTCATGGTTTTCAGATTAAATTCCTTTACTCATTCACTCATCTCTGATCTGACTGCAACAGTCAATCCTCCATCATTTCAAATCATGCCGAACCTTCTCACTTTTCGAGATTTTGACGTTTTGCATGAGGACTTTGCCAGAACTCCTGCTGTTACAGAGCCAGTCCGTTCAAAAATACCTCCCGAAGAAACATATTTTTACAATTTCCTTTCTGTAACGAAATCTGATCCAAGCGATTATCGGGCATTATGCGAACATTGTTGCGTGCTACAGCTGGCAGATGTACGTCTCATTCGCACTGGAAGCCCTGATGGGAACGAGCCATCGGAACTAGAAGCAGATGTTCCTGGGTATGAGGGAGCTCTAGCATATAGTCGACAAGATATCGTCCCACTGCTTCCTGGGCTCGGCGCATCTGCAAATTCTGGCTGTGGATTTTGTGCTCTGCTCCGAAATGCTATGATCTGGCACTTTCAACAATATCCATTAGAGCGTCTGCCTGATGACACGATCCAGATTGTGAAGATATGCCATCACTGGAACTATGGGTTATCAGCATTCACTATCTATAGCCCCTCCTTTTGGAGCCGTAAACATAAATTTGATTACCTTACTTTCAGGGTCACTGCCGGCCCCACAGGTATGACTTATCATCATTTTCTACACCTAACAGCATTTTCCTCTAACACCACGGGGGGTTTTAGACGAGTGCTCTTCAATCTTCGATATTCGTTCCAACCGTATCCCAGACAATGTGATTTCGCCATCCGGTATATTGACGTTGAAGCAATGGATTTTTGGCAACAAGTCAAAAGCCTTTGAAGCAAATTACCGGCCCACCAGACTGATTTACGTGGAGGGTAGTAAGGAGTCAGGCTTGATCCGTCTGGTAGACAGCCACTCTCAGATGGACAAGGAGCCTCAACCATACTTGGCACTTAGCTACTGCTGGGGACCTAAAGCTCCTTCACTCAAAACGACAAAAAGCAACTACGCTTATTTAAAGAGCTGTATATCTTATTATACTATGCCCAAAGCTTATCAAGATACAGTTCGTATTGCGCGAGCATTGGGCGTCAAGTATATATGGATTGACGCGCTTTGTATTATTCAAGACGATGTTTCAGACTGGGAGACAGAGTCGAAAATGATGGCAGAGATATTTCAGAATGCCTTGGTAACAATAATACCGCTCTGTACATCAACATGTGACGAGGGCTTCCTTGAACGAAATCCAAGCCTCAAGATCAAATACATGCACCACTCTATTGAGGAAAATATCAGTGGCTCATTCTTTATCCGTCACATACCTTTCTCTTATGAAAATGCAGAATTCGCAATACGCTCCTCACCGACTTTCTCAAACGCACCAATAAATCTGGAACTTAAGAAATCGCCTTGGCGGGCCCGCGGCTGGACATTTCAAGAGGACATGTTTGCAACCAGGAAGCTATATTTTGGCCATATGATGATGTATTGGGATTCCTTTCAGCCTCCTGATGTTATGAGAACTGAGGATAAGATAATCGATGATGCACTTGACCGCGTCAAAACTGCCAAGCTACCTAGGATTCAGTCATCATCTGGGTTGTTATCTGGTTATGACTACGACGCCTGGTACCATTCAATCGTTGATTATTCTGAAAAACTACTTACATTTGAGACTGATCGACTGCCAGCCGTGTCCTCTTATGCCAAGCTTATTGCTGGCGAGGATGTATACTTGGCTGGTCTGTGGAAGAATGACCTTCATCGTGGCTTGCTTTGGAAAATACAGAGGAAGAAGCGAAAAACCTTTGGTAGTCTAATGAGCGATTTGGCATGCTCAACCAAATATATTGCACCCTCTTGGTCTTGGGCAAGCCGTCGCGCTGCCCTACTCTGGGACGGCTCTGACGCGATGCAGCTCGAATGTGCCATTCTAGAAGCTGAGATAGGCCTTCAAGGATCAGAGACTTATGGACGTGTACGAAGTGGGCGTCTCTTGCTTCGTGGGAAGATTAGTAGTATCCCGGGTGGAAAACTCCAAAAGTTGCCTCTGAAAACACCTTATTATAGCCTACAAAATGAGTGGCTAGCTTCAGAAGGTGAGCGATACGTTGCACAGTGCGCTCTTGATTGGAGAGAGACAGATGATTGTGGCAAACAGCATTCAGAGATTGGTGGAGAAAGTGTGCAGAAAATTATCATGCTCCTCACTTCTAGTGGCTATACGAATAAACCGAGTGCATTCTCCAAAACACCACAAGAGCGGCAAGACAATAATGAGGCTCAACCGCTTGAGGTCTTGCACGGCCTCCTTCTTTATCCGACGGGAGAGGTGAATGAGTACTGGCGAGTTGGACTCTTTCACTCATTAACAGATGAAAACGGGGGCAGAGGATATTTCGAAAAATGCAAAGAGCGTACTCTACGTGTTATATAGGTAGACATGCATGTTATATGTATGTAGGATCCATGTAGGCAGGCGGTTATGTATTGATACTGCAATTACACTTGGGGGTTAGACAATTATATGTAGCTCTACTAGCTTAATTGCCGACGCTACCTTTAACATAAATTCTTATTTAGAGAATCTGGTGCAACGTTTTGCCCAACAAGCGCATCACCTAGCTTAGTAAGAAGATTTGTCTTTCGAAAAGATAAAATTATTTGTTGTAGTTATAGGATCCACTACTAATTTTGTACATAGTTTATACACCAATAATATCTATAATGTTAAATAACAAAGGACCATCTACCGGGCTCAAAAGTGACTACTCACAAGACGGTCAGTTTGCAAGTTCCAATGCCGAACGCTAACTTGTTACATGAAGCGTAGATTTAATATAATACGAGGAGACAAAGAACTAGTAAATCAGTATCCGCACAAGTTTTTGATACATATGCCGGTGTTACATTGGGATATTTGAGAATCCTCCATTGGGCCAAAGTTGCGATGCATAATCCTATCAATATATACATCTGCTAGACTGTGAATTATTCAACAAAATCTCTTCATATAGCCTGATATGGGCGGTAAGCCCAGATCCGAACTTTCTTATCTCCTCCACCAGTCGCAAAGTAACTGCCCTGTGGACTTGGCGCTACTGATATAACCGTGTTCGTGTGCGCTTGGAGTATGAATTGAGCCGCGCCTGTTTTGGAGTCCCAAAATTGCGCACTGCGGTCCTTCGAACCTGACATTATCCAAAGGCCATCTGGCGAGGGAGCAACAGAAATAACAAAATCATTGTGCCCTTCAAACGTTTTGACGCAGCTACCACCCTCTTTACCCAAATTTGGTTCATCGCGAGGTAAACTAAGCTCCCACATCTTAATAGTACGATCTAAGCTGGCACTGACCAGATTCTTGCCATTTGGCAAGAAAGCAATGGAATAGACACCGGATCTGTGACCATCGGGGTCTTTCAAGTGATCAACCAAGATACCAGTCTTAACGTCCCAGAGGTAGATGGTACCATCCGATGACCCGGCTGCTACAAACTGAGCATCGGGGGACATGGCAACGGCCAATATTTCGTTGTTTGCAGTTAGAGTGGAGGTGTTGGCACCTGTCTCGATATCCCAAAGACGTACAGTCCCATCATGACTTCCAGATACAATAGTACGTCCATCACGGGCGAAATCACACGTGTGTACGCCTTCTGTATGGTCCTGGAAGTGGTTATGGAGAGTTTCTGTAGTAATATCCCACACCTACGTGATAATTAATTTGGAATGACTTTCGTTAGCGCTGGAGGTGTTTACTTACTCGGACGGCCTTATCTGGATTAGCAGTGGCAAGATATTTCCCGTTAGGACTAAAGCAAACACTCCGAAGATAATTATCTTCGGCGATATCGGTAGTGCTGCAATCCAGTGTGTGTATCTCCTCACCTGTGTCTACATCGAAAATCCGAGCGAATCGATTGCTGCCTGTAGCCACGTACCTTCCGTCTTGGGAAAATCGGACGGAGGCGACAACACTGTCGTGGAGGAGGGTGTGGACCAGGTCGACATCAAGAACACGTTGCACTTGAGGATTGAAAATGACGTACCAGTCATCACCACTTTTCTTATGGTGCGGCGCAACGGCATCAAGTTTGAGGGAGCCAAGACCGTGGGAGGTAGGAGGAGTAGAAGGAGACACAACATCTCCCGTATGGGTAGATTTCGTTTTGGCTTGATGCTCGAGGAGCAATTCGATCACCTCATCTGCACTCTCCGAATTATTCGCCGCAGCTTCCATGACATCCTCTGTGGCAGTAATCTGATCTCCTCTTTGTCCGAGGAGTAATGCCATCATCTCGCCGTCAAAGCTTTCGGCAATAGAAGCCACAGCGTCCTCTTCGATAGTGACATGCTCCACTGGCTGAATGATGAATAATCTCATCACTTGCTTACCGCATGCCTCGTTGCTTGCTGCGGCTGTCACGATGTCTTTTGTGACGGCGATGTGGCCTTCTTGTCCTTTTAGCAGAATCTCCAGCCTCTCCTTGCCATCCACCTCATTTCCTGCGGCTGCTATGACTTGCTTCTCTAATAGTGCTGCTTCGTTCCACATGCTCCGATCAGTGTCATTGGATCCAGCGATGGAGCTGCCATTGCTTTGATCATGTTGTGGCTTAAAAGATTTGCCATCATCAGATTCGTCACCAAAGTATTGGTTTGTGAGAAAGTAGTTGCTGTGTTCTGAAAGCTCGGAATCTTTTGAAGCAGCGTGATTCGCTCTGTCGTAGTCGGTGAGTTGTAGCTCTGGAGGTTCTTTGCGATCATTGATTTCCTTGTTGATCCATTGCTTGATGCCCTCCACGGTCGATTGACGGATATTTACTACTTGGAGTCTCTGGATATTTTTTTCAGTTAATCGCTTGTCATCTTCTGCATTCAATCGTTGGATCTCTTCTGCGTTCAGTCGCTGGATCTCTTCTGCATGGCTTGAATCCAGTGAAAGATTGAAGCTGCCTGGTTGTACGTTAAGATTTTGTATAATGGGTTTTGGCCAAGGAAGCGATCGGAGTGCAAACTCGTACGTGTGCTGCAGGACGTGATCGACTAGTTCTGGTGAGTCTTCGGCCCCGCATGACGAGCATAAAGGGCAGGATTTGATCCCCATTCTCTGTACCGTAGACCAGGAGAGGAGCGTTGGAAGAGAGTTCTCCAGGAGCTCCTCTTGGTGATATTCTTGGAGGTGGCTTAAAATGCTCTCCATCGTTAGATAGTCTTTATGCTCTTTGCAAAACAGACATTGCCAGTGAGGCAGGTGGCTTTCCTTGACATGAGTTTCCCATTCATTTCGGGTACAGAAGAGGAGATACGGCGTAGGACAATTCTCAGCAATACAAGTATAAGGGCATATATCTTCAATTATATGCTGTCTTTAAATAAGGTTATTAAATTAGCCTTAAAAGATAAAATAAGAAGATAATGTAAGCTACTTACTTCCACTCCTTTGGATGCTGTAATATTTCAACTGGGATTGACTGGCAGCAACAGGGGCATTTTGATATCTTTTTATTGGAAGTGATAAATGGGGCTTTTGGGAAATCAGCATTAGAGGCGATGAACGTGATCTGTGTCTTCGCTGTCCCCGAAGTGTATTTCTTGGTGGTTGCATTAAATTTAAGACTCCCTTCGGCTGTGGATGCAAGCGAATATCCCGATATCGTTGGTGCTGCGATGCTTTGACCTCTGATAGCTAGATTTGATGTTGGAAATGGAGCCGGATCCTGAGGGCTGGCCAAGTTCTGTGTTTTAACGATAGGTTTGGTTTGCAAGAGATTACCGATGGGTAGCGAGGGCTGAGCAGTCGAGGACTGAGTTTGTGGCGCCTTCTGGGCTATGGAGTGTTTTTGTGCCATAAGAAAGTTGTGCCTTCGCCTGAGATTTGCTTGAATGATACGCTGTTGTAGGTCGGATAATTTGGAGATATCTAATTTATCGATAACATTCCCGTCGTCTGTTTTCTGGAAAAGAGCCTCCTTTGATGGACGAAGAAGAATAATGCACTCGAGATGCTTCCTTAGCTCCTGGTGCTTACTTGGATCAAACGTTTGGTCAGCTCTGCGATTCCGCGATGCCTTTCCTGTTCGACGGATAGCCACGCTGATCAGAGCTAGGATCTCGATAGCGGAATCAATGTTCTGGATACTCGCAGCAAAGTTTACATCAGACTCGGCGAGGCTATTGGAGTAATCCAGAGAGTCTTCCAACATAGTAAGGACATTCTTCACTAATTGAAGGTCGTTTGTTCGACCCTGAAGCCTGGAATCCAGTGAAGCTCCGGGCTTTGCCAAGGCACCAAGGCCATCCGCCCAGAGACTGAAGTCAGCCAGCCGGCTTTCTAATGGCCCGATGTATCCAGCTCTCTGAGCGGCCAGGAGCTGCTTGAATTTGGAAATGCAGAACTGCGTGAGCGTCAGGATTGAGGGCGCTGTTGGCTCCATGCTGTATTGAAGATGGAGAGCTGAGCCTGGCCTTCTACGTTGAGATGGCCGGAGTCGCAATCGGTCTTGGTGAGTAGATTGTAAGGCATGAGCGGGGAAGATTATGAAATTGCACTGGCCAATGGCGAGTGCAGATAATACGGGTTTCTTCCAGGCTCCCACCTTGGAATTGGTGAACTCCTCACTTGGAGACGAACAAATTCTATGTTATGGCTGAAGATACAGGCATTCCTGCCCTCCTGGCATCTCGTGCGATAGTGGTCTCGAGAGCGATATATGATGTATTTCGTGGGAGACGCTTGACACCTGCCGACCTTGGCAGCTTCCGCGCAGCTCACGAGATTGCCGCCAAGCTTTATATGATCCACCAATATCTCGGGACTCTTCCGCCTTATTGGGTTGAACACGATGTTGAGCAGCTTTGCCACACGATGCTGCATAGCTTGGATGCTATTTATCCGCCAACGGTGGGATCAGCGCGTTCATCTCTTTTCAATCGGACTTATGCTACAGATCTGGAGATAAACGTTATGAACTTTTTCAAGAAGCAAACAGAAAAGAGCCGAGAAATCAGGCGCGATTGCGACAGCCTCATCCAAAAGTTGACCAAGGACGCAAACGACATAAAAGGACTACCTAAGATCGTGACTCAGCATCTCGACACACCGGATACATCTTTGGATGAACTCAATCATGGGGCTTTCAACGCCCTCCAAACAATCGCTGAATGCGAATCTACGAAATACCAAACTTGTCGGACGGCGCCGACCGCTGAAGAAGATTTGCAAATCATGCGGCACCCTGCACGAATCTGTCTCCATGAACTTCGAAATAGCCAAGAGACGGTTAAGAGAGATATGACGGTCCTTGTTTCAGCTATGGATATGACTCTTTGGCAAGAGTTTAGTTTAAAGATGTAAGTGTATCCGTGACCCTTGCAGGATGAAGTTGTGGCATCAACAATCGCCCACCTACCTATAAGTAAGACGATCTAGTATATGGCCCCGTCACACCACTTAGTCAACTAGACCTGTTGATAGTTTAGCGTTGTTGATGTTAGCTCGTTGTTCAGAGTAGCTTAAATGTTATTTTCACTAACGATCTGAGCTTTAGTCAGCCAAGCGGCCCTGCAGATAATGGCCAGCCTTTGAGTCGAGGAGGGTTCTGCTATATCCTTGATCGACAAATAGATGCTAGCGTGCCTCTCTATTTCAAAGACGGCCATGGTCTTTTCAAGCTCAATCAATCGCATGTCTTACGGCAGTTTTTCAAGGCCGGGAATGGAGAGTCTCTAAAAGAGGTCTTGTGCCATTACAACCTCACCCCAAAGGACAAAGTGACACTCTCATATGCTATCGCACGATCATACTGGAAATACTACAAGTCAGAACTGCTGATTCGGACCAAGTGGACGAGCGATAACATCTGGTTTATGCCTGAGGGGGGGCAACGAAGGAAACAAAGAACACCTACCGCTATGCGCCTATTTGTCATTTCCTTTCAGCATTCCTGGCAGAAGTGATTCTGATATTGTAGACAGGGACCAGCTGACTCATAAATATCCTCAGATACTTGACATAGGCGTATTGCTTCTAGAAATCGGTCTCGCTAAGCCGTTTCAAACATTGAAACGCAAAAATAGGGTCGCACAGGCAAACTTTGATCACAAGAGGGCAATCGACGACTTGGGCGAACTAGAGAAGATGAAATGGGATGGCTTCACGAATAGTAAGAGGTATTTTGATGATGCTGTCAAGTTCTGTCTCAAAAGCAAAGAGGTCAATCCTTCACCGGAGCAACAAAACCTAGATGGGAAAGAAGGTATCGTCATACGGAAAAAGTTCCACGAGTATGTGGTCCGCCCACTCGAATGGCTACAAAAGGGCTTCGGAACGCAAGTTGGGCACATTAATTATGTCGACAAGAAGCCTCTTTCTCCTCCGCAAAGAGCACCTGATAACGAGGCTGGGAAATTGGAACCAGACGCAGAATTCCACAGCGCCACTGTAGTTCCCCAGATGTGGCTAAGAGACCTAAAGAAGATCAGTGAACTGGTGGAGCGCAAACGGCGCGATTGTGCAGTTTCAGCTGAGATTCGCGTTGCCATCCTGGATACAGGGTTGGATAGAGAATTTCCCACCTTTCGAGCGAAGAGCGGGCTGATGAAGAGCATCATCGAGGAGAAGGATTTTGTGGATCCTGACGCGCAAACTATGACAGATACTTTTGGACACGGGACCCTTATGGCAAGGCTCCTGATGGAGTGCGCTCCCGGAGCAGGTATTCTAGTTGCTCGTGTTGCTAAAAGCACTAATGAGCTTGAGAGCAGTCGCGAAAATATTAAGCAGGTGAGTAATGGGATTATATTACTTTCATATATAAAGCTTACATGTTATTCGGTAAGGCCATCCTCTGGGCCGGACAGATTGGCAAAGCTGATATTATTTTCATGTCCTTTGGCTTCCCTACCAACGACCAAGGGATACGCGAGGCTATTGAGAAGGTGCAGAAAGAGCGTCAAGACAATATAATTTTTCTAGCCAGTGCTGGGAACTCGTCTACAGACGATGAGAGCTTCCCTGCCCGCCACCCTGCTGTTATATCAGTCTATGCTACAAACTGCAACGGAGTCTTTCTGTCATCAAATGCAAAAAGTACTACCAATAGTGCCGCCGTGCTCGGCACATTCGGCGACGACATCCCAAGCTCCATTCAAGACGAGTTTAGCAGCACATACCCAAAGATTTGCGAGCCCGGGTCCTCAGTCGCCACGGCAATAATGGCAGGCATAAGTGCTACGATGCTTATATACGCCACTGTACTGCCTCGGTTGATCTTGCTGCAAGGTAAGGCGGCGAGTACAACCGACAACATGCTGCAACGACTCCGGACCACCAAAGGCATGGAGGCAGCATTGGATCGACTGGCACCAAAAGACGAGGACCACCCACGGCGTAGGTCTGTGAACCCGATCTGGTTTTGGAAGAAGTCGAGTGATGATCTCGGGCGATATGCGGCTATTTTTGATGCCTTGTCAAAATTAGACAGAATATCATAGAGAATGGCGCGAAGAATGACTGGACGGCTCGATCATATTACAATGACATGAATCAACTTCAACGAACCTAGCCAATCCACCTTGGTGAATCTGATGCAAAGCGTAGTTTCGAGTGAATGCGGTGTCATTTTTTATAGAATAATTCTTTCTTTATACGCCTTCTGGCATATGTTGACTACGTTTCAGTAATTCGCTCTCAATTGCCAGAGGCTGGCTTTGAAACACGATATAGGAGTCATTGTCTACTCCTTCGAGCCGCTTCTCTTCATAACCATCTTGCTCTGCATCCAAATCTTCTCGGTACACTGCGCCGTCCACCTCAACAATCTCCATCTCAGGCTCGACATCTTCAGCTTCACCGCTGAAAAATGCTGTCCTATCAGAAAATAGCTCGACATCGGCACCTATATTCTTAGGCCGAATTACGTGTAGCCGATATGCGAAAACGATTCCCGGCGCTGTCTCATAGCTACTGCTGGCTCTATCCTCTGTTTTACCAGCGACCGTGGCCCCTAGAACGGCGGGCATTATGCCAGTGGGAATAAATCCTGATGCTTTAACAGAAGTTGCCGTATTTCTCCTCTTCTCTTCTGTAACTGTAAGGCTCTCTCGCACCACACGTAAGCCCGTGATGATGTATACATGGCGCTTGCCAAAACGTCCTCCGTCAATGTGCCTCTGAACATTATCAAGCGCCAAGATTGCTCTCAAGGTCTCTGGAGCGAAGGCTCCGTGGTATGTCCGCACCTCATGATCCACGGCGCTAAAGGTTTTGTTCTTGTACCATGACACATTGATCTTGGCGTTTCCGACGTTGAGAACCTTGGCAAAGAGCGCGAGCCCCAAAGAACGGCTTTTTTCGGCTGAGAAACTGAGGTTTTTCTCCGTGATGGACTTGACCTCTGGCAGGATGACAGTCGGGTAGGAGATGGCAGAGGCGAGAATGGCGGTTGGTTGTTGAGGGCTGGGGATGATGCTGCCGAGCGCAATTTGGCCGTCTGGAAGAAAGGTAAAGTCGGGAGGGAGAAACCAGGTTTTGCCTGTCATCGCGTTGGAGGAGAAGATGGAGTCTTGGTTGCTTGAGGTTGGTGAATAGGATGAGAAACTATTTTTGGGCCTTGACCAAAATTTCCATAGTCTGCAGATTGTGGATAAGTGTACTACTCTGACATTGGTTTTGATTCGCGTAAATTGATGGATTGATTGTCAGGCCGCGATCAGGCTGGCAAGCGACAACTCAATCTGTTGGAGATGCGTCCCGATCCCTCAATAGAGTGGCTAATATATATCCAGCACTCCAAAATAGCGGTGGTACTTACAGTACGATACTGTAGTACTGATATAGATATCATTTTTTTACAACTATACTCCAGCTATGTATATGGTGTGCAGCGAGGAAGCTGCTTTAGTAGTAGGTATAACGCAAGTGGGTACTTCACAGCTCTATGCGATGCACACAGTCCGCGCGAGAACCTTGGGGTGCTACTTGAAGATACCACAACCCTCATTAAATGTTACTAAAGAATGTCCACATGCCTATCTACATGACAATGTAAAAAACTAGCTTCCAACACTCACTCTTTTCCCTGCCAACTCAAGCGCTGTTATAAACGGTTCACGACTGCCAAGGATGATGCCCAGCATTCTCGGAGCTCCTTTTACTCAAAGAATCGGATCCCGATAAGTAAGGGTCATCCGGGTAAGTGTAAGTGCAACGTGATCATGCCTGGTAGTAGATATCATGTAGGAATGAGATTTTGTAGTTTCATGGAAGCGCAATCCCTACACTGCTATACAGAAGTATATAAAGAAGTTTGATAAGTCTACAAGCACATACGACCATAGGTAGTGGAGAACTCGGGGTCCCGTCTGCTCCCCCATAGATAAGCCACTAACCGGCAGATTAGTAGTTGAGTGGGTGACCATCAGCGAACACCGGCTGTTGTATGTTTTTATTTTTTGCATTTTTGTGTTGAGTATTGTTCTTTTTGCGTGCCTTAGAAGCATCGTTGCTTGCTGTCATGCGGCTGTTGAAAGGGTGTGCGCTAAAGTGACATGGATGATGGCGGGGTTCTCAGGTACACACCTACTCTAATATTGAACCAGTGCAAGCTCACTTAGACCAAGATGTATGAACCCTCATAAAAGTCTATCAAGTAAACTATACAAAACTTGCTGATTGTCTTGTCAAGTATATGATCCTGAGTTTGTAAAAGAAGTCTTCTAATTCAAGTGTGCCCTTTGTTATTGCTCGATAGCCGTGTTACATCCACAAAGCTCTTGAAAAGCAATGTCAATAAGCGAATGAAGTTTAATACGCCAGCTGTCTTAAACAGCTGTCCAATAACATGTGCCCGGGGTCAGATAAAATCAGGCAGCTCGATCAGCAAGTCGTTCAGCCAATCGGTATCGCAGCAGTTTTTAACATGGCTTTGTCTTATTCCTCGGCGTATTCTTCTCGTAGTAGGAAAGACTAGTTGCGGCTGTTGGTAGCAATTGCTTATTACAAGATCCACTGCTAAATACAATACTAAACAAAGAGGATATATATCTCTCACCTCTTTATTATTATTATTATTATTCCCTTTTGCGCTGCTATCTACTTTTCCTTTGGTTTGTTAAGCTTGGAAGATGAGATTATTATTCATCAACTCATCACCCGTCAGACAAAATGGTGTAAGCAGCATGAAGATATGCAGTTCATATACAAGCTACAACCTGTAGAAGGGAAAGCAAGTTAGTGTTATCAAGTCAACTCATCAAGACATCACATTGCAGACACAAATAATTGAGTGGGTAACCTCTGGTATATTGTAATGTTAAATAACTAATACGCAGAAAGCGAGTCAAAGCCATTCCTTGTCATCCATCCATCCCGGCACAAAAAGCCCAGTGCCCTCTCCCAAAGCTGCTCTATAAACCAAAAAAGTAACAAACGAAACCATCACAAGATCCAAAACTCTTTCAAGATAATTCCCGTCTACAATGCAGAACCCTCAACACGAAAAAGGGGGGGCTCGATGCAGAGACAGCGAATCAACAAAAAAGATAAATCAGGCTCTCGTGGTTCTTTTGGCCCAAAAAGTGCTTCCAAAAAGAGGAGCAAAACAAGTTCTTTTCCGTCTTTCTAGCCAGCAAAGACAAAACATAAAAAGGATATGGCTATAACCACGATTGGCGGTTGGGTATCCCCAAACAAAAAGCCTTCCTTTTTGTTTTCTTACCAACCACCAACCCACTCAACGTCTCCGAGATCGGTGCGCCTATCCTTGCGCCAGTTCCAATCTTTCGCCTTGCTCCACGAATTCTCCTTGAGGCGATCCTTGCTCCACCCCTTGCTGCCAAAACTGTTGCCATTGTTGTTGTGTTGATTGTGTAAAATAGTGTTATTGTGAGAAGTAGAAAAATGATGATCCCAAACGCCCGCTTCATAATATTTGTTGTTATTGTATCCGTTGTTACTGTATCCAAACCCAAATTGACGACGCTGCTTCCAACCGGGAGACTTTTCGGGCTCCGCCTGAATGTTTTGGCCTCTGCGACGCTCACCAAGCGCAGCCCACTTGTCGACGTCGCCGCGCTTCGACGGGGGCGAATAGCGCGGCGTGATAGTAAAGGCGTGCTTGGTGGGAGGAGAGGCCTCGTGAAAAAAGAAACCATCCGCAACCAAATCATCGTCCACATCCCCTTTGATGACGTGAGCCACAGGGATGGGCTCAGTCTTTTGCACAGAGTGCTCGTTGGTGCTCTCGTGGCTCCAAGTGCGCGAGTTGAGCTCCTTGAGAGCGCTGACCCTCTGCTGCTCCTGCTCCTGCTCTTGTTCCTCTTCCTCTTCATCCTCGTCCCACATGTCACTCCAGCTCTTGGAAACCGTATCCTTCTGGCGGCCGCCAAAGACGGAGGCCATGGAGGGGAACGGCTTGCCCATGGCGATGGGCAGAGAGCCGGCAGCGGGAGAAACCTTGGTGAAAGGCTTGGGCATGGGCGGGCGAGAGATGTTGAAGGCCCGCAGACGAGCTTCAATGATGCGCGAGTCCAGCATGGAGGAAGACGGGGTCTGGACTCCAGTAGAGTACCAGTCGGTCGTCTCTCCAGACTTGGAGAAGAGATCCTCGCTGTAGCTCTCATCGTCGGGAATGATACTAAGTTGGCGACGATGGGCAGCAGGAGTCTCGTTGAGCGCTTTGGTCCAAGGGAATGCGCCTCCATCGATCTGTGGGGTTTGGATGGACGGGGTGCGGAGAGGCTCACGATGAGCGGATGCCACGGTAGGGTTCTCGGCACCGCAAAAGTCATCGAGAGACTCATCCTCCGTCGTAAAGCTCACAGCGCGAAGGAGGGCATCGCGGGCGCCCTCGAGGGAACGCTTCCTGGGGTCCAAGTTCATGCACTGCACGATGACCTCGTACGTGTCCTGCGACATGCTGGGGAAGACGTCAAAGAGGCTCTGCTTGTCACGAGAGAAGTCGAGGAACAGAGGATCAGACTCTGTGGGGGTGGTGAAGGGGTTGCGGGAGAAGAGAATGTTGAGGAGACAAATGCCAATGGCCCAGACATCAGCCTCGGCAGGTGAGTATCCAGCACCGGCAGAGTCGAATTGCTCAGGAGCCATGTACCTGTCGCTGCCGACGGTAGTCTCGAAGGACCACTTGTCGGTAGTGGCAAGGCCAAAGTCGCCGAGTTTCATCGCGCCATCTTGAGTAAGGAAGATGTTTTCTGGCTTGATATCGCGATGGTAGACACCCTTGGAGTGGATGTAGGCAACCGCGTCGACCAGCTCAAGCATGAACTGGCGAACGTGCTCAGTCTCCAGAGGTCCGTGGCCGTTGCGAATGGCCTCATAGAGGTCACCCTGGCCGCAAAACTCCATGACCAAGTAGACGTGAGCCTCGGTCTCAAAGGTATCAAGCAAGTTGACGATGTTGGGGTGCGATCCAAGGCCGTTATGCAGAGCATATTCCTCAGATCGCTCGTCGACTGCAAACTCGGGGTTGACCTCACAAGGCGCTGACCTCTTGGTGAGACACTTGATGGCGACGACCTGGTTGGAAACGAGGTCCTGAGCCATAAAGACCATGCCGAATGAGCCGTGGTTGAGTGGTGAGATGGTCTGGTAGCGACCTCCATCAAGGAGAAGGCCACCAGTGAACTTGTTCCTCATGCATTCCATGATTGTGAAAGTGGAGTGTGTGAAAGTATAAAAAGTATAAAAAAAAGGTAAAGCTGATGAAGTTGAAAAGCCAGAAAAAGCTAGAACAAAAGATGAAGAGATGAAAAGATGAAAAACAGATGTGATAAAAATAAAAAAGATAATTTATACAGGCGGAGTTTGGTGTTCAAGATATGTAAAAGTGATATATGCCTTTTGTCTCTAGCCGTTGATCAATCGCGCACCCTGATGGTATGAACCGTTCGACGTTTCTATACGCAAGGTTGCGTTCAAGCAAAGACGGGAAGAGAGATAAAAGACGCGAACAAGAACTGCGCAAAACCGGCAGTTGAAGAATCGAAGAACAGATGACCGGAATGTACAAGCCGTAAAGGACAAAGGAAAGGGCAAAACGACAGGTAGCCACGGATAATTGATTGTTGGTTGATAGTGTTGCTTGGCGGATAGTATTGAGTTTATAAGATGATCATTTGTTGAGAGATTTCAGAAAGAGTAAAGAAACAAAGGAGACGCGGATTAACGAAACCGTGGCCAAGATGCCGAAAGCCGGCTTGCGTATGAGAGAGAGGTGGAAGAAATTGTTTTGTTCGTTATAATGACATCGAGGTCGCGTTAAGAGGCTGAAATGTATAATGAATGACTGGTGTAGATTATTTTTTTTTTGTATTGGTGGAGAGTGGTGGTGAGGCTTTGAGGAAGACGGCGAGGGTCGGGTCCGTCAAGAGGCCAACAAGGTAGGCGAGTTGAGTATTGAAGATGGTGTTGAGGTTGTGAGGAGACAAGGAGAAGAATCAGGGAGAGTGAAGCAACGTGGCGGACCAACCAAGGCGGCGGCCGTGAGCGGAGCGTAGCTCTCGCTGGAAAGGGGGTGACTCAATCAAGGCGAAAAGATGGAGATGTCCAGTCGCG
Organism: Trichoderma atroviride; assembly: GCF_020647795.1. NCBI lineage: Eukaryota > Fungi > Ascomycota > Sordariomycetes > Hypocreales > Hypocreaceae > Trichoderma > Trichoderma atroviride. The sequence continues at coordinate 1,698,367 of NC_089404.1, forward strand.
AGCGAGGTTGAGCCGAATAACTTTTGGGTGAAAAGAAAAAAGCCGCTGTAGAGCAAGAGACTTGTGACTATCGCCCGGTGACTCGATCGAAGGTGCTGATGGACAGCTTATCGAAGGCGGCCGAGACCGGGACGGTGTGACGAAGACGGCGGAGTGCACTAAGCCGAGGCTCTATAGACGGGACGAGTTTGCGGCGAAGCAGTGACAACTAAAGTAACACGCTGGCGGGAGAGTCTATGGCAGACCGAAGACGAAGCTGTCGAACAGGCTGAGGCGCACCGCTGCAGGGATCTGGCAAGGCAAAGGAGGACCCTTCTTTCTCTCGTCGACTGTTGGGGAATCGGTTGCGTCGGTGCCGATGAGGTTCGGATGGCGGCAGGGCTTGCGAGGGCTTATCGTCGAGGTGGCGAATCTGGCGCTGGGGGATTGACTTGAGCGATTGCGAGAGACGACGCGACAAGGAGTCGAGGATCGAGGTCGTGGAAGAACCAGGCGGATGACGAGACGCAAGCTTCGAGGAGAAAGAAGGCCTTTGGCTGGGGGGTTGGGGATGGGAGCGGGAAGGAGGAGGGAGACGATGAAGTAGAAGTAGGAAGTCGGTGGATGCAGGAGGATGAAGGCGAGCAGACGCCAGAGGCCGGATGAAAAGGGAATCCGGGATGAGTAAATGGCCGTGGAAGAGAGTGGAAGTGCACAGGGGGGGGTGGGGCGCCGTGAAGGCACGAGAACCTGCCAGCAGCGGCACTGGGGGTGGTGGGGCGCGCCCACTGCGTCCACTAGCCAGCGTCCCATCCAGCGACTAGCACAGGGCACTACAGGGCACTACAGGGCAGCAGCACCACCGTGGCCCGCTAGCGGCAGTGCTATGCGTGGTAGTCGCACGCTACGAGCTGTAGGTACAGACATGGCGAGCAGAGGTACCGGGAACCCGCGGCGAGGGCAGCGCGGCGCCGAGCACAGCGGCGTGCAGTTACGAACACGGAGTAGCTGGTACCGCCCCGCGCTGGACCCCCAGACCAGACACTTGACACCTTGCAGCGAGTTTCGAGCAGACATGCCAGTGCCTCGACCCAGGCGCACGCACGTTGCCACGACGCCGTTGGGCTTGGGGCTTTTGTACACGGTGTTTGGGGCCCCTGCGCGGCGCATGCACTGTCGTCCAAGTCCAGACACCTTACTTGTACACCGTGGCGCATACCGAGCACGGCGGCCTTGGGCACCGTGCACGCCAGCCTGCCCCAACAAAAGACCTGAGCGATCGTTCGCAGCGGACTAGAGAGAGCATAAAGAGTCACGCGTGGCCGCCCGTTTTGCGGAGCACAGTGCGGGCAGCGCTTTAGGCATCCCGCAGGTTCCCGCACACCCTGCAGACGCTTCTGGCACAAGCGCGGCGCTGGCTGGCTCGCCGAGGGGAGTACCGGGTACGGGCTGCACGGGGTGCTGCGCTGGGCAGGAATAGGGGCCCAAGCCGGTCATGCGGGTACCTGTACACCTGGCAGAGGGTCTACCTGGCAACGGCCGGAGGACGCCGTGGTGGCAGTCGGTTGAGTACGGACGAAGGATTGTCTGAGTGTTGATGTGTCAGGCCACGCAGAGACAGACAGGTAGCAGCGCATTGTTGAAGCCTGCATGTCCTGGATGTATAGGTAGGCAATGCATGTAATCTACATGTGTCTCTGCCGTATTCGTGGCGACGACGCTCCGAGTACCTCGAGTGGCACCACGCAGCCAGCCTCTTCTTTGTCACTGATGCAATGCAGGCCAATGTATGGGGTAAGATGATACAATCAACACTATTGTAAATGACGCTCGCGTGCTAGCAATTATAGTACATTATTGAGCAATACGCAGCTATCTGCACTTACTCGTGCTTCGTTGCGTCGTCAATACTGCGAACTCGGATGCGCATGACGAGCAATCGCCCAAAGCCCAATTCAATTCACCAAAAGTCGCAATTGTTAGCATTTAGCCGAATGGCCACCTGCGCCGCTAACAGCGCTGACAAGCCGGGTCCACCAATTACTGTGCAGAATCTCTTTAGCAGTCACGCCAGGTGGCGTCCCCACACGACGACGACATGACGAGGGTCTGCGTGACAGCACCGTGCTAAGACCGCTGAAGAAGTCACTGTGCCGTCCAGGTCGCACAGCACAGTCCCTAGCGCACTTGGTCTCGCTTTAGCGTCCGCGAGCGTGCAATGCTTGGCTTTTGGCGGTTCCAGATCCAGACCCAGGCCCAGGCTGTTTTTGTTACTCACAGCCAAGTCCGCAATCCGGAGGGCCTGGCCGGAACCCTCTCAGGCGCCCAGATGGCCTGAACGATTGGGTGGCAGCGGCAGCAGAGCAGTTCGCTTCGGCGCAAGACGCACGGCCACGGCATGGAGCGTGCGCTGGTACCGGTACGGGGTGGATGCTGCGTGTGCGGCACGTTTTGCGAGTACCGCTGTTTGCTGTCCACGTTGCTGCACGTTGCTGCATCGACCGCCATCCGTCCACGTCGCAACAAAGGAAAATGGCCGACATGATGAAATTCGAGATGATGATATGAAAGAAAATCAGATAAAATTAAATAAAAACAATCATCGTTATCTGACAGCGGTTGCCGCGTGGCACCAATCGTGACATGTCGCTCCTCTGTTTCTGCCTTGGCCCCCGCGCTGCGTCGAAACCCAGAATCAGGGTCCGGAGCACACGACCAGCCAAAGCGAATCAGATTGCCCAATGGCCAATGAATGGAATCTGCTCTGCGTACCGATACACCACACCATCTACGCCGTATACTGGTCGATGCATTGATGCCTCTACTGTGCACCACTTTTTGGGAGAGGCAGAGCACAGCATAGCCCCCCGTCCCAATTTATCTCGACTCTCTTGTTTTCCTATTGAACCTCTCGCTCTTTTATACGGAGTACATTGGGTCGCCATACGTTTCTGCGCGCCCGTGCTCGTACCGCGCAAGGGTCAGGCCGGGCTCATTAGACTTTCTGCTAGGGGAATTGCGTTCGTTTTGATTGACGAGCCGGAAAATGACGAGATTTGCAAGAGGGGTCGTTTCTCACCCTCAGTGCCAAATCCGCGTATCCAGAACTCTGTACCTTTGCCCTGTACACCGTGCCTTTGTTGCAGCGATCCCATCTCGGCTAGGACATGATAGGCGGGCAGACAAGCAGATACGATGGCGCTCTACGCTCTTCACAGCAGGTCGCTACAGCTACAGCAACAACTCATCCGTAGCGTCCACAGGTACCTACCGCATTCTGCATGGATTGTCCAAAGACCCTAGACCTTTTCATGGCTGTTTCATGTGTATACACGTACATTTGCAGGTATGGCCCAATGCCGATCGTGATTGGCCGGGACACGCACGTTGGGGGCAGCTTCACGTTTCTGTCTCATTGCCGACGATAGGTGTAGAGATACCTATAAAGATACAAACTGTGCATCCGCGATAACGTGAGATGCGGTACTGACTGCATGTACATTCTGTAGTCTACAATGCACGATGCGGTAACACAGAGTGGACAGTAGATGGGATGGTGAAGATATGGGCAAGGTGTACATGTACTCCGTGTAAGTCGTTGCTGTCTCACTAGTCCAACCGCTGCGCCGGATCTGGTGCACTGTTCGACTTCGAAGCGCTGAAACACCGCAATTGAGTTCATGTAGGTACTGTTACAGCGAGCTTGTCCCGTCCTGGGCGTGCCCATACTGTGCCATTTCGTCTCCCTACCCCCTTTGCTTTAAGAGCCCGAAGCGTTTCATCCGGGTGCCATGCCCAGGAGACGATCGAGCCACTTTTCCCCGGCGATGGTGGTCTGGATCCCTCAAAGCCCAGATAAGGGAGACGACTGTTTTTGTCGACGACGTTTTCGAGGTGGCTACGCAAGGGCAGGATGAGTGAAACAAATTCTAGACTGCGTTGTAGACATTGTACGCAATTGGATTGAACCCTGCATACCGCAGTCTACTATGTGGCAAAAAAAGAAGAGACGAAGAAAAGGAAGAAAATAAAAAGGGACAGACTGGAATGCAGCTCTGCGATGACGTTTCTCGAGAGACCAGAGACAAGAGACAAGACCCCCAACAATAGGTTCTACTGTACAGTAAGTATCGTGCCGTTGCATGCAATCCCGCGCGGCGCTTTATTTTTTTTCATCTAGGGGCGTTTACGGCTAAAAGTAAATAAGCCTGCCTGCCTCAATTGGTTGCCTCGGGTTGCATGAAGGAATTTGAAGTTGCATCCATCAGCGCTGCTAATGGTTGCTGCTGCCCCCTTTTTTTTCTGCTTGACAGATTGATTGATTGATTCGCAGCGGTTGCTCAGAGACACATTCACCCAAAGACCACTTAAAATCTTGATTCATCTTGCCAACCCAATTTCTGAGAATAGAAACGTGCCATTTCGGAGTACGGACTCGGCGGGTCTTGCGCCGGAAACATGGCCGTCCCAGGTACACCGAAGCGCCACAGCACCCAATGCAAAACAACAAGTACCGGATGGAGGTACTTTCGCAAGGTACCGGGTTTGCATGGATGAGCTCATTTAATGTTAATGCTATTACGTTTTACCCACCGCAATTATACGAAACAAGGCAAAATGTACAAGTACAAGTAAAACAAAACAAAAATAACAACCAGCAACGTGTCCAGAAGATCTGAGTCAAATGAGAAAAAAAGACCCTTTTCCACATCACGAGATGCGTCAATGCCGCAATCGCCCCGGCGGTGGCGATCAGATACCGCTACAAGCCAGTCGTATCTAACACCAAACACACTGTAGCACTAAAACTGATAAAACCACTTGTTTCGTCTCCGTCAAAGCCGCACATCTTCAGATTGATACGGCAAATGATGGTCGTGAAGCTACTGGAAATAGAACACCAGACCCTTTGTAGATTGCGTCTTGTTTGATTGACAGCTCTTATCTACAGTACAGTAAAACTCCCGCACGCAGATGGCCAAACTGCGGGTTGATGGGTCCGCTAACAAATGAAGCTCTATCAATCCCATCCATGAAATCAATACAACGCGCTTCTGCTGTGCTCCCTTGGATAGACGCCCATCTGCAGTGTCCCCATCGCCATCGCCTCCTTCTTCCCTTGTATTCTCCATTCGCCAAAAGCGAACACGCAAGAGTCCCAAAAAAGGTGGTGTCATCATCGGGATGCACTCCCACTCGTCAAAAACCCTCAAGTCACTGCTCAAAACTCCATACCGTACCCAGCGCTCCGTAATGGCCCCGTATATTCCGATCCATATCCGTGAGCCTCTACATCATCGGCATTTTACACGAGAAACAGACAAAAACTACGTAATCCCTCTTCTCCTCCATTCCCCACGCTTCTCTTTTGTCCAAATCATCAGAGCGCAAGCATCAGCCTGAAAAGAATTTTCCTCTCTCTCATTCTTCCCAAACCCCTGACCGCCTTCCAAAGAGGCCACTAGCCCCGTATCAAAAAAACTACCAGTATCAACAAGGGCGTCGCCCGTCCTGCACGCTGACGCACAGCAATGCGCCTCTAATGCAGCCTTGATGCGGGCGACCCCGAATAATAATCGCTGGTCCTTTTTTATTCTGCGAAGCGGTGGATGCCAGTGGATGCGAAAGAAACAGAGTCCGAAATGGCTCTGCTTGATGGAGCAAATCCAGGCACTAGCGCCCAGCTCTAGGGTAGCAGTAGAGAAGTGCAAGAACGCTGTAATCTAACCACGTAGACCTATTGCGTAGAAAGAATCAGAGAGGGGAAAAAAAGGGCTCCATCTCAAGTCCATCCTAGGAAAATTTTGCCTTCTGCTAGGACCTTGTCCTTGTCCTTTTCAGCTCTACAGCTTATTCCCAGCCAGCTCTATTGCAACTACACTTGACCCCAGCCTTGTCGACCTCGCTTATTGTTTTCTACTTCCTTTTATGTAAAATAGAACATTCCACAGCCCTCCTCTTCCCTCACCGCCTGCGACTCTGAGAAGCAAAGCGCCCTACCTAGTTTTTTCTTATTCCCCTTACATACTAACGATATACTAGCAGTATAGCTCGCTTTAGACAACAGAGAGGAGCAACAGCCCGAGACAGACACAAAACAAAATGGCCAACCAGCCCGACTTTGGTCGATTCGACGTTCTTCTGCTCGACATTGGTACGGCGCCCCCTCCCCCACTTACCCCGGGCTGATCACCGTGGACGCGGCCGAAAAAGGTGCGCGTATTCGAATCACGAGTCGTCACTTGCCTGCCATCCCTCAACTCTTTGTTGCTCGTCTCCCAGCTGATGCTTATCGCGCAACCTCTACGCGCCATGCAGAGGGCACCGTCTGTCCCATCTCCTTTGTCAAGGATGTCTTGGTGAGCCCAGCCCGCTTGCTTGTCTGCTTGCTTGCTTGCTTCTTCCCTCTCCCCTCTTCCTCCCTCATTCGCTCGCCCGCTCGCCGCGGCTGGCCTCGTTCGGACTCGCTTGTCGCTTTAATCGCCGTCCGACCATCCCTGCCCATCAGCCAATCGAGCTGCGATGTGCAAGACTAGACACCCTTGCTTTACCCCAACACGACTACTAGCTTCCTGCTCTTACCACGTTATGCGCGCATATCCTGTACCAATTAGATAGTGCTGCCCGCTTCTTCAACTCCTCTCTTTCTTCGTCTCCCTCTCTTCGCCGTCCCGTCCAACGCAAGAGGAAAAAAAAGTGGCTGACTTTTTCAATGGGCCCTCCTTTGTGCAGTTCCCCTACGCACTCAATGTCCTGCCCGACTTCTTAGCGGAGCAGTGGGACGAGCCGAGCTTTGCTGGCTACCGCAATGCGTTCCCCGACGACTGTCGCAATGACCGCAGCGCCTTCGAGGCTCACGTCCGGGACCTGGTCGCCCGAGATGTCAAGGCGCCGTACCTAAAGGCCCTCCAGGGCCATCTCTGGACAAAGGGCTATGAATCGGGGGTCCTCAAGGCTCCACTCTTCCCTGACGTGCCACCCTTCATCACCAACGCCCATGCGGCCGGCAAGAAAATCATGATATACTCGTCCGGATCGGTGCCGGCCCAGAAGCTGCTCTTCGCTCACACGACCGCCCAGCCCCCCGACATGAGCGTCGTGATTTGTGACTGGTTCGACACCGTCAATGCGGGGCCCAAGACCGACGTGGCTAGCTACACCACTATCCTGTCTCATCATCCAGACATCAGCCCCGCACGTTGGATCTTCCTGAGCGACAACCTCAGCGAGGTCGACGCCGCTCGCCAGTCAGGCATGCATAGCATCCCAGCCGTCAGACCGGGCAACGCACCTCTGCCTTCCCATCACCCGCTGTCCGAGTTTGCAGTCTCCGAGTTCACTCCGGCCTCCATTGCACAGGCTGCAGCCGCCATTGCTGCAAAGACCTCGGCTTGAAGATTGGTTGCTCAAGTCTTTGATTAGGGGGTGCCCGTCTAGAAACCCCCCCACGAATCAGTCAATGGCGGGGAGAGCCCGGTAGTCAGCTGTTCAACATGACATATTTTAGAATGACAGCAGCCTTTCAGCTGTGTTGATGTGTCGATAATTTCCGTTCCCGAGCAACTAAAAACAAGAGCTATTCGGCTGGTTCGCTGTGAAATCGACCATGCGTTTGCGTGCGGGGAGACTAGTTGACCGCCATCTCGACGCGAGGTGCTGCACCAAATGCACAAAGTAGTCTATAGACATGCTACTCGAGGTGTGCGGAGGGGTCGGTAGGGAGTATTCCTAGGCGGTCAGCGAGTGGCTGTCTCCAAATCTCCAAAATCAACCAAAAGAAGAAGTCCTCTGTCAAGAAAATGACATGACACTCCGCAACCAAACTTTGTTGGGCCCTAGTGCATGAAGCTTGTCCCATTCGTCGCTGCATTCTGGTGCAAAGTCGAGCGAGTGTTGCGTAATCCGAAAGTTGACTCTCGCCAATCGAGATCAATCACGCTGTTGCTTTTGAGTGTCATGAAGATGCTCTCTCGCCAATCGAAACCAATCATGCATGTTGCCCTTTGAGTGTCATGACAAAGTTGTTCCTCGTCTTGCCCGGGTTAATCTCTTGCTTTGAAAAGGTCAGCCCGGTTTTTGCAGCTCCCCCGGTCCTCCTCCACAGGCTGTAGGCTAGCTTCTGTGTCTTCTTGCTTCTCACTCGCGTGTAATTAAGCATAGCCATCAGCTCATCAAGCCGCTCGTCCGTAAAGTATCGCGAATTGTCGACGCAGCTTCGTGGCAAGACGACGAAGAGACAAGGAAAGAGGGGCTCGGTGGTCGGCGTACTGTCGACGTCGTTGAGAAACGAGAGCGTTCGTAGAAGCATGGCGCCGCGGCCGTGAGCATCGGGCACAAAGTTGAGCACCAAGCTCAGCGAGATGATGTCGAATCTTTCCTCGTCATTCTTAGGCAATGGCCTCTCCATGAAATCTTGCTGAAGGATACCTGGCTCCTGGCTGTTGAGATCAATGTGCTGGACGTTGAAGACGTTGCTGGTTGAACACGCATTTCGAGTGCTGAGTGCTCCAACTTCGAGCATCTGAAGAGGCTGACCCTGCTTCTTTAGCTCGTCCAGTGGGAGCCATTCCATGAGAACCTTTGACGTGTCCCCCCCTCTGTCGATGCTTTGTCCCTGCAGACTGGCCTTTTGATAGTGATCCAACCCTCCCAGACTCTCGATTTCGGCGGCCACCTTTGCTTCCGTTTCCTTGTCGCCGCTCCTGATGGCCCTTGCTCGCGTCTTTTCCAGGTGGTGATGCTTGTTGATCAGTGTCCTGCTTGCCTTTCGGGTCATGGTCCGAGATGGCTTCGCAAGCGGCGGGCGCCCTTGGGTGAGGCTAGACAGCGTCTTCTTCTTGGGGGCCATCTTGTTTTGCTTCCGAGGTGATGTCCAAACGTATTTGTTGCCAAGTGATGAACAGGTTCGTCCGTGAGAAAAAGGCCTTGGGTCTTGAAGCCGATATCAGCCCTAAATCCGTTGATGGCTGCCTATACTGGTGATGAGAGGTCGCTGTCGAGTATCATGGCCGCCGCAGAGTCTCCTTCTCAGCGTTGATGTTGCGTCGTGTGAACCGCCTCAGAGCTGTCACCATCCCTGTGAGCTGTCGTAGTTTAATGCCGAGACGCCTCGGCGCAGACAAAGATCCATCTGGCCAAATTATGGACAAGGCCGTTGATCGCACATTTTACTTATAAATACTCTTCCAAAAGCGGCTAGCGCGTTGCAAAACCTCTCAATTACTGCTCGTGGAACTGAATCACATGACTGTAGCGCTGAATCAGCCAATCACAGCACACGTTTGCTGGAGCCCTAATTTTCTGGCAATTTCGCCCACACTGACAGAATTAACTTCTAGGCTGGAGACTTCTTTTTTTTCCTCCTCTCTCTTCATTCCGATAAGTCGACAAATCCTCAATCGCACCAACACTCCCTGTGCAAACTCGACCAACCAATACAATGGCTCCCGCTAACAAGAAAGGTACGACTTGAAATAAAAGAGACGAGTTTTGTTGTCGTCGTTTTCGAAAGAGCCGAAGCAAATCGAACATTTTTCCAACTTTTTGCGAAGCGATACGATACGACACAAAACAACATGCTCACTTGACATCTCCCGCGCAGCATCATGCAGCAGCAGATTTTGCGAGTTCTGAATAAGAGCGATTGCTGATGCGTATGATTATGTAGCTGCCGCCAAGGGCTCCAAGCAGGCCAACGCCGCTGCCAAGGCCGCCCTCAAGGGTGTAAGTTTTTTTATCCTCTAACAAGACAACTCATGAGAGCTTCAGATCTAACACGCCGCAGACTCACTCCTCCAAGACCCGCAAGGTCCGCCAGACCACCTCTTTCCACCGCCCCAAGACTCTGGTCCTGTCCCGCGCTCCTCGCTTCCCCCCGCAAGGCCATCAACCACCTGCCCCGTCTCGATGAGCACAAGATCATCATCCACCCTCTCAACACCGAGAGCGCCATGAAGAAGATGGAGGAGAACAACACCCTCGTCTTCATTGTCGACGTCAAGGCCAACAAGGCCCAGATCAAGCTGGCCCTCAAGAAGCTCTACGACATTGACACCGTCAAGATCAACACCCTGATCCGGTATGTTGCTCTCAGAACCCAAGGCAAGATTTCATGTGCACTAACACTCTCTTTAGCCCTGACGGCTCCAAGAAGGCCTACGCCCGCCTGACCCCCGATGTCGACGCCCTCGACATTGCCGCCAACAAGCTCTCTCTGGTCTAAGCTGGACATTTTTCTTAATTTAAAAAAAGGGGATTGTTGGTTTCGTCTATTCATTTTCTTCTATTTTCTCTCGGGCGCGGAAATTGGTCTTACGTCTCACATGCATGCACATATACCATGGGCATTGAGGAACACAACACTTTTTGGGAGGAGTTGAGCTTTTTTGTCATTTTACGGATTGGAACACATCATGATACAAACTATGCAAAACTAAAAGACAAGAGCCGGTCCGTCCACGTACCGATGATGAAAGGGAAACAAGAAATAAATGAGAGCCGATGACAATTACTATGCTCTGAAATGTGGCATGACAATCCACTACGTAGATGAATATTGCGTTGAAATCGTAACGTCCTTTCAGTAAACGTTGATACCTTTTGAATTGGTCTCAATGCCCATCTATTGATCTTAATCAGAGAGAAGAACAGTCCCATATCCCATAATCTATCATACCACATGCCTATATATCATACATCACACAACACACCCATATTACCCCCTCAAAACCAGAAAAGTCGAAGAAAAAAAAGCCTGAATTTTTTATGATCGCATATTGTTGAGGTGCTTCATCGTCAAAAAGTTGATATCCAAAAACCGGTCCACGCAGTTCGCCAAGCACCCTTCCTCGCCCTTCTCCAGCTTCGAGCCCTTGATATTCCCAGTGACGCACTTTTTCCAGCAAATCTGTGTCAAGTTGTGTGTTTCTGCAATTAAAAAAAAAAGATTAGCATCTTCTTTCAATGCACAGTCCCTCTAGTTTTATAGAACTGCCATAAAAAGCCTCGAAATTGAAAACAATAACAAAAAAAAATCGCAGCACATACGAGCCTGAATCTGCGACCGCTGCTGCTCATTCGCAAGAAACTGCCGCAGCTCCGTCTTATCCTTGTCGTTGAGCTTCTCGAGGTCGAGGTTCTCGATTCCAGTCTGGGCGGCGTTCATCTTGGGCAAAAGTTTCACTCGGTTCGTATATATTACTTGCGTAGGTTGATTTCAATGTGCGTAGGCTGAAGGAAAGAAAGAGGTTCCGTCGTAAGAAGAGTCGTTGCTATAGAGTATTTTCGAAGACTTGGTTGCAAGATTGGTGATGATATCGAGCGGTGGTTGATAATATTTTTCCAACGGGCTTTTTCGGACCAATAGTAGTCCGTTATCAACGCCGGCGTTGGCGAATGAGAGGAGAAGATCGTCTCCACATTCAGATGACCTTGCTTCGACAGATCCAGATAAAAGAGACGTGAGTTTTTTCAAGATTCTTGATTTATTGTTTTTATTAAGAGATGCTAATCTATTCATCTCACAATTGTCAAATGCAATTATGACAATGTAGACTATAAAAGGCAACGATGGACATTGCGCAAATACAGCATATACACAATGCAGACTTATTTGATTACTCTCAAGCAAGGCTATAAACATGACTCCACGCCTCAAGAATGCTTCCCGAGTCTATGATGCCAAATGTACCCAAATAAACAAGAAAAAACGTTCCAAAACTAGTAAACAATGAAATCAATACAACAAAAAAGACAAACCCTCTATATACTGTAAACCCCCTCCAAAAAAAAACGTATGACTCTTCACTCCATGTTTTTATTATATCCACCGCTTCCACCTCGCCACAGACACCATCATGGCACACAAGACAATCATGAAGCCGACAATGCCAAAAAATGGCCCCAGGTTGGCAACATCCTCAAACGGCAAACGCACATTCATGCCAAACAGACCACAAACAAGGTTGAGCGGCACAAGAATCGATCCCAGCATGGTGATTTTACTCAGTACGCGGTTCATGTCCGTGCCCTGGGAGATGTTGTTGATGGACAGCGTGGCCAGGTAATTGCTGTGGGCGCGAGACAGAATCTTCTCAAAGTGGCCCAGGTTGGTCGCCATGGTCACGACGTGGTCCTGGATGTCGCCCAGGTACATGCCAATGTCCATGTGCGGCGTCACCTGGAAGTTTTCGTTGCAGCGCTTGGTGAAGCCCCTGAGGACATCTGCCTTGCCGCCCAGCAGCCGCAGGAGCGCCATGCAGTTCTTGCGCACCCGTCCAATGGACCGCAAAAAGGTATTTGAGTCGTCAAACCGCATGACAAAGACTTCGTCTTCAATGGCATCGGCTTCCAGCTCAATCTGGTTAATGACGGGCGCAAAGCTGTCGACAATGTTGTCACTAGAAATCACATGTTAGATGACACATCAATACCATGCTGCTGCATATAGGCGAAGCTTACATCAAGGCATAGCAGATCCAGTCGCTGCTAAGAGAGACATAGTCCTTGAGAGACGTGATTCTCTTGCGCACGTCGGTGGCATGCGAATTGGGCGTGAAGCTGAAGCTGAGCGTGCCCTCTCGGAACACAATGACATAGATGTTGAAAGGCTCGTACTCTTTCCCATCGGGCTCGTCCACTACGTTAAACGACCGGAAGCAAGCAAAGTAGTACGATGGGAAGAGCTCAATCTTTTCGCGAGCCTCCTGGGTGACAATGTCTTCAATGGTCAGGGGGTGGAGGCCAAACGCCTTGCCCATGCCGTACACCTCTGCCTTTGTGGGGTTGTTGACGTTGAGCCACCAGACACCGCCGTCTTCGTCTTCGGGCAGTTCAAAAAGTCCCCGGAGATCCTCTCCCGGAAGCACAAGATCACCCATCTCGGGGGCATGAATCGTCGATTCCCATGCCGTGGAAAAAAAGCTGAAGCGAGTGTTGTCAACAGGCTGGGCCTTGGGAGGAGCAGCGCCCTCGAAAGAAGTCTTTTCGTTGGCCACCGAGTCGTCAGAGGGCGCCTCGAGAATGTCGCCATCGACGGTGACGAGCTGCGCGGGCTTGGTCAGGGTAGAGGTCCGTCGCAGGTCCTTGAAGCTCTCGGTGGGCAGCTCTGCTCGGGCGGCTCGCTCTTCCCGCTCCTCCTGCTGATCCCTGATGAGATCTTCGAGATACTCAAAGTCAATTCGGCCACTGTGCTGCTTGGGGTGCTTCTCCTGAAGAGGGTAGCAGACGTCCTCTTCAACCGTCTTGTTGGTCAGGAAGCTTCTGGCGTCGGCCTCCTGGTTATACGACCTCCTGCTCCGGTGGCTTGCATTGGACATTGTTCGGCCGAGGGGCTCCTCGCCTTCGTCCTTGGCCTCGGAAAATGACATTTCGCGCTCTCTGCGCCGAGCTTCGGCAAAGGCCTTGACCGAGTTGGGGGGCGAGATGGATCTACCATCTGTCGACGACTCGATGGTTGGGCGACGGCCGTGGCGTGGCGTGGGCTGGACATTGTCGCCGTCTTCGTCGAGGATGGCTTCCTCAAAGTCGCGGACGCGGACCGCCATCTCAGGGTCGAGATGGCGAGCGCCGTACAAGCTATCAAAGGTTCCTCGGCGTGGGCGCTCAACTCTCTGGGCAGATGAACGGTGCCGGTGGTCGTCAAGCTCGGGAACAGGGGTGTCGTACCCCGTGTCGGGGAAGGTCTCGTCGTGCTCAGACATGGTGGGTAACGTAGTTGGGATCCAAGATCTGGCGGGTTTGCGGTCTAAAGGTCGGATCGGAACAAATCACCGCGCAACAACTCGGACGAAGCCTGCTGGCAACTTAGGGGTTCTGGAACATGCTTTGGCAATGGGCTTCTGCAACTCTCTAGGCCTGAGACAGGCTGTCAAGTGCCCTCTCGGCGCGGCAGCAGCGCGCCGAGTAGTTGGTTTGGAACAAAACGAAGACCCGGGGGTCGCTTCTGGTAGCAGCTGGAGCTACGGGAAGAAGAGGTGCGGGTAGTGGATGGTTGGAAAGCGTAGCGACGAGGCTCCTGTCAGTAAAGCCAAGTTATGGAGGTTCCTTGTTGACTCCGCTGTAGACCCAGCAGCCGGGCCCGAGGAGCGAAGGGAAGATGACGACCGGGAGGGCGAGTTGAGCCAACTTGAAGGTGTTTGGCGGCAAGTCTGCGATGGCGCAGAAGGAGGTTTTGGATGCTGCGAGCGGCGACGGCTATCAGAAGCCAATCGACTATCGATTAAGAAGATGAAATGACGAGACGAGTCGTTTCGGTGTCGAGAAATTGGGTCGTTGTTGGCAAAGGTCGAAGTCGAGGCCAAAAAAAAAGGAGATGCTTCTATCTCTTTTCGTTTGCGGCGAACGGCAGAAAGGGCTGATGTGTGCGCCGCAAGGAGAAAAGCGACGGGGTTTATAACGCTATCACTTTAGCGAAAAGAAAAAAGGGTCTATCGGACAAGCCCAAATATATGCCAAGGGCTGAGTTATCAGTAAATTAGGGAGAAAGTCATTTAAAAAAAAGGACTCTCGTCGACCGTGGGTGAAAGGGAAGAAGAAAGAAGGAAGAACAAGAAGTGGTTGTTGCTTGAAAGAAAACAAAAAGCCAGCGGCGATTGGGGGCTCCAGCGCATGGCATGCACGATGAAATTTTCCCTCTGGCGGTACCCGCCGCCACGAAAATCAGCTGGTGGTCACTAAACTGGTTTGACCTGACCGACGCTGGGATCTGGTTTGGGGGCAAGAAACCTGCTGCGAGAAATTCTGGGAGGTGTCCGGTACTAGGCGAGCCGCTAAAAGCTGGGACCAGTACCTGCAATCTGCTAGAAAAAAGCGGCTAATCCTTTGTAAATTCAATCCCGTCGGCGGTATTCTCTTACGCATCGTTTTATTCTAAAAGGTATTCAGTACCGCGTCCATGCTCGGCGGGCGTCGCTTAGCTCGCAGTCAGGCCAGCGAGTACGGCACGTCGTGGCCGCCCGGCCCCCAGAGAGGCAGAGAGAAGCAAACGATAAGATAATGAGAGGATCTGAATCATTGGGCATGGCGCTAGAAAATGGCAAGTGGTACAAGAAGACGCAGACAGCATGTCAAAGATGGCAGCATCTGCAGGGCGGGTGGTACAGCAATCAGATACCGTGCTGTAGATATTCCAGCTGCCGCGTTTGCCAAGCATGTGAAAGCTGGACTGAGACAAGCCATCTTTGCAGAGCGGTCAGGATAAGCGTCACTATGAGGGACTGTCTACGAAAAAGAATCGAAACGTTGCGAGAATATCGGAACAAACAGCAGAATATGCCTCAGCAAAAGCCCATTTCTCAAGCCATTTGATGCGGCATGCGCTTTTCCTTGCCGTATATGCAAAATACGAAATACGTCAGGACCGGGTGCTTTGGAGGGTTTGATTCGCCACCAGACTTGAGCAGCCAATGCCGGCAAGGTCTCCGCCTTCTATTCCTGGCGCGATCACGGCACTCGGCACCCCTGCTCTCTGCGCCGTAGCCGCACAAGATATGATGTGAAGAGGGCTTGTAATTGTATTAGACAAAATGTTGTGTAAAGGTATTTCATTTCGCTAGATTGGCTTTGTCGAATTGACTCTTTGGCTGTACAAGTTCTGGTGGCTCAAGTCTAGTGGATATACAGGTGAAGCTCCATGAACCATACAAATCTTCTTTGAGCTTTGTTGACTTGAAGCACCCACATAACGTACCAACGCACTAAATATGTATAATCCAAGTCTTGTATTGATAGAAAAAAAAACCAATAAAGCATGATATATATACGCGTATACAAATATCCAATATGGCGCATCGAATCCTTGCTAGAGTTCTATTCTCAGCACTCCAGGTTAGCAGCTGGCATCTCCAGTTGCAGGCTGCACGCACCGCCACACTTCCCCAGCCTAGACCCACCTACGCCCGGATCAGGCGTTTGCGCCACACATGGCTCCAAAGACGTGTCTACTACCAGTGTAATGCTGCATGCTCGTGCTGGGCCAAACAACTTCTACTTGCTCTCGACCATCTCTCAGACCACGTTAATTCTCGAGTACAAGATACACAGTACCAAAAGAAATCACAAGAGAGAGACGACTCGACATGGCAGAGGAATTGCTGGATAAAGTGCGGGACGTGGTGGAAGGCCAGATCGTGAGAGCGACCAGATCCCTCTACGAGGCTGAAGATCGACTAACGGACGATTGAACTCTAGGACTTTGAGGGCCAGCGACGTGCCGAGGGCTATGCAACCCTCCTGCTCTCTCTCACAGGGGTATGGACCACCTCCCCGCAGCTCCAAACTGACCTCGTCACATGCTTACACCTCACAAGCTCATTGCCTTCAACGTTGGATACCTTTTGCAAGACATTGTCAAGTGCGTCTATGTTGGATTGGGCGGCACGCTATTGACGTTTCTCATCATCATTCCTCCTTGGCCGTTCTACAACAAGAATCCGGTCAAGTGGCTACCTATTGGATCTGCATTCAACACCGGCGGGACGTGATGGCCAGGCAATGGCTGCCACCCTGAGCAAGACTCCCGCGTTGATGATATCCTCTAAAACAGCATGTAGCTTAAATCCTCCCGAAATGATATACCGCACTCCTTCTTTGTCTCTGTACGATGTATGTGTCTTGTTCGTTCGTCTCGCGTGTCTGTGCTTCCATCTTGCTTCGTCTACCGGCCGTACTTTTGGAACTCCCAGTCTCTGTTGTCGAGGGGACAGACCGACCTGGCCTTTAGCCATCGTGAAATGCAGTGAAAGTGGAAAGCATGCTAGCGAAATATTAGTCTCGTGGTCGTCGAAAAAAAGGTTTATACAGGGACGGAGCGGGGCGCCTTACGTTGCAGATGCCCCAGGCAACGGTACACTCTTCGCTGGTGGCTGATGCTTGGTTTGCCTGGCACTCAATACCTGCTGGGCGTAAGTCAACTTGTTTCAAGTAGAGGAGGGGTGAAGGCGTACAGAGGTCCATGATATGATTACGGCAGATGGCACAGTTGTCGACGACGATATCCCAGGCCCAGAGCGCAACGGCGTTCCACTGTTGCTGTCAGTCCTTTGTGACTCCCCGCTGTATGAGGCTCGAGTAAAGGACAAACCTTTTTGACTTCAAACTTCTTCTTATCGCCTCCCTTGGCGCTGACGCCGTCGGCTTTCTTGGCCACTGGGGCGTCGCTCATCTCGACGTCGGCCATGTTGGAGAGCTCGTGATTTGTCGGTAAAGCTTGAGAGGCGACGACAGCTGTAACTCTGCGATGCTCGATGGTGATGGAAGATGAGGTGAAGCAAGAAGTAAAGGTCCAAGGTTTACTGTGCGTTGAAGTTGTATCGATGGCTGTTGTGCGGCTGGTTAGCCATCAAGGGACTGGACGATTTGAGGTATGGAGTCGCAGCCTAAATCCCACTAAGCAGTGACTGGAGGGACTTTGCTAGGGACCTTACCTCATCAACGCCCGTGAAGTGGTGAACTGACAAATCTGCGACATGCAGGTTCCCAGTACAAGCTCTGAGATTAGAAACAATTATCAGCTACGAGAAATTGAGAGCTCTTGGTCGAAATGACGAATTATTTTAAATGCAGCTGCGTCAATAATCAACACCAAGGAGACAAAGCACAGGGCGCTGTATTGAAGCTGGACCATGTACAGTAACTGCAACTGCAATCGCAATCGGCTGCTGTGCAGCGGGGCCTTGCGCTGTAGGATTGAATTTGGCGGCAGTTACTGCTGAGCGGCTCCAGAGGTTGCGCGCATGTACCGCTGGCAGGCTAATCGCAGATAATCGCAGATAATCGCACCATCTCAGGTACCTTGCGGGCACAAACTGGGCTTAGGCAGCGCTTTCTCCGCCCGATTGCTCCGGTCCGATGACGACAGGCTCAAGGCCCAAGGCAGAGCGCCTTTGTTGGTTGCCCGTGGAACGAGGCCCATGTTTGCTTTGAGCACGGCGATACGGTTTGGCGCAAAACAAAGCCAATAAATATTATGCTTTGGCAGCAGTATTTATTGCAGAGGCAGAGCAGGAGGCTGGTTTAGATTTACACTTTGCTTCTCTATCCAAGAATAAATATAACGTGTATTTATATTGCCCTCAGCCCCCAAGAACAAGGTAAGACTGCCTTCTCTCTCTGCCGCAGCGACTCGCCCTGCGCATGGCGAGACAAAAAGCAGCCGTGGCAGCATGTACTCACGCGGTAGCAGTACCCCTCCGACGCCGCAACTCCAGCCCCGAGCCACGGTCGCGCTACCTGCAGCTACCCGCCGCCGTCCTGTCCGCTGTTCTTTCAGCTGGCTGCAAATGCATGCGGGGCCCGGCCAGGTCAGGCATCGTCTGCGATTCTCAACCCTCAACCTTGCAGCAGCTGAGCTCCAGCCCGGCCGTCTTTGTTGCCTCCAGCCCATTCCACGGTCCGTCCGGCCACCCGAAATGCCCAGCCGGCGCCCAGCGCTGTCCCAGTCCCTAGACCTCGAGTTATAAGACTCGCCTGTGCCCTCTCGCCGGCCGCCTTTCGCAGCCGCCGCATTCGGAAATCGCCTAAGATACACGTGATTGTCGCTCCTCAGACCACCCAGCACCGACGACTTCCTCCAGCTGCCGCTCTCACCAACACCATCATCTCCCACCTTGTGCTCCTGTGCATCTTTACCCGCCATCCTTTGCAACTCTCCTCCCCAGCCCCAATGGAGGCCCAGCCATCACCGATCAAGGCCACGCCAGGCCGTCGCCGTCACCCCCGAGGCGGCAAGCCAGCGCCCCTCAAGGCCTATGCGTCAGAGAACGATGCTGCCTCCTACGCAGCCTCATCACAGCACCACCACCACAGGGCGCCGCAGACGCCCAAGAAGATCCTCTCCGCGTCGCCTGCGCCGGCGGAGCGCCAGAACAACCAGTCCAGCTCCAAGCCGCGCAACAATCGCAACAACAAGCCCAAGGGCAAAAGCGACGCTTCGCCGCCCAACTACCAGCTCAGCAACCACAACCAGTCTCCCTCTCGCACATCTCCACCAAAGGCAATCTCCAGCACGCCCTTTGCCGGCGCTACCTTCCACGCCTCGCCCGCCCCTGCGGATCTCCCAATCCCGAGCTTTCTCAAGTCAGCAAGCGACTCGCCAGTGGTCCGCCAGCCAAGGGGCTTCATCTCCCAGCCCTCTCCTCCGGCCACGGACTCGGAGCTGCCCACGCCACACAGGCCGGTGTCTGCCTCTCAGCACCGCGAATCGCCGCTCGACTTCATGTTCCGCGCTCATCGAGAGGAAAAGGCCCGCCAGGAACTCGACGGAACGCCCGTTGCCGCACCGCCGCTGGTTGGCGCCATGTCTCCCCCCGCGCCACTTGGATGCTCCCCTCACGCCAACAGCGTCTGACCTTGGGCACAATCGTCGCATGTACAACCGACAGACGTACAATGGCAATGAAATCTACGAGCTGGATGGCACCGGAGGCCAGCCATTGGGCCCGCCATTCTCGACTCCCTACAACGATCGGATCCAAACTGCGCGCAACCATGCCTCCAACCCGCCTCCTGCTTTCGGGAACCCTCTACCCACTCCAGTTAGCAACGCCCCTAGTCAAGACCCGACGGAAGCCCTCAAGAGGTTTCTCTTTACTCCCCAGTCGGCCGCGTCAACGGCTCCGTCGTCTGTCGCCCACAACTCGCTGCCTTCTCGCCATGCCCCAGCCTATTCCAACAGCCAGACGGATGGCCCTGGGTACGAAAGCGCAGGCAGCATCCAAGCCATGGAAAATGATCTTCGACGAATCTTGAAGCTGGATCTGGCGGTCGACCGCCCGCCTACGGAACGCAGGCTCTTCACCCACTAGTTTCCGGCGACATCTTTACCTTGTTCTTTTTACATTACATATATCTTTCAGCAATGTTGCTCCATTTTCAATTTTTTTTGAAATGTGGCTTTGTGGCTCAACTGGGAAGCGGGATACAAAATGTCATCTTTTTTTCTTTTGCTATGTTTTTTCGCATCATCCTAGAGCGGGAATATGGGAACGGTTACAGGCCCCTGGGAACATACACTTGAACATACACTTGTGTGTATTTTTTTCTTCTTTCTTCTTTTTCTTTCTTCTCTTTTCTTTTCTGTTTTTCCTTTTTTCCTTTTTTTTTGTTATTTGTTTACTATGGAGCTTTTTATTTTCTTATCCCTCTTTCTCTTTTCCCCGCCTGGAGCTACGAATGCTCTACAGTCAGTTATATGGTCTCACTTGAGCCTTGATCGTCACGGCCGACCAAATACCCAACGCATCGCGCTGTTTTTGGCGGTGCTTGTTTGTTCAACGGCCAAGAGAGAAATCCATCATCCACGAGGCATTGGAGGCGCTACCGGAGAGACGGATCTGCACATCAGCTATGGGTTTTAACGGCACACTTGGTGGTATTTGACTCTGGAATGTTACAGAGAATCATGTAACTTTTGGCATCAGGACGAAAGATTTGCTTTGGGACTTGAGTATGTTTTGGTTTTCAGCGATACCCGAGGAGTCATGGTAGATTCCGGGCGGAATATTGATCAAGGCTTTGCTAATGCTACCAAAGGACACAACTTTTGGCGTGGCAGCGACTCTGGAGTTTTTTCTCTCACATTCTCTTTGCCTCACTCTTTCTCCCCGGTTTTGGAGTCTATATTTCCATGGTACACTTTTCATGGTACACGTGGGACTTTTTCCTTTTATCTTGACGGACGGTTTCACTGGAATGGGATGTGAAATGTACATGGCGGGCTTTGCCATTTACTTTTGAAAGTATCAGCTACTTTTTGTTTTATTCGTTTTTTAGTCTCCATCTCTTTCTCTCTCTCTTTCTTTTCTTTTTGTCTCTCGTTTAGAATTGATGACGGCTTGTATGCTTAGACTCGCTCTTCGTTTTGCATGACGTTATCAGCTCTGTCCTTTTTATTTGAGTTCCTGAGACTCATTTTCATGTTGCATGGCAGGACGGATTTGAGTGGGAATGATTATCTCATTTTCATATTACTTGATACGGTGGATTTGAGTGAGAATGGCTCTCTCATTTTCATATTGCTTGACACGGTGGATTTGAGTTGAGATTGGAGCGGACAAGTCATTCTTTCAATATCATCACCGGGAAAAGCTCTGTCCGAGCTTTTCCCACTACTTGTTTTGTTTTGTCTAAAGAAGGTATCCATGAGCGGTGATGTTGTTTATCAGCGATTATAGCGACCTTTTCTTTCTTTCCCTCCTTCTTTCCATTTTTAAACCGTCTTGTTTTTCCTCTTCTTTTCCTCTCGCGAAAAGAACTTGCCGTGAGAAAGCAGTAGGTACTTTGCGAAGAAGTCTTGGGCAAAGTCGTCGAATTTGGTGTAGTCTGCGCCGAGGCGGTAGGCGGCTGCGATGCCGCTGATGCAGGCGACTTCGTGCATGTTCTGTTTTGGGTGAGTGTTAGTTGATGTCGAGGATTCCGAGTTTTGTTTCTGTGATGTGTGTGTAGAGGGGAGCAGTTTTGAGGAGAAATGAAAAGGGGGGAATAGACAACATACCACCAACGTCCACGATCCGGCAAAAAAGGTATTGTTACGCCCTTGCAGAAACATCATACACGGCACGACACGCACGTAGTGCTGCCAGCGGTGGCCCAGCTGATGCCACCAGTTGCGCTTGATGATTTTGCTCTCGTCAATGCCGTCGACTGTCCAGAGATTGCGTTTCCGCTTGTCGAGGAAGATTGTCTGGTAGACTGGCTCGGGCTGGGCTTCTGGCGAAGTGCGAGACTTGTTGAACTGGTGCTGGTAGTTGCTGCAGTTGAAGGACATTTCAATCAGTCGCGGGTCATGCTGATACGTATAAGTGTAGTACATGGGGTTGAACTGCTCGGAGCTGTTTGAAGACGACGATGACGAAGAGGCTGATTCGCCCTTGGCGGCGGCAATCTGGTGGCACTGTTCTTCCGACTTTGGCTCTGCGCAAAGCTCGGATTTGAAGCGTGTTTCGTATTGCCGGTTGAAGTAGGCCGAGTCGGAGTGCGTGACGGTGAGGTCGTCGTAGAAGGCTGCGCTGCCGAGGACACGCTTCTCGCGGCCGGTTGCTGTGTCTGCGAGAATGCGGAGGGCGTCGTCTGCGAGAAGACACAGGACGAGGTGGTCGAAATGCTCGTTTGTGGTGTCGTCGGCGTTGTTGTTCTTGATGGCCAAGTCGACGCCCTTGCTGGACCGGGAGAGCACGCGATGGACCTCGGTGTCTGTCCTGATGTCAACGCCCTTTGCAACAAGACTATCCTTCCATTTGCCATAAAAGTCGTGCAGACAGTCAAACGAGTACATGGTCGGCTGGTTCGGCAGCAGCGTCTCCTTGTCGTAATCCCACAGCTTCATGTTGGCATCGTTGAACAGCCGCTCGACAATGGCCGCGGGCACATTCGCCGTCTGGTTGCCGGTGCCGAGGAACAGCGCAATGAGCGGATAGACCATCTTGTCGCCAAAGTCCTTGCTGAAGAAGAAGAGGCGCAGCATGACGGAGATGGGGGCCAGGCCGAGCAGGGGCATGGTCCATTTGATGACCTTGAGGAAGAGGCCGAAGCGCTTGATGTCCGAGGCGTGCGCGGCGACGAGCTTGCTGGGGAAGCAGTTTGTCCAGAAGCCCGAGGGGCCTTTGCCGAAGGAGACTTGGAGGTTGAGGGGGCGGGCGGGGGAGGCGTGCTGGTTGAAGAAGTTGAAGGTGTGTTTGAAGATCTGATGATGTGAGTTTCACTGACTGATACACATGTGTGTATATAGAAGAAGATGGAGAAGTCAAAGTACCTCTGATCCTCCCTGGACGCCATTATTCATCCATGATGCGCCAAACTTGCTCTCGTCGAGCGGGATGGACGTCGCTTGGCCTCCTACGACGCTGTTCTTTTCGAGGAGCGTGACTTTGAACTTGTCGGGGTGATTTGCCAGTGTAGCAGCACAGGACTGTTTGGAGGATACAGTTAGAACAAGATCAACTGAGAGAAAGAGAGATGGGACGAGAGGGGATTTCACGATTATTCAGGATTTGTTACGCATACCATGCCTGCTGCGCCACCCCCAACAATGACAATGTGCTGCTGACGCGGTTGACTGGGAGAAGCCATGATTGCACGTAGAGATGATATATATTAACAATTTGTTGATGGACCATGGTTTGTAGAAGAAGAGAAGAAGCATGAAAACCGCCATTTAAATGAAATTGATGCCCTGCTCGTGCACGTCATTGCTCGATGCGCATGTCGTCTTAGTGCCGCCATGATCGGAAACTCTGTCCAAAGGGAGGAGTCGCATAAACACCAGCTATACTAATAGTACACATTCATTTGCACCAATGTTTGATTCCATGACTTTTTACGACTTAGAAATCCTTTGGCATTATAAATAGACATGCCAACATGGTCTATTTTTCGCTAGTCGCATCGTCATCGAGCTGAGCTGACAACTGCTATATATAGATCTGATGCCCCCAGATCCGTGTAAGTCAGAAACATAAAGACCGCAGTCTCCGCCTCGCAGCGCATTCTTAACAAAAAGCCACACAACTAATCCATGCGTCATTGACATGCACAATAAATGAAACAAACATTCACTAATAAAAAAAATGAATGCTTCGACTGACTTTAATGCAGCTTCTTACTGCATTCCACTATGGCTGGATTCACTTCTGATCCACGTGACAGCGCGCCGAGCCTCACGAAACGGCACGTCAATGGCCCGATTCACGCATCGGCCCCCAACTTTCTGACCTGCTATTCCGCCCATATAGTCGAACGAACAACTACATGCCACGACAACAAATTAAACAAGATTCAACACAAATTGCACACCCCAAGAGTCGATTGATTGATACATTGATTGCGGCGAATATCCAGCCATGCCCGGCCCAGACGATCCCGCCGTCCACGACATCATCCAAGGCATCATTGAAGACGATGACGCCGAAGAGGAGGCTCTCAGCCTCGCCCTCGCCCTGGCTTTGCAGAACCATGCTTCCCTCATGCAGGCAGCGATTGAGATTTCCGACGACGACGACGACGCATCTTCCTCTGCAAGCTCGGAGAATGCAACGCAGCAGACGACACAGCAGACGACGCAGCCTTCATCGCAATCCCAGGCACGGTCACAGCCTTCATCGCAGCAGTCCCAGTTTGGCTCTGTCATGCTCGACCGCAGAGCCATGGAACAGGAGCGATTGAACCGATTAGCAAAGCGCCAACGACCTGCTACCGACGACGACGACGACGTGGTGGAGGTGCCTCCCCCCGAAGAAACAAGCTACTAGAGCTCCCGCCGGCAGTACCAAAACAGCTGGAGCATCAGCATCAGCATCATCATCTACAGCCTCAACAAGCAGACCTGGACAAAGCAGCAGCAACGTACCATACCCAAATCCCACCGTCAAGCGAACCTGGGTCCGCGGCACTGCGCGACGGGGCGACGAAATCACCATCGAAGAGGTATTCCAAAAGGACAAGCTCGAGCTCGCCGTGCTTTCATCTTTCCAATGGGACGAGGAGTGGATGCTGTCCAAGCTGGATTACAGGAGGACCAAGATTCTGCTGCTGGCGTTTGCTAGGGATGGAGCTCAGGTACTGGAATTCATCCACGTTTTGCCTTGGCCTCTGTGTCATCTTCCTGGTCTGGAGATGTATCACACAGAGCTACTGCACACAGAGCAAAAGAGAAACAACTGACACATGTTTTGCCCAAAAACAGAAAACCCTCATGCAAGGCAACGTCCCCGCCAACATCAAGTTCTGCTTCCCTCCCATGCACGGCGTCGGCGCCATGCACTCCAAGCTACAGCTGCTCAAGTATCCGAGCCATCTCCGCGTCGTCATCCCAACGGGCAACCTTATGCCCTACGACTGGGGAGAGACTGGGGTCATGGAGAATGTGAGTAGTACGACTATCTCGTCATCTTCCCCTGGCCATGTTGAAAAAGACAGGGGGGATGGCGATTTACACTTTTCTGTTCCCTTCGTCATCGTTGTTTTTCCCCCTTTTGGCTTTTTCTGCGCCTGTATTATTGCCCTTCCCCCCCACGAACTGAAGGGTCGCAATCTCCGTATCTCTAACACGTTCTTTTCTTCTTTTAGATGGTATTTCTAATCGATCTCCCAAGGCTGGACCATCCCGTCTCTACCCATGCCAGCGCCGCCCGTAGCCATGCGCCGACCAGGTTCTACACGGAACTAGTCTATTTCTTGCAGGCAACGGGCGTAGGCGAGAAAATGGTGGCCAGTCTCGCAAACTACGATTTCTCCAGGACGGCGGATCTCGCCTTTGTTCACACAATGTATGTTTCGCTACATCCTTCTCTTTTTGGAATTTGCTGTTGGGTCGGACCCCTCTCCGCCTCACTGGATGATAGACTGCAAACTGACTGAGTCGATTGCTTCTCTCATCTTTTAGACCCGGAAGCCACTCGGCAAAGAACGCAGAGCGCATAGGCATGTCATACTCTCCAGTCCAAGCCAAAACTGGCCCGAGTTGGAGCGAGGCTATGCCCGCAACCCGGGGAGATAGAGACGCTCATCTCATCGCTGACACTCAACCGCTTAGGATACGTCGGCCTGGCAGCTAGCGTAGCTGACCTCGGCCTAGCTTCTGTTGACCCTGTCGATGTCGACCTCGTGGCACGTTGCCCGTTGATTGTTGATCGACGCTGGAACCGAAAGCTAACGACTCGTTTTTAGTGCGCGTCGCTGGGAGCGTTGAACCAGCAGATGGTACGGGCCATCTACAACGCCTGTCGAGGTAACTAAAAGCCAACGGGGTTTTTCCTTGTTTCATTCTCTCCTTTGCTTTTGCCTGCTTACTCCTTTGGAGTGGGGAAGAACGACTCACTCATCGGTTCACTTACTCACATTATTACTCCCATCGTTTTTAGGTGATGACGGCACCGACGAATACCACAAACCGGCCAGCACTAGCTCCAGGTCGTCTGCCAAAAAGCCGACTACGACGACGACGACGGCGACGGTGACATCTCAGGAGCAGCTCCTGCGAGAACGATTCCGCATCTACTTCCCTACCGACCGTACAGTGTCGCAAAGCAGAGGCGGGCGCAATGTGAGTTGTGACCCCCGAGTCATTTACACGGCTCGGCCAACCAGTCCCGTTGTCATCTCCAATCACATCTCTTCTTTTTTCCCTTTCTACTCCAATCACCATTAGTTAACAAGACCAAAAAAATGACACGTACATGTATAGGCGGGAGGCACGATATGCGTGCAGACCAAGTGGTGGCGGGCACCCAACTTCCCCAGAGAGCTCGTGCGAGATGTGATATCCCGTGACCGAGTGCTCATGCACAGCAAGATGATATTCGTGCGTCGCCGGCCCGGAGATAGTGGCCAGGCGCAAGCGGTACGGCAGTCTCCAGGCTGGGCTTATGTAGGCAGTGCCAATCTTTCAGAGAGCGCCTGGTGAGTCTAGCAAGTTTTCTTCCCACCCACCATCCAACCGTCCATCCATCCACACACACACACAACACACGCCCCCCGTTTTGAACGGTTTGCTACTTTTCTCTGTCCTGACTTGAGACCGGTTCGAAATGATGAATTATTTTTTAGAGGCTGACTGTATCCCCGCCGCCGCCGTCGTCTGTTGACGGCCGCTTGACGGGGCTTGATTTCCATCTAGGGGCCGCATGTCCAAAGACAAGTCCACCGGAGGCTTCAAACTCGTCTGTCGCAACTGGGAGTGCGGAGTGATCATCCCGGTACCTGAGTCACAGCCAGTTGACAAGACAACTCTGCCCACTAGCGCCGACGACGACATGTCCATGTTTGCGGGGACGGTTCCTGTGCCTATGCAAGTTCCCGGGCCTGTGTACAGGTCAAGTGACCAGCCCTGGCTTTATATGGGAGCTTGAGGGTTGTATTTTGAGCGATTTGAAAGAAGGGGGGGGGCCCATGTACACTTTACATGCAGCATTTGCTGTCAACGCACCGAAAAGAGGGAAAAAAGATTGAAGATTACCAGGGGGGGGCTATTACACGAGATGTTAGTTTTTGTTAACTTGATACTTAGATGGGCAAAAAAGCGAGAGAGAGAGAGAGAGATCCCTGGACCGAAAGAAAAACCACATGTCGTCAAGGACAAGGAACCGCACAACATGGTTGCTTGCAGATAGCGTGCGGCCTGCATGAGTGGGGTTTTTTAGAGTAAAAGCAAAAAGAGCAAACAAAACCTTGTGGAGATGAGCCGCTGATAGGCTATTGCGCAGGAGGTTTCCTCCCATCCATGGTTTGATCTGGATAACATGATACGACAAACGTGGGAGGGGCAAAAAAGGACAAGGATGTTTTGGTTTGGAATTATGGAGAGGCCGTCTCCACCGCGGCAACTGGTGCAAGGCTTCGACGGCTGGAGAATGGGGGGGATCCCGGCCTTTGAAAGGTGGTTCTTTGAAGCAAATACCGCATTGGATCCATGTTTGTTTCTTATTGCACTCGGCTGTTGTTTTTATTGCTGTCGTTACATGCGCAGGATTTGTACATGTGCGCGTGAGTGTATTTGGGAGCGCGCGCAACTTTAAAACAGAGCATCTTAGGTAGTAGCAATACTACGATGCCGGCGGTGCGGTAATAAATGGAAGAAAGCATGTTGTAATAGCTATTCCAGCAAAACTGCTAATGCAACTCTGCAGAACAATCACATACGTGACGACATTTTTTTGTTTTCGTTTGTCTGGTATATCAGAAATCGAGTTTCAGCTTCTTGTTATCTTTTGGTGGAAATAAGAGTGTGGTTCGTAAAAAAAAAACTGTTGGTTGAAGCACGGCACAGCTGACTTGAGGATTTTGGACACAAGCGGTTAGCATGGCCGCTGGATTTTGCAGCTTGGCAGCGATCGAACAGGCCATTTTTCCAGGCGAAGGAGTTGGTTTTCGAATGGCGTGCCAGGGCCAATCAAGAGTCGAGTCTCAAGCAGCTACAGCTATTACTAGCAGTAGCAGTAGCAGCAGTAGCAGCAGTAGCCGTAGCACCACAAGTTGGATGCGCCAACCACACCTTGCGAGAGACGGCCTCTCAGCCCAAGACGCAGCTTGCTCAAAGCAGCATTCATTTCAAAAAAACATATACATCAGACACATCAGAAAAAAAAAGAAGCCAGGACACCTCGCTTGGAGAGCCCGAGGAAAACTACGGCAGCTAGTGTTGTAGTGTATGACAGGACCTCGGCGGTTGAGTCAGACTTGGATGGCGGCAGGAGGACAAGACCAGATGGCGGCGAGAGGAGAGCAGAGATGGAATGGCTGATGGCAGCAATTCCCGACCAGTCCCCTCTCTGTGACGGAGGTAATGGCCCATTGAGGAACGCTGTCGTTGGTAAGATCGATATATGGCAGAATAATGATCTGTAACGTCAGCACTGAAAGATGGAGGGGAGGGGAAAGCACCGACACAACGTGCTAACATGCTTAAGTCATCACCGCTACGCCTAGTTGGAAGTGGTTCGATTCGCAGCAGCGCAGGGCTCCCATTCGTCGCTTGGCATCGGGGCTTTCGGCTGGGAGGGGGAATTGACCAAGGGGCACTCGATTTATTCTGGGGCCAGTTCTGGGGCCAGTTCTGGGACCAGCAGAGGGAGGGGTGTCTTGGGTGTGTGGGCAGCATGTCGTCGCTTGCAGCTTCTGGCACCCGCGGCCACGCTCACCAGCCAGACGGCCGTCCAAGCCGCCATGGTGTTTGCTCGACGGACAGTTTTGCGTCCTTGTTTCTTTCCTTGTTGAGAGATTGCGCTGCATGTGTCGCCCAACTTTTAGAGGGGACTAATTTCGTTTTGATGACTATCAATGACTATCAATCACCATGGCTTCTGTCAAATTCGACACCTTTGCTGGTGCTTGATTTGTCACGTAATGGCGAGAGAGGTGTGAGGATGAGTGGTGGTAGTGGTAGTGGCAGTGGTAGTGTAGCGTGTGTGATGTGATGCTGATATGATGCCTATGATATTAGATGAGAAAACGATCTGGGTGCTAGTTGATCTGGAGAGGCGATGCGACGAGATAATTGGAAGAAAATGAGTTGCAAAGTCCCCCCTCACTTTACCAAGCAATCAGCAGCTCCCGATTCGATTCTGACGTAGCTGCTCGCAGGGGACGAACATGAGGGGCAGGCGGCGAGCGATACGGCTCGAGCTCCGAGCCAGAATTGAGTTGCGGTACTGGCTGGCTCAAAGGAGCAGCTGAAGACAAGGTGAAACCGGAGGGCGCCGATGGAACAGGGGAGCGAAGGGCAGGGAAAAGAGACGAGTAGCAAAAGAAGGAATTAGTCGCGAGTGGTACCCCGTATAGCGTACCGTATAGCGGTCCGTCAAAGGGAAAACAAAAAGTGATGTGTAGGATAACGAGCCGTCAGTAAGTGAGGAGGGCGAGATGGTGGCAGAGAGGCTGCTACGGCGTTGATAAAAACGCCATCTTAGCTAAGGCGGTGGGTGCCTCAGGAGTCCAGAGGCGCGCCTTCTGATTGGCCGCACTGGCCTCATGCAGGCTCTCCGATTGGCTGCTGGCCCGTGCGTCAGCAGCAGGGGGCGTTTCTGGGGCGTTTCTGGGGCTTTTCCTCGCCCAAGCCACCGCTTGCAGACAATGTTGCGCCGAGTCAGCCGCGTTAGAGCTGCCAGGCATTCGAGCCGCAGGGCCTTAACTGCGTGTACGTCGGGGTACCTGGCCGTGGAGCGCTCTTTGCAGCTGATGGTGATGGCCTGAGGGAACGGGAATGCGCTCAGCCGATTTTGTCTGCGGCACACCCTCCATCTCCATCTCTTCACCAGCGCCATCTCCAGCGCCATCTCCAGCGCCATCTCCATCGCCATCGCCATCGCCATCGCGCACGCCCCCCCAAATCAAACCAGTGGACCTTGCAGCAAGCAAAGAGAGCCAAACCCTGGCGATCCGCCTTTTGCGCTAGTGCGGCGAGCGATCTGGGCGCTCCACCACCCCCGAAATCGAGCTGCGCTGTGATGGAATGGGGTCGGCTCCGTTTGAGCACAGGATGATGGGTGATGGATGGTGGATGATGGATGAAGGAGGGGGCTGCTGCTTTGCCTTTTGTCAAAATCGGTCCCAAGTGCCGCTGGCCGGCTGAACGCCTCTGCGGTGCGGCGCCCGCCCTGCAGGCCATTTGCTGGATCCCCTCTTCAAAAACGGAGCCCACGGGTGGGTTTTCTGCGCGATTACAGCAGTACCTGCGTAGATGCAATGCAAGGGATGGTTAAGCGAGCAGCAGCATCATACTTAGCCACGCGGCCAAGAGCAGCATGTGATGCAGAATGCAACTGCAAGCGACTTGCGATAAGTGAGACGGCACCCCAAGCTCTCGTCTCGGTTTGTTGGCCGGTGATTGATGCGCACCCTTGATGCAGGTACGGGAGCACTGCTTCAAAGTCAAATGACACGCGCAGACAGGGTCCTGAGGCAAATGTAACTTTGGACTTTATTTTGCTCCGTCGTGCTGTGGTGCTGGCGTGGCTGGGCAAGCAAAGGCACACAGGCAAAAAACTGACTTTGCACCCAGGCACGGCACGTTAGACAGACAGCGAGCAAGGGAGGGAGGGGATCAAGCTTTGGACGTGCCTGAAATTCTAATGAGACAGCCGGACTGCTTGTTTCCACCCACACGCAGGACGAGGAGGGTGGCACAATCTCTGGACAGGCGGTAGAAGCGAGTTGGAATCGGAACACGATTAATCGCGGACATGTCGCGGCATGGCGAAGAAGAGGAGAAGAGGCGCTCGTCATGCGACTTGCAGTGGTTATCATGACGATAACCGCTGGGGCGAAGCAAGCCGTGTCCCGATCGACGGACCTCCGATTGAGCACCACAGCAAAGCGGGTTCAGTCGCGCCTCCTCGCGAGTCGAATCTCTCCAGCAGTTCCGTGTACCTGTTCGCGCTAGAGGCTTATTCCAGCCCTATCCCAACAGCTAGCGCCCTGGGGCTCATCGAGAGGGAGACGAGGCCGGCGGTTGGAGGCTGCAGGCTGCAGGTTGGAGCATGGTGGCGAAAGGCCGGCGGCGGCGGGGAACTTGGGCGGCGGATCGCCAAACTCGAGGAATGTCGCTGTCGTTGAAGCTGCATACTGTATGTAGTGGAGGTAAACGATTTGTCAAAAAATCAAGACAGCAAAGAAATCCCACGGCGTCTCGGCCCTCTGCGTCTCCCCTTTGCCAAGCTGGGCGCAGGTTGATTTAATCCACAATGACGGCGGCGGAGGATCCAAATGACACCGGAGAGATCTCTTGAAAAGGCATCCTATCTAGAGGCCGACAGGCAGGGACAGGGTTGGAGAAGCAAAATAAAGACAAGAAAAGAGGGGTCGCAGAGGGGAGGGGCACCAGAATCCAAACATCATTCATCACAAACGCGCTTGCCTTGCCCTGTAACGATTTGACAGCCCTGGGCAATACGAAGTACGGGCCTGTTTGCGTGCAGCGCCCGCGTCTGCGCAGGTACCTGGTACGTATCCGCCATCTTGCATGCCCAATCTTTTTCTGCAGCAAAAAGAGTACAAGAGTACGAACCAGCGTTGCATTGGCGAGGCTCCCCCCCCTGCGGCTCTCGTGCAGCAATAGATTAATTTAATTAATTTAGATTTCAATCTGCTTGTCGAAACGAAACGCTGCACTTAAGTAATCAATTAAGTAATCAAGGCTGGCAGAAACACACACACACCCGGGGCTGCCTTGGAATAGAAACTTGCCGGTATTTCCAGATTCCTGGTATCAAAAAACCCTAGCAAATTTTGACCAGGGGGGACTCGACTTTGGCAGCAATGCTACGCACGTACCTGGCCATTGTCACAAACCTTGAAGAAAGCCCTGTAAAAATAAAAAAAAATTATTACACTTACACATTTTTTTTTTTTTGGCAACCCGAGCAAGAAGAAAAAAAAAAACATGGGGGGGGGGGAGGGGGACTCCATCGTAAGGGTCTCCATTTTTGAAGTGGTGGCTCAAGGGCAAAAAAAAGCATAAACCGACCCATCAGTGAGTGGAAGAAAGGAACGTATCACTTTGTGCCTTTTTTTTTTTTTTTTTGGTGTCTTGTTCAATCTATCCGACCCGAGTTCATTTTCTGTTGAAGAAAAAATCGGCAACGGCAGCACTAGAGACGGAGGTGTGATGCGGAGCCAATAAGCCCGCATATTGTTACTTGAGGTGGTGTTACGTATCTGGTCCTCGGAAGCCGTTCGGGAAACTTCATCCAGGGCTTTCCTTTGCTTTAGGTTTTTGGCTGTCAGGCAGCACTATAGGCATGGGAGAGGCGAGAAGGTTGAGGATGTGACAACTCCATAGGGCTTGGAGGGGTCCCGGAGCCAATAGGAGCGATGGAAGAAATCACCACTTATACGATTCCTACTGCAACATGCAAATGCTATCGGTCACTCACGCAGCATCAAGTCGATGGAATCCAAATGTTGGTTCATGTTCATGCGGTACAGCAAAACCTACGTACGTAGCCGTGCAGATCAACAGCCGCATCATATCACCACATGCACCCCATACTAGTCTGCAAGCCATGTTTTTTTTTTTTTTTCCCTTATGCAAGCCATCGATCCCAGGCATATCATATGCAAGCGATGCCATACCAATTTCCCCTTTTTACGCTATCCCAGCTCCCTCATCACCGCCAGTTCAGCACTGCCATCAACCCCAATAGCCTGCAAATGAGCGGGATTTCCTCTCGTCTGCTCCCCTCTTGGAACGGCCGCAAGCCCTCCCCCCCCTCCTCCATCCGCGGAAACGGCTGGTTGCGGGAAGCAGCAAGTTCGGTGCCTCACCTTTTTTTTTTAGGGCCGCTCCACTGGATTGGATCCATATCGGCCAGGCAAGGGTACACAGCGATTTTTTTTTTAGCGGCAAAAAAAAGTAATAATAAGGATCAGATAGGTTGAAAGCGAGGATTGGAAAGAAAATGGACATGATGGAAAGCAATGGATTTAATGCAGCGTGGTAGAGAGAGAGAGAGTTAACTCCGTGGAAGCGGACGGTTTATGCCGGGGCTACTTACCCAGTGTGTACAAGTCGAGATCGGAAGTGGGCGTGTTTCACATCGATCTGCGGAGCTTGCTGAGTAAAAGAAGAGAAGAGAAAACAAGGGCAGGTTTAGCCTCGTGTGCTGTAATCAGGAAGAAACTGGACATATGCCATGTCTGTTCTGGTTCTACGTGTCTAACCTGTCAATTCTGTGTTGTTGGTCGACACACCTTATCGCTTTAGATAAGACGCACGGCTGAGTCGGCCGCTTGCGTTGGTCGAGAGCCGTCAACTAAGAAATAAAAAGCAAAGAAAACAAAAAGAAGCAAGGACAAGAAGAGATGGCGTCCTTTCCTCTTGTCTAGTCTTCTGCTTCTTTTCTCCCTCTCCTCTCCCTCCCTTCCTTTGTTCGAGCTCGTCTGGCATCGAGATTTGACACGGACTCGGGGGCCCGGACGCGGCGAATCACTTGCGGCTATGGCTTCCAAGCCGGAAGCAAAAAAAAAAAAGCGCGCCATGCCTTGCCAAGCGCCAGATACCAAGGCAGCCAGCCCACTGCGCTGGTAGTGCCGCAGCATTGTGAGAGAGTGCTAGAGCAGCAGTAGCAGCAGTAGCAGCAGTAGCAGCAGTAGCAGCAGTAGCAGCAGTAGCAGCAGTAGCAGCAGTAGCAGCAGTAGCAGCAGTAGCAGCAGTAGCAGCGCGGCAGCATCAAGTCGCAGCCTTAGCAGCCTTAGCACCGCAGAGCTAGGACGGAACCAGCGTAGCAGCGCTCTGCCGTTGGCACCAGCATCCAACTAGACGGTTCCACCCCCTCCTTTTTGAGTGGCCCTCTGTGGCTCTCGCCGGTCCACTGGCCGCCCGCCGGACTGGCAGTAGCAGCAGCAGCAGTAGCAGAGACAAGAGGAGACGAGAGGAGACGAGATAGAGTCGGCCAGTCAAATGTCTTGCACGGCACTGACGGCCAGCGACGAGATACAAGGTACATGCAGCGGTCCAGTCCAAGTTGTCTGCATGCCCTGGCCACCACCCTCTTCTTTTCATTTGATGATTTTAATAAGAAAAAGTGGCGCGATGCAGGTGAGTGTGAGTGAAGTGTGTGTGCAAGATGGAGAGCAGATCTCTCTTACAGCAGGCCTCTGATACAGGCACGAGAGGGACGTATCAGAACGGCACTTGGGCTTGGGGGGGGGGGGGGAGGGGGGACGTGCGCAGCTGTGCCCTGTCGCTCGTTGCCTATTCCTGTAACGGGCTGCAAGGTGCGCATCTGCTCGTACAAGCGGGGAGAGCAGGGAAACGAGGTTGGAAACAAGGAAACAAAGACGTTGTAAAAAAATTAATGGCGAAAAAACAGACGATGGATATCAGGAGCTGCCGGTGTTGCCCAATGTCTACTACAAGCGGTACTTGGTGCTACCGCTTTGGTGTTAGCTGACAACAGGCTAGTATAGACGAGGCGATTTGATATAATTCCGTGCCCTTTTGTCTGTTTACAAGTCTCCGAATCCGACTTTAATGATGCGGGCCAAATTGGATGATCCATTCAGCCTTTCAACAATCCACAAACGCCATCGTCAAGATACGAAAAAAAAAAAAAAAAAAAAAAAAAAAGGCAACAGGCGCCCAAGAGCCACAGAGAAAAGAGGCGGAGGAGCAAGACGAAGACGAGGAGCACAACCCAAGCCCGGCTAATAGCCAGATTGCTGGGAAAAAGGGCCCCCCCCTGACCCTGGCCTGTCGGCAGTTGCGGGACATGGGCCACAGCGCTGGACCCAAGCAGCAGCAACCATGAGCACCCCCCTGTCCACAGCGCTAGCGGCCACCACACGCACCTCGCACACCCACTGAAGCTATGGAGTGCTTGGGGACAGGACAGAGAGAAGCTAAAGATGGAGGGCAGGACGGGTAGCGCGCGCAGAGACTCTTGGTCGAGGGTAGCTTGGGCGGCCATGTCATTGATGCAGAGTGTTGCTCTGCTTGGCCCTGCTGACGGGCATCAAATCAGCAAATTCGCGTTGACCTCGTAGTCCGTACTATCCTGGTGGAGCGTCCATCTGCTGTGCGGAGACGGGTGCCCAGCTGCTCGCGGCCAAGTATGCGCATACATCAATGTATACACGGCACTGTACGTACGTGCCAAGTCGTGCCGTCTCTCAACCATCATCCATCGTGCGTCGGCCGCATTTGGCTAGAGACTCTTGCGCTCTCCATTGTCGAATGCAATTCCCTTCTTTGCTGCCCCCCTTCTTTATTTACTTACTCTCGTATACATTGTGGTGCTGCGTGGCTGGTCTCGTCCTTTTGTTCAACGACGACTCTTGCTGGCGCTCTACTCTAATATATTCCTCGTGGCCTCAGCCTCCGTCTCCCTCATTTACACATATAACATCGCGGCCTGGCTCGCTTATCTCGACTCATCCCCACCGCGCACCCACCGACTGCTGCCGCCGCCACAGCAAATCAAGGCCCCGCGAAAAGCTCCCTCATCCTCGTCTCATTCTCCTCGCTGGCGGTGCTAGGCAAACGGCCGTCTGACCAGAGTACCGCCCCGAGTCCCCCTCGCTAATGCCGCCAGGTATCCGCCGCTGGCCCCGGTACCTGGCTCGCCATACACCCCCCCGCTGGCCCCGGCCTGTACACCACCTCGGCGCCTGTACCTGCCTGCCATCCCCAGCGCCGCCCCAGGATACCTGCCTGCTACCGGGAGTCGCAGCGGTGGAGACGGGCCTGGAGCATCCACCCAAGCAGCCCAAGCCATTGATCTGGGCCAGGCCCATCTTCCGGCTTAGCACCAACGCCTGGTTGCTGGCTTGTACTTGCTTGTACTACATCCGCAGTCTCTGTCTCGACAGCGCCTCCAGCCGTAACAAGCTGGGCCGGTGCTTCTCACATGCGCGGCCCCCTCTCTGGTCGACTATAACATCTCGGCCTTGCCCCCCCTTCAGACGTCCGTCCTGCTCCTCTGCACCTGCAATTGAGAAGCTGCTCGCCCACAGGGAGCTGCGTCGTCGACTAGACCTGCTTTGCTTTGCTTGTTCGCTCTTGTCGATACTCCCGGCTGGCCTCCTCCCGGCTTCCTCCTGGCTTCCTCCCGCCTCTGCAGGTCACTCACTCTGACTGACTCTCTCGACTCTGTCTCCCGCCCTCTCTTCCCGCTGTCTCTTGCTGCCAGTACACACATCCCACCCACTCTCGCTTTGGTCTTGCCTGACAACAACAAGAACAACGCCAACCAATCCGTCTCCGCCCAGTTTGCTCTCTACACATACACTTTCGAGAAATCGAAACAGAAAGGCAAAAGCCAAAAAAAAAAAAGCCAAAAAAAAAAAAGCCAAAAAAAAAAAAAAAAAAAACACCAGAAAACCCAAAACCCAAAACACACCCCCAACAAGGTTCCGGCTTACATGGACGAAATCACCATGTCGGGAGCCATGGCACCTCTCGCGCCTACCTTCATTGGCCACATAGCCACCACTATGGACGCGGCCGTCCTCTTTGAGGCCTGTCTGCAGGGCCGCATCCCTCACGTTCCGCGCCGCCCCCATGACCGCGAACGCCAGGACCTGATTGCCAGCGGAAACGTCTTCATCTACGAAGAGCATGCGTCTGGCATCAAGCGGTGGACCGACGGCGTCTCGTGGAGCCCCAGCCGCATCCTCGGCAACTTCCTCATCTACCGCGAGCTGGAGAAGCCGTTTCCTCCCGGCGAGAAGAAGCGGGCGCTCAAGAAGAAGAAGCCCAGCAACGGCGGCATCAACAGGCCCGAACGCACAAACAGCCAGAGCCACGCCCAGCACCACAGCGCGGCCTTTGCAGCAGCCAGCAACGCAGCCATTGGCAACACCATGGGCTCGGCTCAGCCGTCCGATCCAGAGCGATCGCTGGTGGGCTCGCTGGTGGACTCGTACCCCTTCAAGCAGGGCGGCCTGATCAAGAAGACAATCAGCATCCACTTCCAGGGCGTGCCGCACCATCTGGTCAGCTACTACAGCCTGGATGATGCCCTCAACGGATCCATGAACACGCCATCCAACGACGTTCGCTTCTCCGACATCCGCCCTCGCACCGAGCTGCTCATGAACCAGAACTTCCGCAACCCGCTCGATGAGACGGCCATCTTTGCCCACGAGGACCGCGGCCTGATCCCCATGCAAATGGCCGGCTTCTACTCCATGCAGGCTCCCGTCCAGGATCTCAGCCCTCACGGCGTCGTCATGAGCCAGTCCATGGCCGTGGCCAGCATGCCCAGCCAGCCGCCCATGCACGCGGGCTATCCCGTGGGACTCGAGTACGACTTCTTTGCCCAGCAACAAGCTCCGCACCCTCACCAGGCGCTGCCGCATCTTGCTGATGCCCATCACCATCACCACGATGCTCACCAGCAGGCTCAGCTGCAACAGCCGCACCACCACCACTACCAGTACGACTCGCAGCAGCCGCACCATCACCACCATCACCACCACCACCTGCAGCATCAACTGCAGCCGCAGGCCCATCACCACGAGGACCACCAGCGCGAGGACTACCAGCGTGATGAGTACCAGCGCCACTTTTCCGTCGGAGAGATGCAGCAGCCATTGCAGAGCCAGCAGCAGCACCCATCACCGCCGGAGCAAGCCGGACAGGAGCCACAGCAACCCCAGCAGCAGGCTCAGCAGCAGCCGCCCTCTGCCGGATATGCGCCTCAGGGCGGTGCATGGACCTATGATCCCAATGATTACTACTTTAGCTAAACACTACCACCTGTCTGGGCACCAAAAAGCCCACATGTCTTGTTTCGCTAGCGGGCCTTTGTCGATGCTGCTCTTGGTATTTCTATTCTCCTCTTGTCGTTTTATTATCACTACAATTGCAAACTGCAATTGCAGCTGCTTCAATTACAACTACTTCAACTACAACTGCTTCAACCGCATTTATATGCGTCTCACAACCGGGGCCCCGGGATGGGGTCATACACGGGTCTGGCGCTGGTGTTTTACTACTGGTGGTTTACTGCTTCTAATTTTCAGTCTCTTGTATCTTTTTTTTTTCTGCCCTTGCGATTATAATATGGGATATACTTTTGGAATCTTGGCATGGCTGGGCGTCCGGCTTTGCATCGTTGTTTTTCTGCTCTTGTTTCTTTCTGCCCCCCCCCTCCCCCTTTCCTTGTGCTTTGATTTCCTATGTCTCGGCTGTTCTTCGCTGTAATATTTGAGTTATTGCATGGCTCGTCCATATGGGTGCTATACGGAGTATACGGAGTATACGGGCAGTGGTGCCTTGCCTTGGCTTCGACCGATACTCAAAGCCTTGGCTGCATGCACAACGTCACAACGTCGCCCCGTTGCAATTTTGATTTTGGGCTTTTGATTTTGGGATGGACTTGTCTCGTCTAGGGCGTTGTTTCAACAAAAAAAGTACATGTGGGAATGGCTTTCTGTGGGCTTATTAGCCCTTGTAGTACCTAGCTAGACACTTTTGACTCTTCTAATTTGTTATTAATACAATGGATATTTGCTATCTGCATGCCTGCCTGCTCTTTGTGATGTTGATGATTGCGATGATTGCGAGTGTTGTGGTTTTCCGCTTACACCAGCAAGTGACGTTGTTTCAAGATTCAAGCCTGGCCTTGGAGCGTTTTAGCCTAGAGAGGGGCCGCCGATCAGCAGATCCGATGCCTGCTCGTGATGCAATCCTACATGGATGTACCTGTTTGCTGCATCGCGCATACTAAAGCTACTTGCTGGCCTAGCAGGGGGGGAGCTGGAAATAAGATGAATGATTGCGTCACACGCGGCCGAGCTCCAAACAGGCCATTTCATCCATCTTGTAAGCTTCTGTATTTTGTAAATCAATTGCCCAGGGCCAATGATTGAGTCCCGTGGTTTTTGGTACTGTGCATGTGGTTCCTTGTTTTGTTAATTATAAGCGCCCAGCGCCTGTATAAATGCCTTTTGGCGCCGCCTTTGAAGATTACTTTTTATTCTTGTCCTTTTTTTCACCTGTTTTCAACCCGACAGTTTTGTTTTATCCATTTCATGTGGAGATTTCGGCGTTGAAGCTTTGGAGGCGAAAGACTTATCTTTTATTGGTTTGAGTTTCGGCCTTCAAGGTGCAGGGAATGAAGAGTTTTGTCACATAAATACTGCTTCTTCCGCCGTGTCTGTTCAATTTGATTCTTGCTTCCTTTCTTTCTCTCTGCCTTTTTTTTTTTTTTTTTTTTGGAGGTTTTGAGCTGCTCTGCTCTGCTCTGCAGGGGGGACGACTAGCGGCAAAAGTGCCCCTCCAAAAGAGCTAGAGTGGGGTTTTTTCCTTTGCTTGCCCCCAACAACTCCATCTTTTTTTTTCCAACTTCACTTCTTTTTTCCTCTTTCTTCTCCACCAGATTTCGGGAATTTTGCATCCCACGATGCTGCTATTTCTTCACCGGCGTGAGTTGCCTAATCTGTCCTGATGGCGCAAGACGAGCCTCGTATATTTGCCTTTTTTTTTTTTTTTTTATAATAACTCGAAGCTGACGCGTATTTTGCTCCGAGTGTAGCTTTCGAGGCGCTGGCGACGAAGCTTGCGGCCTCTCCTGACGAACGTGAGTCGAATCGAGCGATACACTGAGTGGTTTCTTTTTTTTTTTTTTATACTTTTTCTTCTTCTAACTGAGCTTGCGCCTCCATCTACAACAGTCAAGTTGACGTTTTCGTTCCTGCTCTCGTATCCGCTGGCTGGAATCCTCAAGCGCCTGCCGGACTCGAAGCCACTCCGGAAGAATATCTTCATCATCCTGTAAATTGCGCCGCCACAAGAGAAGCTTTTTGCTTTTCGCTCGAGTATCTTGTTGTATCTTCCTGGCTGACTCATGTACCAAAACCTTGTTGCCGGAACATGTAGTGTCTCGCTCTTTTACCTTGTTGGTCTGTTCGATTTGTGGGATGGCATCGTCACGCTCCTTATCAGCGCTGGCGGTACCTACGCCATTGCAAAGTACCTACGCGCCAGCCCGTATATGCCGTGGATCGGCTTCGTCTTCGTTATGGGGCACATGTCCGTCAGCCACATCTACCGCCAGATGAACAACGACCCGTCCGTCGTCGATATTACAGGGGCCCAGATGGTTCTCGTCATGAAGCTTTCGGCCTTTTGCTGGAACGTGGCCGATGGCCAGCTTCCGGCCGACCAGCTAACCGAGTCCCAGCAGAGCCGGGCCTTGAAAGAGCTGCCCCCGCTGGTCGATTACGCGGCCTACGTGCTCTTTTTTCCCTCACTGTTTGCAGGCCCAGCTTTCGATTACGCCGAGTACCACCGATGGATCGATACGTCCATGTTCGATGTCCCCGCCCAGGTCGACCCAGCGAAGAAGCCTCCCGTGCGTAAGAAGCGCAAGATTCCTCGCAGCGGCACGCCAGCCACCATCAAGGCCGTGACGGGACTGGTCTGGATCGGTCTCTTTGTTGCGCTCTCGGGCAGATACAGCCCTACGCTCGTCCCCACCGAAGCCTTTGCCGAGCGGTCGTTTCTGCAGCGTATCTGGTACATCCATATGGCCAGCTTGGTGACCCGCTTCAAGTTTTATGGCGTATGGGCGCTGACCGAAGGCGCGTGCATTCTCACCGGCCTAGGCTACAACGGCGTCGACCCCGTCACCGGCAAGGTTTCGTGGAATCGGCTCCAAAACGTCGATGCGTGGAGCGTTGAGTTTGCGCAGAATCCGCGCGCATATCTGGCTGGGTGGAACATGAATACGAATAACTGGCTGCGCAACTACATCTACCTGCGGGTCACGCCTCGGGGCAAGAAGCCTGGATTCCGAGCGAGCATGACGACGTTTGTGACGAGCGCTTTCTGGCATGGCTTTTACCCGGGCTATTATCTTAGCTTTATGCTGGCTAGCCTGATTCAAACATCTGCCAAGAGTAGGAAATCCCAATTATGCGCACCTTTTTTTTTACTTTACAGGGAGTATGTCTTTTTGCGGGATCCTGGTTTACTAACCAACTACAGATTTCCGCCGCCACGTCCGCCCCTTTTTCCTCGATCCCATCACCGGCGGTCCGACTCCCAAGAAGAAGTACTACGATTTTGCCACCTATCTCGTCACCCAGCTCACTTTTACCTTTACGACGCTGCCCTTTTTGATTCTCGGCTTCGGCGACTCCCTCCGCGCGTGGGCCAATGTAAACTTTTACGCGTTTGCCTGGACCCTTGCCGCCATGGCCTTTTTTGCATCGCCCGGAAAGGTGGTGCTGAAGAAGAAGCTCGAGGCTCGCCAGGGCAAGGCTAGTGCCCGCCTGAAGCGGTCCATTAGCAGCGAGAGTTTGTCCGGAAAGGAGCCCATTTTGGGTATTTCGAAGGAGCCGGATGAGGATCTTGCGGAGGCTGTGAGCGAGTTTAGGGCGGAGATTGCGGCGTTGCAGAAGAGGAAGACGCGGTAAATGGAGCAGGGTGACGTTTTTTTGGATAATGTGCGGTATGGAGTAATTGATGAGTTATGAATTATAGACTTGGGTTGTATGTAGATGGAAGCTGGCATGGTTTATCATTGATGGCAGAGTTTTGAATGAATGGCATTATGATATAATGATGATCATTTACGGCAGTGTTTTTTCCTGAGCGGCCATTTTATATCCAACGAATTTACTAGCAGTAGTTTGTTAGCTGGCATTTTTGATATCTGCATCTTTCTTGTTACTGATTTTACTTGTTCATCCACCAGCATGTTACTTCAAAATGAGTATCATGTAGGGAAAAGTTATCCAACACCTCGGTTAATCAAGGCACTCAGCTATAGATTAATAAAGCAGCTGGTTTATAGATGAAATATCCGCGATTGTTTTAACTTTTGTTACCTCGCAGGAGTAGTCGGTAGTCTACGGTATAGTCGGGGTGCTGGATAATAGAATTTGGGTGCTGGATAACGTTTCTCTACTTGTATGATGTATGATGAGCATTTATATATGCCTTTTTGACGAATTTTTTTTCTTTTTTTTGACAGTAGTAGGTTATTACGTCTGCTTCTTTGTCTTCCGTTAACATGTGGCTTGGAATGGCATTGTATAATAAGCTCATTTTTTTTTTTCATCTGCCTCTTTCTAGCATAAACACCCAACTTCAACTTCATCCATCAAGATATACTTCCAAATGACGTTAAAAATGAGTTTTAACATTTTCATCTGCCGGTTTGGTGATTCCACGTCTTTCTAACACAAGTAACCACTTCCACTTCTT
Source organism: Trichoderma atroviride (assembly GCF_020647795.1). Taxonomy (NCBI): domain Eukaryota; kingdom Fungi; phylum Ascomycota; class Sordariomycetes; order Hypocreales; family Hypocreaceae; genus Trichoderma; species Trichoderma atroviride. The sequence goes on from NC_089404.1 coordinate 1,740,491, forward strand.
CCATCAGCATGTGCTTCCAATTGGTATTATAATATATTTAACAAGTGTATTGGTTTATTCATCTGCGTTTTGAAAATCTACGTCAAACACTGCTCCTCCATCCATCATGCCTTTCAACATGAATCGAAAATCCATTCACATCCCAAAAGTGTTCTGCCACGCCATTTCCAACAGAAAAATACAAAGTACATGATAGTTTGTATGTTGCATGTTACATAATATGGCATCTGAACAACGTTCCTCGCATCATGTATACTCATCTCATACTCCATGAAATAAGTAATAAAAAGTAAAAATAAAAAATATCCATCAGAATGAAAATTGTTGTATAATAGTAATATTGAGTTTTTTGAGAAGAAGAAAAAGAAACGTCAAGATAAAGCTTCTTTTCTTTCTTTTGCGTTACGCATAAGTCGTCTGTATGTGTGTATATGCTGTTCCAAAGAATCAAGAATCGTAACCTCGTGAGAGTTGGTAGAATGAAGATGAAAGTTTTTTAAAAAAAAAAAGATTTCCCCAGAAATTAGCGCCGGAAGAGCAAAAGAAAGTCGTCATCCGTCAAAAATAAGTAAATGCTGAAAATGCTCCCGAAAAGAATAAATGTCGCTTTTCCCCACAAGTCAAGTTTGAGAAATGTCCAACTTGACACTGAAACTCCAGTCAAAAGAAGCAAACGCCCGTGTCCGTTTTCTATGAATGCCATTGCTGCTTGACGCCGACGACAATGAGCACGATGCATAGGCAGAGGATGAGGGCTCCGATGATGGACATGCGCCGGTTGACGCTTCTCCACCACTTGACCCTGTCGTGGAGACGCTCCGCATTGATGTACTGCATCTGGGTGCGTGCCTCGGTCCGAAGATCGATGTTGCCGTCGCTGAATCGTCGCTCCGTCATGTCTCGCTCAGGCCGTGCAGGGACTGGCAAAACAGCACCAACCATCCACACTAAAGTTTTCACATGTTAGCAGACGAGCAGACATACTGCAGATGGCATTGTAGCTACTCACCAAGTGGACAAAGAAACCCAAAGACAAACAGCACCAGCTGCAGGTTTCGTTGCCAGGCTGAGAATTCAGCAGAGTCGGCCAGGGATGGCGGGGACCAAAGGCTGTATCGGCTGGCCCGTCTGTCCTGTCGCAAATGCGGCGACCAGATGCTGGATGTCTGCTTCTTGATGCTGCGAGCTACAGCGGCAAAAGGGTGTGGCCTGATTTCCATTGAGTCGGATTCGCTCCTTCGTCGCTTGGGTTCGTGGGGGCGGCGACGGGGGTTGTTGATGTCAGTCGTGTACTGCTCATAGCTGGGGGAGCGGCTGTGAGATCCGTCGCGGTGCAGGCTGCTGGTGAATTGCGAAAACATGGACTCGTTGGATGGCTTTGGTGCCAGCCAGCGTCGTTCCCCACTACCGTAGTAGACCCTGTTGACAATGTCAGTACATCATGTTTCAAATTGATTTTGCCCTAATGCTTACCTCGCCCATGCCGGAATGGCAGCCGTGTAGCTGATGCTGTTACCACCAGAGCTGCTCGTTGAACGGCTAGAACGGTGGCCCTTTTCCCCGGAATTGTTGGAGAGAAAACTCAGACCTCGGGCGCGGGAGGGAAGACGGTTCATGCTCTCCAGGTCTGCAAGACCATCACCATCTTCGTCATGGTCACGGACCAAGCGGGCACTGGAAAACTGCGCGTCTCTGCCATAGACCGGCTGAGGTCGGTCCACGGATCCGTTCCGAGAATGAGAGACCATGGCCAGAGCCTCCTCCATACCCAAGGTGGAGAAGCTCCCTGTCTGTCTCAGCTGGTTCAGCGTGAAGACGCTACTGCGAGCATTGCCAGACATCCGGGAGTGGGAACGAGTTGATGGGTCGGTCCGCTCGCTCTCTGAGAGCACCGTGGACAAGGCAGTGCCCCACGGCTGCGTTCGTGAATTAGCTCGGCGATGGATGGCTTGGCCGGAGCCCGAAGGAGTCGCCGCGTGCCGTCCATCGAGGTCAACCTGTGTAGACACTCCCACTGCTGCATTGCGCTCAGCATCCTGGTTGGCTCTAGTGGGGGGAGGTGGAAATCGAATTTAAAGATCCGGTCCTCAGGTGCTCCAGCGATCTGGAGCTCATGACAGTCGAGCTGGAGTGGAGGCGATGTGATCTTACGGGCCGTAAAGGGGCCACCACCATGCTATCTCTCGAGTATTCGGACGGTGCATGAGAGATGTCTGTCCCGTCAGACATGGTGCGTCGATGTCCGTGGACTACATAGTTGGGGTTTCTCTGCTGCTCCGAATCCGAGTGAGAGTTGGAGTTGGAGTTGGAGTGAGTGTGAGAGTGGCCTCGAGATTGACCAGACGTTGACGCGCCGTCATAAACGACGTAATTGGGACCACCGGGGAAAAGCGAAGCATTGTCAAAGTCCGATGTCACTGAATTGCGAACAGTATCCGGGGCAGAAGAGCTCTGCGCATAGGTCTTGTAGTTTGTGCGATCTGACACCGTATTGCCAGTCTTGTTGGACTGAAAGGAGGCCTTGGTTGTGAGGGTAAAGGCAGAAATGGGCTCCTGTGGCGCCACAGCTTTTGGAGAAGAGGGCTCTTCTTCAAGAAATGAGGGTAGCCGGGTTGGCGTAGGGAGGTCACTCGATTCGCTGACGTCTCTCTGAACCTTGCGCAGCCCGCCCACCAATTTATAGTTCCAAGGTGAGGCGGCAGTAAATTCTTCTTCGGGGATGGATGGAGTAAACGAGGCGGTCGCAGATGTGCTATCATCCTCGGCCAGGGTCGTCAAGGGCGAGCTGGGACGATCCTCACTGAAGATGCTCGACGTTTGCTGCGCATAAGAGCCGCTGGAAGCGACAGAGTAATGCGGCGTTTGGTCAGTCTGAGTAGATACTACAGAGTGCTGCGTCGTCGTATCGGTGCGAGTAGATATCACAGAGTGATGGGTTGTCGTGTCGGTGCGAGCAGAAACAACAGAGTCGGTGCGAGGTCTGGTGGGCTTGAGGGGAACGAGGGAGAAGGTCTTGTTGTCAGAATTCAGGTTGATGTCGACGAATCGCTTGGTGCGACGCTGGGCAGGGGCTGTAGGCTGGATTTCAGGAGACGGCGGAGCTGTCAAGGTCCTCAATGACTGCGACACCACAGATTGAGATCGAAATCTGCCACGCTGCGGCTCGGTAGGAGAAAAATCGGACAATTCACTGGGAGAGGCGATGGCAGGGACATCGCCTAACTCGACGCTGGTATTCCGGCGTCTGATTGAGGGACGAGACGGGCCGGCAATGGTCGAGCCCGAGGACGGCGGGCTCGTCGCTATCGGCGATTCATCTGCGGAGTGGATTTCAACATTGTCGCGAGACGACTCGGCGAGGGCCGCAAGATTCAGGCTGGATCCGCCGCTGAGTCGAGTCGGCGTGTAGGGCACAAGGCGAATCTGAAGCCTGTCGCCCTGGGAGGATCGCTCGGAGTCGGGCGAATCGGGCATCCTCTGCTCACTCAGCAGGAGAGCTGCCTCATAGCATTTGCCCAACTAATCGATTCGAAAAGTGACGACGGGAGGTTTTGGAATGTCCAGGACGCGAGCTGCCCCAGTCTATACGAGCGTATTAGTCGTTTGGTGCGGAGGTGGCAATGCCGTAAATTCGCTGAGCGAAGGGTATTATTTCCGGCAGTTTCGATTCGTCGCAGCGGCCATGCCAATCCGGTCCTCACACACAACAGAAACAAGAATTGAATGGTCAAAAATAAAGAGGGGGAGAAGAATCAGAAAAATGATTGGTCGCGCAAGTATCGGCGGCTAGAATTTTCGCAAAAAAAAGGCAGATGAAATAAAACCAATGAGAATCGAAGTGGAAGGTTGGTAACCAGAAAAATTAGCAGCGCGGTGGGAGTCGCAAAGAGTCGCAATGGGTCGCAGACGAGCCGCCAAGGAGAATTTAAAGAATGGAAGAATTAAATATTAAAAATAGGACGGTAGAATCGAGCCCAATTAAGATTCGATTCGTCAAGCCTCCAGACGTTAACCGCGAGAGCAGAGTCAGCCGCGAGATGCAAGCCAAGCGCGCGTGCGTAGTCCGAGGATGGGCAAGGCAAAAAAGAGCGTACGGGTCGGCGATTCGAGAAGGACAGACAAAAAGAGTGTGTGGAGGTGGAAGCGAAAAGAGAAGAGCTTTTGCCCGGCTGTGCGATGCGGCCCGGGGGGAGGCCCATGAAAAGGGGAGCGGCCGTGAAGCGGTGCCTTTGGCGTGGCCTGGCTGCAGCGCCGGGGTGTTTTGCTGGACTCCGTAAATGGATGCTGGCCCGCCTGCGCTAGGAGGCGGTGATACATTCATGCAAGGCCGGAGCCATGGCGAGACAATGGCGAAGGGAGCATGAAGAGCGTCTAGAAGATGATGAAGTTGGTGATGGGTTTTGATACAGCAAAGCAAAGGCGGTATGGAGTTGATTGGGCGTGACTGCCTCTTTCTGCAATGACGGGCAGAATTAAGGCGGTACCTCTGCTCCCGGCACCAGCTGCAGCAGATTGAAGTACCGCAGTAATTGAGCGAGCGAGTGACTTGCTGACCGCCTACAAAGTCTACGAAAGGATGCTGTCTATCTCATCAATCTTCTCTTCTCTCCTGTCTCTGTCCCTTGCATACAGCTAACTTTTGGTAAACCACAACAGCAGCAACAACAACAACAACAACAACAACAACAACAACAACAACAGCAGCAGCAAGAATCTGGCGATAACTGATCAAGGCCAAAACAGAAGAAATCTCCAGTGGAACTAGCGGTTCAATGCCCCGGTTACTAGCTGCAGGGGGCCTGTTTACGTCCACTGAATAGAGCGCGCAGAACCACCCAAGCAGACAAGCGCCGCTACTGCTGCAGGGCGCTGCAGGTCCCAGGACCGGGCTGACGATGCGATGCAAATGCAAAGACGACGTGCTTCAGCGAGAGACAAAACAAGCAGAAAAACAAGAGGTCGGACGGTCGAGGTGAGGCCCTCGCCGTGGACGGTCAAAGAACTGGCTGGCGGGTTAACCAGATCTGTCTCTAGCATCGTCTAGCATTGAACTTTCCGGCAAGCTACGACATGTAAGATTTCAGGCACCAAAGTGGCTCCGGCTCGATGGCCTCTAGCGGAACTGTGCCTGGGATATCCGTGCCAGACTAGCAAACTTACAGCATTGACTACGGGCTCGGTTTGATTGAGCTGATGGAGCTGGCGTCCCGGCGACGAAGCAATCTTGAAGCCCGATCCTCAGAAGCTGGGACAGCTTGAGCTCGGATCAATCGCGATTCCAAGATTTGTGCCTGTTCCGTCGTCTCGTTGCGGTATTAATTTGCGGAGCTGCAGGTCCGTTGCGTTGCGCTGGGTGATTGAGCAAGCGAGTGGCGCAGGCGCTTTGCCCTTGCATATGCTGAAATTACCGACGTCCGTTTCTGGCTGCTGATATGATGTGCGCCTGCAAAAGCGAGCCCTGGTGCATATGCACGGAGATGCACAGAGATGCACAGATACAAACAAGTCGAGCCCCAGGACGCTCTGCGCGCTGCTGTGCTCTGCGCTGTTTGGTCCTGTCGCGCCGGACCGTGCAGAGGCGCCCGTCAATGGGAAGCGCTCAGTCCAACAGCATGTGGCTCCAAAGATAGCATGCAGGAGATGATACCAGCTCGTGGCACATGGATGGAATGTTGTCGAGGCAGAACAAATGAGCGAGCGGATGGTGCGCAGCCGATTGGCAAATACTGGACGGGACAAAGCGCGGGTCCTATGCACGAACACATGGACGCCTCAGATTGGATGCTGCGGAGGACGCTAGCCGGAGAACATCTGCCAGCTCTCGGAAGGATGCGACGTGAAACGACGTCCATCATGGTGGTGGTGTAGCAAGTTCTATTCCTGGGAACCATGTGCACATACAGCGATTCATCCACCTGAAGCAATCCGGAGGACGCGGAGCGATAGGCCATAGTCTGCGGCTCCATTATAGCGTCGATTACGGTTCATTTCGTTCTTCACGTCATTGCGCAAGTCTGAGTTGGTACTGTCCTCGTATACAGTCCCGAGCTGACCAAACACCCCTGGCTCACATAAACGTTGATTGATACGGAGCATCTCTTACGGAGAACCCGAGTCCGCTCAGTACCCACTGCAGGACTGACTAATAGACGGAGCTGTGCCAGGACCAGGGCAGAAGGCTGGGGAAACTCTCTCAGCCTGGTGCAAAGAGACGAACCAATTGGCGAATGGCAGAAGAGCTGCATTAGAGTTTGGCTGCCAAAAAAAAGACACCAGCATGGGACGGGCGTTTGGGATCGAGTGGCCTTGACTTTAGCACATGGCACTCGCATTGAGTTCAATTAGAGCCGCAGTAGCATGAAGAGCGTTGAGGTTGCATGATATGGAGCAGGTACCTTTTACTAGAGTCGGCCTGGCCTAGGACAGTTCCGATCGCGTGTTAGTGCCATCTCTTGATTCAATGCTTCCATTGTCTTTTAGCTCAAGACTCAAGACTCCAAGATGCCATTATCTCAATGTAGAATGCCCTTTTTTATTTACTACTAGTAGTTTTTTATCACCACATCCAACAGCCTTTTGCGCGTTAATTTTCGCAATGCTCGCCGCAATAAATAGCTGGGGCTGCCATTGTAATTCTCCTCCCGCTTACATAGTAGGGTAGCTAGATTTTATCCCCCTCTTTTTTTTCCATGCAGCTTCATTCGCTCTTAAGCTCTCCCTCCTTGGCGACTGGCGCGCGGCTGTTTTGGCTAAACGCTCTTCCTGCCGTGGCCTGTATATCGTCTCGCATCCACACGGCTTCTCTGCACCTGGGAGATACGCTCCGTGTCACCGTGAAGAAGCTGCAGTTGTGGCTGTCTGCTGCTTCAGCCCGCATCGTGCATAGTGCTACCACATTTGCGGTGACGCCCTCCGCCAACCATCACCATCAGAGTGAGATGGAGCATCCTCTCACCGAGGCCCAGGCCTTTGGTCTCCTGGTAAGCCCCAATAGTCTGAAACTCTGTTTCTGGTTCTCTATCAAAACATGATGCATCAGATAAAACGAGACGGAACGCAACGCCGCTGATCAATCTATTTATGCTTTTTGCTCTTGCTCCAAAATCAACAGACGGCGTACACCTTTGTCTACGTCCTCCCGCTGTACGCCTCCTCCAAGACGAGGGCCTCGCCGGACCGCTCGCGAGACGCCCCCCGAGGCCATCCGCGCCCGGATCTGGACCGTTTCACTTTCCACTACTGCATGCTCGCTCGCCACCTTTTTTATCCTGCGCCATGTCTGTTCGGGCACGGCCTGCAGCGCGCTGCGCCTGATGGGCTATTGGCCGCTGGGCGTGACGGAGACGCTCAAGACGTGCTTGCTGACGGGCGCGCTGTTTGCTGCGCCGCTGTACGAGTGCCTGGTTGTCGATGGGGTTTGGAGGGAGTGGGTGGATGGGCTGGAGCCTCTGAGGCATGTCTGGGCTGAGTGGCCCGCTTGGCGAAACTACGTTGCTGTGAGTGTCTTTTCATATCTCATCTCATCTCGTCTCATAGGTAGTCATATCATGTCCCTTAGCAACCGACAATGGCCTCAGTTCCACCCACCCCATATCTTGTCTTTCATACATGCTCATCTGTTTCTTAGGGCCCCATCACCGAAGAGTGTCTCTTCCGAGCTGCCGCCGTCCCGCTGCTGCTCAAGGCCGGCTCCAGCCTCGGCAGAGTCATCTTCCTGTCCCCCGTCGTCTTCGGCCTCGCCCACGTCCACCACTTTTACGAGTTCCGCGTCACGCACCCGGAAACGCCCCTCGTGGCCGCCATTGCCCGCTCCGTCCTCCAGTTTGCGTACACGTCCCTCTTTGGCGCCCTGGCGAATTTCCTGTTTCTGCGGACGGGCTCGCTGCTGGCTGTTGTGCTTGTCCATGCGTTTTGCAACTCCATGGGATTGCCTCGCGTCTGGGGCAGTGTTGAGCCGTATTGGCTGTCGCAGGCGGATGCTTCCAAGTCGCGGCAGGCGGTTTTGTGGTCGGGGGTTTACTATGTGTTGCTGTTTGGTGGGGCGTATGCTTGGTGGAGGAATCTTTATACGTTGACGGAGTCGCCGCTTGCTCTGGCGGTGTTTTAACGTAAAACACTTTTTTTGACTTTTGTTTATATATAGATATATATGCCTTGGTCCAATCTATCTCATGCATGATGAACTGGAAATTCCAGCTTTGGAAAACAAAAAAATATCAACATGACCCCCCATGGGCATTCCCGCTGTAACCATCTGATAACTCCCAGTCGAGGCCTCGTATTAGCATTATCGTGAGATTTTGATGCTTTTCTTCCATGTTTTGCGCATATCGTGCTTATTCAGCTCGCATAACTAATATATTTTCTGCATTGTCCATCCCCCAAAACGAGCATCTAGATCCTCGCATCCCTGCTAAGACTACGTAGTGAGCCTTCTATAGAATACTCATCGTCCACCAGTGGTCGGCGGTGTCGTAGAGTACTCTGATCCCCGACCGAAGAGTCCCGCTCCTTTCCCTTGGAGCCTGTGCTTCCTTCAGCCATGGCATCGTCTGGGCCTCTGGTGTTCTTTTTCCTGGGCCACAGACTGGGTAGTGCAATCTGCTGGAATCGAGGCTCTACGGCCCGCTCGTCAAACCACCTGTGCAGCCGTGACTCGATGAGCTGTGCGATTTTGGGCACGTCTTGTAGCCGTGAGCGACTTCCGAGCAGACTCCTGATGGAAAAATCGAGCCTGTAGTCGTCTAAAAAGTTAAAGGCCATCATAGTCGGCGTCGATTGAGAAGGGTTGCTCGGAAGGAAGGAAATAGACAATGTTCCGCTGAATCGCACAACAGAGACGGACAAGGCTACCGGAAGAACTGCAGACAGCTTTTTGGGGTAGTTGAGAAGAAGCTTCGTCTCGACCGCCATGGTGAGCATGTCGCTGAGATCCACGTCCATGCGAGCCTGGAGGCGCGTGCCATCCCGCGCTGCCGTGGCGGGATCGAACTTGACGTGGCTGCCCAGGCTGATGCCGTCTTCGTCGACGGGGATGATGCGGCAGTTGCTCAGGATGGGAAACTCCTCGCCGAGGCTGAGCTCCGTGACGCGAATCTCATCCACAAAGTCGGGCCGGGAGGTGCCGTTGAGCGTCTTTGTGAGCGAGTTGAGGATGGCATCGTCGTGCTGGGCGTCGCTGCGGAACTGGGCGATTGTCTGGGCGATGAGCACGTTGAACCAGTCGAGGCTTTCCGGCTGGTGGCTGTCGACGTTATAGTACGTCTTGCTCAGGATGGATCCAATGGTCAGCGTCGGGGGGGCTCCTGAGGACGGTGGACTTTTTCCGGTTGAGTGACTGGCCGTGGCGCTGGCTGGGCGAGCGCAGCCTGAGGAGGGATTGCTTGTGTGCTAGAGTCCTGGATCTGCGTTCTGTGGCCCGCAGCGAGGCGGCCACGTCTGGCGATGGGGCATCGCCAAAGATGAAAAATTTGATAAAGACGGCTAGGATGAGGACAACGGAGAGTTGGCCGAGGATGAGGCCGTGTGTGAAGGAGAATCTATTGATCTCAGTAAGTGAATATGAAACAACCTAGTGAGTCTTTGAAAGCTAGAATAAAGTGAGGTTTCGTAAGATGGACATGATGAAAGAGGACAGCTTACGTTGGTTCATGCCGCGCCGGGCAAGTCTCTGTCGACATTATCGGGATAGTTGGCAGATCATTCGCCAGAGTGAGTGAGAAGATCAATTTAAGCGCTGCAGTAGCCACCCATTGGTCCGGGTGATGGATGGATTGCAGCCGTCAAGAGGTGAGTTTGATGCTGATTTGTGGTGTAAATCGATACGTTGGGTTGGATTTGGAGAGCTTTGGAGAGTTGACGGGCCAATCAGATGCGGCGGTTTGCCCACTCTCTGGGATTTTAGCGGCTACTTACGCCGGATGAGCCTGGGCCGAGATCCGACTTGATGGAAAACATATGAAGGATGGAAACAGAAATATCTTGGATAGAATCTCAATTTATTTTTTGTTATATATAAATGTGTATATGCTTCTTTATGTACTATGACTTGGTTTGAAAAAGATACATTTTATGTGTTGCAAAAGCTGTATGAATCTAGCTTTCAAGCTTTGAGAAGATGTGCTCATTCAAATGAAGTCTCCAGATCAACTTTCGCGTTCTTCTTGTATTATTTGATATATTTTATCCCATTATTTTAATATACAATTCCCGTTTTCCTTCAACATCAACGGCCAACATCTGCTCAGCTCGTCGGAATAGGCATCAGCAAGCTCGCCGCACTAGTCTTGATTGGGCACTAGTTTCGCAGCTCCCTCTTACCTGTTCTTCCGAGTGAGGTCACTCCTCCATATCCCGTACCACGTCTCCAGCCTGGCTCCAGCTTGCCGATAGCAGCATCTTAGCTAAACTCGCAGATCGGATACCCTCTCAGCAGCTTCTGGATCACAGGCAGCCTCTTGGTCGCAGCGAGCGAGCTTGGATTGTGTGCGGCGTGATATGATGTAGCCGGCGACCCAGCGATATCTTCGTCATCATGGATGTCTCTCAGGCCGTCTCGGGCTACTTGTCCAAGATGATGCTGGCCTCGGGCGACTCGTCATCCTCGAAAATGAAGGTCCTGCTGCTGGACAAGGAGACCATTTCCATCGTCTCAACGTCCATCACGCAGTCCGCGCTGCTGGACTATGAGATCTACCTCATCGACCGCCTGGACAATGCCGCACGGGAGAAGATGCGCCATCTTCGGTGTATCTGCCTGGTGCGGCCTTCATCGGAGACCATTCAGCTGCTCATAGACGAGCTCCGGGACCCAAAGTATGGGGAGTATTACTTGTTCTTCACCAACGTAGCGAAGAAGTCTGCGCTCGAGCGGCTTGCCGAGGCGGACGATCACGAAGTCGTCAAGGTCGTGCAGGAGCACTTTGCCGACTACATCGTCATCAACCCGGACTTATTCAGCTTCAACATGTCTCTCCCGCAGCAAAGAATATGGGCCGGCAGCCCCGATAAGTGGAATCCCGATTCGCTACAACGCTGCTCCGAGGGTCTCATAGCTGTTCTTCTCTCCCTCAAGAAGAAGCCGTTGATCCGCTACGAAAAGAGCAGCTCTCTTGCTACCAAATTAGCTTCCGAAGTGCGCTACTTGATGACAAAAGAAGACCAGCTATTTGATTTCCGCAAAGTTGATACACCTCCGCTGCTGCTCATCCTGGATCGTAGGGAGGATCCGATAACGCCCTTACTTACCCAGTGGACCTATCAAGCCATGGTTCATGGTCTTCTTGGCATCAAAAATGGCCGAGTCGACCTCAGTGATGTCCCAGATATCCGGCCTGAACTGAAGGAAATTGTTCTATCTCAAGACCAGGATCCCTTTTTCAAGAAGAACATGTTTCTAAACTTTGGTGACTTGGGCGGAACCATCAAAGAATACGTCGAGCAGTACCAGTCAAAAACAAAGAATAATGCCAACATCGAATCGATATCCGATATGAAGCGGTTTATCGAGGAGTATCCAGAGTTTCGGAAGCTCTCAGGCAACGTCAGCAAGCACGTTACCCTTGTCTCTGAGCTCAGTCGGAGAGTTGCCGCGGAGAGCCTGCTGGAAGTTAGTGAGCTCGAGCAGAGCTTGGCTTGCAACGACAACCACGCCTCTGACCTCAAGGTAACGAAGGCCTCAGTCTCGATAATTACCTATGATGACGCATTTACTGACCATTCACGCAGGCCATACAAAAAGTCATTCAAAACCCCAATGTACCAGCGGGGAGCAAAGTCGGGGTGGTAGCTCTATACGCCCTGCGCTACCAGAAGCATCCTTCAAGCGCACTGCCCATGCTCATGGATCTTCTCGTTGCGGCTGGCAACGTATCCCCGAGACAGTCGGATCTAGTTAAAAAGGTCTTGACCTATCACTCTTCATTACATACGTCAGACGCCCGGGGCGGTATCTCAGACATATTTGACTCGGCCGGTATATTTTCCGGCACGGCAAACCGCTTCAAAGGCCTCAAGGGCGTGGAAAACGTTTACACACAACACAGCTCGCTGTTGGAGGGCACTCTGCAGAATCTCATCAAGGGTCGATTAAAAGACCAGCAGTATCCATTCGTCGAAGACAGCGTCCCTACTAGAGATAAGCCGCAAGACATTATTGTTTTCATGGTGGGAGGCGTTACGTATGAAGAGGCCAAGATGATTGCTGGAGTGAACGCTACGATGCCTGGTGTGCGTGTGGTTCTTGGCGGCACAACAGTCCATAATACGGCTACGTTTTTGGAAGAGGTTGAGGATGCGGTGTCCTCTTGGTCTTGAGGGGTTATAGAAGATGTGAGGCCATGCGGCTATGAATATATAATATATGATAATAATCTAAATGCTATCAATTGTGGAAGTGAAACAGCTGCGATTAGTAGCATTTGATACGTCGAAGTGCTGAAGCAGAGAAATACGTCATATGCACTTATCGCACATATGCACATATGGGGAGCTATCGATAAAAATTATTGCGACACTGCCTCTAGCAATTACAAGAAGACTTGACGCATCATGATTTCTACGGGGGGAGTGTATGATATAGGTGATTGACGATATTCATGTGAAATGAGTGCTTTATTGCGTCCACGATCATTTCACTGGCGACCAATTCTCAGGCATCGTCGGTTTGCCACAGTCACAGACAATCACAGGTGCGAAGCATCTTTTTCAAGAGACCACAGAGTGAACAAACAGACTACTAAACGTCCTTTTTTTTGCAGAGCCTTCGATGTTGTCGTTATAGGAGGTGGCCATGCCGGCGCCGAGGCTTGTGCTGCTGCTGCGAGAGCCGGTGCGCGGACGGCCCTGGTTACGCCAAAGCTCGATAATCTGGGAACATGCTCCTGCAATCCGAGCTTTGGAGGAATCGGCAAGGGGACAATCATTCGAGAGATTGATGCCCTTGACGGCTTGGCGGGGAGGATTATCGACAAGGCTGGTGTCCAGTTCCATCTGCTGAACCGCAGAAAAGGACCAGCTGTGTGGGTATGTATTTTCGATTGTATTCCACGAGAGATACGATTTGTTCGAGTCTAATGCTAACGTATTTGCTACCATTAGGGCCCCCGAGCGCAGATTGACCGAGATTTATACAAAAAGTACATGAGAAGCGAGCTCGAATCATATCCAAACTTATCGATTGTCCTCGAGAGCGTGTCGGATATCGTCTTGACAGAGAACAAAGGCTCTGCTGAGGGATCAAAAGGCGCCATTGCTGGTGTGCGGTTAGAAAATGGCGAAATTCTACAAACTGGACGGGTAGTCATCACTACGGGAACGTTTCTGGGGGGGCGAAATACACATTGGGCTGGAGGCATATCCGGCAGGCCGCATTGGAGAGGCGGCGACAACGGGCTTGAGCAAATCACTGCGGGACGCAGGCTTTCAGCTGGGGCGGCTGAAGACGGGAACTCCACCGCGACTTGATAAGGCGTCCATCAACTTTGATATACTTCAACAGCAGTTTGGCGACAACCCCCCAGCTCCATTCAGCTACCTGAATACAGAGGTGGCCGTTCGAGACCAACTCACCTGCAGCATCACATTCACAAATGACGCTTCGCACAAGATTGTTCAAGACAACTTGGACAAATCCATTCACATTCGTGAAACCGTCAAGGGCCCGAGATATTGCCCTTCGTTGGAATCAAAAGTCATTCGATTTGCAGACAAGGAACGGCACATTGTATGGCTTGAGCCAGAAGGCTTTGACAACCCAATCATATACCCCAATGGACTATCCATGACGATCCCCGCTGAAGCGCAGGAGCAAGTACTGCGCTCAATACGAGGCTTGGAGCAAGTCAAGATGCTGCAGCCTGGCTACGGAGTAGAATACGACTATGTTGACCCTCGAGGCCTAAAGTCTACCCTTGAAACAAAGGCGATTGATGGACTCTATCTAGCAGGGCAGATCAACGGCACTACAGGCTATGAGGAGGCTGCCGGCCAGGGAATTATCGCCGGTATGAATGCCGGGCGATCTGCTCTGGGCTTACCCGGCGCCTCGTTATCTAGATCTGATGGCTACATCGGAATCATGATTGACGATTTAATCACCAAAGGCGTTACAGAGCCTTACCGCATGTTCACATCGAGAAGCGAGTTTCGAATGGCGGCTAGAGCGGATAATGCTGACCTTCGACTGACGCAAAAGGGACGCGAGTGGGGCGTCGTCTCTGACCACAGATGGAGCGTCTTCTCAGACGAGAAGCAGCAGATTCTCGATCTCACCAAATCGCTAGGCGCCGTGTCTCTGGCGCCAGAGGAATGGAACCAAGCAGGATTCCAGGTGAAGAGGAGCTCGCAGCGCCGCACCGGCATCGACATGCTGAGGCTCTCCAACACTGGAGAGCGCATCCAGCTGGACCAGCTCAGCTCAGTCGTGCCCGAGATTCTCAACTACCCGGCGCGCATTCGAGAGAGGGTTGTCATTGAAGCAGCTTACGCCCCTTATATCAAGATGCAGGCAGCCGAGCGCGGACAATTTGTCAATGACGAAAACATCCGGCTGCCGCTGGACCTGGACTACGATGGCATCCCGGGCCTGGCCCTGTCGGAAAAGGAAGTCCTGAGGCGGACGCGGCCCGAGACTCTCGCGCAGGCTCGTCGCGCAGAGGGTGTAACCCCTTCCGGATGCATTCGATTGCTTGCTTACATTCGACGCCAAGGGTCGTCTACAGGGGCGCTTGTTGGATCGGAGAGAAGCCCATTGGAGGCTCAATTGCCATGATTAACTGATTTGAGCTGTGATTTTTTTCTATTCCTTGTTCTTTGGGATACTATGCTTGTCATGGCGGAGTGATTGATTAGGCATGACTGTAAATATGGAGGCATATACAACTCTTGTGTATACGGCAACTCGAGCGCTAGATGGACTCATCATGGACACAACACATCCTCTGTACACTAAAAGATGATATCAAAAGACTGCACCAATCGGCGTTTTACTCTCGCTTAACCTTGATACCAATCCTACACCGGCTTTTACACACATGCATCCCGTCATCCACTCTCCTGTCAGACGTGATGTTGCATTGCATCCGGCCGTCAGCCTTGAAGGTAAAAATTGTCGTTCCTCTCTCACTCTGAGTTGCGAATCCTACGTAAGCAACTGGGCTCGGACAGGCTCGGGATTCTCAGCAATGAGCATGTTGCGAATTGGATCCTTGCTAGGCGTGGATGACGAATTTTCCATTGAGTTCTATGCATTCAAGACGGTGATTCCATGCATTTATATACATATCAGTAGTATTGCAACCAAGCGGCGAGAATAAAGACGGACGCTTGTTGCTAGTCTAGTCTGACGGATCTGTCAGTTGGGCGATTCGATTTGCAGCAACCAATCTACTACCTAAATTTAGCATATTTGCCGATATCGGGTGTGACTCGATGAGCTGCATAACGCCTAGACTAACCTGACAAGCTCACCCCACCAAGATTTTCGAGGCCTGGAGTGACGAGAAAATTGAAAACCCCAGCAACGCCATTGCTTCTGCCCATCTCTGCGGCGGCTTTGCAGAGCCAGAACTCGGCAATCGACCTCATCCAACTCCAACACAGGCTCTGGAGGCGGAAGCGCGCCTCGAGCAATCGCAACAATGGCGGACGCAAAAGCCCCGCACACGATTTCCATCCTGGGCGAGCCCAACATCGTCGTCGACCATGCGCTGTGGCCCAACTACATTGTGCAGGATCTGACGCAGAACCTGGCCTCGTCGACGTATGTGCTCATCACCGACACGAACCTCTTTGACACGTACGTGCCGGCGTTCCAGCAGCGGTTCGAGACCTCCAAGGCCAACGAGAATGCGCGGCTGCTCACCTACAAGATCCCGCCCGGCGAGGCGTCCAAGAGCCGCGAGACAAAGGCCGAGATTGAGGACTGGCTGCTGTCGCAGCAGTGCACGCGCGACACGGTCATTATTGCCGTGGGCGGCGGCGTCATTGGCGACATGATTGGCTACGTGGCGGCCACGTTTATGCGCGGCGTGCGCTTCGTCCAGGTGCCGACGACGCTGCTGGCCATGGTGGACTCGTCGATTGGCGGCAAGACTGCGATTGACACGCCGATGGGGAAGAACCTCGTGGGGGCGTTTTGGCAGCCGCGGCGGATCTTCATTGATCTTGCGTTTCTGGAGACGCTGCCCGTGCGCGAGTTTATCAATGGCATGGCCGAGGTTATCAAGACTGCGGCCATCTGGAACGAGAAGGAGTTTACGGTTTTGGAAGAGTCGGCGGCGACTATTCTGTCGAGTGTTCGTTCCAAGGGCCAGGGCCGTCTGCAGCCCATCAAGGATGTGCTGAGACGCATCGTCATTGGCTCGGCTGGAGTCAAGGCAGAGGTTGTTTCTTCGGATGAGCGAGAGGGCGGCCTTCGCAACTTGCTCAATTTTGGCCACTCCATTGGCCACGCTATCGAGGCGCTGCTTACTCCCCAGCTGCTGCATGGAGAGGCCGTGGCTATTGGCATGGTCAAGGAGGCAGAGCTGGCTCGATTCTTGGGCGTGCTGCGACCCGAGGCGGTTGCCAGACTTGAAAAGTGCATTGCCTCCTATGGACTGCCGACGTCTGTCAAGGACAAGCGAGTCGTCAACCTGACTGCTGGCAAGAAGTGCCCTGTGGACGTGCTGCTGAAGAAGATGGGCGTGGATAAGAAGAACGACGGCGCGCAAAAGAAGATTGTGCTGCTGTCGGCGATTGGCAAGACACACGAGGCAAAGGCCAGCTCTGTGGAGGACCGGGATATCAGAATTGTCCTCTCTGATTCTACCGAGGTGACGCCCGGCATTCCCGGCGATCTTAAACTCACCGTTACACCCCCCGGATCCAAGAGTATTTCCAACCGAGCCCTGATTCTCGCTGCTCTCGGTACTGGTTCTTGCCGAGTCCGGAACCTGCTTCACTCAGACGACACCGAGTTTATGCTTTCTGCCATTTCCACCCTCGGAGGCACGTCTTACTCGTGGGAAGAGGGCGGCCAGCTCTTGGTTGTCGAAGGCAACGGCGGCCAGTTGAAGGCTTCTGATGAGCCTTTGTACATTGGCAACGCGGGAACTGCGTCGCGTTTCTTGACTACTGTCGCGGCGCTATGTGCTCCCACTAGCACTGCTACGACTACTGTGCTGACTGGCAATGCGCGAATGAAGACACGACCAATTGGGCCCCTTGTTGACGCCCTACGCAGCAATGGCGTTGCCATCGACTACCTTGAGCGGGAGAAGAGTCTTCCTCTGCGAATCAATGCCTCGGCTGGCCTGGAGGGAGGAGAGATTGAGCTTGCAGCCACTGTTTCCTCTCAATATGTGTCTTCCATCCTGATGGCCGCTCCTTATGCCAAAAAGGCCGTTACTCTGCGCCTGGTTGGAGGCAAGCCCATTTCTCAGCCATACATTGACATGACCATCTCCATGATGAAGTCCTTTGGCATTGAAGTCACTCCCTCTGCGGATGAACCGGACACCTACCACATTCCCCAGGGCGTTTACAAGAACCCTGCCGAGTACATTGTTGAGAGTGACGCCAGCTCTGCCACTTACCCGCTGGCTGTGGCTGCCATTTCCGGAACCACTTGCACTATTCCCAATATTGGATCCAAGTCCCTTCAGGGAGACGCCCAGTTTGCTGTCAAGATCCTCAAGCCGATGGGATGCGAGGTTCACCAGGACGACTACTCTACTACCGTCACGGGTCCCAAGGATGGAGCCCTCAAGGCCCTGCCGAGTGTCGACATGACGACCATGACGGATGCTTTCCTTACCGCTACTGTCTTGGCGGCGGTGGCTACGGGAACGACTGAGATTGTTGGAATTGCCAACCAGCGAGTCAAGGAGTGCAACCGTATTCTGGCCATGAAGGACCAGCTGGCCAAGTTCGGCGTGCTCTGCAATGAGCTCGAAGACGGTATTCAGATTATTGGCAAGTCCAGGGATAGCCTGGTAACACCTACTGAGAGCATTCACTGCTACGACGACCACCGTGTTGCCATGAGCTTCAGTGTCTTGTCTCTTGCGGCCCCCGGCCCTGTCTTGGTCACTGAGCGAGAGTGTGTTGGCAAGACCTGGCCTGGCTGGTGGGATGTCTTGGCTCAGTCGTTCAAGGCAACGCTGGCGGGTGTTGATACTGAGAGCAGCCGTGAGGCTAAGCCCAAGACTTCTGCTAATGTCCAGCGCTCCATTTTCGTTGTTGGCATGAGGGGAGCCGGAAAGACTACTGCTGGTAAGTGGGTTGCAAAGACTCTTGGTTGGAAGTTTATCGATCTGGACCACGAGCTGGAACGACGAAGCGGCACGACTATTCCGGAGATTGTTCAAGGCCCTCGAGGCTGGGAGGGATTCCGTGAGGATGAGCTGGCGCTTTTGCGCAATGTTATCGAGGCTCATCCGAAGGGATATGTCTTTTCATGCGGAGGTGGCATTGTCGAGACCCCGGCTGCTCGCGAAGTCCTCAAGTCGTACGGTGCTAACGGCGGTCTTGTGCTGCTGGTCCACCGTGATACTGATCAGGTTGTCAACTACCTGCTTCAAGATAAGACAAGACCGGCTTACACGGCCGAGATCCGGGAGGTTTACGAGCGCAGGAAGCCCTGGTACAGGGAGTGCAGCAACATGCTCTACTACAGCCCGCACTCACAGGATGCCACTACGTCTGAGATTCCCGACGACTTTTCACAGTTCATCTCGGTGATTTCGGGAAAGTCCAAGACTCTTGAGACCGTCTCCAAGAAGAAACATAGCTTCTTTGTTTCTTTGACGTTGCCTGACCTCAGCGCCGCGGTGGACATTTTACCTCGCGTCACTGCTGATAGCGATGCGGTGGAGCTGCGTGTGGATCTTTTGCATGATGTACAGCCCGAGGCCGTCATGAAGCAGGTGTCGTTGCTGCGATATGTAACTGGAAAGCCCATCATTTTCACGGTCCGAAGCGAGTCTCAGGGCGGAAAATTCCCCGATAACGACAATGAGCTGCGTCTGGAGCTCTACCGTTTGGCTCTTCGCATGGGCGTGGAGTACATTGATCTTGAGGTGACGTCGACGGATGAGATTATGCAGGAGGTTAGAGATAACCGCGGAAGCTCTGTCATCATCACGTCCCACCACGATCCTGCTGGTGCTCTGTCATGGAAGAATGCGTCTTGGATTGCGGCTTACAACAGGGCACTGCAGTATGGCGATGTGATTAAGCTGGTTGGCACTGCCAGAAGCGTCGACGACAACTTTGACTTGATCCGATTCAAGTCCAGGATGCTGGCGGCCCAGCCAACGCCCATTATTGCCCTCAACATGGGCTCTGCTGGCAAGCTCAGCCGTGTGCTGAACGGCTTCCTCACTCCCGTCTCGCACCCTGCTCTTCCCTTCAAGGCTGCACCCGGACAGCTGTCCGCAGCTGAGATCCGACAGGGCCTGTCTCTGCTGGGGGAGATTGAGCCGCGCAACTTTTACCTGTTTGGTAAGCCGATTTCCAAGTCGCGGTCGCCGGCGCTGCACAACACCCTCTTTGGGCAGACTGGCCTGCCGCATCATTACCAGCGGTTGGAGACGGACAAGGTTGAGGATGTTGTGGAGGTGCTTCGCGCTGCGGACTTTGGCGGTGCGTCGGTTACGATTCCGCTGAAGCAGGATATCATGGCTCATTTGGATGAGTTGACGGATGCGGCCAAGGTTATTGGCGCCGTCAACACGGTTGTTCCCGTGGCTGATGAGTCTTTGGGTCGCCAGCGGTTGATTGGCGACAACACTGACTGGAAGGGCATGGTTCACGTGCTTCGCAAGGCGGGTGTCAGGACGCAGGCTGGTGATGCCAGTGCTGCTGTCATTGGCACTGGAGGAACTAGCCGAGCTGCCATTTTTGCCTTGAACGCCTTGGGCTTCAAGCCCATTTATGTTATTGGCCGAGATGCCCAAAAGGTTCAGGCTCTTGCGTCGAGCTTCCCGGCCGAGTATGACATTCAGAGTGTTGCTAGCGCTGCTGATGCCGAGAAGCTCGCGAGCAAGCCTGTTGTGAGCATTAGCACTGTTCCTGCGGATAGGCCTATTGACGGCGGCGTTGGGGAGATTCTCGGCGCTGCGTTGAAGCCTGCTGCTGCTACTGCTTCCGGAGAGGGGCAGAGCAGGGTTTTGCTGGAGATGGCGTATCACCCGCCGCAGACGCCGGTGATTCAGATTGCGGAGAAGGTGGGTGGGTGGACGACGATTCTGGGGTTGGAGGTTCTTGCTGCGCAGGGGTGGTACCAGGTATGTTGATTGCTTGATTGGCTTTTTCTTTCTCGAATATTACTAATGTGTCTTTTTGTGCAGTTTGAGACTTGGAATGGTATCAAGCCGCTGTTTAGCGATGCTTTGGATGCTGTTGTTGGAAAGGAGGCGGCAGCTCAGTAGACTTTGAACGCTGCTGTGAAGTTAGAAAAAAAGCAGTATAAGGAAAAAAAAGTTTATATATTCTTCGTTTCTTTTTTGGATGAGAATTAGAGAGGTATTTGACCTCCCATCTTTCCCCTTTTTCCTATATAGGACATTTATCAACATGAGAATGTTTGTTGTGCTTTTTGAATTAAGGACAGTCGCATAGATACTATGTATTGTCATGGTTGCCCCCACAAAGCTGCGCGTTGCCGTACTGTGAGAACTTTGAGGCTGGTGTGCAGTGAATCACGCCCCGTGATACCGCACATGTAGGTACAAAGGCCACACAGCTGAGATGAGGATGAAAGACTGGAATTGGAATTGGACTGTTTGGATATCATAAGAGTACCTACCTACGTACTATCAGTATGTAACCAAGATGGGGGGATGTAATAGTGCCAGTAGAGGTAGAGGCCGTTTCATTTCGGGCTGTCGTCAATTGTCGTCAATTGTCGTCACTCGTGTACGACATTTGTCGCTTTACCAGTGCATATATGGACCCAGGTAGGTGCATGTATGCAGAGTCAATTTTAATTTTTTTTTTGGGATAGCTAAAATATGATGGAACTCTAGAATAATAAAAAAAAAAAAAAAAAAATGACGGGTAAGCAAACGGATTTGATACGGGCGTTGAGAGCCTCGTCCTAGGTACAAAAATTTCTCCAAAGATTCAGAAGCATTTGAAAATGCCTTTATATAGAAACGTTTGGAGTCAGTAAACCGAAGCCGATGATTTTTTTTTTTTTTTTTTTTTTTTACAAGACATATTGGTCATTTTCGCAGCTGAGAAAAATCATGGTGAAGTGAATGAGATGTGTATTCCGATAGAAGAAACGAGTACCGGCTCGGTTGCATCTACCTAACTAAAAGTGGACGTCTGTCCCATCTACATGTTTCGCGCACTGATTCGATCTGACCGTCGTGAATTAGAAACCCATGCCCTTCGTATAGACGAGAACCACCCGCGCTGCTCTCTAGACAATAGTTTCCCTTTCCATTCATACTCGTCCATGTTCTTGTGGGATACGGCGAGGCTCAAGAACCCAAGCAAAGCCCTCCTCATCCTCTCCGGCTCCTCTATCAGGCTCACATAGGCGTACTCGCCACCATCGCATTCCTCGCGGCTGACAAACACCAGCAAAACAAGTGTCCGCATGTCAAAGAAGGCGACAAACGGTGTGTTGTAAGCCTTGGACTAGTGAACGCCCTGTTTGAGGAGTGTTTCGGCGTTGGTAACATGACCGTCTTCTTCTTGCGATTCACTGTTGTCCCTGCCCCTCTCCATGTACCTTTTAAAGGTTGTGTGGCTGCTGGCAATCTTGGCTCGGAATTCTTCCTCAATGATGACGGACACTCTCTTGTAGTCCAAAACGGCGTAAAACCTCTTCTCTTGGCCCGGATTTTGTTTGAAGTAGACTCTGTCCGCACGAGCTGTGGCTTTGGACGCCTCGCTACCGTATAAGAGCGATGGCATATGTGCACTCAATACCACGTTGACAGGGTGAGTGAGTTCCAGCGTTGCGCCTGCAACGACATCCCCCTCTGTGTCGTAGATTGCACTGGTTTCTCGAGTCGGAAAAAAGATGGTCTGTAGGTCCTGCTCATGTTGTCTTAATATGGGATTCGCCAGCTGCGCCCATGCAGAGGCATTGACCTCTAGCAAGAAAAGCGGAGGCTCGGAATTCCTGGTTGTTTCGCCTGATGTGTGTGCGATATGGTGCGTGTCTGGAGAGTTGGGGCGGTATACTGGTTCGCTGAAAGACTGGTAAATGCTTGTAGGAGCCATGTCTGTTTCTGTTGGCTGAGTGGAATGATAAAAAACGATGGCCAAGGAGAAACACGAACAAGGACGGGGGAGTAAGGATACGAAAAGGAAAAGGTGGGATATATATATATAACCAAGAGCTTGCAATGAATCACAGCTATGCCTATTGTTGCAAATTGCACATGGTCAACTGCTCGCTGTGAATCGCCATTGTTGCAGCACTGCCTCTCACGGAAGCGAAGCGAAGCACAATACTAATGGTTGTGTATTCAGAATAGCTTCATCCCATGTTACCATCACTGATTGACGCATCTCACAAAAGCAAGGCCCACAATACATCACGGTGAAATTCACAATACAAAGGCGAACTTGGACGTCTATTCAGCCACCTGCCTATTGTGATGAGCTCTGCAGGCACTACGCTATTGACATTCACAATGGGTCTCAATAGAGGCAGCCGAAGCAAAATCCCGTTGAGTCTTCAATATGGTAACTATATGTGAAATATCTACCGGATCGGTTCAAGAAAATGCATGGCAGAGCTATCGAACGAAGCTGATAGGTAGGTAGATGAAATTACGCCATCACTGATACAAAGAAAAGCGAGCCCCAGACACACACTATGTTTGCTGTGAAAGTTGAGCTGGCGTGGTCTACTTGGTCTCCAATGTTAAAGATCCCTCTTGGTCTTGCTCGCATATCAAATTGACTCAGAGACAGTACAATATCTTCTTCTCATAGTTCTGCGGGTATCGGTGAGCGGCTTCCATATTAGTGGCAGCAGGTAGAGTTTGAACAATCATTAGGTTGAACTTGCACGTATATTGTATCGTCTGCGATTCTGTCCATGCAGCCTCTTTTTTTTTTTTTTTTTTTTTTTTTTTTTTTAAATTTACAAATATTTCGTCTGAGAAACAGAGCTACCAATTACGTTTCTTTCTTCTCCTTTTAGCCTTTTGAACTGGCCGTTTCTTCTCCTTCATTTCTGCCTCGTCTTCCCTTTTCTTTGCCTCTGCCTTCTCTCTCTCTATTGCTTTTCGCAAACTTGGCTCATGTACATTGTACCAAAACCAGTTAGGAGGCTGGAACATCGTGAGGTCGGGCCATTGGGCAAGAAACCAGTCATATCGCGCCTGAGCGGAATATAAATGTTTGGGTACCCAGCCTTCCCCATCCATTAATGCCCATGTACCTTTGAATAGGTGAAGTGGATGCTTGGGATTGGTTGGTGGAGGTTTGCCCTGGGGAGCGGACCACTTGGAGTTGTAAAGACCTCGGATCTTTGCGATGCTGAAATCTAAGAGAACGACGCGACCTTTGTCTGGGTCTACCATGATGTTGCGCGGCGCGAAATCGTGCTGGTTGACCCCGTAGAACCCGAGCCAGGCGTATATCTCAAAGGCTCTCGCTAGCAGCTGCATCCTAACTTGGGCCGGTATGCTTTCAACTCTACCCTCTGTGATGATGGACCGCATACTGGGGAAAGCAAAGTACTCCATCAAGATCAAGCGCACGTCTCGTCGTTGACCGTCCAGTAGTTGGCTTTCCCAGGTATAGCTCCCATAGTATCGTGGTATTGACCCTTTCAGAGCTTCTCGCACCCGAGGGTAGCCAACAGTGTGCTCCTTGTCCATGTCTTGCAATGTCACAAACGCCGCGGCTTCGTTGGTGAATTCCAAGTCTGCATTGTAGGTAATGTCGTCCATGTCCCACAGGTAGTATAGTGGATCGTAGATTTTGGCGACAAGCGGTGTCTCGCCGTCCTCGAAATGACACTTGACGACTTGAGCGCCACGGCCATCGCCACACCTGATCTGGCTGTCGATTACTATGGTGCGCGTTTCTGGATTGGCGATGGGTTTGCCTTGGAGCGGCGGATATTGAAGACAGAAGCGGCTGGCTGTATCGAATTGCTTCCAGGGGAACATGCGCTCGACGCGAGAAGTCATATCGCGATACATGAATCCAAACGGGGGATGAGGCATGCATTGTTGGATTTTCAACACGGCGCCAGGAACATATGGCAAGCCCGGCTTGAGGTCGTCTTTGATAGGCGGGTCGGGAGGATGATCCATGATGCTCTGTTCTAGCTTGCTCGATGGAATGCGAGAAATGATTGGATTTCGGGATCCAACTGAGATGGGGGAGACGATATGGTTGCTATGCCAGGAAAAAGCAGAATGAATGGAAAGTGAAGAGAAGAAAGAGAAGACGGAAAGCGCTGCATGCCATTGGCTTTAGCGTGAAAGCGGTGCTAGCGTGCGTGATTCACTGCATCGCATCAGCCTCAACTTCAACCTCAACTTTGGCCCAAAGTTTGTGACGAGGTAGCGGCAACAACAGCCGACGTGCAGTGTCGACTTGGAGGTTCCAATGACTGACACTTTAAGTTGTTTGAGATCGGCACTTGTAGGACTACCTACCTACCAGCCCGGGGGGGGGGGGGGGTTTAGTTACAGTTATGGGCCAAAAGCCAGTGGACGCTATACTATGTACCACTAAAAGTTATATTTTTTAAAAATTCATAATTAAATCTATAAAATACATATGCAGGTAATTAAAGTGAAAATTTAATAGTTATTCATGAATATTTTATATTTTTATAATACTTACTTATAATATTTAAATCTATAGCAGCTGTTATAAATTAAAGCTGTTAGATTATCCCCTCCTAAACTTGGTGTGTCTTTATTTTTTCCCGCTTGTAAATTTTTGGCCCCTAACTGTATCATTACCAGATGAACAGCGCTAATTTAGGGTTAAAAAACAAGGGTATTGCTATTCGGGGCGGTATTTTCACTTTACTGGTCCCGTTTAGGATACTAGCTTCAGCGGATCTCACGCTGGCCCACCAAAATGCAGTGTGATGCACTGGAATATACAAAATTACAAGTAGTTCAAAATAAATAACGGGTCTTTAGCCCCAACTTGAGCGCTGTTCATCTGGTAATGGTCACCAAAAACACACCCCTGGGTTCCTAGGTTCCTATAATAGTACCTACCTGTACTCCGTACCCACTACTACTATTTACCTACTACCTAGGTAGTGGTTCTACTAGGTACTTGTAGTACTTAGTAAGTCTGCAGCAACAACTTCAACAAAGAGTGTACGTGTATCAGACTGACTACTACTATATTAGCCAATCAACCCTCGGCATATGGTTTGCGACGACTTGGAAAACACCGTCTCGAGAACCCTTTTTAGCGACGTTTAGAGAAGGCGTTGAGCACCATCTAGCGCGTCATGGCGCTGATACTCAAGGCCTGGATTCTATCATGCCTTTTTGCATCAAATCCCAGCGTCTAGCGCGGAGCAGCTCAATGCCGCACAGTAGTTGAGTTGGACATCTCATTTGTATGACAATTAATGAATAAGATGGATGTGGAAAAGTCGGAAAAGCAAACGAGACCCCGTCAATGAAGGCGCTGGTTGTCGAATTTTGCGGCCGTTATTCCTCTTATGAACCGAAGCAACGCCATCCTGGGTTATGAGAGGTAGTCCACACCTCCAACTTGGATTCTGAGCGCGCCCGGCAGATTACAGGAGTTGACAGCAGCTGACTCTTTGCTTTACTGCGATCCGAAAGGAACCGACACTATTATCAAGGCTGACTTGAATGGAAGCTGTGTTGCTGCCGGGAAACACCGCCGGGTTTGAGATGCTGCTCCACATGCATGTACACACAGAAGCCTCACTCAGTCAGAGACTGCTTATCAGATTTATGGCTGGGGAGCAATCCGGCACACTTTTTCTGGTAACTGCACACTCCTTCTTATAGTCATCAAAATATCTGCCCCCTTTTGAGTGTGCTGGATCCAAGTACTGAGAGGGGATTTCGCTCTCTAATGAGCGCTTGGGCATTGTTGCTTTGATGATAGTTGACGATGTACTAGGCGAGCCAACCCCCCCTTCATCCATGCAAGTAGTAGTAGTAGTCATCGTAAAGGGGTATCTAGCAAGAGTAATAAGCAATCGTAGCCATTTCAATACTGCCCGCAGCCGTCACGCACTGTGATGCATGGACTAGGTATATTTACTTACTTACCTACCTACTCCTGACTTTACCCCTTCTTCCTCTTTTGTTTTCTCTTCTTGATCCCCTTCCTCACTCTCTCTCTTTCCAGCCCTCTCTGCATATTTGTTTTTGCTTCACATCACCATTCATATGTGTCTCTCGCCTGTTTTCGCATTGGAATAACGAATCATCATGGCGCAAACTAGTATTTAATGAATCTTTCAGTCTGCCCATCTACCGACCTAATCTCAGATCTCCGCCACCTCAAACCCAAAGTCTCTGGCCCAACAACTCAAGCCTCCGAGCCCCCTCGCTTTTTCTTGGAAACTGATGTTTCTAAGCGCCCAGTTATCCATAATCACAGATCATTTTTACGCACTATACATCTACCCGCCAGAGAAGAAGGAGCATTGCACGGAGTTGAGGGCGATGTTGCCGCCGAAGCGCCACTCGGTGCATCAGGCATTTGAGAAAGCGTTCCCAACAGTCGGGCATGGGAGCAAAGTTTACTCGACTACACCAACCCGTGCGCACCGATGAGGTCTCTTTGAGGAAAAATCAGCTCCAAACACCTCCAAGCGCATTTGCTGACGGCTTCTCAGCATCTTGAATTGACACCGGACTAATGGGGGGGGGGGGAATGCAACATTAAGCGAGGAACTGCGCCGGTGGATCAATTCTCACGCTGATTGAGCTGTAGCTCGCTTTGGAGCCCTGCTGGTGTTGGAGCACGATGATGTGGTCGGATCGCTGCCTAGAGCATTTGGCAAGCGATGGAGGGAGATTTCTTTCAGCGATAGCCATGATAGCCATGATAGCCATGATAGCCATGATAGCAATGGTAGCAATGGTAGCCATGGTAGCAATGGTAGAAAGCGACGCAAGACGTTTGGAAAGTAAATAAAGTTTACCTGTAATAAGGTACAACTTAAGGATAATGGAGAGATAGATGTATAGGTAGGTAGGTAGGTACCTGGAATATGTTGATGGATGTATATGTACCTAGTATATCTTGATGAATTATCATTACAACTGTTTATTGCTAGTGAAAAAACACGGGCTACTGTCAAGTTCTTGATATGACATGGGTCAATGGAGCAAAATGTAATCATATCGGAGGAAACGCGCAGGTGGATCCATCTCTACGCTGCTCGGGTTGCTGCTCCTCTTGGAGGGCCTGTTTATTTAAGAATATACCACCATAGTCTTCTGGGGGTCATGCCCCTTTGCCTTGACACTGCTGGTGCTGGAGGACGACGATCGGACAGGATCGCCGCCCAGGGCATGTAGTGGGCGATGGAGACACATTCTCCTTGTACACTGGGCGCAATAAAGTTGGTAATCCATGCATGTGCGTAGGAACGCCTGGGAAATACCAAGAATTGTTCATTGACGCAAGCAGTTGCAAGGATTGCACTAGTAGCAATGGTGGCGATAATAATAGTGCAAGTAGACCATGAAGCAAGCCGCTGGGAAGGCTGTAATGATCATCTATGACAAGACACATCATACATGTACCTATAGAGTGCACGGTATAGCTTGACTGATAAGACTGCTCTCGCTTAATTTGACCCCATCCTTGATATCAACCTGTTTGTATAACGACTGTTCATCATTGGTGAAAATCCGGGGTACTGTCAACTTCTCCTGGCATCTGGTCTGGAGCCTTGTTCTTTTTGAGGCTCTCGCATCCGGCGCTACAGCTGGAATTACGTGAAGCTGCTGCTAATATACATGTGGTCTAGCCCCAGCCAGGCAGCCATCATTCCAATACGCCGTATAAGCCGATGCGGGTATCTGAGCGTCAGAACGGTTTTGAGATGCCTTCTCTCACCATGCCACCACAAGTACTGTAGCAAATGCCGCAGCTCGTGCCAGTCGAGAAACAAGCATCCGAGTCAGGCCAGGCGGGGAACGATGGGGCCATGGCTCCTCTGAAGGCATCATCCCGGCAAGCTCCTCGTCCTCGGCGCCGGAAAGACATTGCGATGACGCTGCAGCGGACTGGGCCAGTTGCTGTAGCATTTGAATGCCGCGATGCAGGCACCGGCCTTGCCCTGCATCCATCTCAACCACCGCTGTGCTTGGCAGTTCCTGGTGAGGCTGACTCCGCTCTCCGCGCACCGGCGCCGATGCCGAAGTCACCATCGCCGGCCCCAGGATTGATTCGGCAGTTGGAGGAGCTGGAATCGGCCCTTGTGCCCGTCTCTTTAATTAAGCATCCTCGCGCTTGTCTCTGGAAACGCGCAATCTTGATTGGGCCGCTTGGAAATGCTTGGCGGATCGCTCATGCTTCGGGCTCATTCACATCTGTCAGTTCGCCTTGGCCTTGGACTTGCTCGATTCACTGCATGGTCACGGTACGGAATGCGTTGGTTGCTGCCTGGCGACTTGAGCGGGCGTGGAATCAAGGTGCACCTCTTTCGCTGCACTTGCGGTCCTCTTGCCAGCAATCGCTTTCCTGGCTCGTCATTCCTGTTCAGGTGAGGACTGCATCAGCTGGCGGAACGCCATATTTATAATCTGCCAGATGTGGCACAAGAGTCGTGAATAGGCTTGATGCTAGCCAGAGTCGGCTGACCTGTAAGACCTGCTATACCGTTCAGGCTATTTGCGTGGTGAGCCATGGGACTGCCAGGTGCTCCTTTGGGCTAGAGCCATCTTATGCGCGATCCCCTGGCCAGGCCCGAAACGGCAGTTTGCCACGAGCCCCAGAATGCTGGCCATGTGCTTCAAACGAGCTGTAGAGCGGACATGGCCCAGACGATGCCGGAAGGAATCTAGCCTTGCCGCCCAAGTGGATCAGCTGCAATGATACGCATCTGCAATACGCATCGTGGTGCTCAGTACACTCGCCATCGTTGAGTGTCATAGGATCAACACGCATCTGTGAGATTATCATGAGACTGAAGGATTGAGAGCCAGGGCTAGTTGCCAGCATTGGAGCCAAGAAACTTGCTGAGGCTGGTAAATATATACATTGGTTGCCCCCTGGCTGATGGTAATTGGGCAATATTCCACGTAGATACATAACAAAGTGCTAGATTGGCCTGTTGTGTCGAGAATAGACTAGCAGACGGAGTTGTTGTCGGCCTTACAGTCTTAATGAGGGCGCGATGTAACATGTGTAGCATCATTCCGCGATATCAACATCTACATGTAGCTTAGCAGACGTGGCAAGGATGAGGAGTTGCGGCCTTGAACGACTCCCAAAGACAAGTCTAGACTTTATATTCCGTCTGGGAATCCATTCATCGACTTTAACCTTCTATTTTAGGATGGGCTTCGTCCCGTGACGTCTCTATAATGCACGAGGATCAAACCACTGATATAAAAGGCAATGCCAACGTCATGAGAGTGACCTCTGGTTGAGAGTCCTCGGCAGCAAAAGGGCAGTTACCAGCCAAGCCCAAGCAAAGATGAAGACATTTACTGTGCGCGTCTTTGGCGCCGCCGTCATTGTCTTTTCAGGACGTTCCGAGGCCACCAATTTCCTCAACCACAACCAGCTAGTTTCCGGCTTCGAAGACCCCAACTGGTTCCTGCAGAACATCCCGTTCCTGGATGTCCCCAGCCAGCAGATCCAAGATGTCTACTACTACCGCTGGCAGACTTACAAAGAGCACATCACCTACACCAGCTCCCAGTACGGCTACTTGCTCACCGAGTTTCTGACCCCGACCAGCTATGGCGCGCCGTACGGAGGTATTGTAGCCGCCGCGGGCCACCACATCATCGAAGGACGATGGATCCGAGACCAAAAGTACGGCAGGGACGAGGTCAATTACTGGCTGGCTGGCCCTGGGCAGTTTGCCAAGCCGCAAACCGACAACTACAACCTGGACACCTCTGACTGGGCACACGAATACAGCTTTTGGGCAGCCACGGCCGTGTGGCGCCAGTATCTCGTAACTGGCGACGCTGACTTTGCCATCAGCCAGCTGGACAATCTTGTCACGCAATATCGAGGCTGGGACAACCATTTCAACTCGGACCTCGGGCTCTACTGGCAGGTTCCGGTCTGGGATGCCACCGAATGCACGGCCGCCTCCTACCAGACGAGCGATCCCTACCACGGCGGTGCTGGATATCGACCGACTATCAACGGATATCAGTATGGAGATGCCCGGGCGATTGCGTCCTTGGCCACCCTCAAGGGAGATTCAGCCTTGGCTTCCGAGTACACGGGCCGGGCCAACGCGCTCCAGACTGCAATGCAGACTCATCTTTGGGACAGCGGGCGGCAGTTCTTTATGCACATGCAGCGAGACAACAACTCGGCTCAGCAGCTGCTCACCACTCGCGAATACATGGGCTTCATCCCGTGGATGTTTGACATGCCGCAGTCGGCCAACATTGCTGCCTTTTCCCAGCTCAAGGACTCGCAAGGCTTTGCGGCCACCTACGGCCCCACCACTGCCGAACGGCGAAGCCCGTATTACATGGACATGAATGCAAGCTGCCTCCAGTGGGATGGCCCGTCGTGGCCGTACGCCACCTCGCAGATCCTAACCGCCGTGGAATACGTCCTCAACGACTATCCGGCGCAGTCCTACATTACGGGCACTGATTACTACAACCTCCTTTCCGGCTACGCAGCCACGCAGTACAGGAACGGGGTGCCGTATGTCGCTGAAGCTCACAACCCCGACTCCAACTCGTGGATGTACGACACCTACAACCACAGCGAAGACTACAACCATTCCACCTACATCGACAACGTCATTGCCGGACTGCTTGGTCTACGCGGCCAGTCCAACAGTACGCTGACAGTCAACCCCCTCATCCCATCCTCGTGGGACTACTTTATGCTGGAGAATGTCGCATACCACGGCCACAACGTGACAGTCCTATGGGACAAGACTGGCCAGCACTACAACCAGGGCTCGGGTCTGCGGGTCTTTGTGGACGACGCCCTCGCGGCCAATCGTGATACGGTAGGGCTGCTCACCGTCAACATTGGCAGCACAGTTGCCCAGACCTTTGACTCCCAGGTCAACATCGCGGCCAACAGCCAAAAGTTCTCGCAGTACGCCACGCCATTCGCGTCCTACACCTCGCCATACGACGATGTCTGGAGGGCCGTCGACGGCATTGTCTTCCGTACCGCCGTTCCGCAAAACACCCGCTGGACTTCGTACAACAGCCCCAACGCCCAGGACTACTTTGGCGTGGATCTCCGACAGCCGCAGGCGGTTTCCAACGTCAAGCTCTTCTTCTACACCGACGGCGGCGGCGTCAAACTGCCCTCGAGCTACGACCTCCAGTACCTGTCCGGCAGCACCTGGGTCACCGTCCCCGGCCAGCAACGCAGCACATCTTCCACCACGTCGAATTCGCCGACGACAATCACCTTTCCCACAATCACCACCTCACAGCTGCGAGTCGTGGCCCCCAACGCCGGTGGTGGAACGGGCTGGGGTCTCTCCGAGTTTGAAGTGTGGGCTCCGGCCATCTTCAAGATCCAGAACAAGAACAGCGGCAAGCTCATGGGCGTTCAGAACGCGTCGACGGCCAACAGCGCAAACATCCAGCAGTACGACGACAACGGCACTCGCGATCATCTGTGGCAGCTGATCAAGGCGCCTGGTGGCTGGTACAAGATCAAGAACCTCAACAGCGGGCTCTTGCTGGCTGTCCAGGGGGCATCGACGGCCAACAGCGCGCAGCTGCAGCAGTACCAGGACAATGGGACCGACGACCATCTCTGGAGGGTAAAGTCGGATCCGAATGGGTATTTCATGATTCAGAACAAGAATAGCGGGCTGTTGGCTGGGGTGGACGGCGAGTCGACGGCGAATAGCGCCAATGTTGTCCAGTTCCAGGACAATGGGACGCCGGACCATTTGTGGAGCTTTCTTTCATCTGTTCCTGCCAGCTGAGATCTGATGTAGTTGGTATTGGGGTGAAGGATTGAGTGTATATAGCTTGAAGCTAGAACGTGCAAAGAATACGTGTATATAACTGCACTAGCAGAACTGAATTGTCCGTCCATGGAAAAGCGAGGTTGGATTTAATGAGACTTAGTGAATGTGAAATCGCTGCCACGGAATAAATTTCCATCTCATTGTGCCCTACTTATGGGCTGGCTCAAGAGTTATTGACTGTAGAAGAAACGGAGCATCTGTTATATATAAGACTAAGCGCTAGACACACATGGGATCATAGGTTCATGTAAGTGGTGGAAAATTGGATCGGCGTTTCCCGCTTTACTATATCGTGATATTTGCAAGGATAGGGCAATGGTATAAAAAGTCACAACCTTTATTTTCGCTTATTGCCGTTTCCAAGCGTTAAGGCCGACAATTTGAGCCCTCTGATGATTGCACGCGGTGATTCCTCGCCACACCTGATTTGTTGTTACATAACTAATTCAGAATCAAGGGTATTTTCTCCATTAAGGCATGTTAATTAATAAAAAGTCCGATAAATATCCCGAAAATAGAAGCGGCTTACTTGTACCGAGTTTGCCACCTTGCACCAACTGCTTGGCGAGCTTCCGAGCCGGTGAACCGCACCGCCAGGGGCCTGCCGAATAGGGCCAAAGAAGGGAAAAGAAAAAGTAATCATATCGCCACAAGAACACCACTGCCGTTGTTGTAAATGATGTGGGCAAGTCCGGTTTGTAGCTGCTATTGCTGATGCAATTGCTATTGCTTCTGATAAATTCAACGCCCGGAATTTATCCATTGTCTTTGCCATTTGGATCATGAGTCCAAACAAATAAAAAGACTATTCTATAGCTTTGGCGTTGCTATTTTTTCCTATTTTTTTGCACCCCTGCCCGTCATTCAGATACGAGCTCCGCTTTTCAACTGCGCCCGCTGACTATGCTTCAAACCTAGCTTGAAGTAAGCATGAACAACTCAGCAGATTCCCATCATTGGTGCAACAGGCGTTTGCAGAGTATCATTCTGCTGATATGACAGCTGAGATCTAGACGGCTGGTTACCTACCTACTGGAATTGGAACAGACAGCACGATACCTTCCTCTCTGTTACAAGTCAATACCTACAGCCTGGTACTGTGTTTCCCTATATGGCAGCCCGGGAGACTCAGGGGACGTCAGCCCTGCTGGAGCCACTTTTGGCACCGCAACTTGGAGAAGACTTGTAGGATATTGATGGAATATCCAGAGTATAAAGAGGCTTCAAATCGCCGGTAAAGGTGCGATATTGTACAAGACATCATCAATCAACAACCCATCCATCAATCACCCAAACTACAACTTCGCCATGCTCTTCTCACGAGACTTTATCCCCACTGTCCTGGCCATGGCCATGTCTGTGATGCATGCTGAGGCCGCCATCGCAATTGGAATTGCCTCGGGCTTCAACGGTACGTTGCATCTTTTATCCGTCGAAACATCTTCAACTCGCCTTCAAAAACTAACACTTCATGGCCAGTCATGTGGGTTGATGGCGATGACCCTTGCCGCTGGGACCGAATCAACGACCAAGGCCAGAACCCGTGCAACGTCCCCCTTGCCAACCCGCTCGACAACGGATTCAGCTACACGCTGCAGGGCTGCGGCGGCCCTCTGTGGCTGGACAACTCGGATGGTTCCTTTAACAGCAACTGCCACTCGGCGGTGGCTGACCTCAGCTGCAATGTGCACCGCACTTACATCTGCTCTTAGATGCCTGAGCCTGTGGATGGGTATTCTAGGAATTCACAACTGCTGGAGTTTATGCGAGGGATGGAACAAGTGAGATGTGAATAGTTTTAGTATTTATGAAGAGCATTGAGACTTGAAAGTAGTAAAAGTAATAATAAGAAAGATCTTGGAAAGGAAGCTCCTCTTCTTCTGTTGATATTTTTATGAAACCTCTAATGCAATGAGTAATCGAACCCACTGCAGATTATAGTCCTGATTTCCTCAGTTTTCACAGTTAAATATGATGTCTTCTCTCAGCTACCTGCCCAAGCAAGGTTCTTAGACACCCAAGTATCAATAAGGCACTGGCTCATAGAAGAAACTGGTACAATCAAGCGTAACAAGGATGCTGGTTGCTGGAAATGAGTGTCAAAAGTATGATAAAATTGGTCCACTACCCTTTAATTAACATTGACTTGAGGCCGCGTGATAGTTCGTCCTTCCGTCGCCGGTAACATTCTTGATTCATGTTTGTAGCGATCGACTCCCTGCGTAAGAGCAACATTAGTCATGGTTCAATGAATATGAGACCAGAGAGATTCTAGATTGAGTACTCCTGGGCAAACTAATTAGACAAATGAATGGGAATGGTTACCTTCAGCAGAGCATAGAGATATGGGACATGGACCACCGCACTCGCCCCAGTAGCTTCTTTTTCGCTGCTCTGGCCACCGGGCCCTTGACCACAAGATGTAAAGCCAGGAACTTTGTCCTTTTTAGCTGGGGACTTGACCCAGACATTGCCGAGAACAAAGCACGCAAAAACACTGAGCCCGAGTATTGGCAGAATGGAGACAAAGGCCCGCCCAACTGCGCCGCGACCTGCTGCCCTTACTGTGGCCTGCAACGCGCTGGGTAGTTGCCCAATGGCGTCCAGCGATTGAGTGTCCTGAGCACTGATTCCGCCGCCAATGGGTAAGACAAGAGAGGAGGCCGAAGAGAACTTGGAGTTGAAGACGGCGTTCATCATGGTCAACGCCAGGGTGCCTCCAAAGGGCATTGCAAAGCGCATCAGCGACATGGCCGGTGCCAATCGCTCAGGCCACACTCCGGCAATGTGCAGTGAAGCAGGCATGAAGCGCGAGCCAGTTCCCGCACCGGTCACCACCATCATGCCAGAGACAATTCGGGGCCGGCTTGCCAACACGGCCCAGGTCAAGACGCCGAGGCCGACTGCTTCTTCGACGGAGCCCAGAAGCAGCGGCCAAAATGTCTGGCCGGGGGGATCGGTTGCACATGAACATTGCTGAGTAAACACCAACTGGTTATTGCAAAGGCATAAGGAGTTTCGTTCAGTTACAATACTCCCTCTTGGAGGTAAATCATGGAAAAGACTGACCTGCGATTCCTGGGATATAGTATAGTAATTGAATCCCTGCTTGCGAGGCGGGATTGCCCTCGACTAACGTGAAATAGATCCCCACAAAGTAAAACACGGCATACATGGCTGGAAGGGTGAATTTAGTTTAGGTTGGCCAAATAGAGCCAAAGAACAAAGAGGACGAATAAGAGAGAAGAAGAAAAAAAGGACAAAGAGATTGAAAGGGCTTGATAGAACAATGGCGGAAGGCGGGTCGATTTACTCACCAGCTCCGGCGGAGAACTGAATTACGGCTATGACAATTGTGTCCTTTCTGGAGAAGAGGCTTAACGGCAGCATAGGTGACTGCTGTGGAAACAGCCGTGCTACTATTCTGCCGTCTGATAATAGGAACTCGTATAGGAAGAACACGGGCAGCAGAGTGCCACCGACGATGATGGGCACCAGGACCTGTACAGAGTCCCACGGGTAAGTGCTCCCTCCCCAGGAAGTGCCGAGGATAATGAGGCCAACGGCAACAATGAATAAAACGACGCCGCCTATATCAAGAGTTGCCAAGGCTGGAAGGATGGCGGACCATGTAGAGCCTTTGTGGAAGTGGGTGCCCTCTAGCAGCTCGTTGCGCAGAATGAAGAAGAGAAGGATATGGGATACCACGGCGATCTGAGAGGTCAGTCGTGTTGAAGGCATGGAGAAGAAACTAGCTACAACGCTTCAATAGGTACTTACTGGGATGGGAATTACAAAGACATATCTCCAATTTGCCTAGAGTTGTCTTGTTAGCGCTTGTGACCAGGGTTAGGGTTTGACATTAGAGTATCAGCATATCTCATACATTTGTCAAATATCTGCGAATGACAAGAGGTTAGCTTGAAATTGGGACATTTATGGCGGACAACCAGCGAGCAGGGGCAGTCACGTACCCGCCAATTAGCGGACCAATGGCATATGTGCTCCCGGACACGATCGTGAAGAGAGTATTG
The DNA here is from genome assembly GCF_020647795.1 of Trichoderma atroviride. Lineage (NCBI taxonomy): Eukaryota > Fungi > Ascomycota > Sordariomycetes > Hypocreales > Hypocreaceae > Trichoderma > Trichoderma atroviride. Next base: position 1,776,671 of record NC_089404.1, read on the forward strand.
TTCTTTGCGTTTTCTTCCAAGGTGACTTTATCGGCCAAGACGACGAGAATGATGCTGCTCAGGCCGGCCGAAGACAGCCCCTGCAATGCGCGGCCCAGCAGTAACACACTCCATGACTGCGCAGCGGCGCAGAGCACACTGCCAATCACTGTGAAGAACAGGGCCGCTTGCAACGAGATGTGGCGGCCAAAGACGTCTGCGAGCTGGCCGTAGAAGGGAATAAAGGCCGTCGAGGTGAGCGTGTAGGCTGTGATGATCCAGTTGAGCTGGTCGAACTTGTCTGCAAAGTATGTATGATTCAGTCGATGCGGCAGCGGTAAAGACAACAAACAGCAGCGGTAACAATAACGAAAAGACATCGTGGTATTGATGTTGTCGGCGATGCGGGTTGGGCACTTTGCTTACGGAAATGGGACGCGATAAAGGGCAAAGCTGTCGCGACGACGGTCAGATCCAGCGATGCTAGGAAATACGGCAGCACCAAGCCCGTAATCAGCTTGATCCGGTACTTTTTGCTGTTATGCTCGGGCTTCTTTGCGCATGTGCAGGCCTGTGTATTCTCTCCCTCCAGGGGTTGCATCATGATGGAGCCTGTCAAGCCAGCAGCGTCTGTTGGGGAGATGTCGTGTCGAGGACACCATTTGGCTTCATTATATGTAAGGGGCTGAGGAGTGTGGTCCCTTGATCCCTGAGACGATAATTGACTATAGACGTGGTCGCCGCCGCCGTGAGCCTGCTCGTGGTAGTAATCGTATTGGTGCGTTGACAGCAATTCTTCTGTAGCAGTCATCGTCGAGCGAGGTTTGGCAACCCGTTGAATCGTGGAAGATTGACTTTGGTAGCTTATGAAACGCCGCAGATGAAGGCCAAGTTGCAAATAATGTAGTTTTGAATGTAGTGTAGGACGCAGGTGTGGTGTAGAGCAGGACTTGTTTATATAGACAAGTCGACCATGTTTTCAGCCATGCGCATGGCTGTCATCTTGGAGACTACCATCCATGGGTGATTACATAGGACTTGATAGATACTCTTTGGAGAGCTTTGACAGCAGCACTTGTCTCGGAACAAAGGCATGTTTAGAGCTGTTGAGAGCATCACCAGTCCACATAATGGAAATCAAGTAAGCACTGCCACAAATAAACCTTGAAGGCGTAGTCTTCCTGGATAGAAAGGGGAGAGGAGGGAGTTCAACTTGGGTCTGAAAATAACGCCCAATCAAAGTCTTGGCGAGTTCTTCTTCCTATTTTAGAACACACCAGCTCTCACAATGATTCCGTTTTAGGCGAAGCGTCGGAGTCTCCAGTATCACGTTCCTGGGATTGTTAGCGGGGCGATGATCCCGATGGCTCTAATCTCTTTACGTACAAGTGCAGCAAGGTGACATTAGCAAGCTCTCAGAATGCTTCCTTTTTGGGTCTGGTAGATCTAATATGAGTAATGGATCGAGTATAGATGGATACGACAAGGAGTAAGCCTGAGATTTGTTGGGCTTTGCTCTACTGATGTTTGGCAGGAGATCAGGTCACCGCACCCAATATACAAGGTTAATTAGCAAAAGGTTTGTATTTAGCGGTTTTACAGCGTCTGGGATGATTATTTTGATATCTCGGAGAATATGCCTGCTTTTTCAATGAGCCGAGCACCAAGTCCACTTACTAGAACCAAGTATGTCATCAGCCACGTTGGCATGGGTCAATCTCGCATTAGATACCCAGAAAGGGAGCTTTAGCATACATGTCAGTCTGCTGGATAGATGCCTAAGCCACTTTCGCGTTTCAAGACCTGCTTGCTTTGTCAATAGTCGTGGAATAGATATAAATCTTCATTGTCACCGTCCATATTTAGTAGATATCGATTGGTATATATATCGGACGTCTTCATTTCGCTGTCTCTACGGATCAACGCTCAAACTCACAGCAAATCCCATCATGTCTCTTGCAAAGCTTGGTTTCATTTTACAATTGTTGGTGCTCGCAGGAGCCGATAGCAGACAGCCAGCTCCCCATCCTCCGCCCGCCCCAACGTTACGATTCCTCTATCACCTCAACAGCACTCTTGGGGAACCAGTCTCTTTTGGTCCAGGCCCAAGCGGTACAAAGCTCTCTATCCCTATTCTAGGCGGGACTGTTGAGGGCCCTAACATCTGTGGTACGTGTAGCGATATCGAATTCCAGGCCCTGGCCATGAAACATACTGATTACCATTTTCATCAGGCGAAATCATGGACGTCGGCGCAGATTGGGGGACCATTGACGCCAACGGCACCTTCAGAGCCGACGCACGATACCAGCTGCGGACCAATGATAGCGCAGACATCTTTATACACGTCACCGGCCCGACACAGCCAAATGGACTAGTCTTAAACCATGTCACGTTTGAGACTGGCAACGACAAGTACTTTTGGTTGAATAACATTGTTGCCGTGGGCATATCCACCTTGGGGCAGACTACAGTCGCAGTTGATGTCTGGGAGATGGTCAATAAATCTTGATCAGGAAATCGAGACCGAGGATAGAAGCGTTGATTGGGGTGTGACGAGTTGAGCCGTTTTGGCTGACACAACTAATGCGTTTTCCATAAAACTTCAAGTATTCCTTCTTGAATCTATGTTCTTTGAAACCTACATCACTCTGCGTTGTATACTTTAAGCAAGAGAAATTAATAAATGCGACTTCTTCCACATCCGGCAGATCAATCAAGAGTGAGATTTGGCCGTTGGCAGTCTTTCAAGGATACAACGTGGCTTATTAGTTGTAATTACTTGTTATATTGAAGCCCTGGACGTCACCCATATACCTCATCATCCTCTGGATCCAAGTTGATACCAGGTCATTGTATTCAAACTCGGTCAAGCTTTTTTTCTCCGTCTCTGATGCGGCTTGTACAGTCTGTAGACTCCGTGATTGCGTAGCCACCTGAGTATTGATATGGCCCATATGGCTGTTCAAACCGTCATCACCAGCACTGGTGTCCGACCAGATATCGATAGCGACGCCGGCTATTTGATTCTCACGCGGCTCCTGCGATTTGCCATCCGTTTCGGAGTCCAAGAGGAATGGAACATTACGAGTACTGAGACGAGGATCGTCATCCGGTATTGAGCGGAGAAGCTCGTGGTATATTTGCGCGATGCGAAGTGGAAAGATGAAGAAGTAAGCCCCGGCTGGTCCATGCTTCGGCTGCAGTAGGTAATCGGCGATGCGAAGTATATCCCGCGTAGCGTAATGGTCCGAATGAGCCTCATACGGAAAGACGAGTGCATTGTTGGTTTTGAAAGAGAACGGCGGAGGCAGCGTAGATGGAGGGCAATGATTGCCGTCACCACCTCTCACGTCATTATGTATGGATTCGGCGTCTTCAGGGAGATTAGAGAATATTCCTACGGCGTGGAGCAGTATCAGTTGGTCCATGATGCCTAGATCCCTTGCGAAGCTGTGGAGGAGCAACAAGCAGCTGTGATAAAAGTTCATCTCAATAGCCTGCATTAGGCTTTTAAAAAACAGCACGGTGTCGAATATCGGCCTCCCTGTCGTCTCATCCACCGACAAAAGGGGGCCGCTTTGCTGCACCGATATCTCGTAACAACAGTTGGGATGCTCCAATTCCCACCGCCAACGCACGTTGAGCAATTTTGTGTAAAGCTGTATGACTCTTTGCCGCATGGAATCTTGCAACTCCAACTCTGCTTTCTTTGCATCTTGCTGTCTGTTCTGGGCGCATGTGTCAGTGGCCGTGGTGTTTGTGGAGACTCGCTCCAACTCCCGAAGCCTTCCATCATCTTCCAGAAGGCCAGGGATGCAACAAATGATGTCTATGAAGTGACCGCGGAAAGATTTCTTGCCGGGGTCGTGGCTCCAGGGCACTTGTTGCCAGCAGGGCTCTTTTAAAAACGTCCTTTGCGACTCATCCATGTGTAGGACCATCTAAGTAGCGACATTTTAGTCAAAGAAGTCAAAGGAAAACTTGTTGTGCTTACAATGTGTGCCCTCGCTTGTTCAAAAGCTTGTCTCATGGGTTCACGACGAAATGCTCCTGGGCCGCATAATTCGATCAGGGCGGCCAATCCGCGGACGTGTTGCTTCCATGCATCCCTAGTTGAGCCCGAAACCCACTGCCCCCGTCTTGTTAACACGCAATAAGCAACCCGATATTGATCTAGCCCGAGTAGATCGAGACATCGCCCTGGGGCACACAACGAACCTCGAACAGAGTCATATTCATGATTGCCACGAGCAACGATGCATCGGCCATCACCGCCAACTCCCCTATACCGTATCCATGAGCGATCTGGGTCCGAAGTTGCTGTAATGCCATGCCAAACAGCTTAGTCGCCTGGTATACGCTCAGAGCATTCTGGGTAAGGCGTCCGTGCAGGATCAGCGCAGCAGCTTCGACGGAAATCTCCAGCACGGAAGATCGCTTATTAGGCTTAGAATAGCAGATCTGATTGAAACGTTGCCCAAAGCCCTGCGCTGTGAGGAGCTGCTGGATGAAGCGGCGAGCGTGCTCGGAGACGAGCGTCTGACTGGTGCCGGCAGCGAGGCCAGTGGTGCTAGGCGATGAAGAATAGAGTCGGGGGGGAAGCAGGCTGCCTTGAAGGATTGGCAGGAAATGCACTCGTCAGTTCTGATGACAATGAATGGCTTGAAAGTCTGAACGAGTCGTTGTCCTCAGGCCTCGAGGACATAACAAGCCTTTTGTGTGCCACGCTGGGCGTTGCATTGATGAAGATGATGGGACGCTCATAGCCTTGGCACGTAAAGCCGCCTCTCTCACAGCGGCGGCAGGACGGATGGCGCTCATCTGGAGTTGGAGTTGTGCTCAGTCAACAAGAATGTTTTTGAAGATTGACAGGGGTTGATAAATAGCACGCACCGCAGCGGACATGGCGAGACTTGCAAGTGCCACAGGCCTTGCTGCGGCCTCCGACGCCAACCATTGCGAACTGATCTCCAAAGCACTTGATATATACTATCTCACGGCCTCTCGCTGGAAAGCATCTCTGGACCGATCGTGTACTGTCTGTGATGAGCGAGAGTTGACCACCCCTGAAGAGTCGGGTACTGTAGCAGTCCCACATTTATCAGCATGTAAGCAAGCTACCCCGAACCATTGTTTTTTCTCCATTCTCAAGTCATCTTGTCCTTCCCTTTCTGTTGGAAGAACTAGGATACCTTATGTATTGGTCCATCACTAGGCAGAGAGAAGTGGTCACTTCAACTTTTGCCAGAGCGGTCTGTTCAACACTTTCATATAATTAGCCTTTCCAAGTCAGAAATTTCTGTGTCGGCTGACTCTCCGCTTCCGCACCAGTTCAGGCTCCAGCGGAAGCCCATAATGATAGCTTTGGCTTCCTCTTGCGCTTGACATCTATCCATGGATTACCTTGCGAGACTGATGATCCAAATGGGATCAATAGATCAATGGAGCGATCTAAGGATTCATCTACGATTGGTAGATCGGTCCTGCGTTAACCCGGCCTGGCCTATAGTAAATATGTACTTGTAGTACTAATTCACACCGTCCACGAGAATCGCCTAGATGATTCAGATTTGAACAAAAAAACCACCAAGTCCTTATTATAGGTAGATTTAGACGGAAAAGAATGAAAGATGAATAATATAACATAATATAACTAAAACGCCATGCCCTATAGTAGACAATATATCTGGCATCGTCTCCTTAGTCGATAAAGCCCTATCCGTATTGGAGCGAATGTACGTCGATTCCTACATAATATCAACCAACAAATTAAAAGTGCGGAAGCGTTGCACCAATAGTGACATCAGCTCACACTTCCCCGCTCAGCATGTCTTCTGCTATTAAGAGGCATTTTCCTTCAGGCTGAATTATAAAAGTTGCACTGCTGTATAGCTATTCAATGTGACCCGGGTCATATTTGCGGTCTTCAAAACTACCTTTCTTCAACAACTGTTGAGTGGCCACGTGGATCTACCTTTATATACAGGTATATACCAAACGCATTCCGTTTGCTGAGCACACACACACTATCAGTCATAGATTCATCAAAGTCTCTGGAACAACAGCTTTAGCTGCGCAGTTGGCCATCAATAATTGAATATGGGTTCTGTATTGGCCGAAATATCTCTCTCTGATCTGGATACTCCTCCGCCAAGCAATGCCACCATTACGGGGCTTCAGCATATCGCTTCATACAACTGGCTTGAGGGATCCGTACCGACTATCTCGGTTCCAGGTAGGATATCTTCTGCGCCGCCTTAATGATCATATCTCACACATCAAGGTTCTCCGCCTCTTTGGTCACCACCACGAGTGGCTCCGAAGCTTACGCCTGATTCTGGCATGGTATATATTGACCAAAATGCGGCGCGCAGCCCCCGCTATCCTCTTGAGCCATTGTTCCGTGCTCTTCAGGCCGAGAATCCCGATTTCGAACTCGGAGATATAGACCTAGTTACCGATAGGAACAATATCCGCAAACTCTTGCGCTTCGTTCAAGGGTCCTCCTCTGACAACTTCGAGATTCGAGTTGAGATTGCTGGTGATAAGACAGCACTGTTTACACGCGTGGAGATTAAGACAAAGGACATTATCCAGGACTTCAGAGGGTTCGGACATAATTTTGAGAAAGCGTATACGAAAGGAATCCCTGGAAGTACTGGGCATCACAGAATAGTTCACTATCTCTTCGGCGGCATGAAATGCCTCATCCGGCACGAGACCGATGGGTTTATCGAGAGCAAAGTTAATCCGGATAGCATCCCACAAGCAGCGGTTGTATTTGATGGTGTGTTGGATCTTCTGGGAGCTGTCTCCATCTCTGAAACCGGCAAACCTACCAGCAAGCAGCTAGTAACTGTGATGAAGTCTAAGACCAGGCCAGTGGATTTGGCATCGACTCTCGAGATCAAGACTTGAGCTGCGAGTCGGATGCTTGACATGGCCGACGTCACTCCTCAACTCTGGATCTCGCAGACTCCGACCCTGGTCATTGGCTACCATCAATACCACATGTTCAACAATGTTCAGATGCGCAACGTCAAGCAGGAAATTCAGGATTGGGAAACTGCCAACCAGACGGCTCTGCGGAAGTTGGCATTGCTGATCAAGAAGATAAGCCAAGTGGTGGGGCGTAGCAGTGATCGCAATGCGATTGTAAAGTACAACGGCGGAACAAAATTAACAGTTACCAGCGGCAAGCAAGAACGAGCGCTACCCGAGGACCTATACTTGCTTTGGGACGTAAAGAAACAGGGTGCAGATGACGATATGGTACAAGATCGCGGCAAGGCCATCGATGAATCACATACAAAGTCATTAAGCTCGGTACCCGGTCTGGGGCATATCAAGAGAGATACGAACGACATTGCAGGCTCTGGGCAACCGTCAGGCGGCGTCTCAGCTCCGTTACCGACTCATGACACTATGCCTTTTTCCGACATTGTGGATCATGCAGTGCAGGATGGATTGCGGCAAGTTTTTCGTCGCATGTCGACGAGCCTCTCTGACTACCAATCTCTCTGCGAAACACTCAAGTCTCGCGGCATTGATGTACTTGCAGGACGCAACCTACGTGACATTATGAAAGATTTGAGAAAAGGAAAGGACGATTGGGATCCGGACGAGAGAAGGGAGATTAAAGGATTCAAAAGCCTAGCACGCGACTCCGCTTTCAGGCTCTTTTATATCTTTATCCTCGATTTGCGTGAGTCAGGGGCCAGCGATCAGAATATGGCCTACAACGCAACCACATTCGTCATCTCCCATCGTAGAATATTCAAATACAAAACTAGGAAAATGGTCCGACAAGCGTTTGAGATGCGGTATTCCATCTCATACAATCAGCGGAAAGGCCTAGACAAGTGGCCTATCGATAATCCTTCTCGTGGAAACGAGGAGGAGGAGGAGGATGTAACTACTGAGGAAGAGGATATCTATAGCTCCGATTGGTCATTTTGAAAGCGCAACCTAGAGATTGAATAGCGTCTAACTGCCGAGTTGTGCCTTTAATGCTTAGAATGGAAGACGTATGGGGACTTGGACGGAACACTTTAGGTGTTGATTAAGGTCATCCAGCCTGTAAGCGATGCTGTAGCCTAAAAGATCAGACATGTTTCAGCCTTGTAGCCTTCTTTAACGCCGTAATAAAATGAATGTCTATAGAAATGTCTTGATATTAATATACCAACTACCTCTATCTTCACGTCCTTGATCTGCCTTTGTATAATACTAGCTGTTGGGACGACAGCTTTACACACCCCTTGATACCAAGGAATCTTTACTGAACCTCGTCCAAATGAACAAAGATTGCGGGGCACAGAAGATACAACACTGTAGCTCCTATCTAGATCAGCAACGCCGAAACTATATGCCTGAATCGTCCTCGATGACGCTGTTGCTCGAGGTATATGACTTCCAGGCGGCGCATGTCGAATTCAGTGCATCGTAATCAAGGAGGTCGGCAATCTCTGACTCGCGCACTACCCATTGGAGGCCGAAACCCTCGCTCGTGTGCCAACCGATGTGGCAGTGCATCAGCCAGGCTCCCGGATTGTCCGTCTCAAAGGCGAGCACAAGGTAGCCTGACGCTGGCAGCATCGCGACGTCACGGCGCGGGGGATTGTCCGTGTTGAGAGTCACGCTGTCACTATAAGTGCCTGTACCCTGGGCCAAGACGTAGAAATCGAAGCCGTGCAAGTGGACTGGGTGTGGCACGGCAATTACCGTGCTGATGACAACATAAACCCATTCGTTGGCGTTGGGCAACGAGATGACGGCGTTGGACGTGTTGAAGGTGGTAGCACCGTTGTACACTTGCAATAAGGTTGGATCCTCCCAGTCAACTACCATGGTTGTGCTGTTCAAGAACCATTTGAATAGATTGTTACTGTTCTTGCTCACAGTTACTGCCTCGCCCACGGTGGTTGTCTGGCTCGAAACCGTTTTGGAGACATATGGTACTAGATTGGACGCATCCTCGTCCACGCAGTTATCTGTATACGAGTAGCCCGTCGTCGTAGGCGTGCCTGCGCTGCTGCCATAGTAGACGATGCCCCTGATGTCGTCCAAGTTGTTGTTGGATGAACAGGCGCTCTGGGGGATAGCCCGCATCCAGAAGTTATCGGCGACAGAGGACTGGTTGGCTGTGATTATGACATCGTAGCGCTGTCCTATAGGGGGGGAAATATATGTCAGTAGTGGTTCCTCACAAGAAATAATAAAGTCGAGAATACATACCGATTGCAATGTCCAAGACGCTTGTATTGTAAGGTATAATAGGAACGAGATCGCTGGAAATCACTTGCATGGTGTGATTATCAATAGAAAACTTAAAGTGCGTGTCGATAGCACCATTGACTAGACGCAGTCTATACGTTTTGCCCTCGGTAAATGACGTGTTAAACCGGTGACCGGCATCATCAAAGACGTTGGTGCCATTGATGAGGCCCGTCGTCAGTGTAGGAGGGCCGTTTGTCTCTGCTGATGCGTACAGCTCATCAGCGGTCTGGTGACTCCAGTCGTTGAGGAACAAAACGCCCAAATCCTCGTCATAGTTGGCAGTAGCAGGACCGTTGATAAGAATGCCTCCAAAGACACCTTCCCATGCTTGCAATCCAAAGTGAGAGTGGTACCATGTGGTTCCATACTGAGTGGCCTTCCAGGTATAGGTGATGCTGCTACCAGGAGGGGTGGGACATTGGGTAATGCTAACAACTCCATCGTTTTGGTTTGTATAATTCTGGCGGATGCCGTGAAAGTGGAGGCTGGTGCCGTTGGTACTCGTCGAGAGTGCATTGTTAACATGGACCACCACAGTATCACCCCAATCGGCAATGAGAGTAGGGCCGGGAATGCTGCCATTGAGTGCCTGCGCGTAGCGTGAGAAGCCATCAGGAGCTACCGTGCCATCGGTAAGCTCGAGCCAATATTCTCGAGTGACGCCAGTGTCAGGAGCCTCAGTGTAGTAGTCTGTCGAGATGTCAAAATCACACCACTCATTCCGAGTGGTGGCAGTATTGCCCGAGCACGAAGATCGGGGGTAGAGGTTGGGAGCCGCAGTTTTATCAAGTGAAGGAAACGCATACACAGCTCCAGAAAAGAGTGATGCCACAAGAAGAGGAGGCCACATCATGCTGAATAGGCCTATTGATGAACGAATGAAATTGTGATACGCTTGGAGCTGTGGCAATAAAGAATGAGTTGAAAAGATCTGTAGTTGAGATTGATGAATGAGAGTGACAAGCTTTTGATCAGATTGAATCAGGGCGTGGCACACTTCTTATACTCGTTTCTGGTCTTGCCAAGCTTGTATGCCATACAGTCCCTTGTTATTCTGTAGTCTAGAAGTATCTCCTATCACTTCCAAACACCATGGTGTTCATGCAATCAACTCTTTAGCTATACGCTGTCTCTATTCCGCATAGCCCAGTACCCCGTGGTAGCTAGAAGAAGCCTACGCAAACGTTTCTAAATCAGGATCTACCAGGGATATCAAGAACTCCTGGAATCGAGAACCCCTCGACGGCAAGGCAGATTTGTCCATACCCAAGTCAATTATTTCACATGTAAAATAATAATTTTTACTATCAGTGCATTCATACAGAAGTCGTCTTGAGGGCTTTGCAGTTGCGTAATTGGTTGCGTAATCGGCTGCCCGTTGTAACGGGACGGGTATAGTAGTTACGAGATTTTTTGGTTACAATCATGGTTCGGAGTAGCTTCTCATCTACGGCTTTCATTAAAAGTCAGGCGGTTTATGTGCGCAGTACAGTAGCGCGGCACGGCACGGTACAGCACAGCCTCGATATAAAGCTTCTCATGCTCAATTTGGCAAACTGAAACTGAAGAATAGGGCGTAGCTTTCGAAATAGTGATGACGCGGCTTTAAATATACATCTTTTTGGTTGGAGATCCCCTGAGTTGCAAAAATGGAAAACTCTTTCTGTACGGGCCAGCTATACTAGGTTGTTCGGTATGTGGGGGATATACGCGCTACAAGTATCCAGTTTTCCCCTTTCCGCGTAATCCCCTACACCGGCTGTGCAGGGTCGAATGGAACTACTAGCATGTAACCTGAAGCACAAACTACAATGGAAGTCTTATACGAGGATGTTGGATCTAAAGAATTGGCTGTAAAGACTTTGTAAATAAAAAACCGGAGTTGATTCTACAAATCCAAGTTTATAAATGAATGCACTAATATGTCCTTGAGGATGCAGGATGTAGAATATGTATCTAACCACGACTTGGCCAAGCTGGTTCTTTGAGAAAATTGTTATTCTTTTGGTTGAGAGAGATGTGCAGTTACATATTTTGTACTTGTTTATATTGTAAGACTTATTATGAGTCATGATACATGTTTCCTATGCTATTTTGGTCACAACTCTTTACCTTGCAATTGGGATAAAAGTTTATCCTGTCCAATCGTATAACATACCGTTGCCGTACATTGACGCGTGGCCTATAACACACGGGGTAGATTGTAGAAAGAGAATAGTGAAGTTGTCAAGTTTTGGATAACCACGCATGAAAGAAAAAGTAATATTTCATTTTACAGCGGCCTTGTATAAAAGAGAAGATCGCCACCTGGAAATGGTGGAATGTTTCTTTTGTTTCTTCAACTTACTTTACTAGACTTTTTAGAGATTATGCCTCTCCCAAGTTATCTTTAAAGGCTGATGACTCCTGGTACCATTGGTATTACTCTCACTGTTGTTACCATCATTCTCATTGGCTGATATATATTGATTTCAAATTTACCATCTTTGCTGTGAGTTTGCCCGCTTTCTTGTAGAATTTCCATTATGAAGACAAGTCGCATAGCATCTCGATGTTGTTATAGTAATGCCGCGGTCTGCTGATTACCTCATGAGCATGAAGCTAAGCCATAAAGTGCCAATGCATAGAGTAAATAGGTTGTCTGGATGAATACTACGGCTTGCACAGACTCTAGCTGCGACATTTTCCGAGAATATTGAAAAGAGATTGGGATAGCCACCAAGCTCAAGATCAAATAGCTGATGGAATACACGTTGCTTCAACTTGGCTTCGCGCTAGGAGATAACCTGTAGAAATATGATGAATGGAAAATCGTCGTCATTCTTTTTACAGTGGTGTATATAGTCTCTGTGATCGTCACCAGGTTGTGAGACTACATTCAAGAAGTATAAGCCCAATACCGCTGTTTTGCTTGTAACTTGGCCGCGGACACTCATCCAGCATTCAATACTAAGAAAATAAATCAAGTCTCGAATTACATCTAGATTATCTCTGTTAGTTTATTGATTTTTATTAATTTCACTTTCTTTAGGTCGTGAAGAGTCGGACTTTAGCATTAGAAGCATGTTGAAAGACTCAACTGGATCTAGTTTGCAAAGAAAGTTGGTTCAAATATCGCAAGCCCAACTAATGGCAGCTGTCCCCACTATATCACCCAGATGGGCTAGATTTAGGTAGTAAGAGCGCTAAAGTTAAAACAAGTGTCAGAATCTCCCCGCAAGTTCTCAGCGACAAATCTACAAGCAACAACATTGCGAAATCATGTAGTGCTACAAAGCCTGCTTGGGGACCAATCTTTTGATGCTGCAAAGGATGAGTACCTCTAGCCCATTAGCAGATGCCTCCTCTGGAAAGTCGCCAATTGGGGGCGCAAAGCGATCCTGCGACCAATGCAAGCTTCGCAAAATCAGGGCAAGTTTGACAATGAGACTCAGCTGTCCAAATCGCTGACTCCAGGCACAGTGCGACTTCTTGCAGCCGTGTAAGATGTGTCTCGCTCGTGGATTTGAATGCACATATCTGAAGCCCCAGAAGAAGCGTGGGCCTGCTGGAAAGTAGGTTCTCGGGCCATGATCCAGACTCTGGCGTTTTCTGACATGTCCGCCAGGCGTCTTGCGCAGATTCACCAGGACCAAGGCCGTTTGCAGCACAAGGAAAACTTGGAACAATATGCTGAAATGGTGGCAACCCATCCATCAGAGTCAGCTGAGGCAGCCAGCAGTGATACGACTTCGACTCCATCTCTGCCGATACCAGGATCCAACTGGTCTCGAGAATTTGATAGCCGTCTTACCGTGACAGATCACGAACCACAGCATGTGTCTGACATTGTGAGCCCTACTTTTGCAAATGACCTGCCAATATCCAATGCAGGTGATGTCGACATCTTCAGCCATGGTCAAGATACAGAGTACTGGCCACCAGATAGAGCGACGCCTCAAGTACCACCGTCTGGCTTCCCGTGGGGAGGCTCATTCATAGACTTTGCAGCACTCCCACCGGTGATTGATATCAACTTTCAAGACAACAATACAAACCCGACAAGCACGCGTCCGTATGATCTGGCAGCTCGAGACCAGTTTGGGGGTACTATCCCTCATTGGCCGGGCTACATCAGCGAGGCCAGCTTGATTCCATGGATGGATGTCTATTTCGATAGACTTCATCCGACAATGCCAGTCTTGAACCGATCTACACTATTCACCAAGATGTATCTCCAAGAGCATCGCCATAATCCTTTATTTGGTTCCATGATCCTGGCTCTTTGTGCATTCGCCATCACCCAGCCCATTTTCATCAGCGAACGGCCCACGTCCTCTTCGCGGGAGCGTCAGGCGAAGCTATTGATGAACGAAGCTATGAAGATGCGTAGTTTTTTTGACTTTGGCGAAAGGCCAACATTGGAAGCCGTCATGACGAGCTTCTTCCTCTTTGGCTCCCTCTTTGGCACTAACCAGCATAATGCCGCCTGGCTTCGTTTGCGAGAAACCATCGATTTGGCTCAGACAATGGGATTAGATGACTCGAATGCGTACCAGGGGGCACTTGGCGAAGAGACTGATCAGAATCTGCGCGCATACATGGTTTTGTTTATTACGGAGAGGTTGGCATGCTTGTTGGAATACCCTGATTTCGCAGACTGACATGAGTTTTACAGGGCATATTCGATTCAAAAACGACATCCCATCACCTTGAAGCAAATGCGTGACTCAGTGCCGTGCATCTCAGATGATCTCTTGAGCAGCTCTTCACATGGCCTTCTCTCGGGAATGATTGTGTTTAACGAGAAAGACGCCGCCGCATTGATGGGACTGTCGGCGCTCATGCAGCTTTTTAGCGCTATTCAAGATGAAAACATCGATTGCTGGAACGCTACGTGCGCAGCTACTCGTGGAGGTTGCCCCAAATCCAATGAAGAGACAGTTTTGCTGGTGTACGAGAAGCTTGAGCGCGCCCAGGGCCGACATCTGTATAGCCACTACGACCGTCTCATCCTAGATGACCAACCACTCGATGATGTGGCTGGGGATGTGCTTAATGGACAGACCATTGTCACTCAGCACGCAGACATACTGGTAACGCAAAAATGGCTTCAGAACCGGCTCTGGTATCTCTGCTTGGCACACAACCTGCTGAAATTGCAATCACCCCACCCCGAGCTACAGTTCGACTATGCTGTCCACTTGGCGGAATCTACGTTGGCTCTGTGCCAGAAGCTGCCGTTGAGTTTTATGGAAGCACACGGCGTAGGATTGGTGAGCATCTATATTTGGGTTTCTTTATATATCATACACGCTGCTGACAAATGATATCAGATTGAGAAGCTCTACGACATTTCCACGACGGCTGTTACTGTTCTGGGTAACCCAGCCTACCCGATGGAGCGGCCTTCACCAAACGCAGCTCTTTTGCAGCCCTCCATCTCCCTAGACAATGGGAAGCAAGGCGTCGAAACTGCCCAACATAAGCTCATCTATCAATATTTCAAGGTGTTTAGCATTCTTCGAGGCGGTAACCACCCGTATCTGGCAAAGTACGTGGCTCATCTTCACTCCCTTGGATTCAACACGCCAAATCCGGAAGCACACTGAGCTGGTCATACATGGCCAGCTATATACTTGATGCTACTAAAGCGCACTTTTACATGCGTTGTGGGCGACAAGGTAGCGAAATAATTCTCCATAGTGGGCCTGACTAGGTCTCCTAGTAGGATTCCACTGTATGTAATATAATGATTGTTCAATCATCTTTTATTTTCTATCAACATCTCCATCTATCGAGCCGTTTCTAGGGCCTTTGATAGATTGCTCTGAATATGAATGATAATCTACATGTATTGCCAAGACATATTCACCGTGTCACATTGGTCTCCGAAATAGCTATCCTGATTTTATGTCTCATAAAATATCGAGGGCCTCAGCTCCCACCCCACGCAACGCGATATTATTGGCTCATTTCCTGTTGAACCTTCAGTATACTTGACGAATGGCTGCAAACCGTAGCACTGGCCAGTCTCGGGATAGATACGGGTTGTTATAACAACGCGCTCGTTGACAAAAATCTCAAGCACACTGACGTCAAAGAAAATACGAATATCCAACGTCTCTTGGTCTTTTTTGCCGGTAACGGGGTCTCGTGTAGTGAAGAGAGTGTGTGGTGCAAATTCTGGACTGTCATTTATACCATTTGTCTCGTTGTGTCCTGAGTTGACACCATGTCGCTCCACCACTATATATTCTTCAGATGGCTGAAAGAAGATGGTTGTCTTGCTTACAAGATCTTATCGTAGTTAGCTAACACGGTAACAGATTAAATATTCTCAGGCATCTTACCATCAGAGTGATACAATATGAGACCAATTTTCTCTGAAGTTGGTGGAACCGACAAGGAGATCTCTGCCTCAAATTGGCGTGCTTTGAGAGCTAGGAAGCCAAGTGTATTCTGAGTTTTTGAGTAGCTGCAACCATTCATCGTAGGTGCAGAAGACAGGCCTAGCTCTTTCTGGCGTAAAACCGACAAACGGGGATCAGGAAAAGAAGCAAGAGTTGTAATGCTGTAAGAGCCATCAAGATCAGGGGCGCAATGAAGCCAATCCAGACACCTCAAATCCGAACGGCTAGCAGCGACTACATTCTTGATCTGTCTCATCTTGAGGATACGAGACAAGGATAACATACCGCTCCACCCTTGTTTATTTGCCAAGCGAGCAGGTAAATCTTCTTCAAGAATCCAACCATGAACTACTCGACTGTCTGTTAATGTATCGTAGAATGAGTTTGCAGCATAGTACAGCCCATGGTCAAGGCGGCCGCCAAATCGAAACTCGAATCCCAGTGCTTGACTCTTGGTACCCTCTGTGGGTGTTTGTTCTGTCAACCTTGGCCGGCCGCAAAGCCAGTTCTGTATTTTGTTTGACCTTTGTGCTTTGCCAGCCTTGTTGCCTTGACTCTTGGTATCTAGGAACGAAGGCGTCTTCGTTTCATGGGCGCCCTCTATACTCATCAACAGGATGTCGTAGGACTCGCCATCATTGTCTCCAAGTGTCATAAAATTGGTCACCTCAAAATTAGTGCCAAAATCTGACAGCTTCTTTGAAGGCTTGAAATTCTGCCCTGGAGTGAATAACGTGCAAACAAAGCTCCACTGAGTAAGATCCCGTGCATCAATAGAGTATAGAAACACTGCGGGTGACCGATGGCGGATTCCTCCCGCAACAACTCCGTACAAATACTCTCCGCTGCTACGGCCGAGGCATCGATCGATAGAGTCCCATGTTCCGATGAAGGGATCGCGCCACCCTATCACGTCCAACCCTTTCGGAGGACCTGCAACAATAGAAGATGGGTGACGCTTCCAAGTTCGACCATGGTCCCTAGACGTTGCCATGCGGATGAGTTCGCTGCCCTTTTCGTAAGGTAATGTCCAATGTATTGGTGAATGTTGGGCAGAAGTATAAAAGGTTGTTATGGTGCCATCGTCTTGACCGCGGGGGTTAGTTGGCCAAGTACAACCTGTGAATACGCCGCAAGGATCTTCAGTTTCAGAGGGCTTCATCGAAGGCTCCCTAGAAACTACCCAGTGTACCTGGTCTTGAGATGTTGCATGTCCCCAGGACATATTTCCCCATTCGCATCCAAATGGATTCCATTGGAAAGACATCTGATAGCATCGTCCTGACGGGCTGTAACCTGGACCGCACGGATCATTGACCCAGTAACGAGGCGGCATCAAGTGATACCTTGGCCTCCATCGATTGAAACTTGCCTGGTCTGTGGTAGGTCCGATGCTCTGATTGTCAGAGTGTGCAAAGGAGTTTGAGACATGAGGCCGGTCCTTGGGGTTGGGACTCAGCACAGGTGCAGTGCGTATAGTGGCCACTAGGAGAGACATTTTATGGCAGGGAACTTTGCGTGGACCTTGAGCCAGATCTAGTGGTGCTTGGCGTCTTGTTGAGTTGTAAATATGACAGACAGACGTGGGTGAAAGAAGGTGATGCCAAACGAGTTGTCAAGTTGTAGAAGAGTCGTAACTGCTCAATCAATGCATAAGAGGACAAGAAATGAACAAGAGTTTAGTTTTTGGTAGTGTATGTGACATCTCCCTCTTTTACTCATATGAAACCTCGGGTTTTCTGTTCGAGCGGACAATTTTCGGCGAAAGGTAAGCTTTCCAAGGTCATCAGTATGGGGCAGAGTCAATAGCTTGTTTTGGCGTATTGTGAGGTTTAGTTTTATTCTCCACTACATAGGCTAGTTACGAATAATCACATCTAGACAATAGTACAGCAGGAGCTGCTGGTTTATATGGTACGTTTCAATGGAAAAGCCAAAATCTGGGGTTGTCAATCTATTTTGGGGGGAATGGAGCTGGGGACTGGTTTCTAAAGAGGCTTTATACATGTAGTGATGCATTTTTGCACCGAATCAGGCCTCCGGTATCGATGGTATCCGCCGGAAAGGTTTATTTGCTTAGCATATAGATTACGTACTTTGAGAGAATTCCAACTTCGCCGGTCTTCTTAAAAGACTCCATGAATGACATAATTCCAATGGTATTTTGAGTCTCGGTGAAACTCATGCAGAGGAGGAGGCAGAATAGTCCAGGGCGGCGAATTTTCGGCGAAACTGGCCAGCCAATCAGGATTCTGATGCTGCATCCCCGCGTCTCCGCCATATGTACCCCAGAGAAAATTCCCCATCCGGGGTCAGTCGTGGTGTCCTGATATTAATCCGAGTTAGATGTAAGAAGCCTAGAGGCTAGGTGAGATTCCCAGATATATATATACCAGTACGGAATCTACACAGCTCGTCGAGATGCTCATTCACAACTCCAATCGTCGCTTTGGGTTTGCCTGACCCGGATCCAAAAGCGTCTCGTTCAGTTCTTTGCTAAAACTGGCAGCTTCTTCTCTGTGGCTGGAAACTTGAGAAGTGTTCCCAAGCAGGAAACAAAATGGCCACCAACGACAACAACCAGGCGACAGCCGAGCCCAAACTCGAGGTGTGTAACGTTGAGGAGATACCAGCTGCTGGAGTCTTGGCTCCTGTGCGACCAGACGAGGGGGCCATCAATTTGACGCTGCTCTTGTCATGTCTCGCTTTCGGCGCCTCGTCTTTCTTATTCGGCTACGATGATAGAGTCATCTCACCTGTTGCCGCAACACCAGCATTTGTAAGTCCCTAGCCTTTTTATTATAACTCAGAGTTGAAAGTCGTTGACTGGTTCTTTAGGTGAGGTTACTTCAAGGCTATGCCGGTGGTAACAATGACCTTTCCTTGACAGCACGCAATCAGGATCTAGTCTTCTCTGTCCCTCTGGTTGGATCAGTCATTGGCGGCCTGGCCACGACGCCCTTGACCAATCGCTTTGGCCGAAAGTGGACGCTCATTGGATCCTACGTGTTTTCATTGTTGGGAGCCTTCTTGCAAGTATTCGCGCCAAACTTGGCCGCCTTCGTCATCGGCCGTTTCTGCAGTGCCTTTGTCATTGGGATAGCGCACACCATCGCACCACTATATCTTTGCGAAGTTGTGCCTACATCAATGAGAGGCCGCAGTGTACAAATCTACAATATCCTCAACATCTTCTCAGGCGTGATTGCCACGATTGTCGCAAACGCCACCCACGCCATCGATGGACCAAAGGCTTATCAAATTCCCTTGTCTATCGAAGCTGGACTTCCTGCGCTGCTGTTCTTCCTGACTCTTGGCATTCCTGAGAGCCCTCAATGGCTCGTATCCAAGGGCCGTATGGAGGAGGCTAAGAAGAACCTACGACGCCTGCGCGGCTTTTCCGACCTTCAGTTAGAGGATGAGTTTCGCGTCATTGTTCTTTGCGAGGAAAATGAACGCGAGCTGTCATCCAACGTGCATTTCTGGGACCTTTTCAATCGAGAGAACTTTAAGAGAACCATCACCGCGGGGTCGTTCTATTCGCTTAATCAGGTCTCGGGCGTGATCCTGTCGACGACATATACCACCGTCTTCCTCAGCCAGTTGGGCGTGGGCAATGCGTTTGTCCTTACGATTATAGCTTCCCTCTGCAATCTGGCCGGAGCCATCGTTGCGCCCATGGTTCTCGATCTTTACGGGCGTCGCCCGACAGCATTGTGGGGGATGGTGTTTCTCTTCTGCCTCGACGCCGTGGCTGGAGCATTGGCCTTCTTCCCCGATAACAGGAACGCCCTCTTGACAATCGCCGCGTTGGGATTCATCTTCAATTTCTTCTGGGCATTATCTTTCCTCTCTGTCTCAGTGCTGCTCCCGCCCGAGATCTCAACGCCGAAGCTGCGGTCTCACACCATGGCTTATACCGTGGCATGTTGCCAGACCACAGCCGTCATTACAACTTTCGCCGTGCCTCAGCTTACATCAGCCGATGCGGCCAACCTTGGTGCAAAGACCTATCTTGTCTTTGCTGGCTGTATGGCCTGCGTGATTGTCTGGAGTTATCTGCTGATGCCTGAGACCAAGGGCCGGACCTATGCCGAAATCGATGAAATGTACGATAAGAAGGTTCCTATGCGGAAGTGGAGTACATATGAGACCTCGACTGAAGCAAAACAAGGCAGCCTAATGGCTGGAAATACTATTAGAAAGCGGGTGAATACTGAAGTATAAATTTATTGATGTATAAGAAGCTATAGCAACAGCAGAGATGGGGTTTAATAATTACACCTAGTAGTGCTGCTGCTGAGGTTGTGTATGTCAGGGAGGTTCTTATGCAAATTCACAGCACCTAAGTAGAGTAAAAACATTAGCTGGAACTCGGGGTCCTGTGAAGTTATTTATCGCGGGTTAGGGTCTGCCATTTTTGAAGTCCTGAGGTTCTTAATTTGGAGTCACATGGCTGTGCTTGAAGTTGTTGCTTGAACGTGAGCCTAGAATCTACGATAACGCCTAGCCAAGTGATTAAGTCTTGAGGCACGAGGGTTCGTTCCTTGGCTTGATTGGCGGAAGATGGTCTTCTCTCTTTCAGGAGAAAAGGATGAGCTCAGCCCTGGCTGGATCGAATGTGATTGCCTTCCTTCCTTGGGATAATTTCCGCTCAAGCATCCGTTGTAGGGCCTCGCCAGCTTCTCTAGAGTCTTTGCATCCTGCGATGTCATCAGCTTACATGCAGCCGAAGCAAAGCCGGGCAGGCTTGATGGCCTCATCTAAGAGAAAGGAGGAGACAAAGAGCATGGATAAGATTGGGCTCGCCAGGGAGACTTGCGGCGTACTGCACCGCAGTTCGAGGCAAGAGAGTAGTTGTCTTTCATCAGTTGTCTTGAATGTGACGGAGCGGCTTGTGAGAAAAGAGGCCGTCCAGCGTATCATCTGGTGTGGGGAGCACTGCTTCTGGCAAATGGTCGCTCGAGACCCTTGCTGATGCATGAGAGGAGCCACCCTTTAGGCTCGGTGTTCCGGAAAATATAGGGATGGTAGCCGACTATAAGGCAGCTTTGGTATAGAGCGGTGACTATTGTCTTGATGGCAGGCCACCCTGCTTTTAGGAGCCGGACGGTAACGCCGTCTCCGCCAGGCGTTGCCTGCGCTTAGCATGGCTTCAGCTGCCTTGGCGATTGAGTACAGGGAGTCCTGCAATAGGCTTGCCCATTCAGTCGACCTGGCCGTTCCTTTTAATCCGTCGGGTATGGCATCCAAGAGAGGTTGGCTCGTGCGGTCCCTGGCAATTGATGCATTCAGCTATTATTAATCACGCCCCGTGTTCTTTTTACCACACGTTATGCAGCGGGCTGATTCAATTAGACCCAGCTCTAGTAGCATCGAGAGTCTCGTCACATATCATTGTGTCCTATCCATAACTTCGTCCACAATAACAAAAATCAAACACCATGTTGGATCATAAATACGCTGCTATTGATGTAGACCAGAAATGGCCTCATCAATCGCATGATGAATCAATGGAAATTTCCATCTCGTAATGCCACAATGGACATCTCCATACGAGCCCAAGCTGTGCACAAGGACGACTTTCCGTCTCATCGGCTCGTCGGCACGCTTGTGCAAGTAAGCTAGCCCCAAGAGGCTTCAGGATTCAGGAGGGACGCTGAGATGGTGTGTCCATGTAACCAATTGGATGAGAAAGTAGGTATTACCTTTGGAGCTAGGAACTATTGCCGGCACATAATTATACTATCCCGCACACCCGATTGGACTAACTCGTCTAGGGTACGACCACCCTCGCCGACTGCGACACTGAAGGTTTGCCTTTGGGATTCCCATCATACGTTGCGATGTAGTAATGGAAGAAATGGCTTACAATAACGCAGCGGACTTATGTCTAGCTGTGCTGTGGGATTGCAAGTGGGGAAAGCATCTTGGTGAATCCCATGGCGCTGTAACAACGACGGGGACGTTATCTGCCCTGGTTTAGGCTGATCTGTTACTGGGTCGATTTCTGATAAAACGTAATTCTGACGAGAGCATCGAATGAATCCATACTCCTTCATGATAGCTCTGTCGTATACAATCCAATAGGAATGATTAGAATATATTGAAAGGATTGGAATGCATTCAAAGATACGACAGAAACACTGGGAAAGGATTAGGAAGAGGGGGAGAGAGGGATCCTTTGTAGTCCTTGGGTATATGAGCTCGCGAGCTTGATTTTCAAACATCTCCGTTATAGGCAATTGAATAGGATTGGAAAGCATTAAGAGACACTGAAAAACACTGGCAAAGGATTGGGAAGAGGGGAAGAGAAGAATCCTTTGGGATTCTTCGGTATATTGGCCAGCGAGCTTGATTTTATAACCATAAAGAAAACTATAAGTAACGAGAAAATCTTCCCCTTTTCTCTTTCATCTTGCCTCATCTCATCAACTACACACGATTTCTACCATCACCAACCTTTTACTTATCAGCCAATTTCCAACCAACATTCTCAGCAAAAATGCATTTCAATCTAGCCATTGGCACAATCCTCTCAGCAGCCTTGTTCTGCACTACTCACGCAACATTGTTTGAAACAAATGAAGACATCGATTCTCTCAAGAGCAAAAGCCAACTTGTGGCTCGCTCCGCTGCGGCACATGTTGTTTGTGAAGCAGGGCTGAGCGATACGAATATTTGCGAGAACACCTACTGTGCTTGTTCTGGAGACACCATTTTCTGTGTCCCAGGCGTTACATGTTTGAGCACCTGTGTGTGTGCTGTTTGATCCCGGTATGTGCTCCTCAATGGTATAAAGGTTGACACAGTACTCTAGTATTAATTTTCCATAGGAACGGAATGGCTGTTAGATATCTCAGTCTTGATAAGGTTTTTTCCATTTGACTGGTTTCCCTTATCTTTGAATGAATGATAAGATTAGATATCTAGAAATAGCAAGAGTTATAATAAAAGGTTGATCCAAGATTTCTTTTCTTGTGCAATGCAGCAAATCGTTCATAAATTCACTTTCATATTTCTGTTTTAGTATGAGGATTTCTTAGTATAATATTCGCTGAGGTAGGAAGTAAGCTAGACTAAAGCGGGGGTTAAGGGAACGGGCCGTCTATTAGCGTTTTATTTTAGGTATCCGTACCTGTAGTTAAATCGGCTTCCAGTTGCCCCGCGAATACGCTGAATCGGATCTTGTACTAGTATCTCCAGTTGCCAGAGCTTGCGTGAACAAAGTTTGCCCAATCTCATCTAGTGTATCTTGCAACACATAAATTCAGCGCCGCATGAGTTGGTTGCAAATAAGTTGCGCGTGGTTCAGCAATTGCGCCCATAAACCAGTGTTTTACAAGTTTTGTTGTTTTCATCTCAAGAGTGTTGCGCCAATGGGCGGTACCGCTGCTGAACTTGTGTGTATCAGGGAGTAATAGTAGCGTCTTTTCGTCTATTCTAATGGACAGCAACTAAGTAGAAGCAGAAAAGTAAGAGCTACAATATAAGGACTACAGAGTAATAGGTAGACTCTGTTACATTTCTTTTCTAAAACAAAATTAAGAAGTTGGTAGAAGCAATGGAAGTAGAAAATACCTGCATGATGTAAGTCATGTAGCCCATTACTTACAAGATATGCTAAACGGCGCGCAAGACATACGTGTACATAAGAGGCAAGTAAGCACCTCAGGATTATAGTCAACTGTGACAGGATATGTGCTTACATAAAATTCGTTCTTGATACATAGCCACACAACATCCCAAACTTTCACCACGAATAAGGACCAAATTGGATTCTGAAGCGTATATCGATAGTATTTTTTCGGAAATAGTAACCAAGTTGGCTATAACAAGGTATATGCATCGCCATTCCTAAGGGACTTTTATCGGCCAACTATCGGCCAACCTTTGTTCTCTTTCTCCTGTCGTTTAGACCAAAAAAAGTAAATTGATTGTTACCGACTGCGAGAGTCGTAATGTTTGCAATTCATGAAACATCCCCAAGAGAAGAAGGTATCAACCCTATGAGAATATCTTGCGTAATAACAATTATGGAGATGCGCAAAGAATCCTACCATCAACGCTTGACAGCTGCAGGTATGATGCAATGAATCCGCACCTACCTAGGTACTCTTGATGTAGCAAGTCGTGCGATGAATCTGCTGCAAGCACTTGAAAATGTCATGAATGAATAGAGTAGAAATGAAAGTCACCCTACAAGGCGGAGAGTACAGTAACACCATACCAAAAACACGTGGAGCTGGGCGAGAGCTAGAAGGGGTAGAACTTTCGAAACTGCTGAACAAGCCTCGCTAGGACTCTAGGCAGCCATGAAGGATTCTGACTATGACTCTATGCGAACAGACTATGCCATTTAAATGTCTAGAACTTTATTTAATACCTCCTTTGTAATTTATATTCGGTCAGGTGCTATCTCTTTTGACAAGGGTCGAACCAACGCTTGGTATCATTGACAGCCGTTTTGACACCTAGCGTGGTATTTCAGTGGACGCAGGCCGTACCGTATTAAGAATTGCACCAGGTACTATATCATAAGGGAAAGGAAGAAATAAATTCCGTGTCAGTTCTGGTGTCAGAGTGGGATATTGGATGCGCCATATGTGGAAATGGCATGCATACGTTCATGAACATTGTGGTGGCCGCTTCATCGACATCAGTGTCTGAGAGATATCGCCTGAGAAAGGCTTCTGGAAAGTTGGGAAACAAAAAACATGGCGAAAAACAGACGCTCCTAGAAGTAAGATGTTCAGAATTAATTAAAAGAAATATAATATAACTGGCGCGTGATGGAGTAGTTACAGCAAGCAGGCGATACTGCAGCCAATAACGGGCAGGCCGTCGCAATTCACACGGAGATCCCGTATTGCCAAGATACTGAGAATGGTTTATCCCGTTTCTATTTCTTGATATGAGCTGCCTCTTTTCGATTAGTTATTCGGATTTACTACATTCCGAAGTAATTCAACCTATTATTAGCCGTATATGAATCCTTCGTTGCAGGGTCACACGAACACGGTGCGGAACTAAAGAGAACTAGCAACCAACATGCATATCAGCAGCCAGTACGCATTCAACTCCTTGTTTACCGGGCACAGCTCCCAGCCTGTCCTATCATATATAAACAGGCGGTAACCCCTCCCAATCCTCCATGCAGGAACGGATTATGATCAAATGCAATAACTTACATTGGTTCAATATGGCAGTCGTAATTGATCCACCAGTGCTTCGAGAACTTGCTACAATACTCGAAAATGTCGATTATTTCCAACATCCTGATGAATCAGACTTCGAAAGATGTCGAGCATTCAAAAAAGACAACATGGGTCGCTGCACAGTTCGCGTGAGGCAAGAGCAGGATCAAATTGATAGTCTTTTGTCTCAATTTCGGAGTATGACAAAATGTGTCGACACCAAAGGCCTGCATGACCAAATGCGAACATTCATTACTCTGACACACTGCAAAAGATATCATCTTTGCGAGGCTCTTGAGGCTTTTGATACATGGAAAAGGAAGCGGAAAGAAGCCATCTCGAATATACGGCCAGTAACTCCACCAAGGAGTGTGACATCACACAATGGTTCTTTCGAATATGACTCCGATACCAATAGCATGTCATTTTCTAGCCTTGAGAGAGGCAGTCCAGATTGTGACAAGTCTACATTGGATTCTCATATTGAAGACAGAATGAGGGTTTTAAAAATCGCTACATCTACGCGCCACGCTAGCACACAGACAGGGGACAATGGCATTGACGAAATCGACAGAGAAAAGTTTGAGAGACTGGTCGGTGATGTTCATTTCCCGAAACAAGGGAAAGATTACAATCATGGAAAAATATCTCAAACGATACAAAAAGGTTTTAGTGAGAAACGACAGGCCGGTATTCTCTATGTCCTTGGGCATACCAAGATACCTGGTTTATTCAAGATTGGACAATCAAAATTCCCTAAAGATGTGAGGCACAACCAAAATTGCTACAAAACTGAGACAGAGGATATTTATGCGACTGAGTTCCCGTTCCTTGGCTATGAGCGGGCTGAGAAACTTGCTCTTAAAATTCTTCGGCGCAAGAGGCTCTTGATTGTCGAATGTATTCGGTGCACAAACACCCATCAAGAGTGGTTCCTGGCAACTAGAGAGGAGGTAGTCAGTGTTGTTGAGCTAGCAGAGCGATGGTTCAAGATGCCCACATACGAACTCCAAGATGGGGTATATAAACTAACTCCAGAGGCAGACGGTATACGCAAGAAGATGTATCACTTTTCTGTGCTCAAGATGAAGAAACTTATGGATGAAACCTACGGATCCAACGATGCTTTTCGCGCATCGCCTGATGCCGCATCGACAGCTGCAGCTCGAGAATCAGGCGCCTCTGCCGAGAGAGCTGCTGCCAGAGATGCTGAAAGAGCTGCTGAAAGAGCTGCTGAAAAAGCAGTCCCGAGAATCTTGGTTGATGAATTTCTCGATACGACAATTCCCAAGAGATACAACACGCGGGCCAAATCTCCCGCGGCAAGAACTGGCGTCAAGGGAGAGAGTCCTTTGTTGGAAACAGAAGAAACATTTGCAATGCATCAGAGACGGTCGAGAGAGACGACGCCTGATGGGGATGGTAATTATAAACTTGTGACGGAGCTTGAGATGACGAGAACTATTTGCACGAAAATCTCGATATCGGAGCTTAGCCAGGACAGTAGAGTTTATGACTTTTCTAAACCTGTTGTCTTTGGTTCCAATGGAGAGAAAGAGAGGCGCACGGAAGTCAAAGTCGAGGAAGTTGAAAAATTATAAACTGGAATACTGCGTGAAATAAGCAAGCATAGTCTTGGGAATGAACTTTTGTGATTTAGTTTCGAATGGTGCATGTGTACTGTTGTATATATGTATCCTGATATGAGTGGAGTTTGGTTGCTTTTACTGCTCTTGAATCAAGCATATACAACTCTGTCTTGATCTGCTTGGTCTATTTATCTTTCATGTTTTTATAATTGGGAATGGGTATATTTTCAGGCCTGCGATTGTGCCGGAATATTAAAATAGTGAAACGTCTTGTCATGCAAACAATCCTCTTTCGTAGCAAATAGGCATTATTCTGTTGCAACATCTATTTTACTCGAAGTGGGTCAGCGACTTCATGTTGGAATTTATAGGAGACATACGGTAACGGAGTGCCGCCCCCATATTGGACCCCAAGCCAATCGGCCAAGGACTAAATAAAGAAATACCTTGAAAATAATAAAGAGGATAGGAAAGCTGCCCCCAAGTGGGTCGAAGGGAAGCAATAGCCATGGAGCAGGCTGGATGAAATGAGATGCCTCTTCACTTTTGTCCGATAATCTGTTCAACACCTATGATATCTGTATGTCTGCTCAGCTGTGTTGAGACTTTGACCATAAGCGCTGCATTAGGGTGGCCACTTTTTGAAAGTAATCAATGTTCTGTAACCTAGAATTGGTCAGGCACTATCGGGGGCTAATCTATTTTTTGGGAGCTATCTGGTATTCATTATAGCCTAAACCTTATCTAAAGAAGGGGGACATGTGGCTGGTGGTCTAAAATCCCTGTTTATTTCCCGATGTCGAGATTTCTAGTACTTTACTAAGGAAATCGCTTATTACTAGGATATACAAGAACAGGAGAAGAAAACCAAGGCCTAAGGAAGGGGATACAAGGCCCAGGGGTCAGCTGGCACATCAAGCCACATATCCCGATTTTTTAGATTAGGTCTAAGCTACAATAGATACCGGATAGACCCTCCGTAACTTTTAGTTCCCTGGTGCCTTAATCTGATAGATTAGGTGATTACAGTTGTTTATACTGTGCATGCTATTTCAATCTTGCCTTAAGTGTACTATAACTGAGAAGTAACAATTTTTTACACGCGGAGATAATGATAATAATAATAGAATAGAATAAGGACATGATTGAATACGCAGACAATAGTGCGACAAATCGAAATGATTTAGGCGGACGGGCGCCTATATTGCAGTCGCTAATATTAAATGTGTCTCAGTGCATGCAGTCGGGCTCCCTGCATGTATGTACTAGGTACCTGAAATTCAGTGCAACTATAGCTGCTCAAGATTTGATGTCAACTTCACAGAATCACTTTCCTTCCCCTCTATGATCGACAAGCAGTCTCTTCAAATCACGCGTCTTTGTCCTCTAACTGGCCGAAGAGCGACTCTATAGCGGTAAAGTAAAGGACCCGGTGGTCTACTCAGGCAACACTCGCCCAGTCCTCCTGGTAATAACTGAACCAAGATCTCGCGTCTTTCTACCGCAGACCAGTTAACAGCGAGCGCTCAGTTTTTGATCACACCAGACAATTGCCGAGAAGTACAGCGCCGTGGCATAAATCGCAATGCCGCTTTCTTCGGCTTTTCCATCGACAACCGATCCCGTACCTACTTATAACCGACCCGCTCATCGACGAGACTTTCAGATCGCAATCATTTGCGCTTTGCCACTCGAATTCGATGCCGCCATCCTCCTTGTCGACGAGTTCTGGGACCAGAATGATAGGCAGTACGGGCGAACCTCTGGGGACAAGAACACTTATAGGAATGGGCGGATTGGCATTCATAACGTGGTGCTCATGCTTCTTCCCAACATGGGAAAGACGGCAGTCGCTGGTTCGGCGGCTAACCTGCGAACAAGCTATCCAAACCTGAAGCTTGCTTTGCTCGTTGGGGTTTGCGGCGGAGTTCCGTTCCCAGGTACGTACGAGGCGCTTCTAGGTGATGTGGTTATCAGTGAGGCTATAGTCCAGTATGACTTTGGAAGACGATATCCTGGCGAGTTCATACCCAACGAGACGGCCGAGACAATCCCAAGCGCACCGAACAAAGACATCCGTACCTTTCTTGCTTACTTCCAATCTGATACTGGAAAAGACGAGTTACGACGGAATGCGGCCAACCATCTACAAGCTTTACAGAACGCGGCTAGCATAAAGAACTATCGATGCAGTTTTCGCTATCCTGGTCCCGCTGAGGACAAGCTCTTCGCCGCGACGCATCTTCATAAACACCAGAAGCAATCATCATGCGACTTTTGTTGCGGAGAATTCGACAAGTTTTGCTCCAAAGCCGCTGAAGCGTCCTGTGCAGAGCTGGGATGCGACGAGAGCCAGCTGGTGCCCAGGCAGCGCTTAGAAAGGAAGCGAAATCTACATTGGGAAGAGGCACCAGGCCCAGACGTCTTTATCGGCCGCGTCGCCTCGGCAGATATGGTGATGAAGTCTGGTGGCCACCGTGACCAAATAGCCAAACGATACAACGTCATAGCTTTCGAGATGGAGGGAGCCGGGCTCTGGGACGAGGCTCCCTGCATAGTCGTCAAGGGCATTTGTGACTATGCAGATAGTCACAAAAACGATATTTGGCAGCCATTTGCAGCAGCCACAGCGGCAGCTGCTGCAAAAGCTATGCTCGGGCGATACACTCCAACAGACCATCTTGAGCTCTCTGTCCATGGCACTGGTAAGTCGAAAGTCTACTGAGCTAGATTTCGATATTAACGCGTCATTAGCCCTCGTTTGGCAGGATCGTCATGCCAGTGAAAGTCCTACAACTACATGTACCGGTCTCACTAAGAGAGATCCTCTATATGCCACTGCTCTTGTACAGTCGAATGGTGCCCAAACGCTGCAGGACGCCATCTCTGATTTTCAACGCGCACTGACTGCTAATCAACGTCGCGAATTGCAGCGTACTACTGCAATTCCAGATGCCGACGCCGTCCTTATTTTCACCGCTCAGCTTGACTCACTAAATAGGAGCAGGAAGGGGCGCAGTATTGCTAGTAGACTCCACCGTGTCTTACAGTCCGTTCGGGACTTTTCCGCCGTCGTTGAATCATTCGCTTTGATGCATCGAGGGATTGGCCCTCTATTATGGGGAAGCGTTAAGCTAACAATGCTTGTGAGACCATGTACAAGAATATACTGGTGTTGCTATGATGCTTATAATATTAGACCGCCGTCGAATGCGCCTCGTACTATGAAGAACTCTCTAGACTCCTTATGGATCTTGGAAGATACTGTCCGTGCTGGACAGAATATCACACGTTATATTCAAGTTCAAGTCAACTTCAAAAAACCCTTTGCAATTTTTATGCATCGCTTGTTCGTTGCTGCAAGCGCGCGATGGAAATCGTCCCGCGTCTATGTAAGTTCAATTTGCTCACACCTGGCTTAATCTCACACTAATGAGGCAAAGGGTCAAATTTCTATCTCAATTCTGTGTGGCAATCATTCGAACCGGAACTTGTGCGAGATATAAATGATATCAAAAGACATAACAAAGATATTGAAGAAGCGCTATTCCTCGCCCAAGCGCAGGTCGATCTTCAAAACCAACAATTCCAAAATACGGAGCAGAGAGAAAGTTCAAAGGGGGCAAAGCTGAAAAGCCTTTTCATTCGACAAAATAGCCAATTTAGTGAAATGAAAACATGGCAAGCGGAAAGTGACGAGCGGCAAATTCAGGAACGAAGACAACGACTACTTGATGCTCTATCGACCCATGATTATTTGACTCCGCTAAAGCAAGGCCGTCGGAAGCGGCATAGTGGTACATTAGAGTGGCTATTTCAAACGCACGAATATCTCAGATGGTTAAATACCGCCGATTCTCCTTTGCTTTGGTGTTCTGGAAAGAGTAAGTTCTCTTTACACTACGGTTACAGGGCAAGTGATTTATTTTAACTCCCCAATTATAGTTGGCTCGGGCAAGACTATTCTCACGTCAGTAAACCAAATGCATCACTTAGCAAACAGATGTTCTGACTTGAAGCTGTAGAGCAAGTGTAATTGACAAGCTGTTGACCGAAAAGCGTGGTCCAGATGTCTTTATCTCATTCTTCTTTGTGCGGTACGATGACCGGCAATCACTGAAAGCCGAAGTCATACTTAGATCAATCATTCGACAGGCACTAAACCAGTGCGGATTTGCGGAAGACGTCGAGATTTTGCTGGAAAAGATACAAGCCAGCTTATCATCTGGGTTAGAGGAACTTCTTGAATTACTCCAAAAGATTGTCACTGCATTTAAAGTCCTCTACATCATAATGGATGGGGTAGACGAATGTGAAAGGCAGGATCGCAGTGATATTCTCCACGTCCTATCCTCACTTGCGACAGCCACATTGAATACGAAAATTTTCCTCGCCAGTCGCGATAGTATCTCCTTGGAGATACAAAAGAGATTCCCTACACTCCACCGCCTTGCTATGAACTGTTCCTCAGCTCACTCTGATATCTCTACATACGTCGACGGTATAGTGCAGGAAAAGCTTCAAAGCGAAGAGCTCATAGTCGGAGATTCGAGGCTTATCGAAGACATTAAACTGGCATTGACGGAAGGGGCAGATGGCATGTAAGTTATGGGGTCCAATAAACGCCAGTCTTACGCTAATCTCTCTATTCAGGTTTCTCTGGGTTGCATTTCAAGTCGATGAGCTCAGTTTACAGCATTGCGACGACGACATCCGAAAGGCCATTCATAACTTGCCCAAAGACTTGGAGGAGACGTTTGATCGGGCTGTCGGCCGGATAGTTTCTCGGGGGAACGAAAACATCGCACAGAGAGTGTTCCGGTGGGTTGCTGCAGCAGCAGAGCCTCTATCGCTCGATCAGCTGAAGGAGGTCATCTTCATTGAGATTGGGCAGCAGTACTCAAAGGCAGAGCGACAATCCAACGGTATTGACCATATCGGTTCGTGGTGCGAAAATCTCGTCCATATCGATGAAGAGTTTAAAACTGTCCAATTCGCACATCGGACCATTCAACAGTTCTTCTCCAAGAAGCCTTCTACCGCTCGACATAACCAGTTCTATTTAGACATTGAGGAGGCCGATCACTATATTGGTGAGATATGCACCACATATCTCAACTTTAATGACTTCAAGACGACTCTAGCTCAACGATCCAGGCCATTACGACCTATTCCACCTGTGGCTATAGCAAGTACTGCCTTACGACAACAATGGAAGTCGGTCGCTTCCACCTTTGAGAAATTTAGTTTGAAGCCTCGGGGAGGCTCAACAGCCGCCAATGCCATTGAATCTCTAGCTAATTTCCAGCGAGATGGTACGACAGAGGCGAATGGCAGGCTACAAATAGGCCACTCCTTCTTAAGATATGCATCAAAGCACTGGATCTGCCATACGGCAAGATTTCAAAAAGGGAGATCCAAGACTTGGAGCCTATGGTGGAAAATGATACTTGAAGGGAATAACCTCGTTGAGCTTCCTTGGGGTGAAGGATCTTTCAGTACAAGTATCTCATTAATACTGGAGTGGAGCCATAAATTCCACCACTACGCTCTCATACAGCTTATTTGCCTTATTGGCAGGCTTTCAACTGAAGAGAGAAAGCGACTTATGCAGGATGCAGTGAGTCAAGGCAATATTATTTTACTTGATATCGTTCTCGAAGGCGAAAAGCCAGGCTATCTAATAGACCGGTCTTATCTGGCCGCTGCCAAAGGTGGCCATTTAGACGTCGTTGAAAGGCTCTTGGCCGCTGGAGCTGGAGTAAATGTTAGATTTGCTGAACGGACTTGCCGAACTGCGCTACAATCCGCTACTATACATGGCCATCTAGAAGTTGTTGAAAGACTTTTGGCTGCTGGGGCTAGAGTTGAAACCCCTGCTGATTTATATGGCCAAACTGCTTTAGAGGTTGCTGCCCAAGGCGGCCATCTGGATGTTGTTGAAAGGCTCTTGGCTGCTGGGGCTAGAGTCAATTCGAACGCTGATTTCTATGATGAAACTGCTTTACAGGTCGCTGCTGAAGGGGGGCATCTGGATGTTGTTGAAAGGCTTTTGGCCTCTGGGGCCAATGTCAATGCTCAACCTCTTCATCGGAGGGGCCGAGCCGCATTACAAGCCGCTGCTGCAAATGGCCATCTAGATGTTGTTGAAAGGCTCTTGGCCGCTGGAGCTAGAGTCAATTCGAATGCTGATTATTACGATCAAACTGCTTTACAGGTCGCTGCTGAAGGGGGTCATCTGGATGTTGTTGAAAGGCTTTTGGCCGCTGGAGCTGAAGTAAATGCTATATCAGCCATATCGGCTGACCAAACTGCTTTGCAGGCTGCTGCCAAGAATGGCCATCTGGATGTCGTATCGCGATTGAAGCAGGCAGGTGCGAAATAGGAAAGCATTTTTTAATCTCGACATGTTAGATTACTTACTCTAAATCTACTACTTAGTTATTGGGGAAGAAGATCACAACTGTTTTTACAAAATAACCGCTGAGGCCTATCAACTTGCTCCTTGGTGCACTTGGTGTCAAATAATTTCATTGGGTACATGTATATCACATATACACAAGACTGTGGAAGGAAGGATAATTGAAGGCAGCTCTTTCCAAAGGATACGCATATGGACAAGCATGAGAAATAGTTGGCTGTTTTCTCTCTGGATGCGCAAGACGGATAGTATATGTTGAGATGCCGGAATATGCGACTACAAGGAAGGGCAGCGTTTATTTCTGCTTTGGTGAAAAACAAGCATGAGATAAGCAAGCTCGTGCTCCAGCTTTGTAAAGAGTGAGAGCTACTTGTATAAACAATTGAATTCAAAATTATTACCGGCTGGCTGGACGCAAACAGGTAGGATCTACCGGAACTGTTGACCCCACCGAGGGCCAAACTGATGAGTAGAGAATAGTTTTGGATGTCGGACCGGATAGCGCCTTTCCAAACAGTATCGCTACAAGGGTCGATCAAGTTGAATATAAGCGACTGTTTCATCAGAGGCATTATTTGTGTAAATGGAGATGGTATAGAAGACACCGTTGAATCCAATTGGGGGCGAAGGAACCGGGAGGTGAGCTAAGCCTCGATGCTGTTCGGGATTAAGTGGACCTAGTGATGTGGCGCCCAGCTGATGCGTCGTATCTCGTTACGATGGACTCGGTTCTCGTTTAGCCGGCTTGGTTCATATTGGGATATCGAGAGTGGAACGCTCAATGCGCTGAAAAGCCTTGGAGCCCCGAGATTGTCTTTATAGCGGGTCTTGTTTGGTCAAACAAATGGGAACTGTAAGTGCGAGCAAGGACTCGCTGTGCTTCAAATTCCTTTAAATACTTGCTGGCTGTCTAGTATGTTGAACAAGCTTGCTATACCCTTAATATTTTGTTTATCCGACTTGCTTATTCTTGCGTAACATCTACCATGGCTTTCGAAAACTACAAACCTTCGCTTGACGATCCAAACGCCTGGGTGCCCTACCGATACTATCCCAGCGTTCCTGCTGCCGCCACATTCATCGCTCTTTATTCCATCGTAACCATTGCCCACATTGCCATCATCGTCACACGTCGAACACGGTCATTCACGCCTTTCATAATCGGTGGTCTTTGTGAGGGCTCTAAAAGACACACCAGCTACTTGGCAAGCTAACACGAAGTAGTTGAACTCGTCGGCTACATCGGACGGGCCATATCGGCTGGAGACATTTGGGCTCTGGGCCCATATATTGTTCAAAGCATCTTACTTCTTGTGGCGCCGGCTTTATTTGCTGCGTCGATCTATATAATACTCGGCCAAATTATGGTCTTTGTTGACGGAGGAGAATTCTCTCTGGTACCGAGGAGATGGCTGACAAAGCTATTTGTCGCTGGAGATGTCGTCTCGTTTCTTCTACAAATGGCCGGTAGGTTTGCAGAACGACTGGTCTCATACAGGGCGGCGTACTGACGAGAGGCTCAGGTGGCGGCATTCAAGCAGTTGGCACATTAGAACTCCTGAATCTCGGCGAGAGGATCATTATTGCTGGACTTTTTGCACAAATTGTCTTTTTTGGACTTTTCATCGTCGTTGCTATAACCTTTCAGATACGATTCACGCGATATACCACTGGAATCAGCGCTACCGCTGCTTCTATCCCACATCAAGGGGCATTGAGTCCGAGACTTGCCAAATGGAAGAAGCACATGTATACGTTGTATGCTGGCTCTGTGCTCATCATGATCCGGTCCATTTTCCGCGTCGTCGAGTACTTGATGGGTAATAACGGCTTCTTACTTCGTCACGAGTACTTTATTTACATTTTCGATGCTGCCCTAATGTTTCTCGTCATGGTTTTATTCCTTTGCGTCCATCCAAGTCAGCTTAGATCTTCACTCTCCTCCGAGGAATCATTCTATAATTTGGACGTTGGCGCGAACGACACCTTACAACAGAAGAGGTCGTCTCACCACCAAAGTCATCGAGTATAGATGGGTGGGTACTGGAAGGTTGTCTCCTTTGTGCCTGATATTTATTGTTTTGCTTTTGTAGTAGATTTCAAGTAGGGTATATAAGTTACAGTGGCATCTATGACTGTGAACAAGTTGAAGATGGAATAGAATCTTACTTGGATACATACGTTGGCTCCCCGCGTCCAAATAGAAGCGAAAAACTCTAGATTTTGTTTGCTGGCTTTTTGTCATTTCTTGCACAGGTGTCTAACCTAGATCCGGAATGCAGACAAGCGACCCAAGTATTTGAACACAACTCGGTAGATCCAAGTTGATGCCATCTCTGCTTCTATGGCTGCTCATTCAATAGAGCAGGCAAGCTCTAGCCTCGCATCTGGCCATGTGGTGTCTTGAGGCCGTTGCATGTGTAACCGGGAAGCTGACTCGGGAAGTACAATAACAACAAGGCGGTTAAAAAGGGGCTGTGCAAGCGGTAGATAAGGACCTTGAATGTAAGGTAAGGGGGTAAGGCTTCGGGAGGCACAGGTACACAATAATGCATGAAAATTTGCTTACTAAATATATTGCCATTGTGTTCTTCTTTCCTGCCCACCTCAAATTCAAAATGCCTGACTTGAGAGTAATGGGCAACAGGGGTAAAGTGGTGGGACTCAGATGCAAGGATGAATCCATGTAGATTCGCCCATCGTATTTCGTTCCGGAAATGGATCCGTCAGTTCTTCGGCTAGATTGTCGTAGCGCGGTGGTGCCTCGTATACTTCGTACATCTTTCGTATTGATATACTCCATGACCCACCCTCGCCCATCCACTAAATGGAAAAGTGTACCGCCACGCTCGCATCTGCTCGTTCCTCGTCTTCTCTCGCTCGCTCTTTCGGATTCCGTCTTCTTGCTGTCTTCACTGTGCGATTCTATGCACACGTCTTCTTTGCTCTTGAGCTACGCAAATGGCAGGCTCATCTCCGCCCGCAAGCAAGCGCCGGGCTCATACGAAATCGAGAACAGGCTGTGCTGAGTGCAGGAGGAGACGTGTAAAGGTACCTATTGAACATTCCGCAACCGAGCCTGAAAGGTGCTGTACTTGTAGTACTCAAATCAATCTAATGCCTGCCTCTACAGTGCGGGGAAGAGAAGCCGAGTTGTCGACATTGTTTCCGACGAAGCATCCCGTGTCTGTATCCATCCAAGGATGCCCTCCTGATTCCCCCGGCCAAAGCGAGCTCGTCGCCCGTGAGTGTGGCAACAGCAGCAGCAAGTCCAACTGTCGCTCCCTCTGCAACTCAACTGCCGCAGTCTCGGTTGCCGGCAACAAGCTGTTCATGTGCTTCGCCCCTCGGAAGGGCTGAGGGGAGTAATGACCCAATTCCAACTTACACCACCAAGGACATGGCTCTCCTGCACCACTGGACATGGTCGACGAGCCAGAGCGTGGCCGACTTCCCCGACGTGAGCCGCTACTGGCAGACCGTGTTTCCTCAGATTGCGTTTGAGCATGTCTTCGTCATGCACGCCATTCTCAGCCTGGCAGCGTTGCATCAGGCATATCTCGACCCAAAACGAAGACGGCAGCTGACAATGGAGGCCATACGGTATCACAACCAGGCACTGCAGGGCTTCCAGCGCGGCATTGCGAGCATGAATGATGGCAATAGCGATGCGCTGTTTGCGTGCTCCTCGTTGAACATCATTTACGTCTTCGCCATGTACGGCCAGCTTTACGACGATGTAGAGTTGGACATGACCCCGGCAGCCCGACAGTCACGAATCCTAGGCGCCGAGTGGCTTCCAATGGTCCGTGGAGTTGAGGCCATTCTGCGTCCCGTGTACCAGCGCGTCCGGCTCGGGCCATTCGGCTCGCTATTGAGCCTTGGAAATTGGGATCACCTGGATCCGGACTCTGAGCGTGTGGCCGATGATGAGCGCTTCCGCAGACTTGGCAGTATATGGGCAGATTGTGGCGACCGTGAAATCTATGACAAGGCGTTGTTTTGCGTCAGAAAATCGCTCGCATATATGAAGCAGTTTGAAACCATGAATCCTGAGACCGCGGGGACCTTGGCTTATAATAGGAGATTATCTGGGCCCCTTGTCTGGATATACATCACGCCCGAAGAATACTTTCTGCGCTTACACCAACGGCAACCACATGCGATGCTGCTCTTTGCCTATTTTGGTGTGGTACTCCATAGCTTGAATGGCTACTGGTTTTTTGAGAGATGGGGAAGGAACATCGTACAAGTAGTTGATGACTTATTAGGAGAGTACTGGAAACCGTGGACAGAATGGCCAAGACAGGTCGTAGGGCTGTCATAATTGTTTATTGGCTGTCAACAATAAACAATATTTATCTAAATATTCATCTATACAGGTATGAATGAGGCTAGCTTTGAGGATCTAAAAAATATAAACTGTCAAGACGAATAGTGATTCAAAAGCACCACCATCACAGAGTTCAAATTCACGCGCGCTAACTCATGTCTGGCCCAAGTCTTTGATGGCGTTCGGGAAACACTCTTAAATTGAATTCATGATCCGTCGCGGTTTTGTACTTCATTGATGCTGCCAATTCACTCGGATGCACCACATTCAACAAAACCATGACCAAGAACATGAGCAGCGCGTCGAAAATGTACAAATATGCTTCGTGGTAAAGCAGATACCCGTTGAAGCCCTGGAGATACTCTACCAGCCTGAAAATAGATCTCACCATAATGAGGACACTAGCGATATAGAGGGCGTTCATGTGTTTCTCCCATGAGAGCTCGTTGGGTAGACGGATCGTAGGCACGCGTCTAATGGATAGGTGGAATTTGACAGCGACCAAAATGAAGAACCCGAAGAAGGCAAGCTGAACAAAGAGCCCGGCAATGATGATGTGTGCTCCGGTCTCTAGAGCAGAAGCAGTACCTGATGACTGATAACCGCCACCTAGACAGAATTGACATGTTAGCTATTGTCTGATAGAAAGACTGAGAACAAAGCCAACGATGATGAGGCTTGATTTTATACATACCGCCGCCTTGAAGAAGAAAGGAAAGAAGGTCTCCGGAAACAAAGATTTTGGTCAACCATGTTTTTCGAATAAGGCAATGAGACTCGCCATCCACAAGAGAGATGATTCTCCCTAGCTCCATATAGATTGTCGCGGCAAAGAGAGCAGGTGCAACGAGAAGGAGTAGAGACTGGATGATGTACGGCCCTAGAGTCCAGTTTGGTGATTCTTTGCCGGATGCACAACGGGCAGCATAGCCAATAAACTCAACTGGCGGAGAATTAGCTTGAGTAACAGGCGTTATACTTGGAATGATAGGTGGATGACTCTTACAAATACCACCAATTATAAAGGGAATGACGAACCAACACCGAGTCCGAAATGATTGGTACGTATGGAAGCCGGTTGAACCCAAGAAAAGCACGACAAAAACGACAGCCCCGCCGATAGTAGGATTGTAGTGATAGAGCTTGAACTCTTGCAGACTGGAGCTTGTCTCTCTGACGATCAAAGCGCCTGCTTGGAGTTGAGTGTTGGTATCCATAGGAGTAAATGAATAGGGGATGAAGAAGATGGATGATTCGCAATAAAAGTGCAGGGATTCTATGTTAAACCACCGCTCAAAGTTTAATTAGTTTGATCATATATGAATATAGCAGTGCCTATAACGCATGCTATTCTTAAGAACTGATAAAGAATGATGATTAAAGATGGTGACGAACTTGATAAGCAAGGAAAGAGAGTCTTGAGAAGAAGAGATTATGGCAGACTGGTAAAAAGAATGGCATCACTGTCTCTTTATATGGGCTTTCAACGAGAAGAGTCAATGACAGTAAGTCAAAATGCTGGCAATATTTTTCTGCGGAACAGCCGAGCTAAACGGTGGGACTCGTGGCTGAGTTCTCTCTCAGATAGGCGTACGTATGCTCTAATGTCAACCAGGATGGCGCAACACGATACGTGGAAGACTGGGGTGGATATGTGTTTAGCCCAAGAGAGAGACAGTAAGGCCCCGAGATCCACTCCTTATTATCTCTTGTATATAGGCCGACTTTGTAAGCCATTGAGCTCGCCGAGCGCCAAGTCTAGTCAGGTAGCGAGCTCATAGACGCACTCACGTCTGAACTGGAGAGGAGAGTATTCCTTACTGTAATAGTAATAGTTCCCTTGTCTGATTACTTGAGGGGTTTGGTTAAAGTTGTCCACAGATTTCTGGTCAAAGCTAGTCAGTCGGTCGAACACAAGTATCTGCAGGCGGATCATT
This sequence comes from Trichoderma atroviride, assembly GCF_020647795.1. NCBI lineage: Eukaryota > Fungi > Ascomycota > Sordariomycetes > Hypocreales > Hypocreaceae > Trichoderma > Trichoderma atroviride. Next base: position 1,815,801 of record NC_089404.1, read on the forward strand.
GATCTTCATGATGCAAGCAGCATCATATACCACAAGCATATACCCCAATTATAGTCTTCCTACACATATTTGCCTCTAGGACTCTTTTGAAACGTGTATATGTAATGCTTTCCCGGAGCAGTTGGGCATAGCGAGTTGTCCAGCACCTTCTTTGCAAGGCAGACTTCATCCATCTCCCGGGGTCAGATCAAGAAAAAAGGCCTTGCAAGATGAAATCGTATGAAAGGCAGGCATTTTCGGAAATGTTTCAAGGATTGTTCAGAGGCGCAGCTGAGGAGCCTAGAAATCGTTGGCAAGGAGAAGAGGTTGCTCTCACTGTCCCACGCTACGACAGTGGATTATCGTATTTCGTACTCGTGTCAAAATGCCATATAGCAGGTAATCTCAGAGCGGTTCCCAGTGTTTCACCATTCGGCAAAGGCCCTATCAGACCGATGGCATTGCTGGGCCTTTGAACCGTAGGATTCGCAAGCATGCAACAGCAAAAATGCAGAAGCAACGGCTCTGCTCACAGTTGTTTGGGTAGCACATCAGGAGGGCTGGATCTTCCCAGAGGCAGTGTAAAGCAGGATGTGGACGGTAACAGGGAAGAATGGCCCCTCCTCGGTTTATTCTATCGCTTGACAGAGGGGCTGCTTTTTTCCTTCAAGCTCTTTTGTTCTATCTACATTGTTGAATCATGTCCCCAAATGAGATATCAAGCGTTGCTAAAATTAGTCCTATGCGAAAAAAAAGGTCTATTAAAGTGGAAATAAAGTCCAGAGCTGAGTGGTCTAGTCCGGGAATTCTTTAGCAACGCCAGTGAACAGTGCAGATTTGAGAGTCAAATTGAAACAGGGTTACTGATATTAGTTCAGTGGCAGGTAAGGCATACCAAAAGCTGTCGTCCAACCGTTTATGAATGGCTCGTTTACAGAACGAAATACGACACGCCATCCGAAAACCCATGTCCCGCGACCCATGTCGTGGAGACAGCTAGCATAAACTGCTGATGGAGAGATTGGCCGACAGGGACTTGACCCCGGAACGAGTCAAGTAGGGTCTCGAGCGGACGGTAGTGTTTTTCTCTTTTTATCCTTTGCGATTGTCTCAATTAGCCCGTTTGTTGGATGCTTGCCTTTTACTCTTTTCCATAGCTTCCTGCCTATGATCCAAGTACATGTAAGCAGACTAAGCACGAAAGCAAGCATATAATCATGCTTAATGAAATATCCAGGGTCTCGTCAAACTCTTTTCTTTGGCTGGCCAGCGGTGCGAAGAAGATGGGATATCTGAGAATTTTGTACGCGAAATAGGGTAAGCATGTGCACACAAATATACCGAATGGCTCACGTAAGCAGTGCTCATATTATGCTATGTGTGTGAGTATTCAATATGCGGTCTCTGTTTTTCCTCGCATCGCTTGGCTGGACCTAGATGAACTGTCTCTACTAGAACTTTTGGAAATTTTTTGATTCGGCCATAAGAGAGTAATCTTCACTATTCATCAAGAATATAGAAAAGGGTCATATGTGGGCAATTATGAGGTATTCTTATGTGGAAAAGCCAAAACCTTCACCGTCGATTAGATGTGGAATACCATTTGCCATCAATATGGTTTATGGGATTTCTTGTCAAGTTCATTTTATTTTAGGCGGCTCATTCTACTACTGTGTAGGAATAGTATGTCGTCTTCATTCCCATTTCAGGATAAACTCCAATGAAGATGCTATCTATGTGGCAATATCCGCTAGGATCGCTTGGCCAAGCTCTCTCCCTTGTCTTCCATAGCCTTTCCGTACTTCTTGAGGCGGATCGCATTGACACTGACGAACCCAGTCGTGTCCTTTGGCGAGAAATCACCAATCTCGTCCATGGAGCTTTCGCTTGCATCGTACAGCTTGGCGGTATCTGACCAGCGTCCAAGAACGCTAAAGGAGCCCTTGTAAGCCCGGCATCTCACTGAGCCATTCACATCTTCCTGCGAAGCAATGATGCTCTTGGACAGAAATGCGCGCTCGGGCGAGAAGTAGAGGCCGTTGTACAGCAGCTTTGCGTAGTTGAATGTGACGAATTGATCACGAAGAGCGCGGACTTCACGGTCCAACACCAGGCCTTCCAAGTCAACGTGGGCGGCCCGCAACATGGTCAGGCCGGGTGTCTCGTAGCAGCCACGAGACTTCAATCCGATGAAGCGATTCTCGACAATGTCAAGACGGCCGACACCGTTTCTACGCGCAATGGTGTTGGCAGTCAGGAATAGGTCAACGGAATCCGTGGCGACCTTTCCGCCCTCATACTCGAGCTTGACTGGGAGGCCTTTCTCAAAGGTGACGGTGAAGTCTTCAGGCTGATCAGGGGCCTCCCTCGGATCGACAGTCAGTTGCCACATGTTATCTGGAGGACTGGTATTTGGGTCTTCCAGGATACCAGCCTCATAGCTATAGTGGGCGAGGTTCTCATCCATGCTCCACGGCTTGCTCTTGGTGCTCCTGACGGGAATATCCATTGCCTTGGCGTAGTCGAGCAGGTCGTTGCGGCCCTTGAACTTGTCGTAGAACACGGGGTCACGCCACGGCGCAATGACGGTGATGGAGGGCTGGAGAGCGTAGAAGGCGAGTTCAAATCGAATCTGATCGTTGCCCTTGCCGGTACATCCGTGAGACACGGCGAAACAGCCCTCCTTTTGCGCAATGGCAATCTGTGCGCGTGCCGTGACGGGACGAGCAAGCGAAGTACCGAGGAGGTAGACGTTCTCGTAGATGGCGTTGCATTGGATTGCGGGAAAGCACTGCTCTTCGATGAACTACACGAGGGCGTCAGTAATGACTTTATCGTCGAAAGGCTTCTAGTGACGGGGTGCATACCTCTCTGCGAAGATCCTCAATGTAGACCTTGCTGGCGCCAATCTTCAGCGCCTTTTCTCTGACGGCGTCGAAATCCTCTTCCTGGCCAATGTTGGCCGTAAAGGTGATGACTTCATATCCTTCTTCCTAGACAACGTCTCAGTCGATGCACTACGCATGAGCCGTGGCAATGACTCACCAACAAATACTTCAAGATGCAGCTCGTGTCGAGGCCACCAGAGTAAGCGAGGCAGACCTTTTGTTTCGCCATCTTCGTTCAAGTGGTCGTAGAGTTCGTGATATGATAGATGGTGGTGCTCGCAAGAATGAATGACTCTGAAGCGGCACGAGTGAGGGGAATCAGAGTGCACGGTTGGTCGGGGTCGTCTTGCACAAACGAATTGAAAACGAGGTGGGTCTCATTATTCTCATGACGTATCATTGTTTATTGTCTGTTGGTTGCACACCGTTTTCAATGTTCATTCGCCAGTTGGTTGCCGCCTGCATATGCGTGGAACCAAGAGCAGGCGGCATCACAAAAGGTGACTGGCGAATGGATGGAATGCGGGCCCTATTCTAGCCGGATTACGCTGCACATGGCAAAAGGAATAGTCTGTAGGATTGCACAGGCTGCGATGATCCGTCGTGCCGTTACCCCAACACGGCACAGAATTGGGCTATTCATGGCAATTGTCGGCAACCATTGTACTGTTTATAAGGGATTCTCGTGGGCATGATGGACGCTACACAATATTAGCTACGAGATTCACTGTGGCAGGGTACTTGGCTATGTAATACTAGTAGTGAATTAGTACTACAAAAGTTTATCTTTTTTTTTTTAAGAAATATAAAACTAATTCTGCTTTCGATTTATTTAAACAACCTCAATCATTACTTATGGCTCTATTAAATGACAACTTCACGGCGCCAATCTGCATGCATCACGCGGGAAAAGAACAGTCTCGCGAACATCCGCCAAACCCAGATATCCCTGAACCAGCCGATTCAGCCCAACTGTAAGATATGTCAGTACTGCAAATTATACAATGAAATCATGTGGTAAGTGACAACTTACGCCCAAAGCCGCCCCATGGCGGCATCCCAATCTCGTGCGCTTCGGTATATGGCCGCCATCCGGGACAATCTGGATCAATGCGGTGCGCGCGATTTGTAAAGGCTGATCTCACTTCTTTATACGAGTGAAGCAGTTGACATCCCGTGACAATCTCCTGTCCGCGCAGAATGATGTCGAATGAATTCGTTGTTGCGTCATCGCGGCCCAATGAAGAGACATTGCACGGACGAAGGTGTTTTGGAAAGTGAGTTATTATGAATATATCAGTAGGTGAGTCCAGAGGCGACTGATCGCTGGCAAGAAGCTCTCCTAGCGATGCCTCTTCCTCTCTCCTGAATTATTGTTTAGTGATAATGTTCAACTTTAGCAAAGTGTCTCGTAATAGATACATACGTAAGATCTTCTTCAACGTGAGCCACCTTGCCGAGATGATCACGGAGAATAGCTTTAGCCTCATCAAATCGTACGCGTGGTAGCTTGCCGTTCTTATCCAAGCCCAGCTTGAAGCTTCCGGCGGCAGGATACAGTCTTTGTGCAGCTGTTGTGAGTTTGGTATACCTATCATCTTGCTGTAAGGACTGCAAAAGGAACACCAAGAGGCTGTCGGCAAGCTCAAGAATCTCGGTCCAATTGTTTTTGAGTGCAAAAACGAGTTCAAGCATTGTAAACTAGTATTATATGTAAGCATTTCCTGAGAAATCATAGGCAAAGGCAACAGACCTCTGTCAGATGTCTTCCGTCACTCTTTGGCTCTCGACGGAACACTGTATGGATGTCATAGACACGTTCAAGATCTGCAGCAAGCGCCATGCCCAGATGCACCTCGCCAGTTGGTGCCAGCATCGCTTGCCTGCCGAGATAATCGAGATAGAAGTGGTCCTCCTCCTCAGCGGGAAACTCGTAGCCCACGAATGCCGGCGTCGGAATGTAATGAAAGTCCTGGCCTACTAAATACTTGACGGATAAATTGTGCACCGCCGAGAAGATTTTGAAGATTGAGGCCGTGGATGCAACTCGAGCGTCCAACAGTCTGTGGTCGAGCCTTGTGTCTAAAAGACGAGTCCGCTCATCCAGCGAAGGCAGAATCTCTCCAGGAGCTCCATGCAGCTTCAGGTCACCTGCGAGATTGACCTTTGCTTCGGACAATATGTCCAGTGAAGATATCTGCGTAATGGCAAAGGTTTCTGAGCTAGCATTATTGGACGCAATTATCACGCACGAGATGCGAACAAGCGATTCAGGAGTCAGGCGTTGAGCCGTGGCAAAGATGGCAGGGTCCGCGCAATCTGTAATCTCCAGCTTGCATTTGAAGAATTGGCCATTCTTTCTTAGGAGAAGTGCAATTGAGCCGCTGTCTTCATCTTGAGAGATATTATGGACACGACCGGTAAAGGTGATGCCTTCATTTTGACCAGTCTTGTTCGGATCGCTGCCCAAAGTCTGAAGGTTGTTTGCCGGTAGCTCGTCTGCACCCATATCCGATTGCGAAAACAGTTACTCTTCCAATTTGACTATTTTGAAGACTAATATTATTGTCGAGCCTTGACAGACCTCGTTCTCTAGAGATGAGCGTTAAAAAGAGAGGTTGCTTGGCACTGGAATGGACTTTGACGAAAAGATGTCATGTGCACTTTTGCCTTAATAAAATTGAATTCAAGAATCCTCAAGGATATTCGGCGTAATAAGCCCCTGCTTTTACTAGTAGAAGCACGCGACGGCATAAGTAAGACACCATAAATCTATAAATACATGTATTTTAGTTTCACTTAATGATTGTATTATGTAAAAGCAATGAGACCCTACTAAATAAAACCAAGTTCTAATTTCCTGTTAATAAAAGCTATTATTCAAGGCTTCAGGCTCGTAGCGCCGAAGGATTGTGATAATAAAGGTACATGTGGCAATGGTGTGCTGAGACAACGAAGGATTCGGAGGATCAAAAGATCTCTGCCGTGTAAATAGAAAATGCTAAGCAAAGATCAACGGCCCCCGCCTACATTCCCGAACCCCCAGACCATCGTCTTACATGCATGTACCTGTAAGTAGCAGTACATGAACATGCCAAGTTTGATGATGGCTTCCTCCGTGCATGCATAAGGGCTTGCGCCATCCCCAGTCTCCATAAGCTCATTTCTATTCCTGAGCCATCTCTCAGTCCAAAATCTTGTAGCAGTCTTCATTTTTTTTTTTTTTTTTTTTTTTTTTTGGTGTGATCAAAGGAAAAATGGCATACATGGCTCTAGAAGTTATCGACTATCAGCGCTTGCTGGAACGAGACGACAATGAGATCAAGAGGCTGGTCAGCATTTGTTCCAATGCAGGGCTCTTCTTTTTGGACCTGAGAGGACAAGAGAGCAAATCCTTGCTGGCAGATCTGCAGCCCATTATTGATGCTCAGCGCACCTTCTTTGGGCAGAAGCCCGAGATGAAGATGCCGTACGCGAGCCCTCTCGACGGACGAGGGTAAGTCTTCTTCTTGTGATAGCCACAAGGCCATGAAATTGACTAGTGCGTACAGATACGATAGCTTTGATGAGATTTTCGTGCAGAGACTCAAGGTATGTTTGTGATTGGATAGAAGTTTTATGTACAAAGGCTTAACACTCTCATTCTACAGTTATCGCGCGAGGAGCAGGTCCAGGGCTGTCTTGCCCTTCCCAAAGACCTGCAAGCGGTTGAGCCCAAAGTCAGCAATGTGTCCTCCAGAATCGATGCCATTCTCCGCGACATCTCCATGCTCTTATGCCAGAACTTGGACCCTCCTATTGCGACCAAAGTCGTGGACAATCCAAGCAGCACCGGCTTAAGCAACTTGTGTCTGGGTATATCGGCCGCAAAAGCTGGAACTCCAGTCATGGGTGAGCATTTGGATGAGGATCTCTTGACACTTACGTTTTACGATGAGCCGTTCTTGGAGGTGTTGGACAGACAGGCACAAACGTGGAAAGTTGTTGACGTGTTGGAGCATTTGCCGATTGTAAATGTCGGCGATAGATTCCAGAGTTTTTCTGATGGGCGACTGCATGCGCCTCTGCATCGGGTCAAGCAGACGCCGAATCAGATAGATCTCATCATGTATGATTTGGATGCAAGCATACAGCAGGTGTGCTGATGGCATCCAATGTAGTTGGATGGTATTGAGTACTAGATACATGAGATTTTTCCGAGAAAACATTTTTGTGCTGAAGCAATCTCAATCCATGAAAAGCCGTAGATGCGAGGAAGAAGTATTCTTTTTTTAATATTACATGTACTGGAAATTTGCACACTTGCTCTCTTACTATTTGACGAGGTAAAAGCAGAAACTCTAGACAACATCGGTCACAGCTTTTATAAACTCTACATACTCTAAAGTTTTACTGTATTGATAACCGTTTACGCCAATATTTTCTCAATCTCTGCCCGTCCATACTCGTAACCGCCAACAAATTCACAAGACTTGGCGGGATCTGAACCGAGCTCCTCCAAACAAGCCTCGAATCCTACCCTCTTTCGTTCAATGACCTGCCACAGATAGTTTCTGCCCTCTTTAGCCAGCAGCGATTCGTCTGCAGCCACCCACACTTCCATGTCGAGAAAAGCGCGAGCCAGACCCAGCAGGAATGCTCCGTTCTTCTGCGGCCGCATAGACCAATTGAGCAAAGAGTGTGCAAACTTGATGACGGCAGGTGAATCCTCACTCAATGGCCCAATGATATCGCCTAGGCATGTCGGCTCAGGAAAGCTGTTTCTGCGAGCCATTTCGCGTCCAAGGGCGATGAGATCGGGGCGGTATCCACGGCGCAACTGCTCATCCATGCCCGCCATTCCCGTGTTTTCTGGGCTGTAGCCCATCTCAGCACGGATGATTTGGAGGATCTTGGACGTCAATGTTTCGGCCGTCTGATATGGCGACGCTACTATGTTCTCCAACACGCAAGGATGCACAAACCATAGAGGAAGGATGGCATCAAGTCTGATCTGAGAGACCTGCAAAGCGGGCAACGGAACAAAGTCGGGCGAGGCGCTGGAAGAGAATGCGTCCTGAGGGGAAAATACTGGATGCGTAACAGCCACATCTTGCCGTGGGGGCAGGAATGAGTTTTCCAAAAGAGAGTGTCCTCCAACCGTCTTCCAGTAAGCATCGCCTGGACGAGCATCCTTTTCCTGGAGAGAATCGATCCAGGTGCGCATGAGTTCAACCTCGCTATCGGTGAATGCGCCAAACATTCTACCAGTCCAGGAGAGTTCTTTCATCAGCAGACTCTTGCTGCTATTGCCTCTGTACACCCATGGCCTCGAGTCAGCCAAGGCATGCAGAAAGCCGTATTTCCACTCGTCCCCTTTTTCATTAGCAGAAAAGGGCGACGAGAACCATTCTGATAGGCTTTTCCCACCGATGCGGGCTCGACTGGTGCAGTGGATTTTGCGTGCGAGATTCGCCTTGCGGTGGAGGATCTGGATCAGTCTCTCTTCAAACACATCTGGCGTCTCACTGTCGTCGAGGCTTTGCGAGAGCAAATATCCAGCCTGGATGCGCTTCCATGCTTGGTCGCAGTCCATAAGGCCAGTCTTGCGCATGAGATCCATGAAAGCGACAATGTTGGCCTGTGCCATGCCCGAGTGTCCTGAATCAGCATTGTCGATTGATACGTGCAGAGCAAAGTAGTACGCCGAGATGCCAACTTCTGGAAACTCTTTGGTTGCTCTCAAACCAGTAGGTGCCAATGCTTCGAAGTGTAGGTTTAGGCCCAGAATCTCTGGCAGAAACTCGTTGGGGAAGAGGGAAATGAGTAGTTGCCCAATTGAATTCCTCCACACTTGCTCATCATTGAGTTCGTGATGTTCTCGGATGAACTCGATTGAGTCACAAGCCGGAAGATCAACGCCATGCTTTCTCAGCAAATCTCGATAAATCAAGACGTGGTTTTTCTCAACATCTCCATCGCCTAGTTCCTCGGAAAACACCTGCCAGGCATTCTTGGTGATGTCTCTGAGCACAAATGGTGTCGTGATTTTGTGGACACGGCATAACCAAGCTCCATCGATGAGATTCAAGGGGGCAAGACGCTTCAGCCATTGGACTGCGTCCTCTTGAGTATTGAATAGCTCTCGAGGGGACCCGGCTGATCTTCGCCTGACATATGACTCGAATCCATCCGAGACCTCTTGACGTTCGGCCTCGAGAAACTTATCCAGTTCTGCTGGGTCGTACTCCTTGAGGTCCAGAATACTGCGGGTTGGCGGGTTGTATTTCGCCATGGCAAACCCGTCTTCTAAAAGTTCTAGAAGCATCTCTTTTGCTGCCGGTAGAATCTCAGGAAAGTCTTCGAGGTTCTGTACTTTGTAGTACAGCTCTTTGTACAGCGTGACTCGCTCTGCAAGTTTGGCCTCGAGCCTTGATTTCTGATTTGAATCCAAGGCAATGACGCTTTTGGCCTGACGGCCGAACAATGTACGCCATTTCCGAACCAAGAGGAAGGCAATGAAAAGTGAGGAAAGGGCGATTATCTTTGTGAAAGACATGGTGAAATATTCCTGATCGGTGACAATATGAAGGATCGGCCGTATCTCTGGCTTAGAATCAGAGTGAAAGAAGAGTAAAGATATATGCCGACTTTAGTTGAATAGCAGTTGAATAGCAGTTGAATATTACGCGAGATTTTGGTAATGTGACGAGTATGTGTGCCTATAAGATGGTGATATTGCATGCAGCTTATGTATTTTCAATCGCACCAATGAGATGACGGCGTCAAGGACGTGCAAAGACTCGGGGACTCGAGAGTACAGGTACATGTACGTCTCCTTGCTGCTGAAGGATGGAAAAACTGCCCTTCATCATGTGTAACCCAGCCCGTGCTTATTCCTCCGCCACTCCCTCGTTGCCATTGCCTAATTGCACGTGCATGTCTCGGTCAAATATGATGGTGATGCAAGACCTGACGCCTCCAGGATTGCGTCGTGGCCATATGCCGGCCATTCATTGAGTTGTGTGACTAATAAGCCGCCGTCAAGGGGTATTTGAAAGACGGGAACTGGTACACTTGGCTGAGTGAAGCTGCCTAATTCCCCAGATGTATGTACCCGACCATTTTTTGGTTCTCTCCCAGGCATGTCAGGTACACGAAAGCGAGGTAACATTGCCACAAAGTTGATGCCATCTGCTGATGTTTGACACGATCCTTGATAGTCATTCAAACTTGGCTTGTCGAATACAATGCTCGATGCTTCCAACGTCGGTATATCATGCTTGAAAGAATCAGCGGTAATGATAGGCTTACTTGAGCCAACCTAGCAATGGAAAACTTCAATTCCGTTATATTACTGGTAGCGGGTTTGCGTGAGACATTGCCCTATTCTCGTACCGCCGAGGCATAATTTGGACGCTCCAGTTCCCGTCCCAGCTGACTACTGCATATTACATATGCATCCCTTCCTAGAGACGGTGTAGGTGAGACTGCTCCCAATTGCTTTCCACGGGTGCTGAAGGATTGAGAGATGTGTCATCGAAATTGGTGAGATGACGGCTTCAGCCGGGAAGAGCAAGGGCATCCACATTCTTCATATGCATGTTCCGAGCTGAGCTGCTGAGGTCTCGTATACAAGCAATACCGCCAAGTCGAAATACTGTCGTGGCGACATCAAAGTGGATTATGAGCGTCCGTGGAGGTTACAATTGCAACCCGCGCGAATCCGCCACCATTCCTTTGGGCCAAGCGGGCCATCTTGTGCAGCAAAGGATTCGTGTTTGAGATCCTTGCGGTTGATCCTTGGCGTTGGAATAAATGATGCAAAGCGAGAGTTCAGATCAGGGGGCGGGTATCGGGATCAACAGAGGGGCCGTCACAGAGTGGAGTGCGGGGAGTTTTAGGTGCTGACAGGGCTGAGCAGGAAGCTTAGCGGCGGGAAACAGCCTGAAGTAGAGCTTTTAGTGACTTTCGTCTGGTTTCATTAACCGTAAGCAAAGGATTAACTTGGTATACAAATGTTTTGATAATAATATTAAATTTTCTAATAGTTTAGTTTTAAGAGTTATGTGTTAGTCTTACATGAGTAAAGCAGTTACTATAGCCCTAAGCAAGCCTTGGAACGATTTCTCCCAGACAACATGTGGATTCACTTCAACCAACCAACAGGAGAAGTGGGTACGTGACCTCATGTCAATCAATGTCCAAGTACCAGACCCTTTTAATTCTCAGACTCATACATGTACTGTATTGTTGGGTGTGCACAAGACAAGATCTAACCAACCCCGGCTAAATGCTGCCCCCCAGCTGCCCTCTCCAACTGTCAACTCACATTTCACAGCCGGAGATTCAAACAAATCGCATCTGATCACGCTTGTTGCACATACCTTGCAGAATGGCCACCAAAGTACTGACGGAGCCGCAATCGGTCGAGCTCCAGCCGGCCAAAGCCAATGGCAGCCCTGACTCGGCGTCGGCTGAAGCGCTGTCAGACCCGTCCAGCGGCTCTTCGCCCGCTACTCCAGCAGACGCCAAAACGGCCATTGTCCACTCCAAGCTGCGGGCCTCGCTCGTTGTTGCGCAGCTGCTGGGCCTGAATCTCTTCAGCAGCTTCTGCAATGGCGTCGTCGTCGTCGGGCTGCCAGCAATCGCGGCCTCTCTGCACATTGACGAGGGGCTGCTTGTGTGGCCGACGTCGGTCTTCTACCTGACTGCCGGTTCGTGTCTGCTGCTGGCCGGCTCCATCGCCGATGTGGTCGGCACCAAGACGATGAGCCTGGTCGGGGCCTTTACGGCGGCCGTCTCCGCCATGGCCTGCGGTCTGGCCCGAAGCAGCGGCCAATTGATTGCCTTTCGCGCGTTGCAGGGCGTCACAAACGCCATCATCGTGCCCTCGTCCGTGTCCATCGTCTCGACCGGCTTGGAGGAGGGGAGGCCGCGCAATCTGGGGTTTGCGTGCTTGGGCTTTGCTGGTCCGATCGGATTCTCGCTTGGGCTGGTTCTGGGCGGTGTTTTTGCCGACAGCCTTGGCTGGAGGGCCGCCTTCTATCTTGCGGCAGCCACCACTTTTGCGTTATTCTTGGCCGGGATTTGGGTGATACCAAAGAATGCTGTCCGTCCCACGAAATCGGTCTGGTCTAGGATCTTGACGGAAATCGACATCATTGGGGCGGTCATTGGGACTGCAAGTTTGGTGATGCTGTCCTATGTTCTTGCGTAAGGATCCTTCAGGTTATACTATTTCTGAGCGTAGCTAACTCAGGCCTCAGAGTCTTATCCGCCGATATCCACAGTATTCACAAGGCATCCACCATTGCTCTGCTGGTTGTCAGTGCCGTCTTGATCCCTGCGTTCATAGGATGGATGCAGTACCAGGAAAAGCACCAGCGCAATGCACTTATCCCCAACTCGCTATGGAAGAATTGGGTGTTCACTAGCTGTTGCCTGATGGTGCTCTTCACCACGGCTGTTTGCAACTGCATGGAGCTGTATAGCAGTCTGTTGTAAGTCATCGGCCACTGGCAGTAGTCTTTCTATGGAAGTGAGTTAACATGGAACCTTTCTCCAGCTTCCAGCAAGTACAGCGTCATTCCGCGTTGCGTGCTTCGCTGCAGATTCTCCCATCGCTGATATCTGGAGCATTAACCAACATCTCGACCGGCATCTTTGTAAACCGTATGCCAGTCATGTGGTCTGTACTCATCTCGTCGACCATCAGTGCAGTCGCGCCGCTTCTCATGGCCCTCATCCATCCCGAATGGCCTTATTGGTATGATGCTTTCTTTGCTCAGGTAAGTGATACAAACTCCTAGTCGTCGCCATAAGCGTCTACCAACGCCTTATAAATTGACTCGACTCTGACCGCATGCAGATTCTGACTCCCTTGAGCTGCGATATCCTCTTCACAGTTGGCCTCCTCGTCGTGTCAGACGTGTTCCCAGCCCACATGCAGGCCTTGAGCGGAGCCGTCTTCAACACTTGCGCACAGCTAGGGACAGCCATTGGCCTAACCGTGACCTCGCTCATTGCCACCTCTGTGACCAATTCATCTTCTGACGCTGATAAAGAGTCACCCAGCGCCCTTATGGATGGGTATCGCGCCGTCTTCTGGACCATGTTCGCCGCCATGGCATTAACATGTGTGCTCAGTGTGCTTGGGCTACGAACAGTCAAGCAGTTGGGGGTTAAGCGGGATTAAGTTGTTGCAGACAGGCCTCGTTGTCTTGGAAGCTATACTATTGAATATAGAACGGTTCGTCACACAAACCTTTTGCCTAATTGAGCTATAGTTAGGATACTCTACCCGAGTGAATTCTCCAGAGTTTATAAGAAATGGAAGCGTATATAATAAAGGTCCCGTAGGTCAAGCACTACACTTTAGTACAAATTAATCTCAAATATAAAGGGCTATTACACTAAACCATTGAGTTGCGATACAGTTCCCCATATATGTATTGGTTTCGAGCCCCAAACGTCATATCATTGAGCTTATCCCTCATCTTCTCATCAACCACCAACTGGGGAGTCCTGTCTCGGTACAAATATAATTTTAGAGCCACTGAGCATCGTCCAGAACTGAGGCGGGAAATTGTCAAATCCTCCTTCGGGCACTTTGACCTCAATATCAAAGTTTCTGAACAGCCGTGGTACCACCAACCCAATAATGAGCCTTGCAAGATTTTGTCCAGGACAGCTCCGGCTTTGACCACCAAACAGCAGGCTGTATCTTTCCAATGTTCTCAAACTGTCTTCGTCGCCACTTAGCCACCTCTCGGGCTTGAACTCATCCGCGTCTGGCCCGAATAGATCCTTGTTTCTTGCAAATGAGGTCGGGTTAACACCAAGTATTGTCCCCTCAGGGAAGAAATAGCCGTGCAAATGAAGACCATCTCGCGGCGCCACTCTAGACAAGCTGATATTAGTAACGTGCTGCAAGCGCATCGCCTCTCTTACGCAGGCAGAGGTAATCGTGCTGGGCCTGTCTTCATATGCCAGCGGCATTCGTTCGCCTCTGCACTCTTGCTCAACACGCCTTTGGAGGTCAGGGTTGGTGCATATTCTGCATAAAATGGATACGAGACTGGAGCCTGTGGTGTCGTGTCCGGCAGCTACAGATGATCCAGCCATGCCTCTGGCGTAAACCAATTCGAACTTTGGTTTTTTGGCGCGGATTGCCAGTAACTGTTCCATGAGATCTTGGCCGTTTTCGAAACTGGGATTCTCAATTGAGGTGCTTCTGTGTATAAGCTGGCCGAGTAAAGACTAGAAAATGTGTCAATGACTAAACTATAGACGAAAGCTATTGCACTCACTGGCGCAATGTGGGCTGGAAGTCCAATCCCGTCTTTCGAATGCTTAGTAGGAAGGCGAAGAACCCAGAATACGTATTTCTTCAGCATGGGGAAAAGGTTGAGCAGGACGCGTAGAGTGGGTAAATGACCCAGCACGGTTGACCGACGCCAGAAAGCCACGTTAAGCTCGAGGTCTCCCCAATTATGGCCCTGTTCAAGAATATTATCTGGCGATCCAGACCAAGTTATACTAGTCAAGCACTCTAAATAGTGAATACGGCACTGTTATCCAGTCATTTGCATTGAGAGAATCATCTTACCTAGAACAGTAATATGCATCCATTCGCTCGTTTCAACTTCTTCTCCTTTTAACCTATCAAGCCTCTCGCAGACCCTTTGCATGGCTTCGACGACTTTGGGTTCGTATCTCTTCAAATTGCTAGCCGTAAATGCTGGTCCGCCGCTTCTCCTTATCAGCTGGTACCGTGCCATGTCTGTTTCCGCTAGAAGGTGAACGCCATCTATATGAGGGCGCCTGATGAATAAATCCAAGACACCGGATGAAATTCTGGTCCCCTCTATGCGCGTGCTTAGCGCCACTTCAATGGGCTGACAGAGACAAGAGCAATTATAATGCACATAACGTACCGTACCACGGGCCCTTATCGAGAGGTGTACTAGACTCTGTATGCGAGTCAGTTGGGCTCAATCTCATCGGAAAGGAGATGTTGTACTATATATCGCATCAAAGGCTTCCTTGCTATTGCATACTGCTTCATTGGGAGCAATCCTGACGACTGGGCCATATTTGTCGTGCAATGCGAGTTCGTATGGCTTCGCAATAATGATCTTTCGAATCTGCCACCAACGTGAGATGGCAGCGAGTTTAGGGCCAGGCAGTGCAGCCAGAGGGTGGAATAGCAGCCTGTAAGCTGCTATGGAGATGAGGGACAAGGCACATGTAATGAAGATGGCAATCCATTGTGTGGATGCTGCATGAATTAAGAGTGCCATTTTATTTTTCTTTACTTCCAAAGCTTTCAAAAGCAAAGCAGAAACGATTTACATATCCGAGTCAAGCAAGTCTATTTAATGAAGAAATGGGTATCTAGATTCCACATCAACTATTCACACTAGTATTCCTAATGTAGTATATGGGGAAATCAGCAATAACCGCAACTGTCACTAGTGAGAATTAAGGGCGGAGGAACTCTAGCGATGGGCACCAGCTCGCTTTATAGCTCGCGTTGATCACACCCCTCTTCTTATCTTCGATTAGACAGATAGAGCATCATCTTACAACTACGATTTTGAGAAACCGAGATCGGCTGTTGGCCAATGAGAGCCTCTGTCATTCAAAGGGCGCGCCGATTGAAGCCGCTTAGCTAAGCCGAACTTGACAAGGTAAATCTCTACCATGTATGCGTTGAGAACTTGCTGTTTATCTTACTGATAGGTGTAATCGGATTAAGATGGGGAATCGGATTCATATGGGGTGTCGGAGGAAGAGTATTTTATACATTTTAGATGCCAAAGAGATTTTCTTTCTTTATTCTGTCCTTTTCTTTTCATTGTCTCGTATTGTGAAAACTCTTCCTAGCTTACAATCTAGTACAATGCATCACCAAATCGTCGCACTAGATGCGTGGCATGTGCCTATCCCGCTGGATCTTTTGCAACTGCCGGCCCCGCACTCCTACGACTTGAAGCTCTGCAAGACGAAATCAACCTCTAATGAAGAGATTCGAGATCGCGTCAAAGATGCTACCATCATTGCCGTCACAATCACCCCGCTTGACGCCTCGACGCTCTCAGCAGCTGTGACGCCAAACCTTCGTCTCGTGGTGGTCATTGCATCCGGCACTGATGGCATTGATAAACAGCAATGCAAAGAAAGGGGCATCAGGGTGCTGAATTCACCCAGCGCAAATACTGAGAGCGTCGCAAACCATGCCATGGCAATGTATTTTGCGTGCCGCCGCCGTCTGTTGACGATGCACCACACCATGTTTAGAACAGACGAGTGGAAGACACAGGGAACGGTGACAAGAAAGATGCTTTCTAAAGATCACGGCTTACCGTTGTCCTGTCAAGAGGAGGTGGTGGGGATTATTGGGCACGGCGCAATAGGTATGTACCCACGAATAAAGCAAAGTCAACTCATTCTGACATTGGTATAATAGGTCAACGAATTGCTCAACAATGCCGCGGCCTTGGCATGACTGTCTTGATTGCTTCTCGGAAAGTCGCAGCGTCAAACGCTACTGAGCCGTCCACAGGGACAGAGATTTCCAATGGCAGAACCCCGTTCACAGAGGTTCTGCGACGATCATCCGTGATTGTACTATGCTTGCCTCGGAATCCGGAAACCATCAATATGATATCTGATGATGAGTTTCGCATAATGTCTCCAAAGGCTGTCGTGGTAAACGTCACGCGTGGGGGCATTGTAGATGAGCATGCCCTGCTCAGAGCTCTAAGAGGCGGGCTGATAGATGGGTGTGCTACAGATGTGTTTCTAACAGAGCCTTCTGGAGCAGGTGATCACTGGCAGGACGGCGATAGCCCGGTTCTAAACTTGAGCGAAGCCGAAGCGGACGAGGTGAATTTATTGGTTACGCCTCATGTGGCGTGGTGCGCGAGCACAACTATAGACAACTATTTGCAGACTTTTAAGCAAAATATCGAAAATTGGTGTGCCGGGAAGTTGTCAAACGTGGTGGTCTAGCAAGAGCTTGGAGAAGATATAGCTGTCAGTTCTTAGAATAGTGTATTATGGACTTGCTTTCACACAACAGCATATTGTTCAATCGCAATGAGACTGATAGGCGTGATCCGAGTAAACTGCGCCCGCACTATTTGGCCTTGGAGTTCCACATTACGCCGTTCCGAGAAAAGTAATCACTGCTTATCCAGGAATGGATAATGGTGTACTTAGCGCCTGAGCAAGGCAACTAAGAAATGCGCTTCAACTCCCATCCCGGACTAATTTTTTTTCTTTGGGGCACTGAATCTTCAAGTTATGATGTCGCGATCTTTATACCATGCCTGTAACGTCTGTCATCGGTCGCATGTTGCAGCACTTTTGAGGATGCTAGCCACGGAGTATATATAGTTTCAATGTTGTTTTTCTTTAGATAATTCCACCAATAAGTGAGTAAATCATTATCTTCTAAAACTCTCAGGTAAGCAGTGCAGCGCTAAGTCATGAATCTTCGCTCCGCCGTAAACCTGCCTTCATATAAGTTCATGCGTTTGTGGTACTCACAGAGAAAGATATTTGTTATTGAGTACATTGACCGACGATCCTGAGATTAAAGCGATTACTTAAGTATGACCTGCAATTCAGCACGCTATAGCTCAGAATTATCCTCGTAGTACAGTTCCTATTGTTAGTGGATTTTATTCCCCATTTTAGATGCTGCGGGAAATTTAAAGTAATGGTGTAGTACCATTGGGTAAAACAAGACACCGATATTAAGCTACTGCTATCTTACAAGATGGTAACTTTTCTATTTAAGATTTAGCAGATACAACCTCCAATATTCTCAAGATGACCAGTCATCTGACTATACACCGCAGGTCTATTCTGCTTCTAACAGATGGATAGCGGCTTGCTCTTGCTTATGAAGCCGACAGAGTCTACATTTAGGACATAGTGACAGCGGATGTTGTCAGGCCTTACCCCTTAGCGAGAGTGCACGATACAAATCGGCAGCCTTTTCTCGAACGGACAGCAGTTCACTTCAAGCGGCTACAACAAAGGACATAACTTCTGAAATATCGAAACAGACCAATGCTTAAAAATGCTAGCTATTGAAGATACAAAAGTGACACCAGTAAATATTTGCACTGAAAACATACATACTACATCTATCTGTACTAATGGAAGATGTGATATGTGGGATATAGCTACAGGAATTGTCTCCAGACAACAAATGGCTCTTCATTAGAGTTGACTTTATTGTCGTCTTGATGAGAATTCGGCGGATCACATTGCTATCATCTTGTGGTATCAAGAATTGAAACACGTCGATATTTACTCTCAAATTAATTGATAATTGAATAGTTCACTACTATTGCGATTCAGTACTAAGCCGCTCCAGTAGCTTTGTGCTATTCAATCGTTCACTATGTACACAGAGTGTAGGTGTTGTATGAAAAGAAAGGTAAAAGTTTTATGCTCGTGACATTCAAAGCTTAGACTCGTTGAATTCGCCAATTTGTATGTAAATTCCTTTTTCTTCAGACTTAAAACGAGTATGGTAAATCACCCAGCGTGAGATTCAGTCTTGGCCAAAATACAATGCTTGCTTGCTGACGTTGGCGAGATCCATCCAAGCTAAACCAAGTACATGTACGCAGTTAAGCGGCCTCCAATGTACTCGATAATGTCCTTCGAGTAAAGCGAGAGATAACGTTGGACCATTCAGGTGACCCTTATTGAAATGCCTCAGAGGCGGAATCAGCCAAAACCCCGGGTGACGGTTGTTTATGCTCCGGAGCCACGTATATTGATTCAGCCCCGATTTTAGCCTCTTTGGGAAATCCCATGCGAGATGCCGGGATGTCCCAGGATCGTATCCACTAGATGCGACGTCACGAACCAGCCCAATAAGCCTGTCCCTAATGACAGCCAACCATGCTTGACGGTTCTACTCCGTACCGCGTCTCAAATCTCTTATTGTTTCTATTGTTTACTACTGCTAGGTCAAGTTATATCAGGGTTTATCCATGCGTTATCTTTCTGCAATTACACGAACACAATTGGCTTCTTCTCACTGCTGCTAGTATCTAGGACAAACACTATAATCCCATCTTCTCTGTATCTGATTGTTGTTCACGCCATTCTATCTGTTGATCCCCTTTTAAAAATCTTCAATCAATCACGAATATTAATCATCCTCTCAGGCTCTTTCCCCAATCTCAACATGTAGTCTATCAACGTCGACCTTGTTGTTGATCCTGCTATTGTTCCCATTTGTCAGTTTGTCCAACATGCCTCTTGATTCCTACATAGAGCGAGTATATGAGAGGAAACCAACCTGACTTGCAGCCTGAGTAGTCTTGGTCATGTAACTAGGCTGGCTACTAGTGTTGAAGGCAGACTGTTCAGATTGCCCAGTCCTTTCGCGCGCCGCCCTTTCTTTTTCTTGCTTGCTTCTGTATTTCTTCACAGCGGCGTAAATGAACATTGTCAACTTTGTTCTGTCTTGGAAAATAAGATGAAATGGTTCCAACAGTGGAAGGATGGCACTATCCAGTAAAAAAACAAAGTCTGAGAAAGCTGGTTAAAAGAACGATAAACATCGAGTTGCTTTAAAGGAAGGGCAGACACTATTTATAGCCAAACTTTTAGAAAGACAACGGCATTCGCGGCCTTGGTACCTCTACGCAGCCTTCAATCGCGAATTGGTAATGAATGCATGTAAGCGAGATTCCTACGAGCGCCATCAACACAGCCTTGACAAGCACTCCCAGCTTCTCCACTTTACGCGTAGTCTGCTGGGCATTCTTATCAGTGGTAAAAGGAGTCGGGTATTATCACACTAGATATTGCGTCTCTAGGAGATGAGAGTGGGCCTCTTGGGCTTCCTGTCGGAAGATCGGCGCGTGTCTTACCTATACTTGTGATTTTACAGAGAATGTAGGTGTTGGCACTCGACCCCTTCTCTCGGAGGCATCCTCCGACGCAAGGCTCTAGCCCCCGGAACATAATTCCATAAGATAAGAATTGATGGGTAATAAGCAAATACTGCAGCATTTAAAAAACGCTAGCTATCAAGGTCGCAGAATCTTTTATTCTAATGCTCTTAAAGACACAGAATCAATAGTAGAATAGGTGAATTAAGCCAAAAGCCGTTCCAGCTAGCCTTTCCCACATACAACATACCTAGACAGTGTTCCACTCCAAAAAATAGCACAAGGATACGATTTAATATTAACAGATATGTAGCCATTGATTGTATCCCATTCACCGTGCAGTTAGCATCCAGCACAGAGTCCCTCTCAGCACCGATTGAGTTCCCGGCATGCAATGGTGGCGGCAGTTTCAGGTCCTTCGAGGTGATGAGCTCGTCGGCGTCAACAGACCACCTCAGTGTTGGCGCCAGCGTCGGTGTTGATCTGCCAGTCCTCCAAGGCAGTGTCTCCATTGCACTACGACAAGGACATCATGGAAAATAGAGACTCATATAAGGCCTCCATCACCACGAGCTACCGTTCTGGCACAGTGGCTTTCGTGCGTCCTCTAAAACTCTCCGCGGATGCCTTTGGGGTGTTTCTTCGTCAGGGAAGCGATGCGTTCCATGCCATATATGGCGATTACTACGTCGAGAGCTACGGGATTGGAGGCGACACCTCAGTCCTCTTCAGCACAGATGCGCGCAGCGAGTCGTGAACAAAAAGGGTAAATGTCGACGTGGAATCATGGTTCAGTGAATACCATGGGCATTCGGCAACGACATCGTCGACTACGGTGCACTCAACTGTGGTGCGTGTAAGTGCTCACTCGACGGTCGAGAAAGCTCTCGTCTCAGAGGCAGTCTGGGTGGGCACGCCCGAGTTTCAAGCTGCAATCAACAAAGGGAGAGGCATCTATCAACGCGCACGGGACTGGATGACTCTGTTATCAATAACTCAATAGAAATTAGTGTGAGGAAAGGCAAATTCGTGACTCAAGAGCAATGTGCGCAATTATGCGGGCGCGCCGTGGTTGCAGAGCTTTTGCTGGTGTCGGTGGAGAGCTTGCATTGGGTACGGTATTGGACTGTTGCACTGTCAACTTTATATAAATTGTTATTATTGGGAGTAATCAGTCTACAGATTGACAGATTGACAGATTGAAGAGAAGAGAGCCATGGCCGTTGATCCGGAGACTACTAGTCTTGATGATTCCTTGAGTACCTCCATTCATCTATTCTGCACTACAACCGCCGTTAACACCAATTACTCACTGGATTGCCATAAAAGACATTCATAGCCATTTCCATTCGTCAAAACGAGAAGACAAAGACCTGACTCTTGATCTCTGGCAGCTTGCTTGTACTTTTCCCTCGGATCCCGCTCCTCCTCATAATTGCTTTTGAAGTACCTGTAATTTGCAATCAAGGGGGGTATACCAATCTAATATGCCTAAAAGCGTATGTTCGGTGCGAAACTTGGCGAGTCGCTGTACTGCGCTTTTACGCTTATCGTCTTTGAGTCTTTGTTGAAGAAAAAGGAGAAGAGGGTGATGAAGAGGGACAAGAAGAGGCCGCTCTCTTATGAGCAGATTTGCTTGCCCTGTGAACACGTGAGCGGGAATCCCCTTGTACTTAATAACATAGTGTAACTCCCCTCCTCTCTGCTAAGGGGAGATAGTAGATGCTAAACTATCAGTTGCCTACGTCTAGAGTAGGTGTTCATATTCGTGCCTCCCCGTCAAGCAAATCACACAGCTTAAAAAGGAAGATATCATGAGTCTGCATATTTACTAGACAAGAAGATATTTTATTTCCATCTCTTGATGCATTTTTTTCTACTCACAAAGTCAAACAATATATCGTGTCTAATAACTCTTATAAAACTATGTGCACTATCATTCTAGTAGCAGAAAACCCTTTACTTAGCCAGAAGCTGCAGACTAAGCACCAAGGAGCTGCAAACCTTCTTACTTGGTATTGCGGTCCTGGCTGCGATAGTCTTTCAAGACTGACGCAAAGCTGCCGTCATAGCCAGTCCTCTCCATCCATTCCTTCACGCTCTTCACCCTTGTCGGCAAGATCTCATCAAGAAGCTTGTAATCCCGCTTGGTCAAATTATCCTTCCAAGTATTCCAAAATCCCGAAAAGTTCTCGCGGAATGTGAAGAGCGTTGGTTCATTGGGATTGGCAGAATGGCCCACCTTGGCGTCTGGTTCAGGGAAAATGCCCAACTTGAAATATTCGTCCAAAGTCACGTCCTTGTAAACCGCCTTCTTGCCGGTGACTTCCGTAAAGGCCGCTGCGAGATCCTTCCATGCGATGTCCTCTGTAGCGACATGCAATTCGAGTCCATTGCTTCGAGAGGGGTTGTCAAACAACCAGCGGGCGTAGGCACCGTAGTCCTCAAGATAGATGAGAGGGCATTCTCCCTCGCCAAGAGGGACCGCGAAGACCATGGTACTGGGGTCGTTGGGATCCGGGAACGGCCGAAGGATCTCTGTGAGACCTTCGATATACAAGCACGAGGTTAGGACGGACCACGCCATCGGGGTCGTAGACTGGGCGGCGATGTAATCAACGACTTTGCCTTTACCGTCAAGATGGCCCGTTCGATACTTGGGATCGTAGTTGCCCAGCTTGGTGGCATACTCAAGACCGGCATAGACAAAATGCTCGATGCGAAATTCTCTGGCCAGTTCATACAGTCGAATACCCCAATAGATCTCGGCCATTTCACCCGTGGCAAACCCATTGGTGTTGGCAAAAACGTACGAAACGCCCTTGAACGCTTCACGAAGGGTAGGCTCGTGGTAGGAGTCGCCCTCGAAAATGGTCACTCCTGGCAGTTTCGCCAATTCTTGAGCTTCCGCCGAGGACGCGCTTCTGGTGATAACGCGAACGGCATATTTGGAATCAGATGCCAATGCTTTCAACAATTGTCAGTGGCAATTGGTGCTATAGAGGAAGATGAGACCAACCTTTTACAACGGGCACTCCCTGTGCTCCTGTGCCGCCAATGACGAGGACAGTTTTCGTAGTGTTTGACATTATGCAAGATTGAGTCTTGAAAGTGATTCAAGAGTATTTTTGATAGAAGAGATTGAGTTGAAGTTGTTTGTGAATTGATTTAGATATTCGTTCAGTACAGAGCAGGCAGACCGTTATTTATATCTCCATTCACTCAGTGTCGCCGTCAGCAATAAAGGCCATGGCGTAGCATAGAAGCCTTGATTATCATACACATCGCATCCCCTTGGCAAATATTCTGGTGGAAGCTTCCAATGACAAATTCCCAGGTTCAATTTGCGTAGAGCTTTGCTACGTCATTATTGCTTGAGGTAAGCCACCTCGGCGTCTACGCTGTCAGCTATACAGTATCAAGAGAATAGAGATGCCCGAAATAGCGTTGCACGTTAAGCGAAGGATCGATTACTGATCAAGCTGCAGCTACGACGCACAGTGGTCGCCGTTGAAGGCTGAAGCCACGCTGAGCGAATTTCCGATTACTGATCATGCAGCAACGAATGGACGCCGTCCAAGGCTGAAGCCATGAGTAAGCGAATTATCGATTACTGAACAAGCATCAGTTATGAAGCATAGACGTCGTTGGAGGCCGCGGCTATGACTAAGTCAGAAGTTCGATTAATTCCTCCGACATAGTCTAGGACTTCTATGCAGTACACACCACGTTTGTGTCTCATCAAGTATGCTTGGTTGTTAAGGTTAGCTACAGTGTGGGGCAAAGTCGTTACTCTTTGCGCCCGGGCTCCTATTAAGCAACTGCCGAACTCGCCTGGCCAGATTAGGGCTTTAGATGGATGCAACTTTAATAGCCAGTCAATATTGAAGCCAGACAAGCCAGACTCGCCAGAAAGGCCAGCCTCGTTGTCATTTCTTGATAGATGGAGCGGCATCCAGAGCGGCATCATTTAAGTTTCTAATTAACTCCCTTAGTTAAACCAAGTGTTGCCTGACCTGACTGGTGCAAAACGTTTTTGCCTCCTACTGTATATACGTAGTTGCGTAGGCCTGCATGCAAACAAGTCATTTCGACCAATCAGCGACTTAATCTATAGCTCGGTAAAATCGTCTTGCTTACTTCTACAAATAATAATTAGCCTGGACAATTTGTCAATTGGAGCTACTCAAATATCCTAGCACTAACATGGGTTGTAGACTTTCGTACACTCCGTTCAGTGTCGCCCGATCAACACGCTTGATCTGCCGACGTCTTGCTATCTTTGTAATAGGTTCTTTGCTCAAAGATTTACTTTAATAGGAGAGATTATGTAACGTAGCATCAGGCATAGTATATACGCGTGTAGGCTGGACTGGCTTATACATCTAGATTACTGATCAGGTACATACTAGTATACTGCAGATAGTTGGTGTATTGAATCAGGTTCCTTTGATGATCAATCTTGAAGGTTAGATTTTACTGATTCTAGAATAAAAGATGGCCAAGACGCCGAAATTCAGCACATTCTTTTTTTTCCCCATCTTCATCAACTCTAATTCAACACAAGTTCTCTCCTATTCTCTATTAAATATTAGCAAACACGCTTAGCACTTGCCAAAATGATTACCGGACCAGTCGTCGAGATGTTGGCACGCAACAGGTACTGCCATGGAGATTAGCAATGAGTCAATGAAGCCACTAACAGCTTACAGCAAATTTATCAATCATTACAAAGCCCCGCCCGCGTTGATGCAGATGGTGAAAGGGATGCGGGCCTCAAGAGCTGGGGTCGTCGTCTTGTCTTGTTCGGACCCACGACTGAACCCATACCAGATTTTGGGCATCGACGAAACACTTAGTACGTTCTGATTTCTAGTCATCGTTTTGCCACCTTGTGACATGAGTTGGAATATGCTAGAAAGTGGTTTACTGTTTTCCTGCTTACACGGACAAAATTATGAATAGAGGCTACCATGGTGCGAAATGCCGGAGGCAGAGCATTTGACGCAATTCGAACTTTGTCTGTACTCCAGACCATTGGTGCCCCAGGGACAATTGTTGTAATGCATCACACTGGTAAGTACCTCACAAAACCGAATCTGGTAGCGTGTCAACAGAACTGATACGATCTAGACTGCGGAATGACCCATTTTCACGACGCCGACATTAAAAAAGCGCTTGTGGAAATCGCACCACAAGAGAAGACTTCAATCGAAGCTAGTAAATTTGGAGAAATTAAAAACAGGTATGCCGCACGCAGGATTGGTAGCACGTCATTCTAATAGTTGTCACAGCATCGAAGAGAGTATCAGAGAGGACATTGAGCTCCTCAAGGCTTCGCCTCTGATCAAGGACGATACGCAGATAATTGGTCTCGCATATGACACTGCTACAGGTGCTCTTACAGAAGTGGAAGAAGCAAAGAGCGCGTTATGAGTTCCTAGAGTAGCATGATTGATTTTACTTAATACAGTTGAGCTCATAGACTTAATAATATCTGGATTGTCAAATGAAAGAAGTTAGTGTTGTAATACGATTGATAGGGTGACACAGACTGAACCTGAAGTGGAAGAAGTGACATGGCACGCCGCCGATGACCAGAATTACATAAAACGCCCGACCCAGGTCGCCGACGACATACTGAAGACGCGCACCAATGATGGCCCCAGGCACGTCGCTGACTCCCCATAGACAGCCAATGATGGTCATCAAAATGCCGCGCTCTGGGCGTCATGAGCGCTGAGATAGATTCCGGAGCCCCCACGTCGGCCAACATGCGGCCAACAACCAGGGCACTTAGGTTGGACCCAGCTCCGCACACATCTGAGCTAACTCAAAGCAAAGCGACGAACACGAGAAACAGGCACTTCGTGTCAAAAGAAGGAAACAGATCGCCAGCCGGGCGGATAATGGCCGCAGCCCATTAGGAACTCAACGTTCGCCCAGGCCAGTTGTTCCATGTGACGAAAGGCCTCCACACTGAGGCCCTGTATCATTGATGTCTGTTGAAATAGTGGTATCGAGGTCATAGATGAAGCAGCTTATATACAATGGCAGCAGAAGGAGAATCACCGCAGCCCTATTATTTGGTGCCGCGGTTCACTGTTTGGAACGTCTTCTCTCTGCTCTTTGATCTTATCTTGAGGTTCTTTGCTATTTGCGCTCGCTGATATTGGACTCTTTGGATGTGAGAATGTTTGTCGATGCATCATAGCCAGTCGGAGCCTTCAAGCTGCTTTTTGTCGCCTTATAGAAAATCCATTCTCAGTGGATCCAGCACCTACAAAAAGCAGAGCGGAAAAAGTCGATTACCAGTGGAGTTGTTTACAAATCATCCCTTTGTTGAGACGTGGTATTAATTACTAAAGTTACTTGGTTACACAGGTTGGAAAATCTCTGTGCATTGCAGCACGTAGCAAAGCCTCATATCAACACCTGATTGAAGGCATCGAGACATGCAGCGGTACATTCATGTTATTCAGCAGACTTCTTAGCAATGGATGTGATTTGTGCATCAGCCCTAGCGACTACTAGATCTGCATTAGTGCCAGATCTTGGCCTCTCGCAGTTAGAGCCTCCCATATGGAGCTTACTCAATTGGGCATCTGGATATTCACAACACGATGCAAATGGTATCTTGATGCAAATGGAATCTTGCTTTAGCAAAAGACTAATAATTATATCTTCTTCAGCAAAAATAAGCTGCTAATAATTGCTTTGACGAGTTTCTTTATGCGGAGTAGTACAGGTCTTGGCAGTTAAGATCCCCTTTGCGAATCAGTGTCTTATAGTGCAGTTAAATAGAGCCATTCCTGTATATACTCCCTCTGAATCATCAACGGGGTTGAATATATATTTAACATAAACGAGATAGGCGAGATATATGACTGGATAAAAACGATTTATATCAGCAGAAATTTAGCGTCTAGCCGTCATGTCTCAGCGCCTAAAAGAAGCGTGGTCCTCAATGTTCATGGTGCTCAAAATTAGCTTGACAGGACGCGACTTACCCTGTGGCATATGTGACATAAAAAAGCATGTGGCGCATGCCCATGTACATGTGGTCTTGACTGTATTGGATTTGGGTGATGGTTGAATCAAATAAGCATGAAGAGAAGGCATATCGTGGACTTGAGCACCTGACGTTGGTGACCCGACCCAAGGTATTTCCTACTAGGTTGTTCTTGACTCTGATGTCGTAAAAAGAACAGGTAGGACCTGATATGTAGGCATCTTCAGCCATACAGCCTACAGCGTGCTTTGGGTATCAAGTAAAATAGTATAGTAAGCATAAATAAAAACATCAACTGCTAGCGAGTATTTTGCAAGAATTCAAGACGAAAATAAATAAAAAGGATGCCCAGGCCCGAGGATTCGAACCCCGGATCTGCTCCCCCCTAAAGGGCATGTCTCTGCACAATAGGCAACTCCGCGTGTCACCAGCCGTGCTACCATTGCACCAGCCTAGGTTTATTTTTTCGGTTGTGGTATAGATAGCAAACTTTATCATATTACCCCTTGTCCAAGAGAAACAGGTGAGTGTTATCCGTTATCTGGGGACCCTTGAACGATAGATTGGCGCATATAAAGTTGTGCTGAAACCGGCAATTCGCGCAGAATAAAAAGTCAAAATGGATGGATGATAACTTGAGCTGTGGTGATGGAGAGAAGTGGGTTTAAGTACCGCCAAATACTCCACTCTTTAAACAAACAGAGATCCGCAAAATAGATTCATGTTCCCTGTTCTATTATGGGCCACTACCCACTAGGTACGTACAGCACATGTACTTATTCTAAGCCATGGAAATGGACACAGCACAAGTTTTTTGCAAAAGCTCCATGTTCTCTTATGAAAGGGAATATACTGTCTATGAGGCGGGGTATTTTCTTTCTCAATAGCCATGCGAGTGAACCCAATGCATTCTCTAAATCACCAGATAGCGTTAACACAAAGACGAGGATAAATCGCTCCAAGACTTGCACGGTCGCCCGCTTATCTAGCGAGAGAGGCGAGTGATGGGTACTAACTGGTTGGAATCTTCTACATATTGACGGATGAAAAGGAAATACATGTTATTTGAACGTGATATTGTAATAACAATCTTTCTGACTGCCAAAACGACACTATAAGGTAGGATCTAGCTCAATTAGTGCGGGGTTGACGAGGATCGATATCTATACTGACTTACAAGATGAATTGAGGGGATTGCATCAATCCATGATCCTAAAACTACGAAATGAATCCAGATTTACTTTTCTAATCTCTTTTGTATACTTATATGGTCAGTGCTAGCAAGGCGTCTACTATAGCATACATGTAACTACAACTTCTACGATTCAGACCATGACTCGTATTGCTTACCTAGAGGTACTGAATCTCGACGATTCACAGCAACAAATATCTCTTGTCGGTAATGGAAGCTACCTTGTGTAGTATCACAGAAGAGGAGTCCAGGCTGAAACGTCATGATTACTTTCCCGGAGCCACTCAAAACTCCGTGGCCACTCGGGCCCTGCAGGCAACTTCCCCGAGTGTAACGATGAAACAATGCAAGCCACCATCAAACTGCGAGTTCCGCAAACTTTCAAGCGGAAAATGTATTCGTCCTAAAGCGGGATAAATACCTTGCACTCCCTTCTTCGTCGCTGAGACACGCATACCACACACCATGCTCCGGCCGCTGCGCCGAGGTGGTATTCTGCAGGCTTTGGGTGTGTTACTGTTCCCCCACAAGGCTGCAGTGATGCTACCGTATTCCACTACACCTACCCAGTCAGGACACAAATGCATCCAGTCCTTTGCTTGGCACGGATTCGCTTGGAGAATGGCGGATTTCGCAACTTTGCATACCACCTGGCCGCGTAGTAGGTCATGAAAATGATATTCCAAGGTGTATCTGCTCCTCCCCTCACACTGATGAGATTGTCTATAAGTAGCTGTAAGAGTCAAAGGCTGCTCTCTGCTCATAGTCAAAGATTATGTGTCCTCTGTGCTCCGCTAAATTGGCAAGAAGACATCTGCAAGAATACAATATGGCGATTCTTGTATACGACTTGGCTCCTTTAGTGTCATTGAAGCCTATTGTGGCCCTGCCGTTGTTGGCAGTCTCGTTGGTAAGACCATGACTTATCATAGCTATTATTAGCCGTTGGCTAATAAAGAAACTAGGGTGTACTTTACGTCGCCTACACTGTGGTTTACAACCTATTCTTCCATCCCTTGAGAAAGTTCCCTGGCCCAAAGCTTTGGGCTGTTCATTATGGGTTTTACGCTTGCCTGGAATTATCCGGCGACGGCCATCGAAGAATGGTAGAAGTCCATCAGAAATACGGTCCGGTTGTCAGAGTTGCTCCCGACCATCTGGCCTTTTGTCACCCAGATGCAATCCACGACCTTTCGGGCCACCGCAAATCTGGCCAACTGGAAAATCCAAAGGAAACCGTTCGTTACATGGCCAGCAGCGGCTCAATCCTCGCAGCAAACCGTGAAGACCACTCGCGCATGCGAAAGAGTATAGCCAATGGGTTTTCACAGCAAGCGATGCTCAATCAACAGCCTTTAATTACAGTCTATATTAATATGCTCTTTGAACGCCTCCGCGGATTTTATGTTGACGAAAAAACATTTGACATATCATCCTGGTTCAACTACACGACTTTTGACATTGTCGGCGACTTAGCCTTTGGCGAACCCTTTGGGTGTCTAAAAGAATCTACTTACCACCCTTGGGTAGCATTCATCTTTGACTGTATTAAAAACATGGCGGTCGACTCAGCGTTTAGACGCATGGGGTTCCTTTATAAGCTTCTTGTCTTACTAACCCCAAAGTCTATCCTCATCAAGTATAAAGAGCATAGCGAATTATCCACGCAAAAAGTTCACCAAAGGCTAAGCATTAACACAGAGCGAAAAGACTTTATGGCATCCATGCTAGCCAAGAGTGGAAAAGACGTAAGCAGATGAAAGAACTCCTAGACAGAGCGCTCAAGACACAAAGCGTTTATCGTTTATAGTTACCAAATTACTAACGCATGAGCACAGGCATTGACTTTCCATGAACTCTGTGCTAATGCTACCATTCTAATTCTAGCCGGTTCAGAGACGACGGCGACGGCTCTTTGTTCAGTTACATATTACCTTGGTTTAAACCCTGGGCCGTTGAATAAGTTGTGTGATGAAGTGCGATCTACTTTTAAAACAGAAGAAGAGATTGATATCTTAAGCGTCGGTCGCTTAGAATATATGCCCGCTGTACTAAATGAAGCAATAAGACTTCATACACCAGGTCCTGGCACAGGGCCTCGAACTATTAATGAGAATGGTGATACAATTGCAGGCCACTTTGTTCCCCCCCGGAGTAAGTACAACTCAAATCCTCTAAGCAGTCGTGGGAACACTTACACATGTATTGTTACAGACCCATATTGAAATCTGGTTTTGGACTGCGTTCCATTTCCCTGAGTACTGGACTCGGGCTGAGGAGTTTATACCAGAGCGATGGCTGGGAGATCCAGAATTTAAGAATGACAAAAGAGAGATTTTTACTCCTTTTTCTGTTGGCCCACGAGGTTGCATCGCCAAGAAGTGAGTTTCTCCTGAAGCGATCTAATTCTAGATCATTACTAAGGCAGCATATCCTTATTTAGTCTTGCTCTTACTGAAATGCGCCTCATCATGGCTAGATTGGTATGGAACTATGACATTGAACTTGCTGAAGAAAGTATTGGTTGGGATAAGAGGTGCAAGTGCTATATTGCATTCGAAAAGGGGCCTCTGTATGTTCGCCTGAAGCCCAGAGCATGAAAAAAGGACAGGACAGGACAGAGTTTGCATTCATTTATCTAAACTTGATGGCATCCACCTTTCTAGGGGTGCTTCTTTTCTCTTTTTCTTTCTTTTTCAGCGTTGTTGGAGAATATCGCCGCTGAGCTAGGTATCCACAGGGGAGATGGGGTGGGAATTGGTGCGATGGATTTAGGAGTGGTTGGAGCTCAGCCAGCGCTTCATCTCGCTGTTTTGAGAGATGCGATTGTTTTCTGAGGGATTTGACAGAATTACCTAGGCATTTACTTATTCAAATTTGTGCTTGTTCTGTTAGCATAGCAATACGATAATCTGGATCAAATTTTGGTGGCGTTTTATTAGGCAGGTTTTAGGTAGGGGAACTTTATCTTTCCGAACATACAATGTGCCGCCCAAGGTTTCCCAAAAAATATGAGAAAGCCTGCCTTGAATCCTAGCAAATAAATACGGAACTAGTGAGCCGCTGATGCATGAATTGTGGGCAGTCGTCCATATTGTGTGGCTCAGCTCCGGCGACGGACTTTACACTCATGCAATGACCCTTGTCATATACAGCGTGGGTGTTTAGCGACCAGAGAGCATTGGTGTCTGGGGACTTACTGGGAGCATTGGAGACTGCTAAGAAGTGTGTTGATATAAAGACTACGTGCAATCTAATTATATTATATTGACTAATCATACGGTCAAATGGCAGAATAAGTGAGCCGAACGGAAGCAGCAACCAGCTGAAAGAAGCAGTCACCCAATTAATTATGGTATCATTCGCACCATGCATTAATTCATCCGTTACCTCACTTCCATTCTGTATACCACTTTTGGACCACGGTGTTGATGTCGTTAATCCCACATCGACGTTCATTTACATAATCTAGACAAAGTTGCCCAAAAGCCCTCTTCGCTTAAATATGTACGAAGAAGTATTTGGTAGACTCCAGTCACCGTTAGACTCGGGTACTTGTTTTCTACAGCATGCTAGGTGTTGATCTAGTAGTATGTAAGGAGTGTTGCATTTTCCATGCAATCACATGCTCCCTGGGGCGTAGGGCGGCTTCTAACAATACTTGTCATGAAACTGCGATCGACTTGATTCTGTTATTTAGGGAGCTGCCTGATAATTGAGAGAGCGATCGGAGCGATCGGCAGCGCGCAAAATGGAAGTCTGAGTGACCGGTCACAAGGAACAATCGCTTGTTACAAAATGGCGTATCAAATTCCAGAATCGGCAAAATATGAGATAATACGAGTAGCGAGAAGATCTCGATCAGCGTAAGAGTGCCCCGCAGTGTGATTAATACCTCCATGAACAGCCATTGCATTAGTTGCACATTAATTAGAACAAAACTCCAATCCCGTGTTTTGCTTATCCTTGAATTGTGATTGGCGCTTCTTTTCGGTAACTGTCCTTTTTATTACCCACATGTAGTAGTAGGTTCTCGTACTTAAGGATACATCAGACGCGGAATTTTAGCCGACATAGTCTATTCCATAGCATCTCGACCACTTCCTCGAGGCAAATAGTACTAGCTTTATATTTGTACTCACTTTCCTTTAATTGCCCATTTTCTACCTATGGATATAGTCGCCATGGTCAAGCTCAATAATCTTTTCAGCGAACAGCAGTTTCCTCAAGCTTCGTTCTTATTTAGGTCTGTCTGTTGGACACTGAGTTACAAAGGCGAAAATTGTACATCAGACAGAAAAAGAACAAGGCTAATCGAAATCTTCGCCTCTTGGCTTAGCCATCCACTTCCTTATAAATTCTAAGATAATCTTTTCAAGTTCCTGTCCATGTGTGAAGCTCAGAAAATGAACGCCGCCCTCCATCACGACCAATTTTGCCTCGGGCGCATTAGTAAACATTCTAACTTCCTTTTCCGCGTTGGCGACACTGAACACAACGTCATTTGTTCCCTATTTTTGTCAGATACTAGAATAGATTGAATAGCAATATGAAACGGATCAAATACCTGCATCCACAGCACTGGACATCGGATATGAGGTAGCCGGGCATATAGTCCGTCTCGAGAAGCCAGACAAACAGCAGCCATGCAAATCAGCTTCTTCCCGTCATCTCCTGAATAAGCATTTTGGATAGACTCGAACCATTTTTGTGTCAAATCTGCAGTCACTTTCTCTCCGTAGCCAATGCTCATCAAAAAGCCAACGTACCCACTGCCGGGCTCGAAATTATCGTGGGGCGTAAGGTCAGCGCTCTTTGCGACCAGGGTGGAGGTGGCCTGCGGGCCGTTCCAGCAGCCCAACTCTCGACTTTCTGGGGATTCAGAATCCATAGAGGTGCCAATGAGAATAATGCCATTGATCTTTTGAATGCGATTAATGTGTGGAACATATCATGGCTTAGGTATGGTAGACTAACCGTCTGGGGTGAAAGAAGTGCCATTCGCGCAGCTATCCATCCTCCCTGGGACGTGCCAGCTACGAAGACCTGATTAACGCCAAGGACATCCAGAAGCTGGATATTCATAATTGCTGAGTCCCAGTATGTAAATGTTTCGCTCTTTGTTCTTGTGGCACCATGTCCAAGGGGTTCGATGGCAAGAAGGTTGAACTTGCTAGCCAGCCGCTCACTTTCAAATTCCGGCTGGTAGTAATCCGAAGTTGTGGTAAATGGATTAATCAATACCAGAGTTGGAAGGGACGAATCGGTAAAAGAATGTCTATATCCAACATCAATGCCTCCTAAATGAGGAACAAGTTTTGTCTTGGCGTGTTCTGCCATTGTCAAGTAGGGCCATCCAGCAGGAGTGGTTATCAGCAAAATTAGGGAAACGACTCAGAGTGATTAAGAAGCATCTAAACAGGCAATAAATAGGGGAAATAAACAGGATTTTCAATCACCTGTTCATACTATTACCGGAGTTGTCCGTTATTTCTATTGGCGATATAGAATTGACCAAGATTCCTAACTCCCCGACGGGCCGACGGGCCGTCTGCATGTCTCATTTGTATGATCGCAAAAAAATGATAAATACAGTTCAACGAATCCAACGGTTAACGTTAATTTCCGGACATAGTTTTCTAATTGACTCTTTTTTACTCTACTTTTCTCTTACGTTTAGCTTCATTCATATACAACCTTACACAAGATGGTGGGTATGACATCGGTGTTTATGCGATGAGCTGTATGACTTACTTGTAGCGTTAGACTGTCCAAAAGTTCCACGTAGGAATTATTGGAGCTGGAATCGGTGGCCTTGCGGCTGCAATTGCCCTTCGTCGAGCCGGTGTTGAAGTTAGTCTGCTGGAAGGCGCTGCGAAATTAGGAGAAGTATGCATCCTTAGTCTTGTTTAAGATTTCACGGCTGACAGGATATCACCATGCTATAGATTGGCGCCGGCATCCAAATGACCCCTAATGTGTCTGTCCTCCTTCAAAGATGGGGAGTCGACAAAGTGATTGGAGACAACCTAGTTCAGATCGAAGAACTCAACATGCGTCGTAAAGATGGCACCAAAGTTGGATACACTGACATTCCTGTTCTGGAGAAAGCTTTGGGACGACCCTGGTGGCTTGTCCATCGCGCTCACCTCCATGAAGGACTGGTAGAGGTAGCAGAGCAGCTGGGCGCAGTGATCCACATTGACTCTCGTATGGTTGAGATTGAGTATGACTCTGAGGACAGAGTAACAGCAAAGACAGCCAAGGGCGACTTACACAGATTCGACTTGTGTATCGGCGCTGATGGAGTCAACAGCGTTGTTCGCCAAGCACTTTTCCCTAAAGTCATACCGGAGTGTCCAACTACAAACTGTGCATACAGGGCGATTGTGCCGTACGATCTCATTCGTCGAGACCCAGTTGCAAAGGAGATTGTCGATAAACTGACTATGGAAGTCTGGATGGGACCTGATGCTTACGTTATTTCATATCCCATCAGCGGTGGCGATGTCTTCAACATGGTGCTCTCGCATCATCCGCCTAAGAAGCTCCAGGCTACTCAACACGACGTCCCGATTCAGGAGTTGCAATTTGAGTACAAAGATTTTGATCCCAGAATCAAAAGGATCATTGATATGGTTCCACAAACAGTAAGTAGCCCATAAAGACTTCTCGCTTATACATTAAGCGCTTTCCTAATCACAAATTTACTAGTCTCGCTGGCCTTTGCTGGTTACTGGGCCCTTGGAATCATGGTCCTCGCCCAAGAAGAACGTGGTTTTAATGGGTGACGCCGCCCATTCAATGGTCAACCACATGGCACAAGGCGCTGCCACAGCTATGGAAGACGGAGCCTTTTTGGGCAAATTTATTGGCGCAGTTGTGCAAGGCAAGCTCACTTTGACGGAGGCCGTCAAGCTTTACGAAACTGAGCGTATGCCAAAGGCGTACATGAAGCAACAGGTTTCATTCATCAACGGTGCAATTTGGCATCTGCCAGATGGCACGCAGAGCCGACAGCGTGACGCTGCGATGGCTGATGAGATGGAGGGAAAGTACTTCATTCGGAGCAGCAACCTTTATGGAGACCCGCAGACTGTCTTGGAGGTTTATGGATATGACGCCGAAGGTCATGCCGAAGAGTCGCTCAGTCGGGTGTTGAACGGAGGAAAAGATGCTGTTGATCCCGAGACTGGCGTTCAGCGCACCACGGAGAATAAGTATATGGGATGGTTCACGAATCAGGCTCCAAAGCAGAAGCAAGCGGCGCTTTAACGGCATGCGCATGGATGACTTTTCTCCCATGAAAGAGACTGTTTGTACAAGTATTTATTTTACTTTTGTAATTTATTCAATATTACGTTTTAACCAGCTGACCAGCCATACCTTCAATACCCTAAAATGAAACTACCATGATACACGAAGACCTCCACCTTGAATCATTTCACAATTCGCTTTATAAGAACAAAGCTACACTTCTAATCCAGGAGTTGAACTTCTTCCTCCTCGTTTTTCTTTATACGCTGTATATGAAATATCTACTTGTAACCATGTTTCTAAGTAACTATCTTAAAAACAACCATATCGTGCTCACTTACGTGGAGCAAGTTCCCCATTCCTTTTGGCCCTTTTTGGTTAAGATAACCATCCCCCCGCAGATCCAGAACTTGGGGTTTAGCTCTACAACCGGCTCAACGCCACCACTCTATGAGGCGTCTTGGGGTTCCGGCGGAGCACTTCCGACGGCGGCACAATGCCGGCTCAGCTCCCTCTACATATACTCCCCTACGGCACGGGGAGCGCTTCCGCTTTAACAAAGCAGACTGACTCTTTACTATGGCTTCCCCGGTACTTCCCCCAAGCAAGCGGCGACGAGTTACTCTTGCGTGCAGTTTATGCCGACGCCGGAAGTCCCGCGTAAGTATTAGATCAGACGCTTGCGATAAGCATCGAGTTGCTGACATAACTCTCGTATCTGGACAATTTCATAGTGCAGCGGTGATCACCCCTGCACATTATGCCAAGAGTTGGGCGCGGAGTGCCAATACCCAGATAGTTCTACTCCTTCTAATTTGACGGTGGGGAGAAGGTGAGAATTATCGCATGCACATATTGACTTTTGTCCCGCCTACTGATCGCAGAAACAGTTACATCTCCCAGCTTGAGCAGAGGTTACAAGATATTGAAAGCTCCCTCCAGCAACTCCATAGTGCCCAGAGCGATGGACGAGCTACACTATTGAATCGCGAAGACCATGATACTCCTGCCAATAACTCAATTATAGTCGTCGAGGAGCATCAATCTGTGCTGCGCCCATCAACCCTGGAAAGCCATGACGCAACTGAGCTAGGAGAGATTGACATCTCGGAAAATGCCATAGATGGCATGGGCGCCATGAAATTCACAAATGAAGAAGACTGCGGGTTTTTCGGTACGCCACCAAACGCCAATCTCTCAGAAGGGAGGGAAGAGAAAAGAATATCCCGGCAGCTAACTCATTCAAGGTCCCTCGTCAAATATTGCGTTTATGCGCTACATATCTCGCGCTATACTACAAGCTAAATCAGGAAACGAATTAGTTGATGCTATAACGCCAACAGACCAGAGACACAGAGGGATCGTAAACGTCTCCAAATCCAGGGCCCCATCCCCCGGACCAACTCCAGGCAGGACTAACAACTTGATGAGAAACGCGGGAGTGAATATATATGCATTACCATCAGAAGAGCGGACGTGGAGCTTGATTCAGCAATACTTTCTCAAAACCGGGCAGCTCTTACCATTTATCCATGAGCCGTCTTTCTGTAAAACATATCTCCAGATGAAAAACGAGCGTTTTCGCGCCGTCCGGCGAACCTGGCTAGGCTTGCTTAATATTATTCTTGCCATTGCAACAAGCTTGTCAGCAAAAGACGACATACCTGTTGATAAGAGGATACAAGAGTCCGATGTTTACTACCAACGGGCAAATGGCCTATGCGATCGCGACTCCAGACGAAATGCAAGTCTGGAAATGGGTATGTATATGCAGCGAGCAATAGTATCTATCTGTTTTTTCCGACCCATGTTATTGATGCTAACTTGTTTTCTTCCTATAAAGTACAATATCTGTTAATTCTAGGCCAATATCTCCAGGGAACTCAAAAGTCCGTTCAGGCTTGGACTACACATGGACTAGCTATTTCAGCGGCTTATCAACTGGGTTTACATTCACCTGACGCGAACCGGGGATTTTCACCTCTAGAATGTGAGATTCGCAAGCGGACCTGGTATGGATGTATTCTTCTTGATCGGTATGTTAGTTTATGTCCTGTGATGAGGTGGGTGCTGATAAATCCTCGGTCTAGTACTCTAAGTATGACATTTGGTCGTCCATGTACCATTCCTGAGTCATACATAAAACTTGACATGCCTCTTAACGATATGCAAATGCTTGGCCCGAATTTGGAGGTGGAGCCATGCCCTCAGCTCGATGGGGCCTTCTTCACAGCTGCCATGTAAGCGCTCAGAATCATTTCTTCGTAAATCATAACATTATTAACGATAGTCAGAAAGCTTTATGCCATCCTCTACAATGTGTTAGATTCGTGCTACGGACAGAACCTCGGCTTTGAAGACCCCGCATCCGTTTCCAGTGCCATCTCTCGCGTGTTTGACGGACAACACCAATTAGACCTTTGGCGGCTTCAGCTAGTCCCATCCTTGGGCTTTCGTGTCTGGGATACACCAATGAGCTCCGAGGATGTTGAGAAAATGGACAAAGACTTGATCATCAGCCATAGGTTCAGCATTGTTCTCTCAGTGCGCTACAATAACCTCCGAATTTTGCTTCATCGTCGGCATTTAGAAAGCCTTCTGAAATCCCTCGGGACTTCCGAGAATGATTCAATCAATGGTGATAAAAGGCTTCTGAGGCAAATGAGTCTCAACAGCGTGGAATCCTGCGTCGAATCCGCCATTTCCATCATCTCAATAGTTCATTGTATAACGTTGTCTAGTAGCTGGCGGCGCGAGTTGCTAGGCGCGTGGAACTATTCTCTTTACTACAGTAAGCATTACCTCGTCTTGTATACCGAGCTAAACGGCATCAAACTCACCGCTTAATAGCATTCAATGCCGCGCTAGTTATTTTTGCGTCTCTCATGATAGTATCCACATCCAAAGAGGCCCTCAATGACACGTCCATTGGGATAAAGGTGAATCAGTCACGTTCCTGCATAGAACACGCAATTGAAGCACTACGATGCCTTGATTCCGGAAACCGAGTCATTGAGCGCTGTGCAGAGTATCTTGCCCAACTTTCTTTAATCTTGAGTGCTATGGGTAAGTGACATGCTACGAACTACCGTTCTTGTGACTCTCTCCTTTCTCAACATCCTTTCTCAACAAAATATATGGCCCATTTTGCAAAAGTATGTCTACCAGCCAGTAACTAACTAGGTTCAAAACGATAGATCGAAATGAGTCAGACACAAGCAGTAGTGGGATGCGGAACTTTCCGATTGAACATTCGTCAGATGTTTTTCCGCCCAGTGGACTTGAATCCTATATGGACCTAGGAGAATTCATGGTTGATGGGGATTTTGACTTTTTAGCGGACTTTTTGGTCATGCAGAATGGAAAGCATCAATCCTGAACCAGTATGCAGATAGGCAAGAGACTCGGTAGATCCCTATGCTAAACATGTATGATGCTTTGATCAGAAACACTATTGGCGACACTAATGGAACTAATGTTATCATACACGTATAATGGTTTCTATTCGATAGAACAACGAGTAATGAACCCTGCCTGCAGTGGTTTTACTTTCTGCCGATTCATGTATCGTGAAGGACACCGTATTCCCTATGCAGCCAAATATGGCGGACTCTTTTCAACAGCCGAGATCGTTAAGACAGATGTAGTAAAACATAGTGGGTTCTTTCCAAGGAATGAGACTGCTCCGCGGGGAAGCATATCCACTTACTAGGTCTTGCACTACATAATTGCCCATTCAGAATTGAAGCCGGAAGTTAGCGGAAGCCCCTTGGCGATCTGGAGCCAGTCGAAGCCGTAGGGCACCGCCAGGTGGCTTTCTCATGAGTCGTGGGAGAGATGGGGACAGAAGAATAGAAGTGACGCTAAAATCACGGCAGTGGACTCGGGAGAACCGAAAGGTTGATAGTATGTGTGAATAGAAGTGACAGCAATAGCCGCCAATAGTAGCCGTGGACTAATGTCCGCCTAGTGTTAGCGAGGTGCCTTGGTGCAATTTCCTTATCGCAGGGCCAACTCTATATATCCATTCTTACAAGAGATTGGTTGAGCTGAGTGTGGGGTTTAGCGCCACGAGGATCGGCTTCAATCCCGAAACCGAAAAGACATCGTAGTCTGGGGACCCCGCGTTTTCCATTGTCTCGGTTATTCCCCCGCCAGTTCCCCGGATTCTCTAAACAAGCTTAAGTGAGCTTTGGCAAGTGTAACTTGGCAAGAGAGATATTATGGAAGCTCTCTGACTCAAGGTAGCTATGTAGAGACTCGACTTGATCTATTTAAAGGGAGATGGAGCCCACTGTATTCATCTTTAAAGCAAGCCAAATAAGAACTTTGTTTGCTCTTAATCAATACACAATACCATCAACTATTTCTTAATCATGTCCAACCAAGGCCGAAAGTGCGAATATGAGGAGAGGGAGAGGTGCCGATCCGTGAGCTCAAACGAGCCGGATCTTGAAAGACTTCGAACCAAAGGCGGCCATATTGACAATCGTGATCAGCCTTCGCTACCTATTGTTCATCGAAGCTTTGCAAATCCTGCACCCTTAGGCCTTCTATCTTTTGCCACAGGAGTATTTCTACTCTCAATGCTTGGTGTCCATGCACGCGGCATTGTGGAAAAGAATATCTTGGTGGGAGTTTTTGTATTCTTTGGTGGAGTATGCCAGTTTATTTCTGGAATCATGGAGTTTGTTGCCGGAAACACGGTATGAATCCATACACGAGAAACTGGAAATCTGAAAGCCCCTAATGTTTTCCTAGTTTGGAGCTACAGTCTTCCCAGCATATGCGGCTTTGAGCCTGAGCTTCGCACTCAGTAAGATCTTTTTTTAACTACAGCCTTCCTATAAATGGATAAAGCTAACCATAACGTTTTACTGGCAGTCTTTATTCCAGGATCAGGCATTATTGATGGTAAGGTTTCTATCTCATAACGCTTACTACGAAACGAACTCAGAACAGTTTTCTAACAGCAGCAATAGCGTACAGTGATGCCGAGGGACATCTCCTTCCCGAATTCAGTCAGGCGCTCTCCTTGTATCTATGGAGCTGGCTCATACTGAACGCCATATTCACCGTCGCATCCATTAGAAGCTCTTGGCCATTATTCATGGCCCTTTTACTTTTCAATGTCGAATTGACACTCCTCGCCACAGGCTACATGGTTGGCAATGAGACTTTATTAGTAGCTGGAAATTCCGTTGGTTTCCCGGTGGCATTGTGCGCCTGTAAGTATACCTCATCTCATACGGCAATCAGTACCCTGGCTAATGAAAATAATGAATAGATTGGTCTGGGTGTGCAGGATTGTGGTCAGGAGGCATAACTCCATTTACACTTCCAACGTTCCCTATGTACACATATGTCTGATGCATTGCACGGGAAACGGTCAACAATCGGGTTGGTGGTTAATAGGCCGCGGAATATACTAGTCGAGTCAATTTTTAGATTCATTCGTGTCTAATAGATTCATGTTAACATGAAAAATAAATTGACACGGCGGCGGTGAATGTGTTTTGATCAGCGATATACTGCTCCACAATGGACTTCAACAGAAGAGCCCCCATTCACTGATGCATCTCTATAATTCACCATGATAGATCGTACATTGATACATATCCTGACTATTTCAACATAAATGTTCTCTTGGTACTAATTGCGGATGATCTCCCTTCCGTCCAACCAGTCCATGAACCACGCATAACACATCAAGATTTTCCTCCGCCACGATCGCGTCCAAAAGAAATTACCAGATCTCCAACTCAGCCACGCTCCATAACCCGTGTATTCACGTTTCCCCTGGACTACGCCGTCCCGTCTTCCAGTGTAGGTGACTAGAGAGCGCTGTTTGTATTCAAATGGAGACGTATCATTCTTGTTCAGCACCTTGATGATGTAGTCTGCTTTTTGAATTGCAACTTCGGCGGTTGTTGGTAGAGTTCCGCCTTCGATATCTCCCGCATCTCCCATTGCAAATACGCTCCGCAAGGCATTGCCATCGAGTGCGAAAGCATTGAGACGATCATCCGTCAAAATTCGCACCAACCCCTTTTCCGTTTTGCGAAGATTCAGTTTGTCAACTAGAGGAACTGATTTGTTTCCCGTGGCCCAGATGAGCATGCCATAGCCGGTAGCACCATCCTCTTGGGTTTCAATCGTATTTTGGGTAATTTTCAGGATATGTGTATTCGTTTTGATGTTGACTCTGCCCGTTTTTAGGGCACTGGACGCATACTCTGCCAATTTTTGATCGAAAGGTGCCAGAATCTGAGGAGCAACGTCGTACACGGAAACAGACGCCTTTCCCTTCAAGTGCGGAAACAAGACATTGGCGTCTCCATCAAATAAATCCGTCAGCTCAGCCGCCATCTCGATACCAGTGGGACCGCCGCCAACAATGGCCACATGCAGCAGTTGCCTCTGGCGATCCTCTGATGTCCCTGGCAGCGAGGCCATCTCAAGAAGGTCGTTCAATCGGCTTCGAACTGCGTTCGCATTGGCAACGTTCTTCACGAAGATGGCATGTTCCGTGACGCCAGGGATGCCGAAAGTGTTGCTACGGCATCCTGGTACAAGGATAACCCTGTCGTAGTCGACATTGAAACGTTCGTCCTTCAGCTCGTCGAATGCTGGCTGACAGATGATAGTCTTTGTGTCAAAATCGATATCGACAACCAGTGCCTTGATATACTTTGCGTGAAAGTCCCTCCGTCGAAGAGGCT
The DNA here is from genome assembly GCF_020647795.1 of Trichoderma atroviride. Taxonomy (NCBI): domain Eukaryota; kingdom Fungi; phylum Ascomycota; class Sordariomycetes; order Hypocreales; family Hypocreaceae; genus Trichoderma; species Trichoderma atroviride. The sequence continues at coordinate 1,857,764 of NC_089404.1, forward strand.
CATGTGCCAATCGGGGGTCAAACAGTCCGCAAGCAGCGCTGGCTAATAAAGGAGTTACTGCGGAAGTATTCTCGGGCGAGATTAGTGTGACATCATACTTGTTGTGGTCGATACCATAGCCCAGACGATAGCCACCCCAACCACTTCCAATAATAACGACTTTCTCTTTCTGCGTAGCCATGGCTGATGTGTAGATGATTGGAAAAGTGTTTTTACTGAGCTAAATTCCACAGCGACACATATGATTCTCACAAGGGCAGGCTCAATTAATATGCTCGAAGCGGAGATACATGCAATGACGACTGAATGGGGTCAAGCAGCTGAAGCATCGAATATCGGCAAAACTGCTGACGTCACGAAAAGTATAAATATTTCCTAAACAGGGGAATCTAATTCGAAGCCTCATATGACATTTAGACATAACTTGGAAATATACAGGACTCGGGTTTAATTATTGCCGATGCGCAGCGCTTCTGGGTGCAGTAACATGCACTATCTCGATGTGCTCGGTGTTTTGAAACGTTGATGCAAATGCCGAAAGCCGAGTAAATGGCAGAAAAGAATGGTCCAGGCACTCGGGAGGAGATTCCTGAGAAATTCCAAAGTGGATGCGCAGTGATCCAGCAGCTAGTTATGAATTGACTTCACAACTCTAGCTCGAAACTCCAACTCCATACTAAACTCCGAATACTATCCGACAAGTCTATCAATTACGCTGAGGAGAAAGAGACCAACCCCTGTGTAGGAACGATAAACTTTGCTGAGTTTGCTAGGACTTGATGGAAGTAACTGCTACACAACTGAGACTACTAGTTAGCTCAAATTAAATTGGTAGCGAATTATGTATTTGGGGGTAACGCAACGAGCCTTTTTTGTTTTGAAGACATACTCGGCGGGTGAAGAAGGCGACTGCATTAGCCCCCGCCTCTCTAACTAGAGAGGCGGGCACGTAACCCATATCTTTGTACAACTCATATATAAAGTCACCCCATAGTAAAATATATAAAGTAACAAAAATACTCGGTTAGTTAACTAAAAGATTTATTGCGAAAAAAATAAACAGGGATACATGCATAGGTCTTTTTGTCACCTCATGCATTTTACTATGAGTTGACTTTAGATACGGTTTGTACAACGATGCAAATTACGTGCCCGCCTCTCTAGTTAGAGAGGCGGGGGCCTTGGTTGGCCTGCTTACTAGTCAACCCGCCGGGTATACTTACCGTCTTACCCAGTGGACTATTCCGTAACAGCTAGAGTTGGACTGTATTACCATAGATCAGATAGTTGGTCCGAAACACATACGACAGTTATATCTGTTAGTAAAAAAGGCATGGCGTCAGCCCAATTAAATTAGTAAAGTAACGGACATTGAATACTATCTATTGCAGGCCAAGGAGCAATTTATTAGTTCTCTGCGATTCCTCGAATTTCCCACTGTTGCCTTCACAAGATGGAGCCCTATTCATCCAGGGATATGCTCCAATGCTAGTACAATTCTGTCGCACCGCGCGGGCTTCCATAAGGAGTTCAAACTGGCTGGCCTATTCCTATTTTAGCTCTGCGCGCGGCCATCCCAGTGTAGGATAGCGCCAAAGAGAGCGTCTTCCTCAGCTACCTCCCTGTAGGATCTTGGGCATGTTCAAGATTGCGCGGCAGATATCAGATCATTATTAATATGATATGGAGAAAGGAATGATTTCGTTACAAATCGTGATTCATTCGTAATTCCAAGGGCGGAGGTGGACGGGAGTATTGGGAAGACACAAGCATATAAAGCGTTGCATTATCCCCCGTTTACATGCCATATCCAACAACCAGCTCTTGCACGCAATTTTTTGTCTCAATCTACCACATCTTTTTGTTTCATTATAGAAACTCATTCTTATCCAGCTAGAAGCATTTCTACTCTCAGCATCATGTCCACCACAATTGCAATCGCTGGCGGCACTGGCAACATTGGCAGAACCATCAGCGACGCCCTAGTCGCCGCCGCAAAGTACAAAGTGATTGTGCTTGCCCGTGAGGTAAATACAAATCATCATTCATCATTAAAGCTATCCATCCCAAGGCTTGTTCTGACATGGTTGTATTACAAGGCCCCCAAAAACTGGTCTCAAAGCGCTCCCTCGCTTATCAGCGTCGACTACAACGACATCAATGCTGTAACCACCATATTAGAGAATAATAATGTCGATACGGTCATTTCTACCATCAGCGTTATAACGCCAGAGTCTGGAGTAGCTGAACGCAATCTCATCAAGGCGGCTGCAAAGGCGGCGCCCACGAAACGCTTCATTCAGAGTGACTGGGGTGTACCCGCACCTTTGGAAAGGTAAATTTGCACCGGACCTCCTATGCTTTCTTTGTCTTGGTCAGATACTCTCATTTCAGATGAAAATTAGTAGTTACAACTGCTAACCTCTTTCAAATGCGCATAGCAACCTTCTCTTGCCGCAGCATCAAGTCCGTCTTGCCTCAATGGAGCAACTCCGCCAAACAGACCTCGAATGGACACGGTTCCACGTTGGCTATTTCCTCGACTACTATGGCATGCCGCACATAGAGACTCATCTTCCGGCGCCATTCGCTTTCGTCTTTGATATCCCCAACAAAGTGGCAGCCATTCCAGGCAGCGGCAACGATGTCTTCTCGCTTACATATACGCGAGACGTAGCCAAATTCGTTGTCAAGGCACTCGGGTTGCCTAAATGGGAAGAAGAAACGTTTTGTTATGGCGATAAGGTGACATGGAATCAGGTTCTGCAGCTTGCTGAAGATGCGACCGGTAAGTTCCCCATACATATACTTGCTAATTGCATCTCAATCATCGCTTTTTCAACTACTAATATCTTTTTTTCCATAGGATCCAAGTTCAATGTTACCTATGATGGCATCGAGAAGCTTGAGAAGGGAGAGGTTACTGAACTACCATCCCATGCCATGGCCTACGAGCATTTTCCAAAGCCACTTCTACAAAACTATTTCTCAAAGTTCAGCTTGTACATCATCGCCGGCTTGTTCGATATGCCAGCAGACAAATCTCTCAACAAGGTATTCCCAGAGGTAAAGACAACCACCGTGAAGGAAGTTCTAGATCTCTGGAAGGGTAAATAGATGACTAGGCCGTACGCCTCATTTGATGCAGCTTGGCTGTTTATTTCGTTGCCCTGTGTAACTTTCGCTGAGTACCATGGCTCAAGCAATGCTGTATTAGCTACATACAATGGGACATATACAATTGTGCTCGTTTTGCCAGTTTTAGTCGTATCTAGAGCTCTTCTAAATTAATAAAGCTGGCGTACCAAGAATGTTCAAGCATGCTTGTACGTCCCACGCTTCACTGTTCATGGATCCTCGAATCTGCCATACACTCTCCATGACGCGCAATGCTTCATCCAACGTCCCAATCAGCGTTGGTTTATCTAACCCGGCGAAAATATCTCGAAAGGCTTGTTCCTGTGTTTGCTCAGCCATACAGCCAATCACGCAGAGCGGCCAGGCCAACGCCCGCAGCTGAGAAGATCCAGTCATTGTGTTTAACAGCTGAAGTGCATGCGCTACGTTGGATCGCACCTCTGGCATTAATGGCATCCAGCCGGATATGACGACGGCAAGGTAGATTCTGGCTGAGTAGCTCCAAATTTTCGTAGAGTTTGCTAGAAACGGGTCAGATAATGCAGTTTAATAGAGCCAATGAACCGATATTTACCTGTAATAGCCGCACCATCGCCGTCTATCTGTGAACCGCCGTCCTCAAGCATTCGGGTAATGTGGCTGGCGCGATCAATTAACTCTGTCTTGTAGTCGACGCCCTTTCTCATGTTCTCCTTTTTCCAGGCATCCAATGCTGATATGTCTGCAATTACACGTATGGTCCAATTTCGGCAGCCGATAAGGTTCGATAGCCGGATAGTAGCCTCACCCTTGCCATAAGTTCCATCATCTCCATCAAAGAGAAGCTGTGGATGAAGTTCGAGTAGTTGTGGTGGTCGCTCAAGGGAGGTGCTCGCCACAACGTCAATGAAAAGAAGAAGGCCAGTAAAGAACCGAAAACATTCCTGTCGATTGTCCCAGACATAATAGCCTTCTTGAATGGCATATAGCGGGCGTTGTTTGATGTTATTCAAAATGTCGAATAGCATGGATGCAGCAGTTTTGTCGGTGTGATTATGTAGTATGTCTAGAAAGAGAGCAATAGTCGGCGAGAGATGGTTGCTCCAGTTCGCTGACCTACCCAACGCTACCTCAAAAGTAAGAAACTGGACAATGCTCTCCATGACGCGCACTTTATCCAATAGATTCGCTTTCTCGCCCTGAGCATTCAGCTCCTGTATATCCTGTTGCAGCATATTGAAGCACATATCCGCCTGTCGTACGAGCCGAGACCAGACTACAGCCTTGCACTGTTTATGCTCTTCTGCAGAGTATGTTTCGCTTAACGCAACTGTGAAAAAATAAGAGCTGATGCCCAAGACTGAATGGAAAGCGACCTTGCTCTGCGAGAGAAACGAGAAGATCCAGCCACGCCCAGGGCCAAGGAGAGGAGTTTGGTAGAATGGAAAGATCAGCGGGAATACATTATCCAGGTACTTCATGAGAAAGTCCATGTCATAGTCTTCTCCGTAGAACATCATATCGGGATCAGGTCCGGGTCCATCAAATTTGGTTGTAAGGCTGAGTCCTGGTGCGGCATCGCATATTTTGCGTTTGCTCAAATCCGCTGCAGCGCCTTGACGAGTCGTCTCATTCGTCGCATCAATGTGGGAGTTCAATCCACCGCCAGCAAAGTCCCCTTTTGGAACAAGGTTGATGAAATTGAGATCATCTCTGGCTTGTGCTGTTTTTGCAAATCTTGCGACTCCTGCCGAAGCATGACGCCTCTCTCGACGATAACCAGCGCGCTCCTTGATCTGAGATTTGATCTGCGCAGTCATGGCCTCTTGCTTCTTACCGCCATCGAGCCATTTGGGTTTCCGCCCGTAGTGGCAGGTAATTTGCAAATCACTACAATTGGCACATTCAGGCCGTGTTTCATCGCATTTTTTGCGGCGGAGTCGACACGTCCAGCAGCCATCGCATCTCTTTTCTACCCGAGCCATGAGATGAGAGTAGAAGCTGGAAGATGATGCGAGTAGATTCACCGAACGGGAAGCGTGCAATAGCCGGAGACAAGGAGGAGGAAATATGACAGAGACGCGTAGAATTAGAAGAAGACGGAGAAAGTCTGTCAAGCATTATCATCCATCTGTCAAACGTTGTTCTAAGATGCGGTCGGGGCTGGAAGATGAACAGGCGGTAGCCAGCGGTGATTACGGTCGACTTTAACAACTTCTGGCTTAGAGCACAGTGCGCTTTTTTTTCTTTTTTTTTTTTTTTTCAATTACTAGGGATTACCCTATGAAAAGGTTTAAAAATCTAGATGCTAATTTTAGACCTATCTTTATTGAAGCATTTTTATACAGAGTATACGGCTTGTATTTAAACTGTATACTTATCAATGACTTTTTACAGGCGTTTTGCAAATAAGCTGCAAAAATCGCTGTAAATTGACTACATAAATAGAATACTACTATATCAACAGTTTAAAAGGGTATATTACTAGTAGCTTATAAGAACTCTTGCTTTAAACACAGGCTTTACAAAACATATATTACCTTATTCCCGTCACCGGGGAGGCCAATGTCCACGTCGACCATTCAGACTCGGCCTCATGGCACTTCAACTCATTGAAGAGCCAACAAATTACGCCACCACTTTCCTGCGTCCAAGCCTCGATGGAGTATGATGAAGTGCCCCTCCACTTGAAAAAATGGCGGTGGGATAGACGAGTATGCATTGTGACTGGTGTCACAGTCGCCGAAGGGGCAACAAGAGCCAAAATGATAGCACGAGCCGCCGGATTCAAGACTTCGGTTTCTGGCGACCCATCGGGAACCGGCTCTACTGGACTGGGTATGACTAGCGAGTTTGAAACAAACGACTCCAATGAAGAGAGAACTAGCGAACCAAGCAAATTTGTGTTTGCATAAAGGTCTACTATCGTAGTATGGCCCATGCTCCATTCCGTAAAGACGAGGTCCAAAGTGTTAGGAACGACTACAGAACGGAGTTTCGGGATGGAGCGCCTGTGGCAATGATCGAAACTGTTGTTGTTGATGATATAAATGAGGAACCTTATCGGGGCAGCGATGAAGACATCGACAAGGAAGAGGTTTGGGATGTTGAAGTTTCGGGTGTTGATGAGAGTTAGATGGTTACAACACCACAGTGCTATGTCTAGGGTTGTGGCACAATGTGGTAGCCACTATCAGGAAGAATAAGCAACTCATAAGAAACCATTGAACTCGGCAAGAAGATCATGACGGCACAAAGAGGCCCTAATAGTCTATAGTAGGATAATCAATATTGGGTTCTTTGGATCTAGGCCTCGCAGCCATAGCGACTAACTCCAATTATGACCATCTAGTCACAAAGGGGCCCCCTCGTCGATAGCAATAGAAAATATTAGCTTGGGATGAGGGTATTCTAATTCCTCATCGGTTAGAGCAGTCCTCATACATCGGTCGTGTTTAATAAACTCTACCAATTTACAGTTATACATCAAGTAAAGTTCAACAGCAACATTCAACGACCAGCGAACCAACCGCTCTGCGAGTGGTGTGTTAGGCAATATTCCCAAGGTGCCCTATTCTGATCCAAAGCACTTCCAATAGCCCAATAACAATTAAAATTTAGTGGTACTATTTACTGCTACCTATCTAGGAACAAGCGAGACCTGCGCTCAAGCATTTCCTGTCGGGTCGTCACAGATAAGGCATTGACCACATGCAAAGAACAAAGAACAAACAACACGCGCTTCTGCCACCCGCAAGGAACATAATCTGATTCCGCTGCACATTACATGTACATTCTTTAAACCACCGCTGTATGTATCCAGTGCTCTCTGCGGCCAACTCACGAGCATGTGCCCTTTCATGCTGGTATAGAGAAGAAGAAGCGTACAAAGCCCAAGTGAACCATGGCGCCAGAGAACGCAATTTACAACAAGGCCGCAGAGTGCTTGGCAGCTTTGAATCGTTGCGTTGAGTCGATGACATCGACGCCATGGCCGCAAGAGCAGCTTGACCGGTTCAACCTTTGGGCCGCCCACGGCGGCATCTTTGGAAGTTATCAGAAACACACTTCCATGGACTGGCGCCTGCGCGAGCGACCGGAGTTGGTGGACATGATGCTGCAGCTTCTGGATTTACTGCACGAGTATCTATCTGGTAATTTCCACTCACCGGCCAACGGTCGTATGTTGCCATAATAACGCTTGATAGGAATCTGTGCCTTGATCGATCCCGAAAGCGATCCCAAGTTTGATGCCGGCGATACTATCACCGCTATACAAGATGCAGACCGCCAGACTCAACCACCTTCATCTCCCACGTCAGCATCAACCAGCTCATCAGAATGTTCATTTGGCCTGGGTCCTGAAAAGTTGTCTGTAGTTGCAGATCCAATCGACGCAATGCGAGGGAAGGTGGAGCAGACAGTTGCAGAACTTTTCAGAATCTCTGCAGCCATCCGCTCCGCTGGAATGAGCTACAGACATACCGAAGCCGCAAACTTTGTCGAGTGGCAAGATGGCATGAATATAACACAAAGATTCAAAGAAGACGTGGAGTTGTTGCTGCGATGCAAGAAGCCTTCCCCTAGCGACTACATGGTGAAGCGGCTGGTTGAAACCATTTGTTTACGGCAAAGGGAACTGGCATACTCCCGCCGCAAGAGGATGGATAGGAGCGGAAAGGATGCAATGGAAGATTCCATCGAATCCCACGACATGGTAAGCCTTCCACCGCGATCTACGGCTGGATACCCACGACAAGGCGGGTCTGGCTCAACTACGTCCAAGGCCACCCGCACAGCTATAGGTGGATCGAGTGGAAAGGCGGCACAACCTAATATAAAAAAGTCAACAATATACACCGCCACACATGTGCCTACAACGATTTTTCCTCGGACAAAGCCTATGGAATCCTTGACAACGCGACCGCAATGGCGTACAATAGACGATTCTCTCACCAACCTTCCGCTACCACCAAATGTGGGCGAAAGGCTCGAGGTCGAATGCCCGTACTGTTTCATTCCGTTCGAAAGAGCAAAATTCGAAGCATCTTCCTGGAGGTATGACATGATTCTGCTTTCGAACGTCTTTTGTAATTAACCCTCTTTAGAACTCATGTTTTGGAGGACTTTCGACCATATATTTGCATTCTGCCGGACTGTATAACACCACATGCCTTATATAAAGACAGCATTTCATGGATCCGCCACATGCAGACGAAGCACACAGTGGTTAAATGGAAATGCGTCTCACCGTGCCAGTCAGAAGTACGGGTCTTTCAGACGGAAGCGGAGTTCTTGGCCCATGCCGAGTCTGAACACAAAGAAGATTTTACTACCGAAGAGATTTTTGAGCTCGCAAATCTTGGAAGATACGAGATCGCTCGCGAGCTTGAGGTTGATCTTTTGCTGGAGTGCCCAATATGCGCGGTTTCGTTCAAGGGCAAGGACTCTTTGAGTGTGTACAGCCACATTGCCGATGATCTTGCAGAATATGCTGGGATATCCCTGCCCGAGTCCCCATATGCCGATGCGAACAGCCACAAGGCGACCGTCAGGCTTAGTGAGACGATATCCAATTGGGAACATTTCGATACCATTCCATTGATAACAGACAAAACGGACCAAATGGAGCTAGATTATTGCTGCGAAGATGAACCAGATTTCAACCAACGTCTTGGAGCCTTCAAAAGGCCCAACTCGACAAGTGATGATGCAGTCTCGATCCGCTCGAAACGACACCAATCGAACCATAGCCATTGACAAAACCTCTCAACGACCGTATTGATGCGCTCAACGCGCTGGAGGGGGTTTGGGCGTTTTGCTCTTGCTGGTTGAGTCCTTAGTCGGTGCTGGGCGAGATTTCGCTACTTCGGAGGGTGAGCCTCCGGCTTTCTTCCAAAAGAGTGTCCAATGATTCGCTAATCTCCTTCAAGCGCTGGTCCTTTCCCCAGTCGATGATATTCTTGACGTGCTTGCGGAATTCAATGTAATGTTCTGGGTCCTGGAGCAAGAAGCTCTTCACTTTCTGCGTGTAGTAGTCCAAGTCGTTGTGCTTCCACGAGACGTAGAGTCGTGCTTCAGTACCGTTCATGGCGATGCTGAACGCGGTGCTGTCAACTGGTTTGACCTTGCTGCTCTTGCTTTCCCTTAATTGACGATTAAGGCGTTCGGCGATGTTGATGCATGATGCGGAGCCTCCCAGGCATTGGTTCGTTGCTACCCAGAGATCTCCACCATTACCTTTGAATTCGATGACGAAGAACGGGTACATGAGGCTCTGGTTGTTGGCTGTTCCATTCATTTCGTTTCCCATCGAGATGAGCTGCGTCTGCTGGTCGGGAAATGCGTGATGACGACTGTATCCGTACAGCATGTCAGGGATTGGGTTGCTGATCTTGAATCGTGATCCGGCGTTGGGGACGGCATGCCTAGACATCGGCTGTCTGTCGGAGCGCTCCAGGCTGTTTCCATAGCTTGGTTGGGGAAATACCCTATCTCGAAAGTAGTCTTCCACTCTCGGTTCGTCAAGCCCTCTCATTTCGAGTTCGCCCAGGGCCCTGTCGTGGTATATTTCATCGAGCGAGGGTCCAGGGGACTCGCGGTTCCTGCGTGCGTAATCGACGACGTTGGCAACGTGTTCAGGGAGTTGTTCATCGCGGTGGCGCATGTGGACATGATTGGCGGCCAAGTTCTGGTCTCGGTAATATGGGTCTTCAACAAGGGCTCTTGATGATCGGCTTGAGCCCGCATCTGACGGGGCAATTGATCCGTTGGATGGGCCAGATGTCGGTGGTACCGCATACCCTTCGGCATCCCGTGCGTAAGCCGTCTCTGGTGCTGATCTCGTGAGGTCCCTTGAGATGGGGTCGTCGCTCGAGTGGTGAAGGTAGCTGTCTGACCGGCAGCGCTTTTCTCGGTCTGATCCGATAGACTCGAGCCACTCGGAAATTGTGTCGGTCCGACCGACGTGGTCTTCGAGAAACGAGGCTCTAGGGCGCTTCGGCGCTGGTTGCTGTAGGTTCGTCTTGGATAACCGCGCTCGTTTCGTGGCGGGTAATGAAGGGGTCTCGAGACTCGTATCGAGCCGCCTTTTCGTGGACTGCAAAGGTTCGTCCATGATGAAGGAGAGAGATAATTTTAGTGCTTGGGCTGGCCGACTGAATGGGTCTAATATGCAACGCTCGCCAAGATGGCCTGCGCGTTGGTCAGGTTGCTGAGTGGTTCCCACGTATTTTCGTCACTGTTGTAGCCTTTGCACTTCACAAGGTACTCTGTTTGTGGTCCTTCTCCACGGTGATCGGGGATCTTCTCGTCCTCGTATTCCTCTTCGTTTTCGAGCTCGGTGGTCTTATTGAGCTGTGCCCGTGATGGTGCTGGTTCCAAAAGCGAGATGTGAAAAATTGGGTCTACATTGATTGTGGTAGTGACAGTTCGTAGTTGGTGTCTGAAATCTTTCGCTTGATTTTGAATGGTTTAATCTGTTTATAGTTAAGTTTGTCGCTTGGTTGCTTTGTTTTGATGTTTTTGTGAGTAAGGTAGATTTTATCTCCCTCCTCAAAGGATGGTCCTTATCCTTTGTTTGGCGTTAGGCATGACTAAACCAACTGTCCGTTACATTAACGTTTGGTAGTACAAGTAGGAGAAACTGGTTTCCACTATTAAGGCCTATGCGATACGATACTGACTTGCTATTTGAACACCTCCTCCATTTGCGATCCCCTATTTCAGCTTACGCACCTGGCCGGAGCCTAGGTCTTTATTTTTACTGTATGGCAAGTTTCATTTTCGCGCGTGTATTACCACCTCCCGCCGCGCTTCAGCCGATGTGTAAGAAGACCGCTGATCCAATCCAGAAGTGAGGAGGAAATAACGAGAGGACTCAAAAGCTCCGGCAACATACATGTGGGATATGTTAGCACAACAAGTGTTGATATGATATAGATCATCTCTAACTATGTGGGCTGGCAGAGAAACCCGAGATGGGAGTAAATCGATCTAGCCAGCGCGAAGCATATTCCCTAGGCTTAATCCGCTCCCCGCCCTGACAATGGCGATCCCTGCTCGCATTCAGCCCTCCAGCTTTTCAGAGGCAGCCAGGAGGATCTCTCCAAGCACTGGGAAACCCCTGCATCCAATCTAAAGATCTGCAGCAGGCCTTATTAGCATGGGATCCTTCTTTTGCAATGGAAACAAGGCGCGGTGCAATTCGGCGAACGTTCACATTCATCGATCCTGTTGTTGGTTGACCGAGTAACGGTCTACTCAAGTAACGAATACATCCAAGCGTCAGAAGGCCCGGGTTCTTATTCAAGTACCCAGACGTGTGCATCTCAGCAAGGCAGAATTTCAGCACAGCCTGCAGACAGCTGAATGCCTGCGGTGACGCAACGAATCACAATGTCTAAAATACCAGCGAAAATCAGGCTCCAACCGCCAGCCTGACTTGCGGCTCACTTCATTTTCCTCCGCCCTTGCTCCCAAATTTACCTCTTCTGCTGCACCTGTCGCAGCCCATCAAAGTTCGTTTGAAGAGGCATGGATGAGCACATGACGGGTTCGTCCACCCCAGCAGCGCACATACTCAACAAACCGAGACCTGATTTCGCCCCGCCTGATGAAAGCAGCAGATCATGGAGGCTCCCGAAAAGAACTCGCAGCGGTGATGATGCACACTTGATCCGCTCGAAACGACACCAATTGAACAATGCCCACTGGCAAAGCCTTGGCCACTGCGACTACACCGTTGGCTGGGTTTGCGCTCTGCCCATCGAGATGGCTGCGGCAATCGCTATGCTAGACAGCATTCACGTCCCCTTGCCCCGCAAGGAAGGCGATAGCAATACCTACACGTTTGGCAGCATTGCTGAGCATAATGTTGTCATCGCATGCCTTCCAGCGAGCCAATACGGCACAAACAACGCCGCTACAGTAGCCAGCAATATGAGTCGAAGCTTCTCCTCGATCACCATTCGATTAATGGTTGGAATTGGTGGTGGAGTGCCCGATGGCGGGATCGACATACGGTTAGGAGATGTTGTAGTCGGGAACGAAGTGATGCAGTACGACTTGGGCAAGGTCTTGCCTGACGGCCAGTTTCAGCGAACAGGCCGCACCACCACACCCCCTCACGCGATCATGACGGCTGTGTCCAAGCTACAAGCAGATTATGAAAACGCACCCAGCAGAATTCCCAGCATCCTCTTGGACATGCTTAGCCAAAACGAGCAAATGACCTCATACGCCCAACCTAGCTTGCCAGATCGACTGTTCCGTCACACATACAAGCATACGCAAGAGATGGACAGCTGCGAGCGCTGTAGCTTATCCGAGGTTCTAGAACGACCTCATCGGGAGACGGCAGTCCCCAGAATCCACTACGGCAAAATTGCATCTGGCAACCAGGTCGTCAAGGATGGCGAGACTCGTGCTAAGATGGCGGAGGAACTTGGCGTCATCTGCTTTGAGATGGAGGCTGCAGGGCTGCATGATTTTCCTTGCCTTGCCATTCGCGGAATTTGCGACTACTCAGATTCTCACAAGAACAAGGCCTGGCAGAAGTATTCCGCTGCTGTCGCTGCTGCATACGCCAAGGAACTCCTGTCTGTCATACCTACACAGCAACGAAGGGAGACTGAAGCGACATATCCTACAACAGGTACGTGCTAAAACTTCAAATGTTAGAGTCTTGACTAATCTCCTCGCAGACCCAGCATTGCTCCAGAGTCGAATAGAGGCAGTGTTGGGCTCATTGACGTTTGAGCAAATTGACTCGCGCCATGCAACAATCAAGACTCAACATTCCAAAACTTGCCAATGGTTGCTTGGCCACCCAAAGTACGTCGAGTGGCTTGAACCAATCCATTTTTCCAGTCATCATGGATTCCTGTGGATCAATGGAAAGCCCGGCGCGGGGAAGTCAACATTGATGAAGTTTGCCTACACCTACGCGAAGAATAAGTGGAAAGCAACAGCCGACGCAACCGTCATCTCTTTTTTCTTCAACGCTCGAGGCGTTCAGCTGGAAAAGTCAACCGAGGGAATGTATCGGTCATTACTTTTTCAAGTCATTCAAAAATTCCCGGACGTCCTACACGATTCAGACCACATCTTCCAAGCGAGGCACAACCAGGCTACCTGGGATATCGAGACGCTCCAGGCTCTTTTCACTCATGCGGTTACCAGACTTGGCCAGCGACAGATCACCTGCTTCATCGATGCCCTTGATGAATGTGATATATCTGAGGTTGAGAATATGGTCGAGTATTTTGAAGACCTTGGAGATCAAGCTGCCAAAAGCCAAACAAAGATTTACATCTGCTTTTCCAGTCGCCACTATCCGCATATCGAGATACGCAACGGATTGAAGCTCACCCTAGAGGATCAGCTAGGTCATGGCGAAGACCTTGAGAAATATGTCCGAAGCAAATTACGAGCTGGCAACAGCAAGGCGTCTCAGGAAGTCTCTGCCGAAATCCTAGAGAGAGCATCAGGAGTTTTCCTGTGGGTGGTACTCGTCGTTGACATACTTAACAGAGAGTTCCGCGATGGCCGCATGTGGGCAGTAAAGCGGCGACTAAGGGAGCTGCCTGATGGGCTTAGTAACCTTTTCAAGGATATACTTTGCCGGGACAATCAGAATATGGACGATCTGTTACTTTGCATCCAGTGGATCTTGTATGCAGCAAGACCCTTGACATGTGAGGAGTACTACTTTGCCCTCGTATCGGGACTGGACCCAAGCCCTGAGAACTTGGTTAGGTGGGATCGAGCATCCACTACCACTACATCCATGGAGCTGTATCTTCTTAGCTCTTCGAAAGGCCTTGCTGAACTTGTCAAATCGAAGAAGCGAACTGTGCAGTTCATTCATGAATCGGTACGCGATTTTCTCATCAAGGACAACGGGATTCGCCAATTATGGCCCAATCACGCAGCAAACTTTGAAAGCTACAGCCACGATCGATTGAAACAATGCTGTGATAATTATTGCAACATTGACATTTCCGAAATCGTGCCACAGGCTCTGCCTACCGCATCGTCAGAGAGGGCAAAACAGTCACGTACTCGACTCTCAGAAGGGTTTCCATTTCTTGACTATGCGACACGACATGTTCTTCATCATGCCAATTCTGCCGAGGACGGTATTTCTCAGATTACATTCTTGAAGAACTTCGCATTGAAGCGCTGGCTTCATTTGTCCAACTTGTTTCAAGAGTATGCAGTTCGTCGTTACACAACCGAGGCTTCTTTAGTTTACATCCTTGCTGAGCACAACCTACCGTCTCTTGTCCGATCTGCAGTTGACAACGGATTTGATGCTCATCCGAAAGGAGAGAGATACGAATACCCTATTTTCACTGCTTTAAAAAATGGCCATGAAGAGGTATACAAGGTACTCCAGGCTCATTTCAATGCCTCAGACAAGATTATTGATGAAATCGATTACCATAAAGGGTTCTCGGTTTCAAAAAACACGACTGTCCTCCATTACGCTGCGGAGCACGGCTATCTATTACTCTTAAGACACTTACTCGGGTTCATGACACCAACAATTCACGAACAAGATAGGCAGCTTGGCAATACTCCTTTGCATTATGCAGCATCCAATGGTCATGAAGCTTGTTTCCGAGCGCTGCTCTCCTGCGGTGCCCACATCGAGGCGGCCAGTAATTACGGCCGGACGCCGCTGTCGTATGCCGCGCAAAAGGGGAATAAGGCTGTTGTGCGGCTGCTGCTCGACCGGGGCGCGCAGATTGAGGCGGCGGATAAGTACGGCCGGACGCCGCTATCATATGCCGCGGTAAGGGGGGAGTAAGGCTGTAATACAGCTGCTGCTTAACCAGGGCGCGCAGATTGAGGCGGCGGATAAGTACGGCCGGACGCCGCTATCATATGCCGCGGTAAGGGGGGGATAAGGCTGTAATACAGCTGCTGCTTGACCAGGGCGCGCAGATTGAGGTGGCGGATAAGGACGGCCGGACGCCGCTATCATATGCCGCGGAGGATAATAAGAATAAGGCTGTAATACAGCTGCTGCTTGACCAAGGTGCGCAGATTGAGGCGGTTGATAATAACGGCCGGACGCCGCTATCGCATGCCGTAGGCAGGAGCTGGAATGAGGCTGTTGTGCGGCTGCTGCTTGACCGGGGCGCACAGATTAAGGCGGCTGATAAGGACGGCCGGACGCCGCTATCATATGCTATGGAAAGGAAGGGTAAGGCTTTAATAAAGCTGCTGCTTGACCGAGGTGCGTAGATTGAGGCGGTTGATAATAACGGTTGGGCTCCGCTATCGCATGCCGTGTTGAACAAGAATGAGGCTGTTGTACAGCTGCTCCAATTGCATGGTGCTAAATCTTCGTCGATATAACCTCCACCCACCCACCACCCGCTCTGCACTCCCTTTATATACCTGGTGTCTTGGGCAAATAGAATCTGCGAGAAATACATATAGCCAGGCGCCACTAATGGCATTTACTCTTATAGAAGTTTCTCTATAACGCCATGACATGTACCAAGTATATCCAGCCAACACTCCGCAACGAGCATGAATGGATATCTCTTTTGGGTGGTGCTAAGGCACCTGTCTCATTCTGTGGGAGCGTCTTTGTCTCCTTGAAATGCGAAGGACTTGTCTCGAGGGTTTGTAATCAAACGCTGCTGCGTCACGATGCCTGGAGGAATCAAACAGATACTACGCCGCTACGTACTCGCCTCGTCCAACGTCGAGACTCCTAATGCAACCGTTCGCACACTCAGCTATCTAGCCTCTAATTCCTAAGACTGATAGATAGAAATAACTTTGCTCAGCTCGCAGCTGTAAAGTCATATGCTCAGTTCTCTTATAACAAGTTACCTCTTACGGTCCGTGTAAGTCCATCTTAACATCATACTCATAAAGCTGTTGCTAATGGTTATAAGTTGTTGCAGTAGAATATCTAGTACATACGACCATAGGTAGTGGAAAACTCGGGGTCCCGTCTGCTCCCCCATAGATAAGCCACTAACCGGCAGATTAGTAGTTGAGTGGGTGACCATCAGCGAACACCGGCTGTTGTATGTTTTCTTTTTTTTGCTTTTTTATCTTCGAATTCATTTGTTTTGCGTGTCAATTGTAGTCATGAAGCAGCTGGCAGGCTGTGATGAGGTAGGTAATCCTGTGAGATGTTGGCGAATCAAATTGATTGGCGCTAGTAAAGTTGCGTCTGCCAACTTTAGTGCAACTATTGCCTGCAGACGTGAGCCGCAAACCAACCAAGCCGCTTATGCCCTTTATGACAAAAAAAAAAGCCGATCTTGTCTTCTTTTAGTATTACAGAACTCAAGTTTCATCCAAGTGGGCGAGATTGCGTCAAGAACAACATTTACCAGGTGCCGATACAACAAAGTTCTTGGTGGGTGCTGCTACCGCTTTGATTTGGGTGTACCTACCTATGGCTACCACCCTTCTGGGATGTATCGGCTAAAGTTATACTGAGTGATGACTCTGTCTTCTGGACTTCAACCCCGCTGATGGTTATAAGTTTTTGTGATGGAATACTACTTAAATGTACCTAGGCACATGAATTAAAAGAATGTTGTCTCCATGAGTGCGGCAAACTGAGGTGGAAAGGCCTTGAACGGCTCTAAATCACCCTCCACAACCACTTTGTCAAGTGTTGTCTTTTGATAGCCTGCAACGTCCCAAACATCAGTACCGACAAGTTCCAAGTGTTTGCCGGTCGCCCAAGGTAGGCGATATGCAAGCGATATCGCAGAAACATCGTCCTTTTGCAGACGGGCCTCGATTTCTTTGGTAACACGCTCGACGCTCGCCCGAAAGATCTGGGGAGGTGTCCCATGCTTGCGTTCCAGCGCCGCAGCAACGTCAGACCCAGTAACGATGAATTCTGAAAGCCCAATGCTCCGATTCTGAAGCTGAGATATTGGGGTCTTTGTAAATATCGCAGCGTAAGCTGCGGCAATATACTTTCTCGTACTGAAAACTGTTAGATGCAGATTCTCGCAAAAGTCCGGCATAACGAGACTCACCAGATATTCATTTTCTGGTGCTCGCTGTCGCCGGTATAAACAATTCGATTGCCGCCAACGTCAATCCCAAGAAGACTTTGGGTTATCCGGATTAGCCTTCAAGTTTACTGAACCCAATTGGGATACATACAGGGAGTCAAATGTCGACTCAGCAAGGTTGCCTGGCAAAACCACAGTGGTAGGTATGCCAGCGTCTTTGGAGGCTTTTTCCACCTCAGCTTTGGCCTTTAGGACAGGAATAGTTGCCATCTCCTCATCAACGCGATAGCCAAGGTCAGATGGCACAAAGAGCTTGACATTTGTCTTTGGAATGGCTCGTATGAAGTTATACTGCTTTATAACACCTTCGTGGCCGACCAAGGAGCTGGGATCTGTGTCAAAGAGTGAAGGCGTAATGAGACATCCATGGTCACAGCTCACATGAGGATATCGACATCTTCCAGTGCGCCGATAAGAGCTTCCTCATCATCTAGATCGACTGCAACTTTAGGCAAGTCATCCGGAAGACGACTCACATCCGAATCATGACGGTAGAGCACTTTCAGTGGCGCACCGGACGCGATGAGTGCGTCCACAATGGCTGAGCTCGCCCAACCCCGGTGTCCGTAGACTGCAATTCTGTTGAATGATGGCATGATGAAATAGGATGTGAACTCTAGTTTTGGCTTTAGAGCGTCAAGGGTAGCAAACGTAACGAGAGATGATTGTTGTTGTGAGCTAGTGGTCGGCTGCCGTTCTTCTTGTATGAAGGCCGGCCTCTAATACTCGTATGCATAGACGTTGCTTGTGCAAGGGAAAGGGCCTTGCAAAAGTAGGCCTTTTCTCTAGAATAGATACTAGGCTCCGACCCAAATCCAGATTCCCACGAAAACAAGGTACTAGCAAGGTATTAGAGCAGCTGTGGAGTTCCCGTATATCCGGAGGATTTGACAGGTACCACTATTAATTACCGATATTAATGGGAGATTTGGAATCATTGCATTTCTACATAGCCCCATGAAGTCGTCGGCGTTAGGAAATTTACCATTGCTAAGTCCTCCTCGCTGCGGTCCGGGCTTAGTTTAGAATCGCGGCCCGACCAGCGCGAAGGATTTTATTGTAGCAATGTTCAAGCGGGGCAAGAGTGTGGACTCTAAGGAACGTATTGATTCAGTGTGCTGTTTAGTTTACTCGAGATTTGCTAGACTTATTCCGGTTGCAGGCGTATTCGTTTGCCGGCAATAGTATAGCAGCATGTAGGGTTATGAACAAGCTGCAATGGCAATTGAGCCAGTGACAATTCATCTATAAACAACAGTCGCTCTCAAAGCCTATCAACAGTTCTCGGCTACATTCGGCTATATGAACTCGGAGACATAAAACTCCCATAGTACTTGCTGTGCTATACGCAGTATTCACCATTCGCACCTCAACACCGACACATATTGCAGTGCCTAGCCACATATCCCTACATATTCATACTGCGGGTGTTTACTATAGATGCTTGCAGCACAGCCTTCACACGTCAACGTTGCTGAGAATGGATCACTACCCGCTCGACAAAGGCATGTAGTCCCCAGGTGGGTGACATTGGGAATGCTTATACCAGAGGTGGGTGCGTTGGCAAAGGAAGGCGTAGTTGTGATCTGTCAATCTTGGAAGAACTCTGATCCCGCTCTATCAGAAGCGGTACAAGGGATAGGCGCCGGAGATGCGGAGTTCATTGAGTTAAAAATCTCGCAAAGACCACTGCAGAAGCCCTTGTCCAAGACCACTTGAGGCTCAAGCAGTTGCGTTCCGCAGTAGCACTACAGTAGATATCAGTATCAGTATCAGCCATAGGTATAGAGTGATTCGTAGCATAGATAGAAATGGAACTTGCTTGAGTCGGTGTTCTGACAATAGAGCAGGTTCGCTTGGTCGGCAGCTACCAGTGAAAAGCCCATGTCTTCACAATCAGTTTTGTCTACATATCGGCTGTAAGTTACAGTAGATAAATGAAACAAAGCAAGTGTAGGATATTCGATGGTCCTGGAAGAGGGAAAAGGATGCTAGGACTAGATGGCAGTTTATGTACTCGGGAAGAAGGCATGGAGGGGAAGCCATTGGTTTTCATTACCATAAGTGAAAGACGTATATCGGGCCGAAGATGGTTTACTTCGTCAAGACGTTTCTCCTCGATTCCGCAATTTACTAACTTTGCATTTACAGCAGTATACGCCCGCAGTATACTAAGAACTATTGAGCATTTTTAAAGCTATCGCCAAAATAGTAAGTAGAAAGGGGCTTAAACTCTTTTCCAACGAATACAAGTACCCAAACCTGGATAACACGACTCGCCTAATAACGGATCGACTGGCTTGCCTTCGTTTACGAAAACTGTGGCAAATTATAACATGCATCATTTGCCAATATTAACAAAGTCCTTGCCTGGTGCTTACCCCCGCGTCAATTCGGTTTAGGGCTATCAGCTTCTAGGAGCAATACGCTCACGACAATGGCCATCTGCACAGCCAGTATTGGTTCTTTCTCTTTTTATCCTTTTTTTCTTTTGGTGTTAGTCTCTGTATAGATACATATTGTGATTACATGGGACTTTAGCAGGAGCGCAAGTAGACTCGTGCAGCTTGCAGATAAAGCGTGAGATGCAAATTGAAAGTCGAAAACAAACGTAAAATGTGTATTCGACTCTTATCTTTTACGCACTTTGACACCATTACTATTACAACAATGACTTCGAATGTTACCTACCGAACTACCTTTACAATGGAACCGAGAAAGATGACTGATCATGGCAATTGATTGTGCCTATATACATGTACTCTATTGTGTAAAGATCCAGCTGCAGTCGTATCTTATTCATTTCATATGTATACGCATGTTAATATTGCCCTTGAAACAAATTTTGCCAGTCCTCTCCCCAATTCCAGCCTCATAACCCGTATTACATTATGCTCAATATTTTGAGCTTGCCCCACGAGCCAATTTCTCCCCTTTGTTTCTTACATGCCATAGTAGCATGCAAAAGAATTCGCTCCATCAACTAGAACACAGTTGCCTCCCCCAAAAGCCTGTTCGTACAGTTGACCGCCGCCACAGTTGGATCCTTGGTAAAAGTCGCACACGCAGCCACCAGCCCAGCAATCGGCAATGTTCGCAAAGGTGCCAAAGTGATAGTTGTAGCAGTTCGGGGGTCCGGCGTATAAGTTGGTGGCCCAGGACACCTCGACTGAACCAAGATAGCTGCTGCACTGGTCGCTGTAGTAGTTGAGCTGCATTTGCTGTGCAGAAGCAATGGATGCGGTGAGAACCGCGAGAAACGAGGTCGTTGAGAAGTACATTGTGACTAGGTGCTTTGACTAAAAGGTCGTGAGGGATTGTAGGGACTTTGCATGCCAGACACTGACGGCGCATGGTCAATTTATATCTTTGAGAAAGACACAAAGAGTCTGGGACCATATATATACTGACAACACTAATACTGCTGCGCTTACTATAGACTACCCAAGAACTCTTGAAACAACGCCGATGTCCCGATGCCTGCAACAAGGTGGCAGCTCGGGGTATAGCCGGCATACCGAATAAGTAATCGTAAGCACAAGTAGCACCCTCAAACGAGATACGTGTAATTCTAAATAGAAATAACGGATAATGACTGGTTACTCTATAGCCGTGTTTTACCAGAAGTTCCACTATGTGGGTGGGACATATTGTATTGCCAGAACGATATACCTATCTGGTGGGCACATTTTAGTTTGCACCTGCGCCTTGGGGAATAGCAACGATTACTAGAATATTTTTATTTCCAGGATTGAAGGTGGGTATGTGGAACACCATGCGGTAGAGCTTACTCAAATACTAATACATCTGCAAGTCTGAGAAAGAAACCATTGTTGTACAAGTCTCTCAACAATAGCGAATAAGCGAAACATATTAACATTTTACACCCATTTTAAGTGGTGAACCTGTCTGCCCCAACATAAGAAGGGCGCACTGCGAGCTGAGTACAGCTCATTAGTGCCATTAAAAATAGTTTAGTAAACATTTCGAAGAGGCCTGTAGCACTACAGATATAGTAGAGATTATCTCTCTTAGTGCCGGTACCAAGTAGATACGAATCAATTGTTTTTCGATGGATATTCCGTGCCTTATGGCCGCGCTTACTTTCAGGCGAGTTGTTCCACAGTTTGCTTGCAGGGATTGTGGTAAACAGCGGTGAAGTACAGAGTATTATTGGACCTCTGTCGCCAAAAAGAGTAGGTAATTCATATTTGACTGCCTCTGTAGCTCAAAATAGAGCAAAGAACGTTTGCTTATGAAGAAACACGTTTAGGAAAGAAATGCTTTGTAAATTCTTAAGTAATAGATTCTATAGATATGAGATGGCTGAAACTAACTCGATCAGCCTTTTTGGGGGATTCAGCACCTCCGATTTCTGTCTCCATCTACATGCATATATTTGAGACGAATTGTTGGATAGAACAACTATGAGGCGGAAATCAGTGAAACGCCAGATCTTGGCCCATGTATCGTACGTCTATTTAGGCATATTTTGGAACCAGCCTATAAACAACATGGGTTTCGGGAACAAAACTAGGGCTGCGCATAACTATCCGAATGGCATGCAATGGCAATTTTGGCTTAGTCGGCTGACAGGCCTATCAGTTTTTAGGGGTGATCCAACATCAAGGTTATACCGCCAGACCAGCACTAATACCACGCAAAACGCATTTTACATTGCAAGAGCAGTCCAAACAGCCATAAATCCGTATGGCATATAATAGAAAATTCGAGGTCATGACTAAATGCCTTTCATTTTATGCATCCCTAGACTCAGGGGATTTAGAGGCCTCTGGAACAAGCGCTACGCCGGCTTTTTGGCGGCTGAGCAACTCGGTATACTGATAATGTAATAGCATGTGGTGCCGATAGCCCATATTGTCGTATGTCTATCAGCAGCAGCTTGTGATATAGAGGAATTCCAGAAAGCAAAAACTCACCTGCTCATGGAAAGATCTTGTTCCCTCTCTGCATCCACGGTAGCTGATGGGGGCCGGAGTCAAGCGTACTATAGCTGAATGATGACAACGCCTAAAAAGCGTTAGACATGTCCCAAAATAAGCTCCATATTTCAGCTCAAATGTTCCAGAGAAGACTGTCCAGTTCCGTTGTTACTGAATCGTATCAAGATTATTAAACAGTAGACTTTGTATATTGCATGTTTCAGAAGTCCAGTAAGAGGAAAGTAAAAGACTTGAGTATATACGAGGGATTGGATATCTTGACGAAAGAACTCCTATAGGCCCTGAACAAGTTGATGGAAACAGTACGTTGTTGACAATGAAACGTGGCTGACGAATAGTCTTGTAGTTTAAACATAATAGTGGTGTTCTGCCCTCTCTGTTCCAAATTCTTATTCGTCCGGAAATAAAATGTTTTAGATCTTATTTCCAATTGGTTCAGCCCACATTGTGTTCCAGATCAGAATTTCACAACATCAACCAGAGCTAGGAAGCACATAACTACATGCATCATGCTGTTGCAACTGACTAATCTTCACCACACACACCACACCACCTATTGCGGCTTAATAAGTATTTAAGTGCATATGAGTAATTTTGAGCACATATGAGTAAGTTAAAAGTGCAAATTAGCAAGTTTTAATTGCAGTTGAGCCGGAATTGATAACTCCGACGTGCATATTCGGCACCGAGAGTGTCGTCATTGATTTGATACCGTCAATAAAACATTTGAAGCTCGGCAGCCCTAAAAAGACTAGCTTGTTCTGGTGCCTTTGGAAGATATGGTACGGCTAATGCGCTCGGAAGGTATAAAACTCTCGCTATCCCATAGATTGGTTCAAGCTGCAGAGCAGGGGACACAAGTACTTCAACCTGTCCATGTCATGAACACATAATTTTGTCATCGACGCTTTCTTTATAAACTCTCTTTCATAAGCTAAAACTTTCCAAAGCTCATATCAATATGGCACCTATTGTTATCGGCTCTCTCTGCTACCACTACCTGGCCGTCGATGTCATTGCTCCCTTTGACTTGATCTTCGGCGGTACCAAGCAGTTTATGGACGGCATGAGAATATACACGCCAACTGTTACCGACTCGTTAGTTGCAAAGGCACCAGAATTTGTCTTCCAGCACATTGGCCTTTCTCGCGATCCCGTCGATCTAACGGCTGGCCTTACTGTAAAGCCCACGTGTACTGTCGATGACTGCCCCGAGCTAGACATTCTCTTCCTTGGAGGCCCCAATCCCGGCCCTTTCTCTCTCGATCCGAGATACGCTGAATTCATCCGCAATCACGTGGCTTCAGGAAAGCCTCTATTTACCAATTGTACCGGTTCCTTCGTCGCCGCCATAGCGGGTGTATTGGACGGCAAGAATGCCACAGGCAACCACCTTGAGTATGAATGGGTGAAGCACAAGTATCCCAAGGTGAACTGGACAAGGGACAAGAAGTGGGTTGTCGATGGAAACATATGGACGGCTTCCGGTCCTATGGCGGGTATGGACATGATTCTTCACTGGTTGCGGGATAATCATGGAGAGGAAGTGTTTACTTGGGCGGCGATGAATCTCGACTACGAGCCTCGAGATATAGATGGAGTGAATGTGATTCCTTTCCGTTATGACGAGGATGGAAAGCGGTTGTTTACTCATGTTCATCGGTATCATGACTCTTACTAAGCGTGAGCCTAAAATTAGACGATGAACAGTTTGGATAGTAAGGAGTATATAGCTTGTTGCTATTACTATCTTGACTCGTTCATAGATCATTGCTCAATAGAGTCAAAGTTCTCGGAGCTTGAATCACATTGGCATCTTCACATCTCCTTCGTGTTCTCCTCAAGCTGTTTCCATTCCTGTTCCCAAAATCTCTCTCCCTGCTCAAATGTTGGCCGCTTGTTTGGATCCACGCTCATGCATCGAGATACGAAATCCTTCCATGCTCCTGACACGCCGTCGCTCCCAGGAGTCCACTCGACCGTTGTCGCCTCCGGATGTTTCCTCTCATAAACCCAGTCATCATTTTTTTGCTCAAAGATGACCCATAAACTCTTCCCAACGCTGTAGATCTCGGCAGCCTCCAGCGCTCTTGGGCATTCGCGCTGCCACAATTGGAATACATTCCGCCTTGGCCAAGTCCCACGGCTATCAAGCAGCGGACCTATGAACTCTCGATATGCCATCGTAGGTTTTGCCTCTTGCGCCTCATCTGTTTCTGAGTTTGCGACGACCTCAACGTCCCACAAGCCGCTCGCTTCTGGTGCGAGGAAGAACGGAGACGCACCACATTGCTCCCAATCAATCACAACCACGTCATTCTCGTTGTTCAGAAGGATATTGCTCGGTTTCAAGTCCATGTGGTACTGTCCCGATGAGTGCACAGTCGCCATTGCCGATGATATCTGGAACGCCCATTTCGCTTTGGCCACCAGAGGGAGGCTTGTGTGGCTCTCATTGCTCTGGTTGATTACTTCTTGCAATGATTGCCGCTCCAAAAACGGATACAACATTCCGCAAAGGACACGGTTCTCTTCTCCAACGCCCTGACTTGCAGATTGAGGTGGCCCAGTGGTAACTAGGAAGGACGGAGTACGCTGGAGGTTGGGATGGCTGGGAAGAGAGTAGATGGCCTTGAGTTCACGATGGAACGTATCTCGCTCGGGTCTATAAATTGCATCGCCTTCCAGAAATAGGCGGAAACTGAGTCCCTTGTAGATGTATGGTCCGCCATCTTTCTGGTCTCTGAAACGAGTAATCGTCGTCCCTCCGCGTCCCCCAAGTTTATGGGAAAATTTAAGGGACTCGAGTGATGCATAACGCGGTTCGGTCACACCAACTTTTCGGATAAGAGCATCCTTAACAGAGCTAACAGGCAAAAGACCCGCGAGATATCGTTGAAAAACACCCTCGTGAGAGATTGTAAACGTCGTTTCGCCACGATCGTCTTGCTGAATGTGTAAAACAACGTCCGGAAGGCGGATTGAAGGATCGGATGCGCAAATAGGCCAGACGTGTGAGATGAGATCGTATACTGCTTGCCGCATGGATTCTCTGTCCGGAAGTGTCCTCTTCTCGTCGTCAACCTCGATCTCGTGAAAGCAGGTGACTATGCGGCTGCTGGTGCTGAGCGGCTGAGAGATATCGACATCAAATCTAAAAATTAACGAAAGATCGCCATCAAAGGCTTCTGCAAACACCGCAGTCTCATCGTCATTCCCAGAAATGAGCGTTGTAGTAATCCCCATTGTTAAATGGCAAAATGGCAAAAGCAAGTCTCTAAATATTAAACTCTAATAAAGAAAAAAAGGAAAGGGAAAGAAAAAGAAAAAAAAGAAAAACAGATCACAATAGTCCAGTGAGCAAAGACCCAAAAGCACAGACAGAGACTACCTGTAACGCGTCGCACCCAGACTTTGACCCAACAACACCTTTTGACTTGAACATCCCACTATGCTACCTGTCTTAAGCTGAGCGAGCCTTCTCTCGTGCCTTCTCTATGCGCGCAAGGTCTCGATTAAACCTTTTGAAGCTCCAGCTCTTCCAGAAAAAGGGTCTAAGAATTCGTATCAGCTACATGTCCACACGGGAGCACTCTACATTGACTGACAGAGAAATGGTCTCAGATGTCAAAGCGGTCAACACTCAACCCTTCAAATTCACAGCGGGCAGCGGTTACGACTTACCGAAGCGATTGCTATCAGGCGAGTAATCGTTGCTAGACGGGCTGAGCTTGTTCCAGAGCGAGGGAGATGGAGTACAGTTGTAGTTCACATTGCGGTGGGCGACGGGAAGACCAATGTTTGGCTTCCCAGCCATGTACAGAACGCACAAACTTGTCCAAGGTTTCCAGGTCGAGTAAACATGCCCATCCATATCGCATTCCGTTGCTTGTTCCGACAGCAGTTGGTCTATATTCTGAGAAGAGGCCGAATAAACTTTGTCCGTCGAAATTGTAAATCCCGTCGAACGATATACTCTTGTGGTAAATGGGTAGACCTTATTCAACCGGGTCCACGATCGGATTGGCCCCGTATTACAAAGAAATACTTGCATCCTTTCAAATGTTAAACATCAGATATATCGGTTGTGGGGTAAATGCATACTAAAAACTTATTTGGGAATTTAGCTGGGAATATTTGCCTTTGTTTCGCATAAGACGCAGCAAGTGCTTACTATGGTTGCCCGTTCAGAGAATCAGCAGCCATGGCTTGTTAAAGCTGACTCGGATATAGTTCTGCTGTGCCTCTCTCTGGGAAAAGTCCCATTGCCGTTGATCTTCTTGTTTCAAGAAAGTTTCTTGGAATATTAAAGAGATTTGCTGCGCTAAATGCTTGAGATATCCAGCAGCATCATATGAACTCGTAGAACTTGCTGCTTTCAAACTTCATGTTGCAATCATGGCTGTCGTGAGCGCTCTAGCAGGATTATGTCTCGCAGCTATACTTTGTGCATTTGTTTTCCGATCTTATTTACTTTCCGACGTGCGCATTCCTCCCAGTACAAAGCTACCGCGCGGCCCCAAGGGTATGGCTTTCATGACGAGGAGATACAAACGTACCATGATTTATACTGACGCGAGATTTGCAGGCGTCCCAATTCTGGGAAATCTGCCTCAGGTGCCTCTTACACACTCATGGCTAAAATTCAAGCAATGGGCAGACCAGTATGGCCCGCTCTACAGCCTTTCGCTTGCGGGCAACCGTCACGTCGTTGTGTCTACCGAGAAGATCGCCAACGACCTCCTCCGGGGACGAGGCAACATTTATTCCAGCCGGCCGCATTTGCCCATGAGCTGCGAGCTCCTCAGCCACAACTTGCGCCCTGTGTTGCTCCCGTACAATGATCTCTGGCGCAAGGGACGAAAACTGATGCACAGCCTTGCGTCGGAATCCGCTGCTCCGGCATATGAGCCTGTCCAGATGCGTGAGTCTTTTCGGCTGCTGAAAGACCTCTTGGCAGACCCAAACAATTACGAGACGTGGTTTGAACGATTCTCGGCCGGTCTTGTTCTTCAGCTGGCGTATGGCAAAACGGTCGAGACTGGCGACGAGCCAATTGTGAGAGACATTCTGGAGGTGGTGCATACTCTTGAACGAGTCATCTCGCCAGGCGCATACCTTGTTGATACATTTCCCATCCTGATGTGGCTTCCAAAATGGCTGGCCCCATTCAAGCGCGAAGCAGATGGTCTGCATCAGCGCGAGTTGAGTCTGTTTCGCAAGAATATCGACGACGTTCGGGCTGAGATTGCCAACGGAGATCAGACGCCCTCCTTTTGCAGAAGCTGGCTGGAAAAGGAACACTCTTTTGGCCTGAACACGGACGAGGCGGCGTATGCGATTGGCACAATGTTTGAAGCTGGCGCAGGCACCACAGCTGCAGCTCTGATGTCGTTTATGCTGTCCATGGTGCATCATCCAGAGTGGCAGCGGCGTCTGCAGCAGGAACTCGACGCCGTCGTCGGAAACTCACGTCTCCCCGACTTTGACGATATGCCTCGCCTCCCAACAGTACGGGCAATCGTCAAGGAAACCTTGCGGTGGAGGCCAGTCACTGCCGGCGGCGTGCCGCATCAGCTCATCAAAGACGACGTCTACGAGGGCGTTTTTCTCCCGGCGGGGACGAGCATTCACGCAAACCAGTGGGCGATCCATCGAGATGCCGCTCTCTATCCAGATGCAGAGAATTTCCGCCCCGAGCGCTGGCTGGAGCCTTGTTGGCCAACCTACCGCGAGCCTTTGACTCAGTTTCCGAATCTCCAAAACTTCAGCGCTTTTGGATTCGGCAGGCGTATTTGCCCGGGACAAGCCATTGCAGAACGAAGCTTGAATATTGCAGCTGCTCGTGTCGGCTGGGGCTGTACGGTTTCGAAACTAAAAGGCGTCGAGGTCCCGTTGTACGACTATACAACCGGCCTTAATGTGCAGCCTAACAAGTTCCGTTTCAACCTAGAAGCGAGGGGAACTCACGTCTTGAAGGTACTCGGAGACAAGGCCAAAGACAGTGGAGGGTCTAACGGTGCATGAAACTGGGCATGATATCCGGTTGACTAGGAGAAACTTGTCGAATCCGAGACAATCGCCCCCCAAGCGCGAGAAACAATCACGTTGACCTATCGACAGAGTGCTAGCTACAATGTGAAGCTTTAAGAAGATGAATGCATCACGTGCGTGCCAAGATTCAGCTGGCGCTTTAGAGTGTACCATCAGCCACTACCGCTGCTAGCAGCTACCATATCCATTTGCCACTGTGGCTGTTGGCCTCTGCCGCCATTCCCTTATTTATGTCTGTTGTTCTTGAATCAAGCATGCTGCATGCCAGCAGTTGGCGCTATAGATGACCGTGGCTGAGGAATCTATAACCTTGTTTGCACTGCCTTGGCCAATTCAAATGGGAATTGCAATTTGTTCAAATCCGATGCCTTTGACAAAGCTGGCGTTATAACTTGGTCTCAGTCATAACCAACGCTCCGTCACATCACATGTTGGAGGCATATGGAATAGACACTCGAACTCAACGCTCAGCCCAACACTCGTCACTTTCAGCAAATCAAGACGCCCTTCTTAGTTCAGAATCAAGAGACAAGCGGTACTGCAGCAGCCAGATTCCAGCAATGACTGCCCCCGTCATCCACAACCGCGGCGGACCCGTCCAGACTGCTCATCCCAGAGTCTTCACCTGCTCACAGCCCATCTGCTCAGACGCCGGCTGCGTGGACAACAGCCTACAGTTTGAATGTATTTCACAAGTCAAACAAGGCTACGACATCTCCTTTTCTCGGCTTGACCATGGAATGTGACGGAGACAAGAGCGGATATCCGTACTTGGCCTGTACTTGCGTCGAGGATTTTGTCAACTGTGACGACAACGGCGCTCTTCACGGCCAGGGCAGTCCCAGCGTCGTCGGCGCAAACGGCTACGCTTCGGCCACGACGGTGATTGGAAGGAAAGCAGGGAGTGCGGTGAAGACACAGGCTGCGCAGAGTCAGCCAAGTTCGAAGAGTGCCGCCAACAAGCTTGGATGGCAGGTCAAGTTTGGGCTTGTCACTTTTATAACGGCCGCGTTGGTCCTTTGAGATTTTCTTAGCAGCACTATATACCCAAGAATCTACCATAATCTGCCCAAAAACTGCTGCATTCAGTATGCCATCATTCATTTCATCTAGAGGAATGTGCTGGTTCAACATTTCACAAGTCAAAGCTCAAAACAAATCAACTTCGATGTTAGATTCATTATCATAGCGGTATGTGATAGTGTGACAGCTGTGCTCATTAGAAAATACAGCACTCATCGCCATGATGACTCCAAGCTGGGCCACAAAGACCGCAGAGTGGAAGCCCCGTGGCCCGATAAACTGCATTACAAAGCCCGGGGCAGTGATACCAACACGATAGTATTATACGGCCGCTAAGAAACGTGATAGCTGAGGCTTGGCCTTTACTCAGCATGGTAGGCCGTCCGGGATAACCAATTCGATGCTCTAAAGTATGCAAAAACTGATGAAAGGTGTAATTTCGGTGGGACTGGTCCATATCAGAGAGGGCCAGACGCAATCTGCTGAATATACCGACAGCAAGACAATACAATGCGTGTGCGGGATTCTACGTGGGTGTATCAGAGGTATTTCACCAATCGCATTGTCTGGTAAGCGAACAAAACATTGACAGGTCTCTATTAGAAGTGAACCATGGCAGTGGACTTCAGAGCCATGTCCGAAAGGTTTTTTATACAGACCGTAATACAGACCACATAAAAGAACAATGCCGGACGTGATTCGTCAGCATAATGGTAAGAACACGACGCACGCACGTGCAAGCAAGTATCAGGCCAATATACATTCTAGAAAACTCCTTTGCCCATCTCAGATCCATGAGATCATTGATATGCCTTGGCAATGTGAATACATGGCAAGTAGAGTGCGGAGTGGGGTGGAGTCAGAGAAGGCAGCAACGTCGCCAAAATTCACCATAAACAGACTAATGATTACGTACCTATAGCGTTGGGGGGGCAGGAGCTACGTTGGGATCGTATATATCCTGCCTCCTGAAATAAGGACGACTGGCATATGGCCTTGGCTGACCTGCCTTGTCTTCTGTTACTGTGAACTCGACTGCCTGCAGACGGAAAGTGACAATGGGACAATAATGGAAAGTCACACTCACTCAGCCTCGGAATTATTGAGAATCCGTCCAGCTCCCAGCAACCTTACTTGGTTTCTCCAAATCTTTTTGTTTGTTTGTTTCTTCTTTTCTCGGCCCCATCTTCTCCTTCTCCTTCTCCTTCTCCTTCTTCTCCTTCTTCTCTCTTCTTCTTCTTCTTCTTCTTCTTCTTCTTCTTCTTCTTCTTCTTCTTCTTCTTCTTCTTCTTCTTCTTCTTCTTCTTCTTCTTCTTCTTCTTCTTCTTCTTCTTCTTCTTCTTCTTCTTCTTCTTCTTCTTCTTCTTCTTCTTCTTCTTCTTCTTCTTCTTCTTCTTCTTCTTCTTCTTCTTCTTCTTCTTCTTCTTCTTCTTCTTCTTCTTCTTCTTCTTCTTCTTCTTCTTCTTCTTCTTCTTCTTCTTCTTCTTCTTCTTCTTCTTCTTCTTCTTCTTCTTCTTCTTCTTCTTCTTCTTCTTCTTCTTCTTCTTCTTCTTCTTCTTCTTCTTCTTCTTCTTCTTCTTCTTCTTCTTCTTCTTCTTCTTCATCATCATCTTCTTCTTCTTCTGCAGCAATGTCGTATGCAGGCCCTCACCATCCAATGATCTGTCCAAATACACTGTTGCTAATCTGTATTTATATAGAGACGAACCACATTTCTGGGGCCGCGCCTCCAACGCCCGCCACCATCACCCCCTCTAAGTGAGTCTTGAATTGATGGATGTGAATAGCTTCGTTTTACTGACGGCATATCAGTCTTGAGGAAGGTGTTTCCTCTGCTCTCCCCCCGCACCCTCCGCAGCCGCCCCATTCGCGCCATCACCGCCGACACCACGAAAGACTAGTTGTTTTTTGTGTGAGTGTTTTTCCTGTGGTATGCTTTAGTAGTTAGCTATTTTACTGATTTAAAATTTTCAGGACTGGCACAATATATAGGGTGACATTGTGGGTCGCGGCCATTGAGGCCATTTTCATGATAACCCGTGGTTTTCTTCAATAGACATAATTACAGTAAACATAATTATTTTTAGGGAGCCATTATGCAGCATCCGAGTTCTGTTATCTAACACCCTAAAAATAAAGAGAGAAGTTATGTATCTAGTACCCCGATTATGTTATTTAGCACTCCAGCTGTAGTTACTACTGCTACTACTGCTACTACTGCTACTACTGCTACTACTGCTACTACTGCTACTACTGCTACTACTGCTACTACTGCTACTACTGCTACTACTGCTACTACTGCTACTACTGCTACTACTGCTACTACTGCTTTTATATGTACCTATTTAGTGGTTGTGCATTTTAATATGTAGACTAGCTGCCTTGTTGTGCTACAGCTGGGGTGTTGGATAATAAGATTGGGGTGCTGGATAACTTCTCCCTATTTTTAATGCAACGATCGATTGGCTTTGTGCAGTGACTGTTATTGTGGCTACGCGCCATCCCCCTCATGCCTCGTCATAATGAGAATACCAATCCCACCAAGAGTATATTTACATTTGCGTCGGGCCGATCCCTCTGGACATATAAACCAAATGCACAACACATGATGCAAAGTTTCAACTCACCAAAGCCAGCTACTTGACGGACAGGGCACTTGCAGAATCATCGACCATGGTTGCAGAATCATCAACCACGGCTGCAGAATCATCAACTACGCTGGTAGTCAAACCTCGCTGCACGCACTATATCCCCTGCCATTGCCCCTCGCTCCCCGAGTACGCTTGTCCGCCGATAGAAGATGAATCGTCTCCATTGTGGCTGCAAAGACCTCATGAAGACGAAGACTGGAACAAGTTCTTACTTGAGAAAATGGCAAGGCATCGTTGGCGACGGATAGCTGTTGCCATGCACGATGCATGGTTGGCGTTCAAAATCGGTCGTCCGCTAACACCATTCTACACACCACTATTTCGATGGCTGATATCGTCTGACCATGTTCCCCGGGGATACAAAGATGGACAGGCACCATGGCGCATGCTTATACGGGCCTATACATCGGACCTACCCGGGCAATTGGCTGCTGGAAGCAGTGAAGAGTCCATATTCTCATGGCGAAAGTATCCGAGATATATGGGCCGAGTGCATCATCGCACAAAACTCGACAATGCGCCCCCCTGAGATAACGTGCGGGAGACGAGCTGTCTTCTCTCAATATAGGAATGATTCCAATCAAAGCTTAATTGGAGCGTGGCTTGTTATAGTCTACATCTGGGCTACTGATAGTGCATGGCTGGAGAAGACCAATGTTGCAGACTTGGTCTCCCGTGATAGTGTGACCGGGTAAGTGATGAGTGACTGGAGCTTGTGCCCTGCATATTATATTAAAACGTCACTTACACATTACATGTTGGTTCCCTAGTATTCGCGCTTGGGAGTTTCTTAATGCAGTTGATACTTCCACCGAGGTTCTGCACCTGTTCTATACATGTCAAACAAGGAAGTCTCCAGAACAGGACGTGGTATACGCTGGACACCCGTATGAACAGTACAACTCTGTTCAAATGAAGCGCGGAGACCCTGTACCGGCCAGACTCGCTGGACTGAGACGCTTAATGAACGGGCGGGCAAGACATTTGTATTGCGCGGCATATGAGTACGATACGTGTACATGTGACAGATTCAACTCTGCACAAATTTAAAGGATAAAATGGTTTTACCCCAGCCATTCTCTGCCGACTGTAATACATGTAAACAATGTCTATTAATTAGTACCTTGTCAAAGCAATGCGGAATGAGTCCGCAGATTATACAAGCAAACTCCCAAATAGCTGGCCCAGATTGGTGGCAGATGCCACTGACACAAATATAATTAGCTCTCCAGTTCGCAACATACAATAAACGAATCATCAAAGCATTCACGGATAGATTCACTTGATGAGTGATGCCTTGTATTATATTTATAAATGCACTGCTACACAATGCATGCAAATGAGTAACTCGTTCAAGTACAATCTTAAAGCAGTAAAACTCTTATTCAAAGGGACCGCTGGCGGATTGGAAAAAAAAAAAGACCTGTCTTGATACCGCCAATAACCAAGAAGCTGTCAGTCCGTCGATTGCCTTATAATCCATATTACCAGCTCAAAACCCCCATGATGCGGCCATGAGGCAAATGATAGCAACGTCCTCTTGATGAACAGATAAAAATGCGAGAGATGGAATTGGAAAATAAAAAAAAATTAAAAATGATTGAACGCGGAGAAGAAGACAGGTTTCGAGAGGAATCTCGGTAAAGGCCCTGGGTTGAATTGTTTTGGCCCAGCCTTGGCCATCAATTGTCCCATGATTGATAAGATTCTCTCAAGATATTGCCACGGACAATACCTGCATCAGTGGCTGCCACATAGCAATCTTCGCCCTCAAACCAGGTCTGCAGCTCAGTAGTGTCAACCTTTTTATATACCCGAACGGTTGACTGAGATGGAACCCCACATGCGTCTCTGACTATTCTGCGCTTGGTAGTCTCCGTGGTGGTGAACTGCTTCCTTGACCCTGGCCCCTCAATCTCGAGCGAGAATTTATATTCAGTAAAGCCTGCGTTGGCATTGATAGCATCGAAGGCTTCCTCTCCGGATTCGAATCTGAACTGTTCCTCCGTCGCTGCCTCGCGGGTAACCACGGCGTTGCTGCTACTGTTCATCTTGCCAAACTGCAGCACCGACTCATAGCTGAGAGATTTCAGGTTGGCCATCTCCATGAAGCTCTCCATTCTGGCAGGTGTCCTGAATTGGTCAACCTATTCATCTGTTGGGTCATTCATGCGGTATTTCTGGCATTCGCAGTTGCTTCTTCGCACACCTGAGTCACGAATGACTCGACCTAGGTTTTGGTATGAAGGAGGAGGGGTACGATTGCCCGAGCGCGGAGGAGGCTGAAGACCGTCATCTGATGAAGACAGAGCGAATCGGACGTGGCGATTGTTTGACATTTGGGGGAATGGAATATAAAGAACCTTGAGCTCTATTATCTTTGAGAAACAAGTTGCTTGACGGATGGTATGAGTCTGGAGATGCAAGGCTGTGTGCAGAAGACGTGTTGCTCTATATACCCGAGCATGGCTCTCTACCGGCAGCCATGTTTTTTTCCCCAAAGGCCCTTGTGATTCAAACGGCCTTTGTCCAAAGATTACCGCTGTGCTAATACATCTGCAGCATGTTGCATATACGAGGCCGGATGTTTTGTGACGCGATGGAGAAAACCAATCACGGGATACTGTTGCGCATACGTACGACATCGAGAGCCCCGAACACGTCGCTCAACGCCCTTGTAGCACAATGCCCGAAGACGATTAGTTCGTGGTTTTACACATACGTGGAACATGGGGAATTGGTGTTATCACTTACACCTCTGATAAGCAGCCATCGAGGGGGTCTTTTCGTCCCACGTTACGCGCAGAGCAGCATAAATAGATAAGGCGTGCTACCATGAGGCCAGCCTTTGACTGGCTGCCCCTGTTTCCACGTTGGACCCAAGACACGTGTACGAACTCTTCTGGGTCCTGGAAGGCATTGTAACATGAATAATATATGCAGCAGGGCGGGGTTGGGCACAACGCATAGTCGATGCTCTCGGGTCGAGTCGCAATCCGCCAGGCTGACGATTCAAGTGCTTGGTTCAAACCAGGCCGAGGTATCACTGGCCAGTGAGATGTCTCATCACATCGGACGAACGCAGACACCTGTACCTGGCGAAATGCAGCCGGCTTGTGAGCGCATTTGCTGCGGCCAGGAGATCTGGCAAACACTTGGCCGCAACATATGGCTCCATGTCCATGTATCTGGCCTTAAGCACTGCAGTGATGCTGCGGTTTGTAAGATTCAACAAGTGGCCATCATTGAGTGCGGTTTGCCAGTAGAGTACTTAGAGGACCTGCTAACTGGACCAGACTTTAATGAATATAGGGATAGACTGCTGATCAAATGCTAGATGAAAAGTAAGATGCTCAGCCCACTTGATTCGTACTCGGCCTACCGTATGAAGCGAGAAAAATAACATGTGCATCTCTCACGGCACTCAATAGGCCAAGACTCCCAGCATCCTTGGTCAAACCCCTAAGAATGCCAAATAAACTCGTAATAGGCCGTCTAGAGGTGAGATGAAGCCAAGTCTGGGACAGCTCGGCTGGCTCGAGTCCTTTTGCCGCCGGGCCTCTGTCGTCGCCGTCTATTCAGGTTCAGGGGCTAGAGCCATGTAGCGTCATAGACATCCAACAAAGCAATATATACCGCCAATGCAAGCAAAATTCAGGCTTCCTCCATGCTTGCACTCTCGTTCGTCTGAAGTAACGGCGTGTTTGAAGCTCAGCAAAGCACCAGGGCCCAGCAATTCCGGACCACGATTCTTCCTAGGCCGGCCTCTGCCCCGTAGGCACGTCCCCTGTAGGCACGTCCCCTGTAGGCACCACAGCACAGCTCTCCCCATTCCGAGGCCCTGAAGCTCTTCTACCCAGCTTCATCATAATTGCCTTCAAGTATTCCATCTCCATGTCTTCCGCCGAGAGCTTCCATGCTCCGCCTCCTGGCGCTACAATCCACCAGCTCAAGATCAAGACCATATTCGATGCTCTCAGCGAGCGCGACAAGCTCTATGCCCACTACCTTGCACGCGCAGCATGGCATGGAAGCAGAATCGTTATGCGGCAGGTGTCGCCAGAAAGCCCCGACATCTTCGACTTCATCATGCATCTCTACCATGCTTGTGATGGGAAATGAGACACCTTGGTAGCGCAATGGGACACCTTGGTAGCGCAATGCAATGTCACTCCCGAAGAGCTGGCTTCATTTCTCGAATATGCTGCCATGTTCCTTTGCAACTTGGGCAACTTCAATGTGAGCCAAGAGCGCAGTCTGCCGTCTTGTGCGTCTTCTGCTGCCGCTGACCACAAGTTAGGGAGAGGGCGACCAGAAATTCGTCCCTGATGTATCAGCAGAAGCTCTCAGGAAGCTTGCTAGCATTTCCCCAAAGACGGAAGCCGGGTTAGACAAGATGATCGACCCTCTTCTAGCAGTTCCACCGTTCAGCCTGGGATACCCTGGTGAAAATACGCAGTCGGGCTACTACCCTACCGAGGAGCCCATCACCAGGGATGACATCGCCAAGGTCTCGGACGTGATGAACAAAAGGTCAATCGGCCCGGAGAATACCCGCGTTCGAAAAGTGCTCAAGGATGGCAAGCCTGTGTTGCAGCTGTTGCAAGCTTCTGCAGAAACTGATGTGCTCGAGAGTGGTGACAACGAACTCGCAGATGGTATCTTGCTTGTCCGAGGAGACCACTCGGAGGAACTGGCCAAGATCTGCTCTGATTTGGAAATGGCGAAGCAGTATGCAGGCAACGATAAACAGACTGCGTTTTTGACACATTACATCGAATGCTTTCGTACTGGCAGTTTAGAAGCCTTCCAGGAGTCGCAAAAGACCTGGGTGACGGATGTATCGGCCACAGTCGAAAACATACTTGGCTTCATCGAGCCTTACCGCGACCCCGCTGGAATCCGTTCTGAGTGGGAGGCCATGATAGGCATTGCCGATGCCGATGAAATCAAGAAGTTGAAAACCTTTGTCGACAGCTCAGCTACATTCATTCGACAGCTCCCATGGGCGGTCGAGGGAGTGAATGATGGCAAAGGGCCATATGAGAAGAGTCTATTTGAGGCTCCAGACTTTACTAGTGTCCACGGTTAGTCACCTAATTGTCTTCTTCTGCCTTCACCAAAAGAAAGGGAGATTAATCACTTGTCCTAGCACTGGCTGTGTGCGGCAGCATCGTCTTCGAAGCCGCCAATCTCCCAAATGTGGGGGTTTTTTTTTTCTTAACCCATCTAATCTTGTTTGCCATTAATAAACTAATGTCGATAGTACGAATACATCCGAGAAACCCACGGCTTCAAGAACATTGTCCTCGCAAATCGTCTCAGCGTCAACAATAACCCTGACCTTCCCTGCTATTGGGTTGACTCTTCCGAGCTCAAGTTTTTCCAAAGTACCACGCACATTGTGAGATTTCTCACCACTGCCATTCATGAATTGATTAGTCACGGCACAGGCAAGCTCCTCAGCGAGACTTCTCCAGGAACCTACAACTTTGACAAGCAGAATCCTCCAATCAGCCCCCTCAGCGGGGAAGCCATAACTTCACACTATCGACCCGGCCAGACGTGGACAAGTGTGTTTGGGAAGCTGGCAGGAACAGTGGAGGAATGTCGTGCAATCTTGATGTCGGAATATTTCATGGATAACAAGCATCTGCTGAGCATTTTTGGCTACACCGATAGCAGCAGCATCACAGCTCAAGACCGTACGTCGCAAAAATCCAAATTACTGTATAATACGACACTAATTCTCCATCAAATGTAGTTCTCTACGCCACATATCTCAATATTGGCGTCGATGGCCTGCAAGCACTCGAGCATTACAACTTCCAAGACCAAGCCTGGGGCCAAGTCCACCACCAGGCTCACTTCTCCATTCTTAAACACCTCCTACAAGACGGCGACGGAGTCATCTCCATCGCGCACCATCCTACGCAGCAATCTCTCACAGTAAAAGTTGACCGATCCAAAATCCTTTCCCACGGTAAACAATCTCTGGGCTCGTATCTCTGCAAGCTACACATCTGGCGCTGCACCGCCGATGTGTCCGCATGCAAAAACTTCTATGAGCCGTTGTGTGCAGTTGATGGTGTGTATGAAGAATGGCGGAAGATTGTCGTGTCGAAACCGAAGATGAAGTGGAAGTTTGTGCAGCCAAATACTTTCCTCACGGGTGGAAATGTCCAAGTCAAGGTTTACAAGGAAACTAACGAGGGCCTTATCCAGTCGTGGGCTGAGAGGGACATTTGAAAATGGAAAATCGCTAGGCATAGTATGTTCTAGTGCCCATTATACGACTTGTCAGCCCAGCATGCTTGTGGTTCCTGTAATTAGGCATTCGGCTTCGCTACCTGGTTTACTTGATGGCACTACATAGCACTACATAGCATTCAGATCGGACCCTTTCAGGCAAATACCCGCACTGATAGCCACACCGCACGCAGTGTACCGAGGAGGCATATTCGTATTTTCGTCCTCTCTTGCTTTCTGATCTAGGGTTCCTCATCAATTCCCTACCGCCAAAAAATCGGCACCCATCTATCATAGGTGTCTTCGTTCCCAAATTGCGTCGCACTTTTATCCCTCCTGAGCAAATATATTTCGGCCTCGTCTCTCAAATCTTGTGCTTCTTCCTCACTGTCATCTTTCTCGTCCTCATTTGTAGACGAGTTCTGGACTAGAGCCTCGGAGAGTTTGAACAGGCCGCGCGCGTGCTCAACGGGCATGGTGTCGGCATGGAATTTTGTGATCTCGAGGGCGTCACGGAGATGTTTACTAAACAGTGAATATTGTTAAAATACGAGTTTAGAGAAATAGAAAGCATAAGGTTGAAATGTAGAAGACCGATAGGAAAAAGAGAAGAGGGGGGGGAAGATAAACATACATGGCAGCCTCCACCTTGCCCTGATCTAGGCAAACCACGCCCGTCTTGTAAATGCATCCTGCATTGAACGGGTGAGAGCGCGTCTGATCACCTTTGAACCACATATTCTGCGCTTCCATGAAACTTGCCTCGGCAGATTCTGGCCTGTTCCTACGTCGTTCAAGGATACCTTGGACAAAGTATGTGCTGCGAGAGACGTTAGTCGTATTGTATGAAAGGACGAGAGACTGTACGTACTAAGCCAGCATTGCCCAGTTTAGAGGTTTCTCCTGCTTAAACTCTCTGATTGAAACGTCGAGCAAGGACTTCGCCTCATCGTACCTCTCCAGATACACAAGACACCTCGCGGTATTCTTCTTTGTGACCGTGGGCCAGTCCCCTTCCCTGCCTTCCTTTACATTCCACGCGGTCCAGGTAACGCGCGACTTTTCAAACCACATGAGCGCTGTTTCATGCTGGTTGGCAGTGTTGTAGTTGTATCCGAGGTTCTGCTCGAAACCGCCGAGGAGGCCGCCCTTGCGAGGCTCTTCTTCTAGGCGCATCTTGTAGCCCTTGGTGTTTAGTTCAATGGCTTCTTCGACCTTGCCGATGCTTTCGTACATGCTGGCTTGATGGGATAGTGTCGAGGCCTTGATATCGATGGCGTGTTTCTGGTCATCGAGTGTGTCCACGGCTAGGAGATTCAATTCGCAGACGTCCACGAGCTCTCTGAATGCATTGATCTCGTAGAGATACCTGGTATCGAGTTAACATATTGTCGCAAAATTATAGCAGGCAGTATCCCACCTCTGACAATCTTTCAAAAGCTCACAGAACAGAGATGACGCTCTGAATTTCTTCGAGTGTTTGCGCCCCTCCTTGAAATTGTCTTTCAAACAGAGGACGTGTTGTAAGCAACGATTGCACTGAGTCCACTGATGATAGAATTGATTCTTGTTCGTCGCGTCTGACTGTTTGGGAAAGGCATTGTATACTAGCACCACTGTATTGTCGAATGCCTGTTGTCGCTCCTCTGGGGATAGGAAAGACCGGAATTGCGTCTGCACCATACGATGGCACGAGAAGGTACGAGCATCTTTATCCCGTTTTACCAACGCAAGGGTCAAGAGAGGTTCCATTGCTTCAGAAAATCTGTAGCCGAGGTCAGACAAGTTTCTTTCGGGGGATCAGACGTACTTCAAATCATCAAGGAAAAACTCAAGGTCATCTGGGAGATAGTGGCCTTGCCTGTTTTCAAATAGCTCCTGCGCCATGTTATCCGAGACCAAGAATGATGCAACTCCCAGTAATACTCAGCTGTCTCTTTCTAAAGTACCAAAGGATACATCCCACACTGCCTGTAACTCAGATTTATGAAGCCTTCTTGGATCTTTTAAATAGATGCGCATGAATTCGGTGATGGACCAGGACCTTTGTTGAATCAGACCAGCCATGTGAGAGATACCCAACGCATGGCCACTGAGTTTTTCGGCAAGTTCGAATGCCGAGAGTCCTTCTGCTTGGATGTCGCGACCTATGTTGTCTTTCAACAAGAATAAGAGAAACTCGGAACCGGTCTTTGCATCCCATGAAGCTATTTCCAAGCCAGAAGTGGCAAATTTATACACCAAGTTGTGATTGCGGGTAGTAATAATAGCCTTCCCATGACTTGCTTCCGGCCAGTATGGGCCTAATAGCTTATCATCCTCGACATTATCGTAAACCACTAACCATTTACATTCTGTCATATAGAGTGTCAGTCAAGATCAGAGACAACAAAGGACAATGACTTACCAGTCCTTTGAAACCAGTTCTGAACTAGCTGCAAGTTCTCATTGTGTAGGTTGGGCTGTGCTCCAGGCAATTTGAGCCGCAATGCTATGTCTGTGAAGCTCTGTCGCAACGATGCCGTCGTCTCACCATAAGCCCAAAATACGGCGTCGTACTTCTTCTCTTCCATCTTCCTCTCAATATATCGTGCCGCGATGGAGCTCTTGCCGATGCCACCAAGACCAAACAGCGCTATAGATCGGAAAGTTGCTGTTGATTCGTCCTGGCCGAGGATCTGGTCTATCTTCTCAAATGTGCTCTCTCTACCAAAGAAGCTTGGGTATATTTTGGTTGGCATTTTCATCAACGATGCTTGCTGTGTGATTGTAGCAACGTCTAAGGAACTGGCTTGGCATAGCGGAGGAGAACGTGCAGTAACTAGATTCTCAACCCGCGATAGAGTTTCCGAGAGCGCCTGGTTTGTGTTGATAAACTCACGTTGAAGCCACGACCATGGATCCTCCTGTTCGTGGCGATGATCTTGTCCGGCTCGCTTGTCTGGGTCATTACATCAGCTAGGAGAGGAAAAATGACACTTGTTCGTCTACCGATACTTACAGTGCTGTATCTCGTCTTCCTCGCCACGCATAGACTTGACCGCGGTTGTGAAAAATTGAACGAGCTGAACCTGCATGTCAAAACACGCTTCCTTCATTTGATCCGCATTCTCCTGAGTTGACGCAAAGTAGTGCTGCTTGAAAGCCTCTACTTTATAGCCAAGCGACTTGAGCATTCGTGGGATCTTGGGGAGGGCTTGTAATCCTGTGCTGTGAGCTGTCACGCTGTGAGTAATGCGCTGTGGTCCAAGGGTCCGGCAAACGCGCACTCACCTGTATCAGTATGCCAATGATGCCCCAGAAGAAGTTGGCCTGGAGGCCGGGGGCCAACTGCGACTCAAATATGTAGGTGAAACGGTGATAGTGGCCGAGTGTTGGTTCCAGTAAGGATATCTTGTATGGAATCCCTTCATGTTTGCCGGCCCCTGTGCCCACTGGGTCAAACAGCGCTTTCTGCAGCACATCCCACGAAGTGATGAGTCGCACTTGCTCAAGGTCGGCTGGCTCTAGGGAATTTTCGCATTGTTTGATGACTTCTGCCCAGTTGCGGAGAAAGTAACGCTCTCTATCAGACATGTATCAATTCTGGGATGCCCGCAAGGATATGAGAAGGGCAAAAGACTCACAAGTCTGAGGAATCCATCGCGCCCACAATGGAGTGTAAACGTGTACACGCGCAACCTTATGATAAATAAGTGTCGAAATGATGTTTGTCGCCTGATATTGCAGACGACAGAGCCACATTCATGTCGGGTCAATATAGCGATGGGCAGCTGCTCGGAATGCTTCAAGATGGTGCAATTAGCACACTGACGGGCCAGTGTTGGGTACAGCAACGTCAATATAACTCGGTGCTACTTGGGAAGACGCAGATACTGGTGAGAATCCTTCCAGGGTGTAGGCGAGCGGGGGAAGGAAGTCGATGAGAAATGAACAGACTGGATTGGACGACCGAGATTAGATATCGACGAGGTGGATACTGGTATGTCAAAGGGGTCAAGGCGTCCTTACGATTTATATACCTGGACGTAAGGCGCCTGGACCAAGTGAACAAACTTGAAGTGTCAGAAGCTCCTCGCCAGCCTTTCTATCATGATCAGAGCATGGTATCTCACACGTGACTTGCTGCTGGGCGCGTTGGATTCCGAGTATCATGTTTCCAGCAAACTCAAGCCTTGAGAAGAGCGTTGCAAGAGAAACGACAGCGATATATATATGACGATGATTGTCTCGCTAACTTTGTTGACAGGGCAATCTATTCACTTGCTCTGCTTATTGGGCAGATTCAAAACGCGGCAGCCACTGGCGACAAACGAGAGGAAGTTGCATGCTTCGATCTCAGATCCGGATTCTCGAGATTTCAGTATGGCTCTGCATTCCAGGGCTCCTCGCGTCAAGGATCTCGGCTTGGAACCTTTAATTCTCTGAACTGGTCTCGACTTACAGCCGCCAACTGCGCAGAAAGCCGACGTCCTGCGTATGATCCACGACCAATTCCGGGCTTCTGTGAAGGCCCTTGCGGGATCATCCATTCCAGCATTCCCTTACCCCTCACCTCATCTATTCTCGGAGATTTCTCAGCTCCGACTGGATGATGATGGCATTTAGCGATCGCCTTATCCAGCCCTTCTGTTCCGAAGAAGAGCACCGACTATCGCCAGTGATATCATAGGACCATATCTCCGACTTCGCACCCGAGTGTTGTCATTTAAGATTCAAGGAAAGATTCAAGGCATTTGACAGTGAATTGCCACAAATACTATCGAGACCGTGCTCACCCTTTTGCATGCGCGTGCGTGCCTCGACAACACATTGACTGTGACGACGTCAACCAAGCAGCCCCATATCTCTCGGACATCTCCTTGGAAGCTCTCTTTCTTGGACAGACTCGATTATTCCACAGCAAGTTGTACAAGAATTGCGAGTGCCATTAGCCGAGTGGAGGCGTACTCTCCCTGAGTCGATTCCAGGCAGAGATCCCCGGGAGGCGAGGTTCAAGCTCGGTTACATTAAGCAGGATGCAACATCTGCCAGTACAGAACCTGAGAGCAACCAACAAAAAGATTTGCCGTTACCCCACTGGGCTGTAATTCGCGGTACACGCCTTTTTTTTAGCGTAGCGAACCGCAAGAAACCACCTACTGAGCATGAGATGGTGCTTTTGCTGTCCAATTTGAGCAGCCCCGCGTCGCTGATCAAAACTCTTTCTCGGATCCATGCCGACAAGGCTGTCGCCAATAGAAGGCAGAGGCAACTGGCCGACCGAGCAAGACTTGGTCGTCTCTTATTGCCGGGTGATGTTGTGGGTTCCCATTCTGACGCAAACGAGTACGATACGCAGGTATCAGATAATGACGCTGAAGAAGACAGTATCCCTGGAATGGACATTTCGTATAAGCTGCGTAAATCTGTATTCCGCTTGGGTGAGGGCCTAAAAGCACAGGCAGATGCCAATGAGTCGCGCCTCGTCTTTGATTTCACAGCACTTACCTTTGACAAGGATGATATACAAGACGACGTCAAAGTCCAATCGCGGATAGATTTCCTACTTCATCCCGGCATTGCAAGATGTTACTGGTATAGCCCAGAGATAGATGCCGTGATCGAAGCCGCCACACCAATATTTTAGCTAGGCGAATGTTAACCGGCAACCTGGAGGGCGTACTATTTTACAAAGAAGAATTTCACTTTTTCCGCAATCTCTGCCGGTTTGAGACAGGGGCTGTGGTCGTCTGGTCCCATATCTCAATCTTTTCCCCAGATATGAACGAGATGCTGCCACATTGATAAGGGCCCATCTTTCTCTCCTTACGAAGGCGTCCTGTCTTCATTAGAGAGATCTCGCAAGCTAGAGGGATAACAGGGTTTCCATACCAAAGGCAGTAAGTTCAGCATAGGTTATTCCCATGTCTGCTTCATCCGGCTGTGTATATTCTTCCGTTATGAGCTCTAGCTCCGCCGTAGGAGTAGCGGTAAGGAAGTCTTCGAGACACCGCATGCCAAACTTAACCTGTGCCCATGCAATGAGACCCCTGAGAGCTCCCTTGTCGATGGAGCTATCGGGTTGATGTCTGCCGAAGAGCAGTCATACTTGGTCATGTAACCTCTGAGCGCTAACATATCATCAGTTGTGCCCTCGTTCTTAGGACTCAGGTTGCTATGCTTACTACCATCCGTGTGCGTGCTTGAATGTTTTGTAACATGAGATTCTCGGCCTCTGATCCGTCTTCTACTTAACACTTTGGGTCCAAGCCGAGCGAGCTTTTGACGTGGCCTTTCTGCGCATGACAGAG
This sequence comes from Trichoderma atroviride, assembly GCF_020647795.1. NCBI lineage: Eukaryota > Fungi > Ascomycota > Sordariomycetes > Hypocreales > Hypocreaceae > Trichoderma > Trichoderma atroviride. The sequence goes on from NC_089404.1 coordinate 1,902,184, forward strand.
TCGATATCAAGATCGATATGATAGCTCCCTATGGCCTCTGATAAGACCTTTGCACGCTGGCGTGTCTCACGAGAGCTCTGCTTTGACATTCCCATATATATTGTATGCAAGACGCGGTTACATAATTGTTGAGGAGTTTTTGGAAGAGCGGAATCACCGAATAAACATTTCACGGTAGCAATGACCGACTGGTTCTAGTCATTGATGGCAGAGGTGACAAGTCGGCACATCGAGAAGACCGAAACAGCTGATAAAAGGTGTTGGTGGATTGCCCCCCTGCCAATCATATAGCCGCTGCTTCGGCTTCACTCACTCGTCGAACAGGAGTCCAGGCCACCTGACAGAGGGGCGAGACTACAACGCGGTCAGTCAATGAGAATATGGAGCTACGAGTGGCAAAGGATCAGGATAGCTCACAATCCCGCAGAGTTACTCCTTGCCAAGTAATCCCAAAGGTAAAAGCCAGTGCACTGTACAAGTTTTGGTGGTGAAACTCGGGTTGTTGGTCGACAGGTTCCAGTCTTCTTCATCAGGGCTAAGCTCAAGGATGTCTGTATCCTGTAGTACTTCCAGAGTGGCTGGCAGAACTATTGGTGATTATTTCCACGCCATCCAATGTCATCGGGATATCTAGATAAAACCGTCAGTATGGGTTCCAGCGGCAGCCTAGCAGTGTGATACGCACGAGGTGCATCTGGCGACCACATTTCCTCGCAAGTTTCAGCGCCAAAGCAGCTATCAGGTGTGCTTATAACACAATCCCCAAAGGGCACATGTGTGCTTCCTTGTAGTCTTTGTAGAAATCTTGGCAAGTGAAACTCTTCCCAGTGTTTCCCGGAGCCAGGGAGTAAAGTACCGCATTTCTTGGTAGTTCTAGATTGTTAGTCTCCACTGGTCTACCGTTATCGTTTTATGAAAACATCCAAGAGCTTACGAGGGTCATTCGCGAAATCTATCCTGATGTCAGTAACACAATGTAGTCTGGCACGCCCTTAATGTAGCCAGTTACATGGCGTAGGTGGTTGAACTCGCGCATTTTTAGGCGGATAAAGAGAATCTTGCCATGAAGACAGACTACTCTACATTGTAGTTTACATTACGATGGGTGACAGGAAGACCAATGTCAAGGAGTATGCCATGGCAGGTTTCATCTTCAAGAATTCGGGCCAGCATCTCAATGCAGTGTAGGTATAGATCGGGCTCGAGGAAATGGTCATTGCAAGAATAGCCCGGTATCTCTGATTCATATGGAGTGTAAAATTTCAGAACAATTGCTCCAATACCGCTAAACAGGAGTGAAGTGGGCTTAAAGGGGAAAAAACGTACCGGTCCAACGCAAAGTCTTGCACCAGCAACTTTGGCCTGACGAATTGATTCAATAATCGTCCGTGTTCCCCTGATATACCTTGGTTATGCTTCGCTTCTCATCTAGTGAGTTATAGCCAACAGTGCTTCACAATCAAGGGCCATTGCCTTAGCGAGCAGGCAGCAACAGTCACGAGTCGGCCCATAACGACGAAGCTGGTGTCTCATTCACTGAAGTTGAGCCGAGGGCAAACAAATGTTGATCTGGGAGCGATATGTATTCTCCTGTGCTTTCCGTAGCCTGTTGCATACGCTATCTAGGGAAAGAAGAAGCATCGAGACGCCTAGTTTAGATAAGCAGGTCCAAACAACGGCACTTCAGACTTTGAACAAATCAGAAAATTAGAAATAGCCAACAGGCTGGATGGATGACTGACACCTCCTATTCCGCTTCTTCGCTAGGTTCCGTAGAGAGATGGGTACGTACGTACTTGCCTTGGTAGGACAACCTTTTTGCTGAGATAAGTTACCTGGTACTTGCAATCTTCAAATCCAGAGGCACTGGAATTAGAAAACTTTGAACTGCATTCTTAAACTTGACGGGATCCCGTATGTGCCATGAAGCTGGCCAACATCAATAGGGACATCAAAAAAGGCAAAAAGAAAACATACAACAGCCGGTGTTCGCCAATGGTCACCCACTTGACTACTAATCTGCCGGTTAATGGCTTATCTATGGGGGAGCAGACGGGACCCCGAGTTCTCCATTACCTATGGTCGTATGTGCTTGTTGTGGTGTTGAGTCAAGTTATAAAAACAAGACGCCATAAGGCCAAGGAGCAAAAAACATACAACAGCCGGTGTTCGCTGATGGTCACCCACTCAACTACTAATCTGCCGGTTAATGGCTTGTCTATGGGGGAGCAGACGGGACCCCGAATTTTCCATTACCTATGGTCGTATGTATCCGTTTTCCTAACTATTCAGCTTATATCTTCTTCATCACTATCCTCTACAGACTCTTCAAATCATAACCACACACAGCAACAGATCAATATTAAATTACAAGCATTACTCACACTCCCATCCATCTTAATCATTCTTCACAATCCAATTCCCCAAATAAATCCAGGCAGCACCGGAATAAACTTCCTGTCGCAAATACACACTTCCGCCAACCCTGACTCATCCCACAACATTAGTCAGACCCAAACCAAAAAAAAGTTCCTGCAAAATCCCAACACAACTGATTCATCAGCCCAAAGACAAATAACATTACTCAAAGAAGTTCAATTTTAATTAATTAAACACCATTACATCTTTTTTTTTACACGCCCCCTAAAAAAGAAAGCAGCGCATTCCTTTTCAATTACAAACTATGAGCCATCGACCGTCCATTCCGAAGATCCTAACAAATCCCAAATTGCTAATCAGCGCCTTACATACAACAAATACATGGAAAAACAGCAGCCGTAACATCCATCTCACATGACCTTCCTGTAAAACGAACTTAAAAAACTCCCAGGATCGCAACACGATCCCAAGAAGGCTAAATGATTGCAACACGACCGATTACTAAAACAGCGCTTACCTAACCTTATTTTCGATCCCCCATTACGTTAGCAAAGGTACGTTCACCCAAGTACCTTAGGGCTTAGGCTCAGCAGTGGAGATGAAAGAGCAAAAAACGCCTTCAATGCGACGCCTCAGCCTTAGTGCAAGGGCCGGCAAACGTGGCAATGTGGCTGGTGCTTGCGACAAGTACCCTGCAACAAAACAAAAAAGACAAAGGCAAAGGGGCCCCAAGATCTAATCAGGCTGGATCTATTGTGGCAATTCAATGCAAAGCATTGCTACTAGGTTAATTTTAGAAACAAGTCACTTATTATGTAAAACGTGAGACGTTGCAAGTTGATTGTATGCGGCTGCTCAATTTAATAGCCATATTGAAATAAAAACTAAGACTACTACTATACATATTTTTTCTTTTCTATCCAAGCCAAAAGTAATTTTCACAAACTGTAAGAAAAGCAGAAATAAGAAATAAGAAAATTAGTATCAGAAACCATCCGCTCTGAAAATCCATGTGTATTGTTTTAAACCGTTGTGAATGCGCCCAGTGCCCTCATGTAATATCATCCCGCTTCTCCGGGGAGTCTCGAATGCATTTTTTTGGTCCTTGATCCAGTCTGGTGGACCTTTGTTATCATCTTTAATAATACAATTCTCCCCAAGCAAGCTAGGTATTTCGGAGAAACAAGAAGATGAGAAAAGAAAAAAAAAGTCAAGCGCTGCAAAGCGAGAAAAAAAAAACACGCACACAAGTGTTTGTTTGGTCTATGCGAAATGATCCCTTCCAAATGTAAAAGCCCCGCTTCCCAGTCGCTGCAACAAAATGAAGTAATAGAAAAAAGTTGAAAAAACAAGTCGACAGTAGTAGGTGTTGGTACAAGTACAATAATGACGAAAAAGTCAAGGGATAGACGTAAAGGAGAAGCGACAACAAGAATGATTCAATTCAGCCGCAACGCAAGTGACAATAAGAGTAATTGGTGGTGCGCATCATGATCGCGTAGCATTCGTAGAAGCACAAGGTAAATCAGTTTCGCAAGAACGGGAGGGGGTGGGTGTAAGACTCTCGTCGTCAACGTGAAGCCAGAAGCGGCATGGTGCGGCAGCGCTGCGAGGAGATGCTGCGACGGTTTCATCTGGCTCGAGGATCGCAGCATCATTGCGAGCAATGCATGGCCCGCGGCTGTCGTCATTGCGGTCACTGCTGCCCGGCAATAGCCAAGCTGGGACGACAATGGTTGACGAGAAATCAGGGCACGACCAGGCGTGGGTGATGTCAGCGGTGGAGGGCATGAGGTGGCGTGACGTCAGCGCCGCGGATTCACCAACCAGGACCCTGCAGCTGCAGTAGGACCCTGAGACCCACCCGGCGACCTGCTGGGTCCGGATAGCTAGGGAGCAGAACGCCAGAGAAGACACTGGCATCTTCCCATTGGCTGTGGGCTGCCGCCTGAAGTCGAGCAGCGCACCACTCCCCCGCAAGGGAAGCTGGAGTGCGCCAAGATCGCCCAATCTTCGATTTGCTGCCCCTCCATCAGTGCGCCATCGTGTCATTGACGTTGCTGGTGCTGTCCCTCGCTCGATTCAACCAGTGAAAAAAACGTCATACAATGGTGATGTTCATTGCATTCTCTCGATTTTCGGTCTTTTTTTGGTGTTGAATCAGGGATGAACAAGAGTAAGGGGCCAATCTAAGCTCCACCGCGTCGTCGGTGCTTGCCAGGGAGCTCAACGTCGGGATGGCACACCCGGTAGTGCCTCGTCAGTGCATCAGCCCGGCTGAACGTCTTCTCCTCCGTACACAGGTTGCAGTGCACCTTTTGCTTCTTGGCGTTGTGGATCGTGTCCTCATGCCGGGTCAAGTCGTACGGTCGCGAGAAGATGGTGTTGCAGGACTTGCCGGTGCTGGGGTTGATGCGATCGCAGCGGTGAGGTCCGGCCTGGCTGTTGAGCAGGCTGGAAGTCATGCCGCTGTGGTCATGGTGCTGCTGCTGCTGCTGTTGACGAGCACCGCCCAGGGCGTGCGATTGCCTGTGACCCTCGCGCTTGTGCTTCTGGAGCAGACTAGGCGTCTCGAATCGTAGCGTGCATCCGTGATATGTGCAAGTGTAGGTGCCTCCATCGGCGTTGGCACCGGCGGGGCGACTCTGCGGGACGGGAGTGCTGTAAGCGGCCGATCCGGATGTATTGGAGTCAGCCGAGCTCAGCTGGGAAGCTGATGCGTCGCCGGTTGCTGGCGGATAAGCAATAAACGGATATCGCTGTGGCACATGCGCCGCCATGCCCGCGTGCTGCGATGGTACGTGGTGCATGCTGTGGTGGCTTGCGTTGTCGCCCTGGCCGTAGCCGCCGGATGCCGCAGCCCCGTTGTCGGGGAGAATCCTGCCCATGTGGTCCATTCCAAAGTTGATGGGCTGGTGAGAAAACAGAGGCATGTTGGGCTCCTCTGATGACTCATTGAACTCGAGCACGGCATCCTTGGGCGAGATGGTCTGTGGCGTCGCGGGCTGGGTTGTCTTGACCATCTGCTGCTGGAAGAACTGGGCGTCGTGGTGGCCGCGATCCTGGCTGGGCATATGAGGCTGTGAATTCATGGCCACGCCGCCGTGAGAGGCAGCCCAGTCGTGCAGTGGCGAAGGGGCAAGTGGAGAGCCGTGGCGAAAGGGGGACATGTCTCGAGAGATGCTCGAGGTAGGCGAGTGGTGGACGGTGTTGAGGTGCTGGCTATTGGCGGCATTGATGCGCTGGTTGAACACATCATTGGGCGCGGCCGTCACCTGGCTCTGCTGCGGCGAGGAGGTGATTGTGAAGTTTGGGTTGTACAGCTCGTCGCCGTAGACGTCGGTCATGGTGCGGCCCAGCTTGGGGACGTTGGCGTTTGCGTGGCCTGTTGTAAAGAATGAGTCTTGTGCTTCTTCTTCTTCATCCACCAGGACGAGGTCTTGCTTACCTTGCTGCCTTCTTCTATCAGACATGTCCATGTCTCCGGTGATGGGGGTGGCGGGCGAGTCTCCCGCTATTGAGCTTGCCACGGAGGCGGGATGTGATCGCGTGAGGCCGTTGGCAAAGTCGGGCGCTGGGAGCAGGTTGCGATCCTGGCGCAGCTTGTGGTGGCCGGCGCCAGGGCCCTGGATGACGGGATATGCCATCTCGACGGGCGAGTGCTCCATGTGGTGGAAGTTTGAGTAGGGCGCCATGGTCTTTGCCAGGTGGTAGTAGCTTGGGGTGGCGGAGCTCAGGCTGATGTCGCTCGAGTGCATGTCCATGAAGCCGTCACCATTGGCGTCGGTGACTGCAATCTGGGGGTTCGCAATGTGCGAATTGAAGGGCGACGCCGGCCCTGTCGATCCCAGCGACGACAGCGAGGACTCGCGCTGGTGGGCTAGGCGGCCAAACTTGGGAGTCGAGAACCTTGCGGCGGCTTCCCAGGAGTCGGGCCGCATCGAGTCGGGCGAGAAGGCGTTGACGATGGCGGCGTCCAGCGTCTCGAGGTTGGACGAGGAGAGCTCGACGGAGGGGAAGATGGGCGACGAGAAGGTGAAGTCGGAGCTGTGGTTGCTGTTGTCCTGGCCAAAGGTGAAGTCGTGGTGAGGATGATGAGAGTAGTTGCTGTACTGCTGCTGTTGCTGTTGCTGTTGCTGGTGTTGATACTGCTCGTATGATGATCTGCTGTGGTCCACAGATAGCATGGTGGTTGAAGAGATGTAGATTTTGCGGTTTGGAGAGTTCGATCTGACGGCGATGTGGTGGCAAAACGCTTTGCTTTATATCATCCCAGACGCCCAGGCCGGCCCTACCGGTTTCGTCAACGTCGATGCTTGGAGGGCTGGAGACAGTTCGGAGGGAGGGAGGGGGGGGAGGGGTGGGAACTGGCGTTGGTGCGCTGCCGAGGTGGAGGGGGCGTGCGGCAGAAAGTGGGAAGCCCCGATGCACTAGGCGCATGCAATACGTACTCCGACCCAAAGAGAAGTGACCAGAATCAGACCCAGAATCAGACCCAGCAGGACTAGCACGCAGACTCAGCCAGACCAGGGCAGCAGCTCTGCCCTGCCAGACTGCCGACAGAAGCATCCGGGGAGCCGCGGCTTGGCCCTACAGTATGAAGAGCAAGAGGCTGCGTTTGGTAATCCAGCGCTGGGCTTCGACTGTCTGATTACACACGCACCGCGGTCACACAGAAATTGCCTGTCCGGGGAGCATCTCTGCGCCAAACGGGCAAAGCCCTCCGCGCAGATGCTGCCAGGACAAAAACCTTCGGACTGGCAGTTCCGAGCGTTCCCTCGCAGCGACTGAACCGCGTATGACTAAGTGCGCTTGAGTCGGGACGCCCAGTCAGTTTCATTTGTCATGCAGTACAAATGGAACATTAAATCAAATCATTTGCACAGCGAGTGAATGTGTGCAATTCGTCTGCCGGTCCTTGCATGGCTGCGTTAACCTCGGCAGGGAGTGCAGTGCGTATGTGCGTCGATGAGTCGTAAGAGTGAGTGAACAGGTATATCATCTGCCGTGGTCGCTGCTGCACACGTACCTACTGACTTGGGCAAGCAAACATACGAAGCCACATACGAGGCACCGGGACGGCATCGTAAGCGGCTATTCTAGGGACTACTGTCTTCCTCGCTCTTCTGTTCCAGCTCATCGTGTGGCGTGTACTGTACACTGCGTCTTCTACTGTACAGTACGCGGCCTTGGCTCGGGACTTGTCTGGCGTGCTGTACCGCGCTGCACCGAAATGTACCCCCCCGGCCCTATGAGTGTTCAGGCACAACACAGCCACACGAGTATGGCTGCATTAGTGGCTTTTCCAATGTGGCTTTCGCACAAGGTTCCGAGCGAATACCGCATCTCCGCCGCCGCGAATAGGCGGTTCCCCCTGTCTGTCCCAGCAAATTTTTTTTCTTTGCTTTGACATGTCAAGCCACACTTACTTTGTGTGTGTGTCTTGTTTCGGTGCAACTTTGTTTTTTTTGCTGGTAGGCAGTAGTCATTTCTAGAAATTTCCCCGATGGGCGAAACGATATGGGCTTTTTTTAGGAGTCACACAGCCATTGCAACAATTCAGACTTTTTTTGACAGCTCGAGCTTATTTTCACAGAATTCTTCTCCTTTCGGCGTCAGACCTTTTCATTGTTCCTTTTCGCCGAAATGGCGCTCCTAACAACATGCACCCTAACGGAGAAAATCACAAAACGAGAAAGCGAGCAACAAGACCAAAAGTAACCAACCAACCACAAGGCAACAGATGTAGCAAAAAAACCTGAATGTGACTTGTAAACTTGGCGTAGGGCCCCGATCGCCAGATCCCTGCCCAGCGGATGCCGGACGGGTAACAGTAAAACTTGCAGCAAGCAGCAAAGCAAGATTTCTTATTGGACCCCTTAGCCACAGCAAGACACATTTACCCTTGCCGACGGGAAAGATTTTCCCTCTCTCTTTTTTTTTTTTTAGAAACTTCTCCCTGTTGTTACTTTTGCTGCGGTTTTCGCCTTTGTGGTACATGCATACATAAAAACTGGCTTATAGGTCACATGACGCGCCTCATACGTTACTGGCTTCCAAGGTTTGCGGCAGATGGGCAATGCTCGCTGAGTCAAAGCAAAAGTAACTTGCAGACCCAATGATTGGATTTTGAATCGCTCAGATACAACCCAACACTCCATTACTAATTGGGGGGTGTTTTTTACTAGTAATTCACTATACGGCACTTGTAATTTCTTACCATTGCCATTCTAAGCACGAATCAATCAATTTTTCAACCGATAAAAATCTTGTTGCTCACTTGATCGAACCTTATACAATCAGAAGAAGAACGATTAAGAAAAATGGCAAGATGCGCACCTGTTCCTCTCGTGCCATCGACCTGATGTGTAATCGCATGATTTGGCATTAGCATGTGTATCATTGCGTGACTTTTCACTGTGTGGTGTGCAACAAGCATCGGCTGCAACTGCGATGCGCTGCACTGCAACCGATCCCCAAGAAAAAAGCAGGGTTACCTAGGTAGTACAGACATTCTCAGAGTACTGTTATCTTGCTTCTCAACAAAAAAAAAAAAAAGAGAAGAGAAGGAAAAAACTAGCACATGTCGCATCTCGTGTCTGCATGCAAGACGGTGCGCCAAGCCAAAAGGAAGAACACCCGAACACACCCCCAAAAACCAAAAATAGGGGGAAATCGAAAAGCGAAAGCGAGCCGGAAAAATAAAAATAAAAAGAAGAAAAATTTTCATTCTCGAACCCTTCCCGTTTTGCGCTTCTCCTGCATGTAGTAGAGACTAGAAGCCGGTGCAACGTGTGTACCAGTTGGTTGGTGGTGGTGTCGCTGCCACTGTAGCGCACAGTAGTCTGCTGTAGCAGCTGCAGTTGTGTCGGGCAGGCCGAAGAAGCAGACGCAAAAAAAAAAAAAAAAAAAAAATGCCAAAAGGGCTGGTGCAGCGTCTCGTCTCGGAGACGGCCGGGCCTCGTTTGCGCGACCAGACACTCAAACTCAGCCACACCCTCTTTTTCCCGCCAGATCTGGTACTTGTGCCTTAGCAGGGCCTTGCACTTGCATGCATCGTCTCGTCTGCCGGCACTAAGGCCGAAAGCTGAGAAATAAGATTCTTCTCGGCCTGATCGACTTTTTTTTTTTAGAGATGCCTAGACGGGGGGTGAAGTTTTTTCCAACTCTCAGTTTCCTTCTGTTTTGGGCATGCTGCTTGCTGCAGGGCTAGAGACCATTGGGCTTTTTCACTTCCACCATACAGATACATCTTTACATGCACTCTCACGCATTCAAGACCTTGCTCGGCTGAGCTTGCGCCGGCGGCAGATGGAGACTCTACTGTCCCGTAGGACCCGTATGGGGGTGAGGCGACTGCTGTGTTTCGTGCTGGATGGGGGCCCATTAAAGCCACACCATAACCGGACCCTTGGATTCGGTATCGCATCGGCCTGGGAGGGACTCGATAAGTCCGAAAACGACTTCTCGGACTGTTGGCTGAGAGGCGTGTAATTCACAAATCAATAAAAGACAAGCTGCTCCAGCTCGAACAGTCACAGTCACAGCAACAACGCCGAAAAAGAGCAAGTCTCGTGACGCTGCCAAATCGGCCAACTCGGGCCCCCGTCGGGGTCTGGGCACCGCCATCCCCGGAATCGCGGGTCCGGATCGCGCATTTTCGCTTTCGCTCCAGTTCGCTCCAACCAAGAAAGATTCCCATCGCTTCCAACTGCATCTGCCGCCGCAAGGGGAGACGAGGGGGACCCTCCCGTGCCGCGCCGCGGATATCGGGGTGAGAGGCGAATTTTTTTTGGTTCTTTTCTTTCTGGGGGGGGAGTTTTGATTTCTTTTCTTTTCTCTTCGGCCTGGCATTTTTCGGGATATGCCGCCAGCCAGCGGAACCGCGGGTTCATTGCTTGCGAGTTGGTTGCCCGGCTGCAGAGGTGGACGGTATATTCGACAACGTCACTGCTGCCGTCATGGCTCGGATGGCATGGTGCGGTCTAATCTCCTCGGCGTTTATTTGCTTGGAGGAATCGCAGGACTACTACTAATGCCATGACTTGCCTCGGCCAGTAGAGGGGAAAACGGGGGCCTTGCGATGGAACTCGACAAGTACAACAAGACTGTGCTGAGGAGCTGAGAGACAGAGTAGACGATGAATGGCCCAGTAGCGGGACGCAAGACGCTACGGATGCTCCAATCCAATATAATGGCAATACATGCCATGGCCGATGCGATGCATCACATCAGCCCAGGCGTGTATTGGAATCTCAGATCAGCCGCATCAAACATGGTGCTAGGCATCAAACAAAAGCCAGGCAACACGTGCATGCCACACTCCTGCTAGTAATACTTGGCTGTCAAATATTGATGGATTCAGTCATCGTCTGCTCGTCCACCGATATCGCGCCGCAGCAACAGCAGACCAACATGCGTCTCTTCAGCTGCCCGTCCATGCTGCATTCGTCCAATGTTGAATTCCAGCCAATGCAAGTCTCAGCCCAGCTTGGCATAGACACAGCCCATAACCCCATGGCATCTCGCCGCATCTTGTCCACTATACCACGTCCTCTATTTTCATCCATCTCCTGTATTTCCCTCCATCTCCTATATCCTCATTCCCTCCGGTCTAGATCCCAAGAGTGTGGCTCATTCTCACCACGCCGCCCCACCCTCCTCGGATCGCCTTTACCCGCCGATGCAGATCCGTTCTAGGCCTTGCAGGTCAAGCCAGCAATCCGTGACCCCCCCTGCCACGTGGATCCCATCCATCCCATGTGCTGTATCTCGTACTTTTTGCAGGCACAGCTTATGTTGATACTTGCTGCGAATGCGCTGCTACAACAGCCGAATATCTGCCTTGTAAAGAAGACGAAGAATAAAAAATAAAAATAAATTCAGCCCATCGCAATAACTTGCATCGGCACCTCCGTTGGAGAGAAATCTCAATGCCCTGTCCAGCTGCAACATGCCTTGCAGCAACTTGCATGTGCCGTCCAGTCCAGTCCACTCCAGTCCCCTACATCAAGCACCCGTACCTTATGGCTCCATCACGGTCCATCACGGTCCATCAAATTCTTTCCGCGGCCACTACCAGCAGTACAGCGAAGCGAAGCGCATACCAAGACATACAGCTGCTGCAACTAGCAATTTTTTATTCGATGCGGTGGCTGCTGTCTGTCTGTCTGTCCGTCTGTCTAGCTGGTGCTGCTATTTTAATCCACAGCCTTCGGTCTCGCTGTGCCGCCGTGCAGGGATGCATTCCCACAGGGCGTTTGGCTAGTAAAATAAAGAACTGGACGGCTTCGCATCCATCCATCCTCGTGCTCAACTTGTGCCGAGTCTCTCCAAACCAAAACGCCGGATCTCAGCCAACGATTGGACGGAAGAAGCCAGCCAGCCTTGCTGATTTTGCCAAGCAATGTACCACCTACTATGTAGAGGCATCACAACCCAATCGCCTAGCATCGGGTTAACAATTTTCTCAAACTTCCTCTCTCTCCTGCGCTCCTTTTTCTTCTTCCTCTATTTCTCAGGCATCAAGTATAGGTGTCTCTCTTCTTCCGATAGGCAAACACTTGCTTGGCAAATAGTTGGTCGTAGCGCCGGACAGAGCCTAAAAGACCCTGCATAGCGCATAAGTGTCCAACCACATGACTCCTCGAACCACTCAGCGCCCTTCAGCCACGAGATGCACTTCTGTCGGGCTGTTGCTTTGGATGATCCTGCCGTTGACAAAAATCCCCAATATTTCCTTTCTTTTTATGCTTTGGGTGCTGGTGAGTCATGATTGATAATTGATATTACTCTTGTATGCTATTGTATGGATATTGGCACCCAAAGTGCAGTAGGCAGGCATGACTGCAGCCAATCGATATTTTGCCAATAGGTCCTATGCTCGCATATGCGGCTGAAGCTTCCCCTCACCTCTTGCCCAGACGTGCTCAGCCATACCCAAAACTACACCAACACCGTCAAAGTTGCAAACTGAGTCATGGCCCTCAGGCTCGTACTCATTCCACTTGTACTACCCAGTTCGGGCTCCATATCCGGCATCGTGATTCGTATGCCATGTCTAGACAGCATAGACGCGTCACGCGTCACGAGATCAACAACAAGCTCTCCGCTCTTGCATCTAGCTCTCTGTTCAACCAGCCCGAATACGCTGAGCTTGTGAGTCACTCTTCATTTTGTCCATAACTTTAACTTTGTCAGGCAATCACGATAGTACAAGGTAGACACATAGTCACAGAGGCACATTTATTGACATCTTGGAGTGAATGCGTGATGCTGTATTTCAAGGTCACCACTTTGGTAGTTTCAATTACCCCCGTTCAGAGGCCAACCCATTTCCCAGTACGTTTGGTTGTACAGTACAAAAACTCAGAAAAAGCAATGACCCGCGCCCATAGTGAAGAAAAAGCCCAAATCGTAACAAACAACGCGAATAACACATTATGTCGACCCGACTCAGCGGCAATGCGCTTAGCCACCGAAACCGTACAGGGTGCGGCCCTGTCGTTTCAGGGCGTAGACAACGTCTAGTGATGTGACGGTCTTTCGCTTGGCGTGCTCAGTGTATGTGACGGCATCGCGGATGACGCCCTCGAGGAAGGACTTGAGGACACCACGGGTCTCCTCGTAGATCACTGGAAGATGTTAGACACTGCATGTCTTGGGAGCGGAGCGGAGCTGCGTATAGAACTTACTGGCAGAGATACGCTTGACACCACCACGACGAGCGAGACGTCGGATAGCGGGCTTGGTAATGCCCTGGATGTTGTCACGAAGAATCTTGCGGTGACGCTTGGCACCACCCTTGCCGAGGCCCTTGCCACCCTTGCCGCCTGCGGTGATGTTAGTCACTGTGATGAGACTAAAAAAATTGGTGTAGATGTGGTGGCGATGGATGATGGTTCAAGACGCGTCAATGCCCGAGGCTGTGACAAGGCTGAGGCTGGGTAGCAGCTACCGGGCAGCCGGGACCAAAGACACGTCTCGATCCACGATCGATGCAGATGGAGGTAATGATGATGATGCTTGTTGATTGAGGATGATACTTACGTCCAGTCATGATGATAGAAAGTGGGTTGGTTTAAAGTTGAAGAATGTTAAATTCCGCGAAAATCTACGCGAAACTGGAAACAAGATGGAGATGAAGAAACGGTCGTATCGAAAAAGAGGGGAGGGAAGAAAGGCTGCTGAGCTTGTGGCAACACGCCAGCTTAAGTAGCAGCGGTCCCAAATCACTGATCGATTTCCGGGCCAGAAAAAAACGGGGAGCCCCCCCTCAAAGGCGCCTGTGGAGCCGCGCGCAGCTGCTGTGGGTTCCGCGTTACTGATCTCTGAGAATCACCGCTGCTTTTTGGCGTGGCAGCAGAAAAAAATGCGACGCAGAGGTACGTACCGTCTCCCTTTTTTTTTTCCTTTTTTTTTGGTTGGCGTGCCTTTTTCTGGGAGTGGGGGCGGCACGTCTTTTTTTGTCTTGGATAAACACGGTCGGGTCACGTCCAATCTGGGCCACAGCGTTTTACTTTGTGGCTTTTGTTGCGTGCGGCACGAGTTTATTTCTCGCTACCCATGTCGGTATGGAGAATGAGGCACAAGGCACGAGACACGCTATGGCGGCTGTCCACATTGTAGAATGCTGCGTGCTAGGCTAGTGATGCTGTGATGTGATGCTATGCCCATGGAGCAAGATGCAGCCGAGTCTACTGTACAAGTACACGTACCTTCTTTGATCCCAACGGCTGCGTAGTGGCAACGGGGCTCTGCTCTACTGCTGCCGGCAATGCGGGAGTGGCTCCTGGCAGTTGGATATGGGGCTGGCGATTCCACAATGGAGTGGTGATGATGGCGGCTTGGTGTAGCTGTCTCTGTATCGTAGTGTATGAAGTACAATGGCATCATTGTCGAATGAAGCATTGATGCCATACTATGATCATGATGTATGTCTTCAGCTATCGTATCCTACTATATCAAAGATACATGAATCTCTCCATGGTCATCATGTACACGCATTGCTATCAGGCTCAACCAGTTATTTTTAGCTCTCTGTTGGTACCGTGAACCTTTTTAATTTTGCCCATCCTTACATGTGACTATCTACATGGCAGTTAGATTACACTTTCAGCTGAGAGTCACGTTAGATTTCATAGCAGTTGTGTGCGCTTTACAGCCAAGATGGTCACTTTGAAATGATGCATGCAACAATAACCAAATATTCAAACAGAGCAAAATAAAATGCCACCACGCCGTCAAAAGCCAAATCAAAAATTCATTTACGCCTCAGCATCAAAATATAATATACACAATTAATACAATCTACAAAATTACTCCATGCACAACGCATCCCGTCTGCAATCTCAGATCTCGCTCCCATGTAGGGTAAGCTAATGGACACATGCAGTGGTACGTACCTGAGGCTAGCAGAGCTGTAAATCGAATCTTGCCTGCGATCGAAAAAAAGAAACGCGGGCGAATAAAAAAAAAAAAACAAACCACTCCGCCAGCCAATCAGAAAAAAGGACGCGCTCGTCCCTTTTTTTCCTCTCTGCATCAGCACACGCTTCCACATTCGTCTCTAGCGTATGTGGGGGCAGCGTTTCCACCTTTTTGCTCCCACCACCAAATGAAACCTTTTCCGCGCCAAAACCAGCGCTGCGGCCTCCCTTTTTTTTCTCGTGTGTTCCAAGGTTCTTTGACGCGGGTGCACGGCCCACTTCCCTGTAAAAAAAAAATAACTGCGCGCGCGCCACTAAAAGGCCCCCCCCCAAAACTAAAACCCGAACCACAGGCTCTGCCCAGATCAGCCGCCACCGCTAGGCTCAACTATTAAAGCACCTCCCCCGCCTGCCGCTTCTCCGAATCTTTCCCTTCTGCACTACACTTCCTTCTGCCCCACCACAAAAGCATCATCGTTTTCTGTTATTCATCAGTCAAAACACCACATCAGTCATCATGGCTCGTACCAAGCAGACTGCCCGCAAGTCCACCGGTGGCAAGGCTCCCCGCAAGCAGCTCGCCTCCAAGGCCGCCCGCAAGAGCGCCCCCTCCACCGGAGGTGTCAAGAAGCCTCACCGTTATAAGCCCGGTACCGTCGCTCTTCGTGAGATCCGTCGCTACCAGAAGAGCACTGAGCTGCTGATCCGCAAGCTGCCCTTCCAGCGTCTGGTATGTTCCCCATCTCGATGACCATCATGACCATCGCATCGCCGCTAACAATCCATCTCCAGGTCCGTGAAATCGCCCAAGACTTCAAGAGCGACCTCCGCTTCCAGTCCTCCGCCATTGGCGCCCTCCAGGAGTCCGTCGAGTCCTACCTCGTCTCTCTCTTCGAGGACACCAACCTCTGCGCCATCCACGCCAAGCGTGTCACCATCCAGAGCAAGGACATCCAGCTCGCCCGCCGCCTCCGCGGTGAGCGCAACTAGAAAGCTTTTGCGATAGAGCTTTTTCTTTTTGCGTGATTTGAGGAATGGATACCAATTTGGTGGACAGACATGACTTTTGCTTTTAACACGAGTGTTTTACGGGGGCAAGGGATAATCCAAGGCGTTACACAATGAGACTTTTGTTTTTTACTATTCCCAATTCTATGGTTCGGGATGTATATTACATGCGCAGTCTGGGAAAAAGAACTGCCCAAATGCAATCGGGGCTCAATGCCTCACGGTTTAACGAATCATAATACTTCGCAAGCCTCACTTTGTCTTTGCACTGTGACTGTTCAACTGTAATCTGCTCAAACCTGTGATTTCCATGTGCGCCACCCGTAGATTAGGCAGCAATGGCCGTGGCTGATCCAGTGCTGACACGGTCATCTCTTTGAGATGCGCGCCGTGATCCAGATTAGTGGCGCACGCGTCAGCTTAGCCGCGGTGGAGGCAGCAATAAACAACGCGTAGCAACTACAAACACATGGGAGAAGAAAATAAAGAGTAGACGAGATGTCGTCTGTTTGCGTGTAAAAAGGAACGAGATCCCCATCAACCACAAGACTCTGTGCTTTTTGCTGGCAGACGCCCGCTCGCGTCATTTCGTCGGCGAAGCCATGTCGACTTCACGGGGCCAAGGAAGAAGTAAGAGAAGTGATGAAAGGTCTGAACCTCGGAAACAGTACAATGTGGTGTAAATACAGGACGCTTGCAGGATGCTACAGATATCAGATGTGTATGCAGTTGCGTTCCAACATCACCATGCAGTAAATCTAATAAATACATCGTCAACTCCTCGTAGCCCTTTTATTTTTTTGATAGCCTAGTCTAACTAAATAGCAATACATCAAGTTGCAATCCCTCAAATATGCGCACGCGCCTCAATTAATACATCTCTTCTCACATCTATGCCAGCGAGTTGACATAGTACGTCGGCAGCTGCGTCAGCACGTCGAAGCCGCCCGTGCCGACTCGTCCCAGCTTGCCCATCACCAGCCGGCTGCTGGGCGTCGTCAGGTCGTCCCAGTCGCCGTCCATCAGCGCGTCCTTGAGGAAGCCCAGCGTCGTCTCGAAGCTCATCTTGGTAAAGGGGCTCACGTTGCCGCGCAGGCCCATGCGGCTAAAGGCCGTGAAGTCGCCGTTGCGCGTCATGTGGTCGGCAATCAGGTTGAGGTGGCGGTTGTCCACCTTGATGCCGTGGCCGCCAAAGACGCCCGACAGCTCCTGCACAATGTTGCTGCGGCACGCCTCCACGCCGTACACCTCCAGCACGGCCGCGATGTCGTTGGTCTGGATCCGGTGCGGGTCGATAAAGTCGCTGTAGCGGTGCATCGCGCGCAGGTTGACGCCCGTCGTGTTGATGGCCGTCGCGCCCTTCTCCTGGGCCACCAGGCACGACTCGATGCCCGCCACCTGCTGCACCACCGTCTGCCGCACCGCGTCCTCGACAATGTTGAGCATCAGCACCTTGGGGATGTTGACCTCAAACTCGAGCGTCACGTTGCACCACTCGCCGCGCTTGTCGTCGCACTGGAAATCCGTCGCCTCCACGTAGTTCTTGAGCACCCGCTCCTTTCGCGCCCTCGACGACCACATCGTGCCGTCCTCGTCGCCGTCCTCGTCGCCGAGCTCCTTATCCACGCCGTTTGAGCCAGCGGCGGTGTCGGCACCTTCGTCGTCTGAGTCGTCCTCCGCCCCTCGTGACATGTCCTTCTGGATAGCGTCATCGTCGTCGTCATTGGGTCCATAGGAGACGGCCTGGCCTCGGTTGGCTCGTCGCTTCGCCCCGGCAGCGTCGTTGTCGTCGTCATCATCATCATCGTCGTCGTCCTCGCCTGCAGCACCATCCGGCGCTCCTTCAGCTCGGGCTGTCTCGACAGTGCCCACCTTGACGCCAATTTCGGGAGTTCCCGTTGTTGTCTGCGTCTGGCGCTTCTTGACCTCCCTCTTCATGATTGCCAGGATGTTGCGCAAAAGCTTCTTCTCCACCGTGGTCATTATGTCCGAGACGCTGACTGCATAGGTGGCCGAGTACTCTGATGCCGGGAAGAACTTGAGATTGATCTTGTAAATCTTGGCAAGGCCGCGGAGTTTGCCCTTGCCGACCATTTCCTCAACCACGACACCGTCCAGCACCTGGCTCAGGCGTAGCACACTGATAGACTTGGAGAAGACCTCGATATCCTGCTCTGACAGCTCGGCAATGGGGTATAGTGTCATTGCCGGCGTTGAAATCGTCTTACTGGCAGTCATCAGGATTTCTCTCAGACGAGGGATACCCAGCGTCACGTTCTTGGCTGAGTGACCGGCCAAATGGAAAGTGTTCAGCGTCATCTGTGTAGACGGCTCACCAATAGACTGGCCGGCAACAATGCCGACGGCCTCTCCAGGCTCGACCAACGACCGCAGATACTTCATGGCGAAAAGCATCTCTGCATTCTTCTTGTTCAGCGTCACCTGGTTGGGATTGGAGACGGCCTTGTCTTGGCTCTTCTTTTCTCGCACCAGCCCATCGGGGTTTTCCTTTAGGTACTCTGTCATGGCCTCGTAAAATGTTTCCGACGTGGCAAATGCATTGGTGGCCGGATCGAAGCTGGCTGTCAGAGGGTCCTTGCCATTCGGATCCTTGGCCTTGGCGTGCTTGACGGCGTTCTTCATGTATTTCTGGAACGCCTGGCGGTTGGCACCAAGGCGCTCGCCCACCTTGGGGTCGTACTTGAGCTGTGCCGCCTCCGAAGTCACGTTCTGCAGGATAAACTTGAAGTCCTTGAGGTAGTTTTGTTTTGTTATGTCCAATCCATCTTCACCGTACAGGAACTGGATCAGTGAGCCATCCGCATCTCTCACTGATGTGTCGTAAGAGACTGTAAGGCCCTCCATGCCCTTGATGATACAACGCTGCAGATAACCTGAGCGGGATGTCTTGACGGCTGTGTCAATCAAACCCTCACGTCCTGCCATGTGGTGGAAATAGTATTCCTGCGGCCGGATTCCAGTCAAGAATCGATTCACAATGTAACCGCCCGCTCTGATGTTTGTCTCAAATGGCCGGAAGCAAGGCAGCGACTTTCCGCTCACCATCAGCGGTACACGTCTACCTTCCAAGACCTGCTGTCCCAGGTTGCAGGAAATGAGGGAAGCGTTGACACGAGATCCCTTAGCACCGGAAGTAGTCATGGCCTGCATCTGGTTCTTGGGGAAGCTCTTCTCGAGGCCGTTGGGAATGAGCGCCTTTTGCACGGCATCTGTAATGTCCTTTGTTCCCTGGTTCATCAAGAGATCGAGACCCTCCTGTTTGCTGTCGTCGCGCGCAACCTCCTCCAGACGCTCTAATAGGAGCGGATTCAGCGCATCTTGCTGGTTCTCTAGAGAGACGTAGTTGGCGGCAATGCCCAGTCCTAGATGGTCGGCCGCAACAAGCTCCCGTCGTCGTGCCGCCTCTCCCTCTGCCGTTAGCCTCAAGTCGTCCATTCCGCATGAAAAGGCTCTCATGCCGAGGTATCTTGTGAGCAGACGGCCCAAGCTGCTGAGCAGTTTGCCGGCAACGGACGGTCCGTATATCTCGTGCACGGCGTGGATCAAACCGCTCGAGCTGGGTCCGATCTGAGACTTGTCGAGAATTCCCGTTATGAATTCGCCGTCCTGGATAAGCACAGTTCCTTCCTCTGAGTTTTTGCCCCATTGCTCCGCCTTGAGTTGGGTGTTTTCGCTCATGGTCAGTCCGCCGCAGTTGGGTGGCCGCATGTTTGCCAGAATTGTGCTGATGACCTGCTTTCCTGTCCATCTTGGCACCGGCTTGATGACGGCGGGTGGTACAAGCTGGAGTCGCTCTCCCAGGATATGGCCGCTTTCTGGCCGAAGGGCGCTGTATACTAGCTGCTGGTAGTCGCTGCGGGTGAAGAAGGTGTCTCGGTTGCAAAGCGAGACGGACACTGAAATGTGATCTTGAATCAGACCTCTCAGGGGCTTTCCCGCAGTGCCTGACAAGTACTGGTGGTCGGTATCGGCAATTTGCAGTGCTTCTACACGGGCCACCTCGTTTTGGGGGAAATGCATGTTCATTTCGTCTCCGTCGAAATCGGCATTGTACGTGTTGCAGTTGGCGTAGTGCATTCGAATAGTCTTTTCGCCCGGTAGCACGCGGACTCGGTGTCCCATGATGGACGGCTTATGTAGCGTGGGCTGGCGGTTCATCAGGACAACGTCTCCATTGGTAAGATGGCGGTGGACTTTCTTGTTCTTCATGCGGGCGGCGCTGCTGTTTGTCGGCGCCAGGAGCTGGTTGGCGAGAGAAATTCGATCGTCCACCGACTTGTTGCGAAGGTTCACAATCTGACCGTTTTCATTCTCAATGGCGAAAGCGCCCGGCCACTTGTCCACGCCATTGATGACAGCTTGCTGCATGTCCTTGAAGTTGTGGCTCGTCACGGGCTCGGGATAGGTCAGCTTCTTGGCAAATACGGGAGGAACACCGATTTCGTTGGTTTCGATGTTTGGATCTGGTGAAATGACACTTCGGGCGGCGTAGTTGACTCGCTTTCCCATCATGTTCTTACGGAAAAGACCCTCCTTCTTCTCAAGCAGCTGCTTGATTCCTTCCTCGTTCCGCGCCGCAGCTGCTCCCTGCACAGGATTCTTGTTTTTGTCGATCAATGAGTTGACTGCATCTTGAAGCTCTGTCCAAGCCTGGTGCATGTTTGTAATGTCTGACCTTTTCTCCTCAAGAGCCTTGTAAACGTGAGCAATCCTTGAGCAGCAGGCGAGAATGTTTTTATAAAGTCCGTTTTGCTGAGCTTCGGAGATTTGTGAATCTCCCGTTCGGGCCTCTGGTCGGAAACGGTTCGGCGGCACCAGAATCACTTTGATAAAGAACATATCGGGAGTAACCTTTGATGAGCTCTGTGTAGGAGGCTTGGCGTTGTACACGAGTGACAGCAAATCTTGCTCCTTGTGGAATAGTTCCTCTAGCCGTGCTTTTACCTCCATTGAGCTGATGTATCTTTGCGAATCCTCTCCAGCACCGGCATCATCGTCGTCATCTGCGTCTGCCATTTCGATATCTTGGCTCCCAGGAGGAGATACCTCTGAGCCATTGATCCGAACAACACCGTTTTCGCCGCCCTTGGATTTCTTGGATGCCGGGCGATTATGGACTCTGGTCATGGCATCACCGAATTTTAGTGCCTTTTGTGCCATCTTTGCCTTTTCTTTCGCGGAGAGGGCCTTTTCGAAAACTTTGACAAATCGGTCCTTTCGGTACGTCGGGGAAATTCCGCCACAGCTAGAGCATACTCTCTTCTTGATAATCTCGGTAAGGAAATCCTTGATGACTTCGCGGCGCATTTCATATGCGCCTTCATGCTTGCCTCGCTTGGCCTCGCCCCTCTTCAGCTTGATGCCCTGAAGACACTTGCGAACGAATTTTTCTCTTTGTCGGGTGACGCTGTCGATGCTGGATTCCTCCTCCTCAGCCTCGCTGGGGCCCTCTCCCAACGCCTCCTGGATTTCTACTGCCAGCTCGTTCTCTCCAATCGTAGCCACCATGTGTGCTTCGCGGATGAGGCCATGGTGAAGCAGGCGCAATTGGCAGGTGTATTTGTGTAGATCCTTGGGAGGCAGACGGAAGCCTTTGCAGTAAACGCAGGTTGCACGGAGCAGTCGATAGGCCTGGTCCATGAAGACTGGGTGGTAGACGGGGACTGGGAGTTGAATGTGGCCTGGATGTCCCGGACAATTGGACTGATTCAGGTTGCAAGTAGAACATCTAGCGAGCAATTAGAAGCTTTGATTATGGCGATAACCAAAGAAGACAAAAGAAAAGACCTCTCACTTACGGTGCATCGCCCCATGATCCCAACGCCGGATCGTACAGGCCTCCGGGCACTGGATTCAAGAGGTTGTCGAAAGTGCTTTCATTCTCGATGCGCTTCACCGAGATGGCCTGGATCTCTTTGGCGGAGAGGAAGGTAAACTCCACGCTCTCCACCTCCGAGGCGACGGGCTGCGCAATATTCATGGCGAGTTGAGGATCTTGGCTGAGCAACGGGCTGATCCTGGCGAGCTTGCTGAAGCCATGCCAATCTTTTTGCAGGTCAATTGGTGAGAGTTGCCGGTACCACTAGAATTTTTTGGCGGTGGAACCGGGCAAAATTTTTAGTGTGGGTGGTGGGTAGGAAGTTGGATGGATGGACTCCCCACAGCGAGGCTACGGGACTAATGCAGCGTCGGCGCCTTACTGCGAGAGCTACAAGCAAGATACTGCGCCTGGCACCAGCAAATAAATCTCTGTCCCTTTCACAGCGTCACCTTCCACGTTTCATTTGCCTGCAAAGCCTCGCCCTGCCATTTCCCGTCGAAATCACCTACAGAGTACGATTTATGATTTTACGATAGAGAAAAACGCAGCTGTTCTTGTTCGAGATCACCACCATAGATAGTCCTGCTGCGCGCAGGAGCAGCTCCCGTCCTCAATGAGTCAACATTCACAGCCAGGGGGCCTGGGTCCTCAGCACGATGGCGCCTCCAGGATACAGAAGACAGAGTCTGCGGCAGATAGAATGGCGGCGCTCAAGGCCCGCGTCGCAGCCGCCATTGGCACGAGCAAAGCGAAAGGAGGATTGAATGTCGGACTGCATCCTGCGTTGGAAGATCTGGGGTCCTGGAAGCCGGCCGGCAAAGCAGACACGACAAATGGCCAATCTCAGTCATTACGAGGCAGTCCATCTCGGCCCGGCGCATACGATAAGAGAGGCTCACCGGACACGTTTGGACAGAGGAACCAGCCGAACCCATATTTCGACGACAAGTCTGCTACACAGGAGCCGAGCGGGAGACAGCGCGTGCCTCGTCAGCTGATGTTTAATCAAAAGGGAAAATATATCCAGCAGGGAAATGCCTTGCGTCGGCAGGCGGCCTTGGAGGCCATGAAGAAGCGTATCGCGGAGCAGACTCGTAGAGCTGGCATTGATGAGGATCTTGACGTGGAGAAGAACTTTGTCGTGGACGCTCCTCCGAATCTGGAGTGGTGGGACGAAGGCTTGGTTAATGGATCAACTTACGACGATGTCGACGACCCTTCGAAGCTGAAGATTCACGCGGACGATAGCATTGTAACGGAATACATCCAACATCCAGTTGCACTCGAGCCCTATCAGGACCGACTTGGCGCACCGGCGAAGCCAATGTATTTGACCTCGAAAGAACAAGCAAAAATACGGCGACAAAGGAGAATGGCAGAGCTCAAGGAGATGCAGGCGAAAATCCGGCTTGGACTGGTGCCGGCACCGCCACCCAAGGTCAAAAAGGGAAATCTCATGCGCGTGTTGGGTGATGGTATGTTTAACGATATCCCCGTTACTCTGAAATTGTACAATTATACTGACCGTGTCCATCACAGCTGCTGTCAAAGATCCCACCGCCGTCGAGGCACGGGTGAACCGAGAGATTGCCGATCGATACGAGAAGCACATTGACGCGAACGAGTCCCGCAAATTGACAAAGGAGCAACAGCATGATAAGACTGCTGCAAACCAACAAAAGGATGCCAACAAGGGCATCCACGTTCTCGTATTCAAAGTCACAAGCCTTGCGAATGGCCAGCACCGCTACAAGATATGGCGCAACGCCGAACAGCTGGCGCTCTCGGGAACATGCGTTATGCATCCAAAGTTCAGCCTCGTGATTGTCGAAGGAGGACCGTACAGCATAAACAAGTACAAGAAGCTCATGCTGAACCGCATCAAGTGGACGGAAAACGCGCAAGCAAGAGACCCCGAGAAGAATAACAAAGGCGGACAGGAGTGGTTGTCGCCCGAAGACTCCAACGGAGATTTGAAGGACATGTCTCTGAACGAGTGCAAGTTGATATTTGAGGGCGAGCAAAAGGCGAGGAATTTCAAGAAATGGGGCAGCAAGATTTGTGAAACGGATGCTGAGGCGAGAGAGGTCTTGGCCCGCGCCAAAATGGACAGTTTCTGGTCTCTGGCCAAGGGATTCTCATGATGGGCTTGAGGAAATGGCGCGTGCCAATACGAGACGCTAGAAATAATATAAATAAGGCCTGAAGCGGCATACACAGGCCATCGCCCGTGTCTCCATTACCTATGGGTGTTGCATTTAGTATTTACTACGCTTGAAAGGTATGATATTTAATTCATACAAGTAGACGCCTGCTAATGCTTATGATTTATTCTTCCTTTACATGTATATGGCCATCTCAGAGCTCCAGCTGCTAGCGCTTCTCCTGACATGTGATGGATGACATACACACAGACGTCAGTCCGCCAGCCACCCGGGCAAAACCTCGGCGGGGCGCACGCAACGCATCCGTCTTCGTCCAGCCTCTTGATCCTGTGACTTCCGCCGCCCGTATGACGGAGCATTCCAGATGCGCTCCATATCGGCCAAGTACTGCTACTATCACTCTTTATACCAAGCTCGCTCACTTCCGCATTTGCAAAGAAAACCTCCTTGCTAGGCACCAGCCGGCTGCCTTGATCCTCTGCAACTAACCCCACACGCCGCTAAACCCGCCGCCCGAGCGCTGAGAGAGACGAGAGAGAGAGGGAGAGTGACGGTTCCAACTCTACAAAATCTACAAAATCCCTTCTCCAGAACCGTGCGCTGCTAGCAAATCACGTTGTCCCTCAGTTTGTGCGGGAATCGGTGCAGTTCGTAGAGAGAGAAACTCTCGCTCTTTCTTGTCCTTTTGCTCTGGAGCTCAGCAGCGATGGGCCTGGCTTATAATACATATCTCACCAGCAACAAGATCTATGGTTGCAAGACATGCAAGGCTCACTTAGCTAACCACGAGGACATCATCTCTCGGGTGCGTATCTTGCCTCTCCTCATGGCTTAAATCAGATCTAACAGGATCATCAGAACTTCCGCGGCCAGCATGGCAAAGCGTACCTGTTCCATCGAGTCGTCAACATCGACACCGGCGATCCCAATGAGCGAAACATGACTACTGGTCGACACATTGTCCGTGATATTGCTTGCCACCAGTGCAAGGAAACGGTGGGTTGGAAATACGACAAGGCTTTTGAGACGTCTGAAAAGTACAAGGAGGGCAAGTTCATCCTCGAAGCCGAACTGCTATGTAATGTTGCTTAACCGGGCCTGCACTTTTATTTTACCTTGCGTGAATTTTCTTGGGATTTGGTAATTTGTTTTTGAGGTGTTGAGTAGCAGCTAATTCCAGAGAGAGGCATTTCTTTTCTTTCCTTTTTTATGGTTGGAGTGATGGTCAACGGGTCAAATTTAGATAAAGCGTGAATTATTACTTG
Organism: Trichoderma atroviride; assembly: GCF_020647795.1. Taxonomy (NCBI): domain Eukaryota; kingdom Fungi; phylum Ascomycota; class Sordariomycetes; order Hypocreales; family Hypocreaceae; genus Trichoderma; species Trichoderma atroviride. The sequence continues at coordinate 1,927,271 of NC_089404.1, forward strand.
CACTCCCATTTCAAATTGCCTACATGTAATGTGTAATGTTGTATGTTGAATGAAAATTATCCCAAGCTAGCCAGGCACCCACCAGTACGCCCGAATCCCATCAGACTTGACCAAAGACCAAAGACCAAAGATTAAACGAAAATCAAAAAAAGATCGACCTTGGTTAGAGTAGGATATGCAAAGGTCGCCGGAAGCGTGTCTAGCAATTTACTGGTGTTCAATTGGCTCCTCGGGGAGAAGTTCCTCGGTTTCTTCATCAACTCGCAAGAACTCAAGAGGTGGTTGGACGATGCCGTTGAACAAAAATGTCGAGTACACCAACAGCGCGAATCCAACAATCTGTAGCCACTTGAATGACTCCCATCTCAGACCAAGAGAAACTACCCAGATAAAGAGTGTCCTGCAAGTGTCAATGGTAGACCGAGAGGTCGCGCTGACGGTGCGAGTGACGGACAATCCGAAAAAGTTGAAGCCACTAGAAGGATAAAGATGGTTAATTACACCGGGAGGCTTTCTCAATAGACGAAATAACTTACCCAATGCTAATCATGATTATGACACTGGAGATGAGCAGTGCCCTGTCATTGCACATTTGACGGAGTCCCTCAGCGGCATCAAAGTAGCCATAGCGGCCAGCCTCAGTCCGACCAATGGCCAAGTGCAGAACAAGCATAACCACGACAGTGACGACGAAGCCAAAGATGCCCTCCCAGCCAACGACCCGGAGGGGATCGATGGGAGAGCGCTCGAGCAAATACTCCTCCAAGACAAATTGGGTGGCAGTGAAGATTTGGGCTCCCGCAATCAGCGTAACGCCAATCACGGCCTTGGAAACATCGGATAGTCCATCGGGAGAGTCCGTGATGACAGACAGGCCTCTGGAGATGAGGTTTGCCTTGACGTCGGGCCAGATGGCACCTGCAAGTCCAACAACGGCCACGCCCAGGACCACGCCCACCAAGGAGATCCACTGGAATAGATGCAGCGTCCTCCGCAGGAATATTACGCTAAACAGACCCACGAAGAGAACTAGTGCGCCTCGGGTCATCTGGTAGATGGACGCCGCAACAAGAAGTAGACCAATGTTCATCAGGGTAGTGCCGCAGATGTCGCAGATGGCTGGCAGGGCCAGAAGCAAGATTCGATAGCCGCGCAGCACGGATGGCTGGTCTTCTTCAGGGGTCTCGTCGTCAGCGCCATTGGGCTGGCTGGAGCCGATGGTTTGGTAGCCATTCTCGGCGGGAGATCGCTTTGATGCGACGCGGCGATACGCTGCCGTGAGAGCAACCACCAGCCAGCAGCCCATTTCGCCGACAAACATCTGTGCGGTCTGAATCACGGGTTGGTTGAAGTACATTCGATGGGCGGGATCCTCGTCATCACAGTTGCGAACGCATTGCTTGTCCTGTAACGGCTGTTAGGTCATGCAAGAAAAAGAAAATCGACAACAACAAAGGCAGCAGCAAACAAAGGGAAATGGACAGTGATGAGGTCTCTTGATCCCCCATATGCTGGCTGTTTAACACGCACCTGGTATTTGGTGACCAGCGTATTGCAGACGCCAGTCAGCAGCATCATGGCCACGAGAAATGGCACGGTGCCTCGGGAAACCGCCATCTTGGCTGATGTGGTTTCTCGAGTAACAAAGACTTCGTCGCGCAGGGACCCGAGATCGTTCGGATGGATTGGAGTTGAAAAAGAGCGGCTTTGAGATGTAGGAGACGGAGAATGATGGTGAGACGAGAAGGGAGAGCGAGCCGTAGAGGTAGCTGTGCTGTGCTGTGCCCCGGATTATTGGCACACGACAAGGCGCCCCTGCTTATCATGCACCAGGTGTCACTTGACTGCAGCGCCGGCCGCCGGTGAGATCCCGGAAGGCTGCTAGTGCCGATGTTAGTGCTGCAACCCTGGATGACATAAGCTGTTGAGCAGCTGAGCTGTACCTCGACAATACCTACATGGGAGGTTCAACAGTACCACAAAGTAAATGTCTCAAAAAGACTTGATCTGATTAAAAACAATGTTTGAAGTTTACATATATACATCAAGTTATATACCGAGTAGTGACCTTGGCTGTAGGCAGCCATCCAGATCACCTCAACTAAGTGAGGGCTGTGAAGCTGCCTACTGTACGGCCCTATCCGCAACAGGCCGCGGCCTATCTAGCGGGTACAGCAGCCTAGCCACTGTAGCAACCCACTATAGCAGTAGGGGGCCGCTGTTCCTCCCACTGCTGCCGCCTGCATAATCAGCCACGTCATAGTGGCCTCTCAGCCAGCCCTTTGGCCCATGTGCTTCCGCCACGCTAGCCATCGTCATGCCCCTTCAACGTGCTTCGAGGCTGCACGCAGCAGCAGCAGCCTTGCATCGATTCAGCTCGCTCCATGGCACCGCGGCCGAGCATCGCAGGCGAGTGCCGGCCTCTTTCACTCCTCCACACTCTTGTCTCTTGATGTTTTTGTTGCTGCTTCTGCGCACCCTCATCGCCGCATCCACGCATCTACGCACCCATGGAGCACACTCTGGGCGCTGCCTGTCGCCTCCGTCCCACGCCAGACGCCGACAAGGACGATGGAGCCCCCTGCATCAATGCGCAGTTCTTCTACACGTCCCTGTTCCCCATTGACGATCCGCTGTCCAGCACCGCTCCTGCTGGCGGCGCAGACTCCAAATCTAAGGCGCCGCTCCGCCCGTTCTCCCACGATGACAACGACGTGCTTCAGCAGGCCTGGCTGGGCCTCATGTCGGAGAGTCACCGTATCCAGCATGACGCCATCAGAGGCGGCCGAGAGCCTGGCCCGGCCGCTGTCAAGTCTGACATGGAACGACGCGATCAAATCATCCGAGAACTGGCCTCGAAGCATATCCGCATCCACCGGGTTGATCCCCAGACGCGAACTTCGACGACACAAGCCGCCGAGACGCTCCCAGAGACACTGCTTACAGCCTGCTGCCCCAGACTCACCGCCGACATCCTAGAAAAGCTTGATACACAATTTTGTACGTTAGTCAGAAAGACGAATCAACTATTTACTGTTGATGAGATTGTAAAGGATGTTATTGCCGTCATGAACCAGCACCACGAGCTTAGAACCGCCGCTGGCAGCAACCGGAACATCCCCATACGCCACCATCTGTTAACTCGTGATAGAGAGGCCAGCATCTCCACGGGACGCGCCTCTCCTTCTGACAGTGCTATATCATCATCCTATGGAGAGCACATGAACTTGAAACCTCGTAGTGACTCTTACAAACAAGCATCGGCTTTCCCCCAGGAGCGTTTGACTGATGCGTCTCGCGCGGCTCAAACGTCACAGAATCGACTGTCTCGAGAGCTCAAAGCCTCTGGACTAGTTCCTGTACCTGATGATGGCATTTCCGGGAGACCATTTGTGAGGGCATTGGAGCCTGAAGAGCAACCACAGCAGATTCCAGAAGCAAAACAGCAACGTAGTGATGTTTCAACTTTAAAACCGCCTCAAACCAGCGACAAATTTGCCGAGGAGAACGATCAAGTAGTAGCAGAGCCGTTGACTCGAATAGAGGACACCACTCCGGATCCCGACGAGGAAAACAAGGACGTCGTAGTTGGACTGGCTAGATTGCACAAGGTATCATTGCACACGTTACAGATGGAGCCCATATACTGGTCGCCAGTCAACGACATCGCTATTGTAACGAGAGGCACATGGTTCTACAAGTTTGTTCCCTAGCCCTTTTCTTTATTTGTTTTATAAGCTGCTAACCCCCTTCGCAGAGATACAATGCTGCCGGTCCCCCCAGCAGTTGCTAATCAGCTCGAAGCTGGATACCAGGAACTGCGCCCCTGGGCAGAAACTTGGCGTGACGAAGTACGGTGTGCTATTGAAGTTGGGGCCTCAGGAGAGGAAAAGGTGTCTCATCGACTATGGCCGGTTGAAGGCGATGGACAGTATCGAACCTCCTTCCTACCAATAGAGCCTGCTATTTCCGCACATCCGTTTTGTGCTGCACACTGCTTCCAAGGCGAAGCTGCGACAGAAGGCTCCCTCGGGCCGCAGCAGATAGACGACGAGGCTTCCGAGACTGCACCACAGCGCCCCTACTCTAGTTACAGTGTCTTGTACAAGGACCAAACAAATGCCTTTTTGTTGAAGCCGAGCTTACAGCCATCTGCGTATTACGGTAGGCGGCCTCTTCAGAAGATCATGAGAGGAGGGACTGTGGGTATTCCAGTGGTCCGAGGATTCGATAGACTGAGCTGGGAACGCATGCACCGTGGGAAGCAGGTACAGTATGTCAAACCGGCATCTCATAACGCCTCTGATGGCAGTGCAGTGGAAATCTGCCCTGCTTGTGAAGCGGATAAAGACCGCAGTCAAGTGACAGACTTGGTGCTGGTCGCTCACGGAATTGGCCAAAAGATTGCTGAGAGGGTTGAAAGCTATCACTTTACGCACGCTGTCAATAGCTTCCGTCGAATGGTTGACAGCGAGTTTCAGAATCCGGCGGTGCAAGAAGTTTTGGATAACAGCCAAAGCAGACTCATGGTTTTGCCCCTGAACTGGAGAATCGGCCTGTCGTTTGAAGATGGTGGCACTCTCCAAACGGGAATGGAGACAAATGACTCGGCCGCAGCACAAGCTTTTGGCCTCAAGGACATTGAGCCCAACACCATTCCGGCCATACGGAGCATGATATCGGATGTCATGTTCGATATCCCCTTCTACATGTCTCACCACAAGGGAAAGATGATTGCAGCTCTCGTCAAGGAGGCGAACCGGATTTACCGCCTTTGGTGCAGAAACAACCCCGGCTTTGCAGAAAATGGACGTGTCCATCTGGTTGCGCACTCTCTTGGCAGCGTCATGGCGGTGGAAGTCTTGTCACGGCAGCCAACGGATCTGCCACCGCTCGATCTTTTGCGGCTGGAGCCAAAAACCAAATACTTCGAGTTCGATACGCGGAATCTCTTCCTGATGGGAAGCCCCACTGGATTCTTCTTGTTACTCGAGCGAGGAGCTCTTACACCGCGACGGGGACGCGTCAAACCTGGCATGGATGAGAACGAGGTCAAGGCCGAAAATGTTGGGGGCGACACTGGCATGTTTGGATGCTTGGCCGTAGACAACATTTACAACATCCTTGCCAAGGAGGATCCCATTGCCTACTTGCTCAACGGGACGGTAGACCCGGCATATGCGGCCAGCCTCAAAACAGCATATGTGCCTACTTCTTCGGCTTCCTTCTTCAAATCGGTTGGCGATGCTATGCGTAACGCTGTCATGGGCAGGAGTGGCAATCCGACCACGTCCACGACTGGCGATGGCCGCCCGTCGACAGTTCGCCTGCCCTCTCAGCTGGAACTCGAAGTCCACGACTTTACCAGAGAGGAAATTGCTGAGAAGAAGGCCTTTCTTCTTAATGACAACGGCCAGATTGACTGGTTTATCCGATCCGGTGGCGGTCCGCTGGAGATTCAGTATCTGAACATGCTGAGCGCTCATAGCAGCTATTGGAGCAATACGGATTTTATCCGGATGCTGTGCATTGAGATTGGCAGGAAACCCGGCAGGGCAAATACGCTGCCTGCTATGAGGGCTGTCAAGGCTTCGAAGCGCATTATACCCACCACGAGATGATTCGACCAGGTTGGCACGGTTAACATGTGTTTTTTATAATACCCCCTCCTCCACTCTGGCTCTCTCTTTTTTTTTTGCGTTGGTATGGTAAATGGCAAGTGCCACTGCGAAGTATACGGTTGTTATTCACGTCTGCCATTTTGTGAGATTTTAGCGGTTTAGAATGGAAAAAGTCGTCATGGATCTAGAGAACCATGATCTGATTTAAAAAAATCGATACGATGGGATATAGATCGGATTGCCGCAATGATTAATTAGCGAATGATTAATGTATAGACTTATCATGACCCAGACTCTAAGAAAGAAAGAAGGAAATATAGAAGAGGCAATTGGGTAGCCTGAAAATTAGATCCCTTTGTTTGACCTCTTAACATTCTGCACGTTCCAAATCCCTAAAAGCCTTCCAATTCCATCATATCCTGATCTATATCTTCATAATCAGACTCATACGTAGTAGTCCTGTTGTCATTCGCTGCCGCCCGTGCATTTGCCATTGAAGGAGGAGGAGGCTCATCTCCCCTCTCCTCTTCAATCTTTCTCTGGTGTTGCATCAGGTCTTCGTATCCCCAGGTACTGATGCCCTCTTGGTCTTTGCTCCGGAACGGCTGTGCCATGGTCTTTAGAAATCGTCGGGCACTGCTGACGGCCATGTCGGTACTCAGATTCGTATCGGCGTCCGACAAGCCCTGGTTGATCCATTTCGGCAGCTGGGTTCTCTTCTTCTGGAAACGTCGATCGGCCAGTACCATGACTCCGTAGTCGTCTTTGCCTCGCAAGACACGGCCCAGACATTGGGCAGCGTGGCGCATGGCATCAAAGGACAAGAAGTCGTTTTCTTTGATGCGGTATGTCTCTCGCAAAAACTCTAATCTTGCTTTTAAGATTCGTGATTCTGTGTATTGGAATGGAACCCCGATACACAGCACAGTTCGGCCGTATTGGTGATCGAAGTCGATGCCCTCAGATACCTTTCCTCGAGCGACGCAAAGCAAGATTGCTCCTCTTCCGTTGCAGCACGCAGTTCGGTAGGTTTCCAGGGCCAGCGATGTTTCCTGTGCGTCAGGGGTTTCCACCAAGATCAATTTGTACTTCCAAACCTCGTCGAGGATGCCCATGCCCTGCCACATGCTAATGATGGATTCCATGTATAGATATGACGGGAAGAAGACAACCAAGCCGTCGGGGGTAATCTTGGCAAACTCCGTCAAGAGATTACCGTAGTTTCGAACGACACTGGGTTCATTCCGAACCTGAAAGCTAGACGAGACCGAAGCTTGGTCGCTTCCGCGAGTTACAATCATCGGAAGGAAGGATCTCCGCGCGAGAGTCATACTATAGGACTCCTGTATCACCGTGGCAAAATCCAGCATTTTAGGATACATTTCGAGGGGAGAGATGGTGCCAGAGGTTATGATGACCGAGTAGAACCTTTCAAACACGGGTCGGATGGCGATGGCGGCGTCAAGACAGGTAAAATGAAGGGTTGGGTTAGGAACTTCGGCGGTATCGGATTCGTATGGTTCTAAAATCAGCAAAAAGCCCTTCTCATACGTCGCAACGAGAGTGGCGAATGTTGCTACTTCTTGAAGTGCTTGGTAGTCTTCGATATTCATAAGCTCAAGGGTCCTGACAAGCGATGTTAGCCGCTCAGCGCAAAAGCGCAGCGGCTTCCTCTCGATAAAAGTATGCTCTTTCAAGTGAGCCAAAAATGATAGCGGCGTTTCCGAGATGACTTGGCGGACCTTCATTCTCGTCTAAAGTAGAGACATGTCAGTGAGGAGAGCAGACTTGAGTTGGATAAGAAATAACCAAACTGACCTTGAGATATTCCAGAAATCTTTTCAAAAAGGCCACAAAATGCTCGGCTCGCCTGATGTTCCCAGGAACAGCCTCTTTTAGAAGATCATCGGGCAAAGCTTTGATATTCTGTTGGTTATTTATTCCTTATAATCTATAATCCAAGATGGAAACGGCGTCACTTTACCTGGATTGGCCATGAAGGCATCCTCCTGCCTTGATTCATCCGCTTCGCGAAGCCCCTGAACAAGCTTTTCGTATTCATTCTGAAGCTGCTCTTGATCCGTCTCTCGCATCTCGGCAATTCGTCGCTCCAGGTGTTGGGCGCTGCGGGTAGCTTTGCGTATTGAGTCCTCAGTGATGTCAGTGCTAAGTGACTCGATGCAGACGTTGTCAATGTTGTGAGCTTCATCAAAGACTACGATGCAGTCTTTGGAAAAGTCTTTTGTGACACGCTCGGCAATCTTTGGATCGAGGAGGTAGTGATATGAGAAAATGACTACATTGCAATATTGCATCTATTTGTCAATGTCAGAAGCCATTCTTCCAGTGTAAAGGTTAGATAAGGTGTACTACATACCATGCGTCGTGCAGTGAAATATGGACATTGCTTGTGCTCTTCTCCATATTTCAGGAGCGCGTCAAATGACCATACGCCGTTGGGTATCAAGTTATGGGGTTCAAGGAGATCAAGATTCTAGATGACGTTAGCTTGGGGTTAATCGACTCAAACGCTGTCGACTCAAATGCCAACGAAAGCAACGGACATACATCGTGATAGACGCAGACATCCACATTTTCACCACGATCCTTCTTTTCCTTGACAAAGCCCGCAGTCAAACTTCTGCAACGGGCATCAACAACTGAGCCACTCTTTTCCCTCTTGACAGAGGGATGCAGGCACAAGTTCTTTCGACTTGTCAGACCAAGGCCGCGGAACTCTTCTTCGTAACCCAACTCCTCGGCGCGATACTTCATTAGAGACTGCAGCTCGACTAGAGCCTTTTCGATCTCCGACATTGTTCCTGCAGGCCAGGTCAGCATTGCTCCATCGGTGATCGGTGATCGGTGATCGGTGAGACGCCGTGAGGGCCACTCACGAGAGCAGTAGATGAGTTTTCGCTTCTCGGGCATATGCTGCTGGTACGCAACAATGAGGGACAGCAGAGACACGGTCTTGCCGGTCCCTGACGGCATCTCCAAGACACAATGGCCACCCGCATCGAGCGTTTCTGTGATTCTGTAAGTCGCTGGTCACACATGCAGGAATCCGGGCCATACTTTTCAGATCACACATGTAGCTGATGAAGTTTCCCAGTGGTCAGCCGGTATGGAAAAGAAGAATCTACACAAATCAACTCACGCATATTGTTCATTGGGAATGTTAGCTACACCGCAAATGGCGTGCATGGGGGCGACGGGAACATACCTGGATAGATCCTTGGATAAGGAAATAACACAGGCAAATCACTAGTCACGCATGAGCTTCCATAGACGCATCGTGCATTGGAAAAGCGTACTCTATCTTAAATCTCATTTTGCACCGGTGCTCTGCGTGAAGCCTTGCCGCAGTCGAGTGAAGAAATGCAGGTTGAGAGTGAAGGCAGCTTTCACGCTACCATGTGCCCAATTAGTAAAGCTTTCAGAGTTTAGAGTCGAACGGCGAGTTAGAAGCGCGCGCTGCGTCGGCACGGAGTAGCTTAGCTTAGTAGACGTTAAAAGTGGAATTAAATAGACCCGCCAGCCGCGAAGAGGTCTGCCACGTGATAGGAAACAGTCCAGCAGAGGGAGCTCTATCAGATACCTACCTAGGAAATGGCAAACAAATCCATATCACTGGAGCTTCTTATTGGTATCTTCTTTTTCATTGGTTGGTACGGCTTGTTCTATTTCCCTATTTCGTCTGAACATGTAGCTTTCTCATTCTTTATTCATGCATGCTTTGGTGTGTTTTACAATATTACGGGTTCGCCTGCTAAGTGTATAGATAGATACACGCATTTGCATAACTCAAGGCTTGTTCAGGATCTTGATGGCATCCTTTGAGAAAATATAGCTTGCTCCACTCCAAATGGTGGTAGTAGCCACGATATATCTGCATTTCCTTGTGAGACACAAAACACGCCCGAATGACAAGATGATTGCCCAAGACTTACTGCAGAATTGTGAGTGTCGGCGCCAAGTCAACGCTCAAAATCGGCGCTGCGGTTGTCAGACCAACCAAGGCTAACTGAAGAAAGGTGTTGTATTTGCTGATTGTGGTGGGTCGGACTTCGGCTGATGGCAGTGAGAAATCCCAGTACCGTGAAAACGTTTTGGGCGGCGGCAATGAAACCCAGCGCCAGTAAATGGCTGAAATAGCCAGTCCGACATCCCTGCCAAGGATAATGCTAGCAACCCACACTGATAAAAGAGATGTCAATCAATTAGTATTTCATGACTTCATGATTCGCGTTCCACGTACCTGGCAATGCTCCCTTGACGGCCAGGCACACCGTCAATATTGTCATGAGAATTTTATCCGCCATTGGATCGATGATGGTGCCTACAACTGTTCTGCGGTTCCATCTCCTCGCTATCCACCCGTCGACCAAATCTGATAAGCCAGCATATGCCAGCAAGCCCACGGCCCAGGTATTCGCATCTTGTAGTATGAGGTACCCTATGACGGGGCTTGCAGCTATTCGTGTCACGGTCAGGAAATTTGGTATCGTGTATATGTCCTCGTGGACGGCCGGGGTGGGCTTTTGTTTCTCTGCCACTTCTTTATCGGTGTTGCTGCCTGCTTGGTGGTTGAGGCGCTTGATAACGAGAGATTTGTACGGTACAGCCGGGCTACGAGAAGAGAATTGACACGTCAGTTGGGATGTCAAATACAAACAGTAATGGGGTGGGAATGTATATAGCCATGAACACATGGTTCTGCTTAGAATTCCTTACTTGTCTCGTCTCAGCGGATGGCCTCTAGAGCTCGCTGTTGCTGCTGACCAGATACAGCGCCTACACAAGGCAATTGGCCGTGCCGCAAGCCCCGAAGAAAGCTGTATTGGCCTCAACGCACGAGAAAGCAGCATGATGAGAAGCGTTGATGCATGTGCTCACTGACTGCACCGCGATGAAATTGTTGCGTATAGCCTGATTGTTGAAGAGAGCCGATATCGATAAGAAGCACCCCATAGTACGCTAGGCTCTGGATGCTAGTGCATTTCTGGATGCCATCCTAAGATTTGACATGACATGTTCCTAGAAACCAATTGTGCTTTGTAAGGATTCTAAGCCATATCATGGACTAAGACAGTAGGTAATGTTCTTTTCTTGCTAAAACATAAACTAACGTGAATTACATCACGGGAGTTGAATTAAAAAAACATCACGATACTCAATTGAGTCCACTCGAATTCAAGGGGGAAAATAACTTTATTTTTTGTATTCAGTGATTAACCAACCGCTGCGTTAAATCACTCGCGACCGTACTCCGACATCGGTAAAATTCTTGTAAATAAAAATATCAATAGCTCTGATAGGCAATATAATCGAAAAACTATGACATGGCGGGCACGTGGGGCTCCGATTCTGCGGATCGCAAGTGATGAAATTTGTTGGCGGGGCTTTGCAGCTGCGGTGCGATAAGATAAGCCCCACTACATAGAAGAAAGCTGCAGTGACTCAAATGGCCGCTTTAGCACATGCGTCAAATCTACTTGCATCTTTCAAGCCAGCGAATTCTGCAATCAGATCCCGAACCAGCCATGGCTACGATCATTGTAAGCTGCTGAAACCTGGTAAACTATGAAGAATACGGATTGACATCAAATTTTCCAAAGCTGGGCGCCCAATGGGGTTCGTACCTCTTCTTTTGTGTCCCCGAGCAACCGACATCGTAATGTGTGTTGACGTGATTGCGACTCTGCAGGCGACGAAGGTGTACGACCATCTACAAATTCCTATTATTCCGATGCGCCTGCAACTAACAATGGGAACATGGTAGAAAGGAAAATTGACCGACATCCTTGCCCCCGAGGCGCAACTTTGCGCGCGAGCTGCTGTGAGCCTTGCCCTAAGCCGACTTTATATAAGACGTCTATAACAAGAATACAAGCTGAGACGAGATCTAGGGGGGGTCACAATGCCGGCCAGTGAGCAACCAATCCTAAATATACTTGACATATGAAACAATGCTAATCGATCTGTAGTTCCATTGTGTGAGCTGAAGCTATCCTCATAGCAATATATTTGATCACGAGTTGCTGACCACAGCTGCAATAGTGCCAATGGCGTGTCGTACAGGTATGCGCAAACTGGAGACATTTCGTCACGGCGCAAGTACTCATTACGGCTTCTAGCTTCCATCTGCTTCCTTCCGGCCTGGTCAATCCCAACTGGTATGCATTCATAATTTGGCAATTTACGGCATATATAATATGCTAATTATCTTGTCAAAAGCCGAAACCTTATCGGCTCTGCCGTCGTGGCTCACATTGTTCGTACTCCAAAGATACTTGATCCACAGTCAAGAACTTGGCTAATGCACCGAATAGCCCTCATTTTTTTCGGAATTAGAGGAATTGGAGCGCAAAGGGCTGGAAAAGTACTACTAGCCTAGTAATTTTCTCGATTGTCAGTGATCATGCTTACCATATACCAGCGTCCACGATCGAATCTTCATCAGCGACCGAGTCCACATTGATCTGGACCTCCACGTTGCCGTTGACGGCTTGGAAGAAGTGGAACTTGGAGGTGATTAGCTACATCAATAGTACGGGCCAGTTATATATGCTTACTCCCATCACTTAGACCGCAAGGTTGGAACGACAGGCCGCGGAATTGGTCCTGCCTACAGCACGAAAGCGGCGGTAAGGACCCAGGTCGAATGATATGGTTGGATGGGGCAGTTTTACTGAACCAGATATAGCGAAGCGGTATCAGACTCGCAGAGGTCTTCAATGCCGAACTTTTTGACTCGAAGCTCCGACGACTTGCATCAGGCTACCAGAAGCGATATGGCGACCTGCTCAAGTACGATGTTGAGGAAGAAATCGCCCGATTCAACGAGTACCGACCCAAGCTTCGCAAATATACTGTCGACGCAATTGCTTTCATGAAGGACGCACAGGCAAAGAATACCAAGATCCTCTGCGAAGGAGCAAATGGTAGGCCAGATAGCCCCTCATGCCATTACCCCTATTCAGATGTGCTGACCTTGTTAGCTCTCATGCTGGATCTTGATTGGGGCTCAGTAAGTCAAGCTTATCGGAGTGGCTCAAGTCCTGCCGCTCTTTATGACAAGAAATGCAATTTTGGGCGGGTATTTGTTGACTTTGTCTAGTACCCATACGTGACTAGCAGTTCTACCGGGTTCGTACCATTCAAGAGGAGGCAGATGTCCCTCATTCACCCCAATAACTAATGGATTTGGTCACTTACTTGGAATAGCATCGGTGGCATGGTAACTGGACTTGCTCTTGACATCAGGAAGATTGGTGAGGTTGTTGGCGTGGTCAAGGCCTACACCACTCGTGTCGGCTTTGGAGCGTTCAAGACTGAGGATCTCGGAGAGTACGGTATTGTTCATTCTTAGCACGCGAAGAGAGCTAACCATCCCGACAGGGTCGGCAAAAAGCTTCAGGAACAGGGTCGAGAATGGGTAAAGCTTCATTCCTCCATCTAGCTGATATGAACGCAGCTGACTGGCCTCAGGGTACTTCAACTGGCCGAAGACGGCGTTGCGGCTGGTAAGCATTGATCCGTCTAAGAACTCGTGTTGGATGGTTTACTAACTGAAACAGGCTCGGTATGTGCTCTCTCCATCGTGATTTCATGATATCTTGAGCCTGTTATTGACTAGAGTCTTGTAGATCTCGTCGTCGTCAAATACACCACGGTATAGATGGCCTATTCACTGTGCGAAAACCCTATTGCGGATGTCTAACGTGTACTAGGACGTCAACCACTATACGGCGCTGAACCTCACAAAAGTAAAATATTGCGTTTCTTGATTCTTGACTATAGGAGCGTGTACTAACTCAATCCTCAGCTTGATGTCCTGGACACTTTCCCGACAATCAAGATCGCCATTGCGTACAAAGACCCCGAGACCGGCGAGGTGAGATTCTGAGCTCTTATTAAGCATTGAAATGATAAATGTTAATCCTTTGCAGAAGCTCGAATCGTATCCCGCATCATTGGATGTTCTCGACCGTGCCGAGGTCATCTACCACGAGATGCCTGGCTGGAACCAGTCGACTACCAACGTGAAGACCTTTGAAGAACTTCCCAAGGAGGCTCAAGACTACATCTTGGTTAGAAATGTCGCATTTACCTAGAATTCTTGATCTCGCTAACTTGTTTGACTAGTTCATTGAGGAATTTGTTGGAGTCAAGGTACGTTTTTGTTTCTTCAAGATGATTTTTCCGATAAAGATGTAGATTGACAATGTGTAGATCAAGTGGGTTGGTACCGGCCCGGACCGCGAGGCTATGATCACTCGATTTTAAAAAAGGCCCCAATAAATAGTATAGGGTTTTGGTCAGTGTAAAAAGCAGGAATGTATGCGAAGGCGTTGCCTGAGAAATATTAATATAGGTAAGCAAAACTAGAAGGGCATTCTGGAGGTCGTGATTCAGAGATGCCGGGTTTACAAGATAAAAGATAAACAAAAAAAAAAAAAGCTTGTCTAATAAATAAAATGGTTTGCAATCAGACCCGTACGGCCTATTTTTAGACAGGGGAGATGTAGATGACTGCTGCGGTATCGCCGCCGTTGTCCAACTAATATGTAGGCCGGATTTGGCATTTAGCCTTGAAAATGGAGTTGGGCTCGATTTGGCTTGGGTAAGCTGTGACCCTATATGTATATGCCTAGCATACATACTTGTTATTATATTATGATTGTTCAGGCACAGAAATGGAACAGATTGTCGTTATTGTATCTTGAGTAAGAAACGAAAAATAAAAAATGAAAAAACCCCTGATTTGCAACCCTAATAGCTGCTGGCTGGATCGAAAGTGACTATGAGAGGACGCAAAGGACTCCCTCACGACGCTCAACGAAATGCAAGATTAATTGATTTCTCTATTAGGAAACTGTCGGACCAGTAGGGTGAGGGGTTGCTAGTGACCGCCTACCGTAAAAAAAAGTGCCCCTCCCCCGAAGATCGGAGTGTGGCAGAATTCTTCGTCATTTTCGAGCTCGTCATTGTTGTTTTACCTTTCCAATAGACACGACTCTTTCCAGGATATTAGCTTGGACTACGCTCCAGGGAAGCATTCGCTACGAGGCGCCTTCCCACCCAGTATAAATCCTGCCATACTGCTGATGCCGCCATGGGGCTTCCCGATCCCACCATCGGCCTCGACTGGAGCGGCTACATCGGCGCCATCCACGAGATATTCCACAAGAATGCATTGAAGAAGCCTGACGCGCCGTGCGTCACGGAAACGGCCTCCTCCACCACGCCCGAGAGGAGATTCAACTACAAGCAGATTTATGAGGCGTCCAACATCTTGGCCAACCAGCTCCACGAAGCTGGCATCACCAATGGCGATGTCGTCATGATCTATGCCTACCGTTCCGTCGAACTCGTCATCGCCTTCATGGGAACCCTTGCTGCCGGTGCCACGATTACTGTCCTAGACCCCGCGTACCCCCCGGCGAGGCAACAGGTCTATCTCGAAGTCTCACAACCAAAAGCCCTGATCACGATTGGCAGAGCCAGGGATGAGAATGGTGCTTTCGCGCCGCGCGTGCAGAAGTACATTGACGAGGAACTACGTCTCAAGATACGAGTACCCGAGCTACGGATGAGCGATGATGGCCTCCTTACCGGTGGCCAAGTTGACGGAAAGGAAGTCTTTACCGACACTACAAGCAAAGCATCAGCGCCTCCAGATGTTCTAGTGGGACCGGACTCAACGAGCATCCTGAGCTTTACCAGTGGCACGACATCCACACCCAAGTACGAGATCCAGCAATTCTTACACTTCGGACATTAGCTGACTATTTCCAGGGGCGTGTTGGGCAGACATTACAGCTTGACCAAGTACTTCCCGTGGATGGCCAAAACTTTCAACTGGACCTCGGACACAAAGTTTGCTTGTCTAAGGTAAACCCTTTCAAAGATGATATCCGTCATAACTCTACTAACCAATAATAGTGGTATAAGCCATGATCCTATCCAGCGGGACATTTTCAGTCCGTTATTCATGGGCGGGGAGTTAATATGCCCTGCTCGCGAGAATATCGCCCATGAAAGGTTGGCTGAGTGGTTCCGCGACCAAAAACCCAATGCAGTCCATTTGACGCCCGCGATGGGCCAAATCTTGTGCGGCGGTGCCAAGGCAGAGTTCCCTTCATTGAAGTGGGTTCTTTACGTTGGTGATATTCTGACCAAGAAGGATTGCGCTGCGCTCCGCAAGCTGGCGCCCAACGCGGAGATCTGCGCTGCGTATGGTACCACTGAGACGAGCCGCAGCGTATCATACTACCACATCAAGAGTCACGCCGAAGATCCGAATGCATTAAATCAATTTGGCGATATTGTTCCTGCCGGAAAGGGCATTGAGAACGTCCAGCTCCTCGTAGTCAACCGGGAAGATCCAACCAAGCTTTGCGGCGTCGGTGAGGTCGGTGAGATAATGCTGAGAGCAGCAGGGTTAGCCGAGATAGGTCTCCCCTTTGTTTTTCCAATAGAGTCTTGCTAATATTCGACTTTACGGATATCTGAACGACCCGGAGAAAACCAAGGAAAAGTTTCTTGACAACTGGTTCGTCGACAACCAGAAGTGGGTTGAGGCTGATCACAAAGCTGCCGATCACGCCAACGAGCCCTGGAGAAAGTATTACAAAGGCCCGCGAGATAGAATATACCGGAGCGGCGACTTGGGGTATTTTTTGGACGATTCTGGTAATTGCGCAATTACAGGCAGAGCTGATGATCAAGTCAAGGTCCGTGGCTTCCGCATCGAGCTCAATGAGATTGATAGCAACTTGAGAGGACATCATCTAGTCCGCGAGTGCAAGACGCTGCTTCGAAGAGATCGGAACGAAGAGCCAACGCTGGTCAGCTACATTGTGCCTGAACACCAAGAGTGGCTCAAGTGGCTAGCAGAACACAGCCTGGAAGACACTGAGGAGCTGGGCACCGAGATTGGACTCGTCACCGTGTATTCTAAGCGCTATCGGCCAATGCAAGCGGAGGTTCGGGATCACCTCAAGTCTCGATTGCCAGTTCACGCTGTGCCAACTTATTTTATCTTCCTGAAGAAGATGCCATTGAACCCCAATGGCAAAGTTGACAGCCCAAACCTGCCGTTCCCGGATGCGGCCCTGATCTCTGAAGAGGCTTCAGAGGAGGATCTGAAGAGATGGGAAACGCTCAGCAGCACCGAAAAGGAACTGGCGGAGCAGTGGGCAACACTGGTCAATGGTTTGAATGCCAAGACTCTGCGGCCAGAGTCTGATTTCTTTGAAAGCGGCGGACACAGTCTGCTGGCCCAGCAACTTCTTCTCAATATCCGCAAGAATCTGGGGACCAACATGTCCATCAGCTCATTGTACTCGAACTCATCCCTCAGGGCTCTCAGCGCACAGATTGACCGCCAGCGTGAGGGCAAGGGCGATTCAGGCGCGACAGAGCACGGCGAAGCTGAATATGCCCAATCATTCGACAAGCTGCTCGGTAGCCTCGATGCCAAGTATCAGGCGGCGGACCCTGCGACACTCTCGCCGGCAGGCAAGACGACCGTCTTTGTGACTGGCGCCACGGGTTTCTTGGGCTCTTTCATCGTCAAGGATTTGCTCGAGCGTGAGAACGTTCACGTCATTGCCCATATCCGTGGAACAAAGGGCGTCTCGGCCGCCCTCGAGCGGCTCCAGAAGTCACTCCGTGGATACAGTGTATGGCAGGATTCTTGGGCCACTAGGCTCAGCGCAGTCATTGGTGACCTGGCACAGCCGCGTCTTGGACTTGATGACGACACATGGAAGATGCTTGGCGACGCTGTCGATGTGGTTATCCACAACGGCGCACTCGTCCACTGGGTAAAGCAGTATAAGCATCTCGAGCGTAGCAATGTTCTATCAACAATCGATGCCATGCGGCTTTGTAACCAGGGCAAGCCTAAGCTTTTCTCATTCGTTAGCTCAACAAGCGTTCTAGACACGGATTACTATATCAACCTGTCACAAGAGCAGACCAGCACTGGACAAGGCGCTGTCATGGAAGCAGATGACATGATGGGCAGTCGCAGCGGTCTCGGCACCGGATACGGCCAGACCAAATGGGTAAGTAGCTTTCCACAGACCTCTTTTTGCATCAAGTAACATGCACATTCTGACGGACCACAGGTATCTGAACAGCTTGTCCGTGAGGCTGGCAGACGCGGCCTCCTCGGATCTGTCGTCCGACCTGGTTATATCCTTGGAGACGCTGCCACCGGTGTGTGCAACAACGACGACTTTCTTATCCGCATGCTCAAAGGCTGTATCCAGCTGTCTAGCCGTCCGCACATAATCAACACAATCAACGCCGTGCCTGTTGGCCACGTCTCTACTGTCGTCGTCGCAGCCAGCTTAAACCCTGTCCCAGCCCAGACTGCAAACAGCGGCAGCGGCAGCGGCGACGTCGGTGTCCGCGTCATCCACGTCACTGCCCATCCTCGCCTGCGCATGAACGAGTATCTCTCCATCCTGACCTACTACGGCTACGATGTTCCTGAGGTGGACTACGACCACTGGAAGGCCCAGCTCGAGACCTTTGTCTCGGCAGGTCCTATCCAGAAAGACGAGGAACAGAACGCTCTAATGCCTCTTTTCCACATGGTGACGAACAATCTCCCCACAAACACTCGCGCGCCGGAGTTAGATGATCGCAATGCTGTTGCTGTCCTCAAGGCTGATGCAGACCGGTGGACAGGTGTTGATGAGAGTGCTGGAGAGGGCATTAGTAGAGAAGCTGTTGGCCGCTTCTTAAGATACCTCGCTGAAACTAATTTCCTAGCGTGGCCAACCAAACGAGGTAGAGAGCTGCCGGCTATTAAGGCTGATGTTGTTGAGGCGCAGGCAAAATGGGGTGTTGGAGGGCGTGGTGGTACAGCATAAGGAGAGGGAACAGAGATAAAACCTCAAGTCTAGGTACCAAAAAACATGTTCTAATATAGTACTAGTCTAGATGTCCCAGAAAAAGTAAAATAGTGTAAGCTGAATAAAGCAATAGTAGCGTAAATAAGGGCTTTATTTGTCTCCAAGTATTTTTTCAAGTATAATATTTTTCATAGGTATTGAGCTGAATAGGTGCTGTAATTGACATCTCCCCTATCATATGAGATGCGGGCAACGAATTCCCAGTCGCTTGTCGAGATTGTATGAACTTGCGCAGGTTAACTGTCATGGGTATTTTTATTTTTTTTATCCCTTCTCTCTTCCTATGATATCTCGTGGATGGGAAAGTTGTCATCAGCGGATTTCTTTACCCGCCGAGCGCTCAGAATATCTGCCACCTTTTCAGCTGCGCCAATGCCTTTTATTTGTCCAAGATGAGCCCAAGGAGCGTCCTGCCCTGCTTCAATATCCTTGAGAGACTTGGACATCTCTGTTGGACCAAACTCCCACACGTTTGCCTTCATACCAATACCATAGAACTGATGTTTGCGCAGATACGCAAGCCAAAGCTGGACCGTCTCGGGATCGCCGTCTTTAATCTGGATCAAGCGCCTCAGCGTCACACGCTCAAAGTTCTCCTGCGACTTCTTGAAGATGAAGTGACTCCTGGGCACGGTCCATCGCTCTGTGATTCGGGGTAGTGTTACTGGGCCTGAGGCGGGAAGGCCCAGGTAGTATGCGGCTCGCAGCGCAAAGTCTGAGAAGAATTGGAGGGGTTGCAAGCTGAATGATCGCAGCTGGAGATCGCACGAGGGGACGCCGTATTGAGCCTCGCGCTTCAGCGGCTTGAGGTGAATCGCCTGGAGAGAGCGTGGGTGTCGCAGCTTCGGCTCACTATTGCGGACTTCTTTTTTGGATTGGACAGAGGAGTAGTTTCTCGACAGAGGTTTGCTAATCAAGCACCTGAGGTTGTCAGTCAGTATTGCCACAGCATTGTTGCGACACATGGAAATCCGCCTTGAATCGACGGATGGATAGTCCACTTACCCCAGTGCTGGGGTCTTTCTAGCAGCCCATGGCACAGCGGCCTGCAGTTCCAGAGTTAGCGGTTGCCAACGTGTCTTCCGTGATACCAATGGCTGTTTCTGTACCTGGAGATGTGATAGCAGCTGCGGGCTCTGTCGTAACATTTTTATTTGCTGCTGTTGCCGGCTGTGCAAATCGCAAGGCTGGCGATAGCGGATGCAGCAGCCGAAAAGAATCTGCCGCTGAGGTCCAATTGAGGTGGGGCCGGCCTCACCTCAGCGGAAGACTTCAGAGCATTCTAGCGGCGGGCTTGGCTACAAACGGCAATCTGGAGCTGCTGAGCTAACGGCATATCGACTTGATATGGATTCCAGACGCATCAAATGAAGTAATTTCCATGTGATGACATGACGCTAACTGGGATTATTAGTGAATCAAGAAGAGCAAATTCTCATGAATCACCAAAATTTGAAACCGGTCAAGTGTGCGTTGAATGTTTCTGTACATGTACCTACCTAGCCGATCTATTAAGGTACTCGTGGGTGGCCGTGGTTTTAGCTGGTACGATTAAACTTCAACTTCGGATGGACTATTTCCATGCTGGTCCATCCTTCATCATCACTGCCACCAACATGATCAATCTCAACACTCAATGACCATGTCGTCTAACCTGGGCATGGATGACCCAACCGCCTTGTAAGTGCATCAGCGTTCTAGAGTACTCACTCTTGCGAGCCTTGCGAATGGCAAAATCACCAGACTAGCTCTACGACTGACGGCTGTAGTGGCAATCCATCCGACTCCGATTCGGACTATGAGGAGCTTCAAGGCGACATCGCCAAGTTTGACCAGTCCGTAAGAGAATTCCTGGATTCTCAGCAGGGACGCTCAGAAACGCCCCTTCCGACGCGTGGAGTCTTCAGAGGGCGCGGAGTTCGAGGCCCTCGGAAAGCGGCCAAGCCTCGCGGAGACATCACCGCTCGACTGGCCAAAGTCAACCAGGCATTTCTCGGTGGAGATTATGAAAAAGCCTTGGACTTGGTCTCTGAAGTCATCCGAATCAACGCCGAAACTCATCAAGCATGGACGGCGCTGTCCTCCATCTTTCGCGAGCAGGGCGAGAATGCCCGGGCGCTGTCTGCCATGGTGTATGCTGCTCATCTTCGGCCCAAGAACGTTGCTGCATGGCTTGAGTGCGCGTCCTGTGCCCTGGATTCATTACATGAAGATGAGGCGGGCAATCTTCACACTGCGCGACTCTGCTATTCTGCTGCCCTCAGGGCAGATCCCACGAACCTGGACGCTAGACTGGGCAAAGCTTCTGTGTGCCATCGACAGGGCCATCTAGCAGCCGCAATCTCCGAGTATAATATTGTCCTAAAACATCATCCATATGACCTCGACATCGTGCGGAAGCTAGCAGAAGCCTGCATTGACAATAAAAATGCCGAATCTGCTGTTCCTGCCGCCATCATGGCATATCGGCGTTACTTTGACTATGAGATGGGCAATTCCCCAATGTATGGACCGGACGGCCCATGGCACGACATCGGAATCTATGTTGAGCTCATCGCCTCAACTGGCGCATTTGCCGAAGCTATTCACGAACTCAAGGCGTTATCAAGATGGCTCGTAGGCCGTGTCCAAGAACAATACTGGGACCAGTGGCAGGTGGACGACTGTGAATGGGACGACGATGACGATCGTAGAAGTCATGTACCCCATTTTCAGGGCTCCCTATTTGGCCCAGAACTCTACGGCCATGCTCTTCCATTAGACCTCAGGGTCCGGCTGGTAATATATAGATTGAGGCTGGGAGAGGGGGATGAGGCTTTTGTAAGCAACTGCTCCCCTGAAAACAAGCGTTATAAGCGTAGCAAACATACTCTAACCAGAAGAATCGACAGAGACACTTGGCCTGGCTGGATCCAGATCACCCTCGCACCGTTGACTTTTTAGCAGAATTCCCTTTCGTCTCATATGATCTTGCGAGCGAACTCGCCAAGTATGACGAGCCACAAAGAGCCATTAGGTATCTCGAACTGCTTCGGGCTACTACTGAAGAGCCTGACGCCGTTCTTTTGGTCCTACTGGGCCGCTGCTATCTGGCCACCGGACTGCAATCTACCGCGGAAGAGTGTTTTCACGCGGCAATTGATGCCGAGGAGTACAACATTGACGCTCGTATCGAACTGGCCAACATGTATGAGAAAGCTAGAGAAGATGAAGAAGCCCTCATTCTTGCTGCGGAAGCAATGGCGCTGAAAGAAGCTCAAGGAGAGCCGGCTCTCAACGGGCCCCTAACAAAAGAGCAGCTTCGCAAGTTCTCAATGAAACCGGATCGTCGTTTGCGGGATGCGGGAGGGCCTCGAGCACGGGCAGAGCCTCGACAGCCTAAACCAAAATCTGCCCAAACAGCTCGTATCTTGCCCAGGAGATATCGCGCAAAGCGGTTTGCAAACCCGGATAAGCGCCGTCAAGACGAGCGGTCGCGCGCAATCAAACTGTCTCAGCAATATGAGCTTGTCCGTGGCCTAAAACAGCAGATCAAGTCTGGCTCTAGCGATCTCATTCCGGTCTGGATGGAATCTTGTAGGGAGCTTGTCGACGATTTTCGATCGCTCAAGAGATTCTATACATGGGACAAATATCTCCATTTTCTTGGCAAGAAGCAATTGCTGGAACAGGCCGCGAGCGAAGAAGCAAATACCGAGCTATCGCAGATGTTTGAACGTCTCCAACGATGTACGTGCCGTTCTCCCCTCTCCACTCTGCTTTTGACTAAGATGATCTTTACAGCTCTTGCGCCCCAAGGAGACTCTATTCCGGGACCAGCTTTCGATAACCACCAAGGAATATCATTTGATGACTGGCTTGATTTATTTCTAGATTATGCCATTGGCTTATCGCTTGTACATCGCCGCGAAGAAGCATATCAAGTATGCGAATCCGCAAGAGACTCGACTGTATTCCAATCACCCCAACACAATTTTGTCATCCACATGGCTTGGAGTGGTATGTATAAGACGACTCTCTTATCGTATTTAGCTGTATCAAGGCCGTGTTAACCAAAAATAGTTTGTGCAATAAATACAAATGACGAAGAAAAGTGTATTACAATAGCTCGTCACTTGATGAGAGATGGCGGGATATCCGACTCCTCTCGGATGTTTGCATTGCTCTCCAAGCTATGCCAATCCCCTGTTTCCTGGTATACCTCTGGACCAGCCCAAAAATTCATCTTGAGGCAGATCAAAGCCATAGATGTGACCTACGAAGTCACTGCGAAGCATGCCGCTGGGAAGCCTAATTTCGATCAAAGCATAACGGCCGCTGCAAAGCTAAACATGGATATATGTCTCTTGATGCTCTACGGCCACATTCTATTTACATCTACAAGCTACACGTACGCGATAGGTGAGTGTTTGAGAGCCAAGTCAAATTGTAGCCAATGAGGAAGTCAATTGTTGACCGAGAAGTAGGATATTTCTTGCGTGCCTGGTCACTGGACCATGACAATCCCATGGTCAACTTGAGTCTGGGTCTCGCATATGTTCATTATGGCCTGAAACGGCAGTCGACCAACCGGCAATATTTGCTCCTGCAGGGCCAAGCATTCATCAGCAACTACGTGCAATATGGGGGAGGGGAGCCACAGCGGCAAGCGGAGCGATATTATAATGTGGGCAGGCTCTTTCAACTACTCGGAATTGGATATTTGAGCTTGCAGTACTACACGCAAGCCCTGGAAGCAAACAAGGCGGCGGGCGGCAAGAAGCTGTTGAAGGATATCATCATGACGAACCAAATCATATCCTTGCTTTCCACGAATCACAAGGCCTTGGCACATGAGCTTCTAGTAAAGAACATGAAGCTATAATAGCGATAGCTGGCAATAAAAGAAGAAGTCATGATTTTCACGTTTCGCGTTTCTCCTTTCCAATTTTGTTCATGAGCCACAATACCATTTCAAGGAACACATAGAAATAGAAATGGATCCTCGTTCGTCGGTAGCAGCTCTTGGGATGTTTTTTCAGAGAGTCCATTCACACAAAAGGTCATCACTGGTTGCTTGGACGTCGGGCACCGACCCCAGAAAGAGGGCAGGGAACTTTGCACCATTCCAGACAGCCGATTCGTCTATCCGGTGCTCATATTAAGAGGAAACTCAAATCGATATTTCAGCATATGGTGATGCATTTCCTATTAGCCGATGAGGCATTCAAATTCCTGCGCCAATCGCGTCTAATAATGGGCCATTGGCCCTGAAACTTTGCAAAGATTCCCCTTTTTGTTTTCGTTCAACAGTTTTGCCAATCGGAACACACTCATGCCGTCTCGCGCTTGCCCTCCTTGAGCTCCTTCTGTTGGAATGGGTTAGTTTTCGTTGTCTTCGGATTGTTTGTCCCTGATTATTTGGGGGGGGGGGGGGAGAAGTCGTACAAGAGCCTTCATGGTGCCGTGGAGAGCATGTCTGTGGTTTCGTCGGAACTTGGGGTCGGTTCCGTTGAGGGAAGGGTATCTGGAAGTCTTGGGCTTCTTGATACTGCGTGGGGGAGTAAGCGAACAGAACTTTGTTTGTGAATCTTTAAGAATTGAAGACCAACCCGTTACGGTGAGCCTTGCGGCTCTGGTTGTGCTGGGACGAGTTCTTTGACTCTAGATTGCTCGAAATATTAGCATTCTGCCGTGCGAAAATTATTTTGATCGGATTCCGGGTCGGGGCGGGCAAAAAACTCACTGGCCATTGCTGCTGTGGTTGACGATGCTGGTCCGGTGTGATTTTGCAAGTCGAGATTCAAGATCGTGCGGAAAAGTGAAGAGTGGTCCAGCCCTAGTGTGTGCGAGGAGGGGAATTTAGGCGGGTAAGCGAGAGAGGTACCTTTTGTTAGGCGGAGGGGCTAGTGTGGGAGCGAGTTTTCGCGTGTTGGCACTAGGACGAGGTACAACGCCATGGCCCCGGTGTTTCTGTTTCAGGCTTTGATGTTTTATTTCTCGAGAAACAAAACAGGTGGGATGCATCCATCGATCATTAAGCAACACTTGGACACTGTTACTACTAGTAGCATCTAAATTCCTTACATCTGCGTACCATATTCTCTTTTCTAATGTTAAAAAGCACATGTATAGCAGCTACAGTATTCAAATGCAAAGTACGGAGTACCTCCATGCTAAAAACTGCAGCACGTGTATTCTTGCTGCGGCTAGTAATTCTTCATACTTGTACTGCCCAATGAGGTAAGTACGACTAATAGTACCACTTTCATCAGCTAGCAGCACCCAATAGCAGCGCCAGTCGCCATTAGCCATACATGCTACGGCGTAATAGGTAGGCAGGCGTACCGGTAGGCACTTTAACCTGGCCTGGGCCGAGAGCAAATCCGTGATTGAATCCCCTACTCTCGGCATCCTTAGTCCGTGCTCTCTCTTCTGCACGATCCTTCTTCCTCAGCCGGGTCTCATCCCCTTACGATCTCTCCCAGACAGCTGATCGGTCGCTGGATTTGATTTGATTTGATTGACTTGAATTGCGTTGCCTGCCTGGACGCAGACATCCCATTTTGGTTAACGACTCTTTATTTGCCTGTGCGTCTCTCTCTGCGTCTTCCTCCGTGCTACTTACAGGCACAAAGCCTCCTGACTGAGCGCCTAGCTGCGGACTTTACACGAGACCCGAATGCTAACGCGCGACATTTGCCAGAGGATCATGTTTTAACTCTTCGTCATCATTTGCATTTGCCTCGTCTGCGGTTTGCCAAACCGTCTCTGCTCAGCTGGATACTGCAGAAATAAATTCGCCAACTGTTCTCCCGTCTTTAGCCCCTCTTCTCTCTCTCTCTCTCTCTTTTTTTTCTTCTTCAACTACCTACTCTGCTCTTCACCCCGTCTTGACCCGGCCGAAGAAGCATGCTCAATATGTCTGGGAGCCACGTCGCCGGAAACCGCAACAGCACCCCTGAAGTCAATGCCACTCCTTCTCTAAGACCGCCGTCTTCTCGAGCAGTTGGCTCTGGCAGCTCGCTGCGCGCGTCTGCCGACATGGCGGCCATATCAGGGACCTCGTCGGCCAACCGCATCAGGCCGTCGTCCGACTTCTACGGCCAGCCTCAGCAGGGCGGCCTTGGCCCTGCCGGCCTGGATATCGATTCGCAGGACAAGATTGCCCAGCAGTGGATTGCGGACATCGACCAGTATGAGACGACGCTGGAGGAGATGGCTGCCGCCACGCTCGACCAGGACTTCAAGGACGAGCTCAGCGCCATTGAGCAGTGGTTTCGGGTGTTGAGCGAGGCTGAGCGCACGGCCGCTCTGTACGCCTTGCTGCAACAGACCACTCAAGTCCAGATCCGCTTCTTCATCCAGGTCCTCCAGCAGATGGGCAAGAACCATCCCATGTCTGGCGTTTTGTCCCCCGCGACCTTTGATAAAGGTATATCCTTCTCGCGAAATCGACTCTCGAACCTTGCATGCTAACGTTTCCGCAAGATCCGATGTCTAGTCGGCTTAGCGATGCTATGAACAAGCTCAATGTCGACTCGGCCCGAAACTCGTTCGCTCGCAACTCGGCCGTGTCATCGACCAAGCGACACTCTGGCCTTGACGCTTCCACGATCAACGCCATGTTCCCCGACGCCGCTGCCGCTATTGCAACGGAAAAGGCAAAGTTCACTCAGCAAACCGGGAACCCACCTTCGTCGAATCGTAACAGTTTGGCCCTCGACCCACGAACCGCAATGGCTGGACCTAATATTGCAGCCGCCCCTCAGGAATCTAGGGAGGGCAATGCTGCCTCGGCGGCGTCACCGTGGGCCAGCGGCGGAGATGCAGCGGCGTCTGCCAAAGCAGGCTCGTCCCAGACTCCCATGGGCCAATTCGTCCAGCCTCCGGCGTCTGCAGGACTACGATCACCACGGCCGCCGCAGCTGACTAGCAATTCCACTCTTCAAACGACCACCTTGACGGCTCGCGACAAGACCCCAGCTGATTTGCCTCTCCTATCCCCATATGCGAATGGAGGTGGCAGCTGGGCTTCCATGGTCAATACTCCAATGGCGCCGACTTTCAACACCGGAAACTCTACTGGCCAGGCCGATATGATTGCCAACGCGACTGCAATGAAGCTGGCTGCGCTTTCGACTGTCAACAATCGTTTCGCTCTCGATGACGTTCGCAAATATCGGAGGGCTAGATCCAACGATGCTCCGGGCAATGCACACAGCCAAATGCCCCCTACGCCGTCGCAAATCAACTTTCCCAGCGCCAACGTCGTGATGATCAACGAGCACGGGCAGGTCATGACCCGTGACCAACTAATGGCGCTCCAAGCTCAGCAGGGCCTCAGCTTTGGAGGGCAGCGATCTCGCCCCAGCTCTCCGGGTCTGCCTTTGCAGGCTGGGATGGGCCCCATGTCGCACTTCACTTCGCCTCAGCATAATGGCTTTCTTAGCGCATACGATGGTTCTGGGTTGATGTCTGGTGGCATACCGCCCGTCGGCTTGGGGCAGCTAGGAATCAACACTCACGAAGGCTACCTCTCAGACCACTCTGACATGGTCCGAGGCCGTTCACCGAGAGGACGACGGGGAAGCTCCAAGCCTCCGGAAGATCCCACCGATCCCACCCTTCTTCAGGACATCCCTAGCTGGCTCCGTAGTCTGCGACTACACAAGTACACGGATAATCTGAAGGATATGAAATGGACGGATCTGGTCGAATTAGACGACAAGGCTTTGGAGGACCGAGGCGTAAATGCTCTCGGAGCGCGACGCAAGATGCTCAAGGTCTTTGAACAAGTCAAAGGTGAGTGACTATCAACCCAATATTTCCCCTAAACCTATACCCACGATTCTAACGCAAGTGATGCAATAGAAGCCAAAGCAGAAGGCAGACTAGCATAAGATCAAGTTGGTGTAACGCAGAATGACGGCACGAGCGCTGGCTACTTATTACTAGGGTTTGTATTAAGGAGTTATAATTACGAATTATACACTACGAAATGGTATGACGAGAAGAAGAATATGCTATCATCACAAGATTTTAATATAAACATTACATATAAATTACATTATAACAAAAGTTTATACACTCTAGGGTGGAGGCTCAGAAATAGCATTATCATGTTTTATTCAATTTTTTTGCTCTATTTTTCAAACCATAAAATAGTTGGTCAACCAGATGAAAAACTCCATTATTGTCCGGGTATCATGTCAAGATTTAGGTCTTGGGGCCTTAATTCCTCTAATTCCTCTGTCGTCGTTTGGAAACTACTGATTTGTAGAATGCCTTGCGTCCTGACCTCTTCTTCTCCTGTATGTCGGAGTATTTGGACGCGAGCTTGTTGTCATTATGAGCAACCATGACGCCCTCTAGCAGTGTTTGCTTTCTCTCCTTACGGCCAAGTCTCGCGCTGAATGGGTCGGTTGGACTGGCAATGACCTTGCCCACCTGCGAATATACGGGGGGCGCTGGCTCGGAGGTTTTTTCTCTGATGCTTAGGGTCTAGGACATTTCGCATGCGCAAGAGTTGCCAGTCTCTCTTGAACTCTGCCGTCATGTTTGTTTTGGGAAGATCAAACCAGTCAGCCCCTGCTGTGTTCTGTTTTTATACGTTAGCAACGAAAAGTCCTCGTACCAGTTGCGTAAAGAGGTAATGAGCGTAAAAGGGGACTTGAGTCGCTTGGTATTCAGAGTAACTATGATGATAAAAAAAATCAGGAGCCACGGGACGATAGCCCAAGACGGACGTTGTCCCGTGTCATTGTGCCTTGCGGCTAACTTTCATCTTTATACCGGCAATCTCATTGCAAAGACAAGAGGGACATGAGAGAGAGAACAGGAGAGAACAAGGAGTAATTTGTATCTGCTTACCTTACCCTTCCGCTGTGCATCCATCTTGGGCTGCGGCACGCGGACTTGAGCCAATTCTGGCGTGGGAGCTGCTACAGCCTTAACAACATCCTCTCCTCCCACTGGCTTCGCCGTCGAAGCTGTTGAAGCTTCCTTGGCGACTATGCGGCCACCGCTGAGGCGCTGCTCGGCTTGCTGTAGGAGCTCCTGGATGTCATTGTCGGCAAAATCAGCCATAATATGACCTTGAATCCGCGACAAGGAGATCAATTGCCAGGTCTTTGTGAGGAAAGCGCTGGAGGGAAAATTTTCGAGAGAAAATGGCCCTGGTTCTTTTGTAAGAGAAAATAAATGCTGGTGGTTTTTTTTTTTTTTTTGGTTTATGCAAAGAAGTGGATTGATCCCATTACAAGAATTTTTTTTTACCAGCTCCCCACCATCACCACCCAAAAAACACGAATTATGTAATGCAGAGGATCACGGCATGGCGGGAATATTTATGCAGCTATCCCGAAAGCGAGGCAGCTAGCCGCCCTAGCTGATTCCGGCTAGCCATGGCTGCCCAGCGAATAAGCTGCTCCAGTCGTGAAGCAGCTCTGACAACATCATCCAAGGTCTCGAGCCCAAAATCAACAACGCGATCTGCCTGTTACACCGATAACGCGCGCTTGCTGCACCTGTTGGGAATTTTTTTGCTGATGCGGTTGGCCTGAGTCTTGCCGATAAACAGAGACGTGCTTCCACCTTCGCCTTTGTGTATGTATATCTTGCCTGTGATGAGTTATCGATGCCGGCCTCTGATGCGATTTAGTACTCGTAGCTTGCTTTGCCGCACCACCAACCTCGCTGCTTCATCTACACAACGTTCAACAATGGAGTCGCAAAACCAGTCTGCGCCAACCCACCCGTCACATAACCGGCCGGCACCCGTCTACGATCCCACGCAAGGAGGACACTATGGTTCGTAGCTCTTCTCTCTCGCTGAGCGTCTGCTGCTGAAATGCTAATGCGCCCCGCATAGGTGCCTGTGCTGCTGTTCGTATACTTGCTTCAATGGTCTGTTTGGCCATGCCATCCTTGCTTGCTAACAACAGCTACAGCTTGCCTCGCAAGGCTTTGCACCGGCCGAGCTATACACCGGCCCCTGGGCAAATGTTTGTTTCTCTCTCCTTGTGCGTTTGCTCCGCGCTTCTGATGGCTGACTGCTGGGCGGCTTCTAGGTTCACCAAGGACTCACAGGACAGTACAAGGATATCCTAACAACCTACTGGCAGCAGACAATCAGCCACTTGGAAAGCGACACTCACGATTACAAGATCCACCAGCTGCCCCTTGCGCGTATCAAAAAGGTCATGAAGGCCGACCCAGAGGTCAAGATGATTTCCGCCGAAGCACCGATTCTATTCGCCAAGGGCTGTGACATCTTCATTACGGAACTCACTATGCGCGCATGGATCCATGCAGAGGAGAACAAGCGCCGCACTCTGCAGCGGTCCGACATTGCCTCGGCACTTGCTAAATCCGACATGTTTGATTTCCTCATCGACATTGTCCCTAGAGAAGAAGCTACAGCACACGCCAAAAGAACCACCACCCAGCCCTCCGCCGCGCAGCCAGTCCCCGGTGGCGCCCAGGCACCAATGGCCGGGCACCCAGGCATGGCTCAGGCGCCTAGCCATCCGTCTGCCCACCCAATGGCCACCGCAGGTTACATGGACGCGCATGCGCTCGGCGCTGAGCAGGACTACAGACAGCCCCCCAACATGTATCCTGGCCAGGTTCCCCAGGGCCCTCCCGCTGCCGCCTATGGACAGGCCCAGCCACAAACGGCTATCTATGGCGAAATGGAGGGCATGTATCCATACTCAACAATGCAACCGCAACAGGTAAGTCATTCCTGCCACAACTTAACATGACCCTGCTAATGGTTGATAGGCACCAATGCAGTCTGAAGAATTCGAATAGGGCTCGCTTCAGTTTGAACCGGCAGTTGACGAAGAGCCACCAGCATGGGACCAGTGACACAACAAAATTCGTTGGATCAAGTCATCTTCTGCCTACCACCTCCCAAGTAATGTGGGGAGTCTCCAGGCGGGCAAGATATCAGGCATATTTTGCGACCTAGGGACACATGTAAACAACAGTTTGCTTCATTTCATGATGGCGAAGCGAGACAGATTGGAAAGCGGCGCAGTTCTCGCCGAAGGTTGTGCGGTAGGAGTCAGCCTACACTATATGTTAGTTTTTTTTTTTTTTTGTTTTGTTTTGGGTATATCTCGTTTGGTTTTCAATTGTATGGGTCAACACATACTTTTCAAGTAGCATCGGCCCATTGAGGGGGGTCAACTCGGCCATATTTCTTGTTGCGGATTGAAATATCATAGAACTCGTCATGATTATCCGACTGCATCAGATTTACAGTCTGCTGAAGTTCATCGAGATTTTCACGTAGCATCTGTCCGTTTTCTAAGCTCCCGACAAAGTCGGTAAGATAGTTGACGTCTTGTGCCAAAGCTGACACTCCATGGCCGTTGATGTGTCGAACTTCGGATGAAAGAGGCAGGGCCTGTTTTGGTCAGTCAAAATGAAATAAATAATCACTTTTTGTTTTAAAAGGAGACTCGATAGGCAGCTTACCAATATTTTCTCGGCTGCGTGGCTCAGAGCATCAAAATAAATCAATTCTTTAATCTCTCTAGGCAGCCCCAGAAGCGTAGAATTCATAATGTTGGACAGATATCGAGTAAGAGTTTGCATGTAATTGCTGGGCTCCGTCTGCACTGCATTTGCCAGCCTATGTAATTGGCTTGATTAGCTCCTGCGATCAGTTCCATAACCAAAATGTCTTCTTACCAGTCGTATTCTGCCGTATCCACAAGATCGTCAATTTTTGAGTTGACTAGCTCGAATATTCTCTTTTCGGCAGTCTTTTTGTTGTTGCGGAATTCCTCGGTCGCATTCAATCTCAAAGGACCGCCCGCCGAAGTGGTAGACCTTGCTCTGATCAACAGCTGTTCCAGCTCACGGCACGCTATCTCAAAGTGCTCTAAATTGATGAGAATCTGCACAATCTGTCCTAAATATTGAGAGCTCAGACGCTCCACAAGAGACTTGCAAACTTTCTCACTAAGAAGCTCATCTAAAGACTATTTTATTGGTCAGCCGCCTATTCCACTGAACCGAAACATAGAGAGGAGAGCGTCAAGACCTTTCGGAGCGTTTCATCAATAATATCCGAGTGCTGAAAGTGGTCGTCAAGGAAAAAGTAGAACTGGTTCAGAAAGTTTCGGATGTCGATACAACAGAGGGGGTACATCTGAGAAAATGGTAAAACACATGGGAATCTACATATCATCGTCAGCATCTGCGCATCCTGGAGGAAAAGGATAGACTAACGCAAGTTCCTCCGTAGGTCGATCTGGTGTGAACCAGCTGACATTGATCACTTTCTCGTAGTCGCTAAGCGAGTTGATAGCCATTGGCATGTAGTCGTCGGTGGAAACAATCTATCAAGTTTGTCATGTTGGAAAAATGAATGTTCACTTTGGAATAGGGGGGGAAAGAAAAAGAGAGAGGGAGAAGTAAACATCTGTACTGACCTCTTGAAAGTCTTCACTGAATCGACGCTTCAGCAGCTGGGCATACTTATCGAAGAGCTGTAAGAGGAAATTATCAAGAGTAGAGACGGAGTATCCCCAGCCCTAAACGCAGTCAGTGATTGTCAAATCAAATCAGTTGTTTTTCCTCCTTTTTTTTGTCCTTCCTTTCTTTAACTCGTTTCACACGGGTACATGCTTACTTCCATAGTCTGAATGAACATGGCAATAAAGCCCTTGATTTTCAGTAGCACTTCGGCATTATCGATACCTGTCAGCGCTTTCGTCGTGATGGCTATAGCTGCCGTGCACATGGAGTCCCAAAGTTCTTCTACCTGTTGTGTTATGTTAGAACAAAACTGATTGCTTCGAAATTGTAAATCGCAGACTCACATCAACCACAGAGCGCAGATAAGGCACGCGCCCCATTGTTGCCTTTTCTATAATTGCGAACCCAGCTATTCCCTCCAGTAAGCTGCTAAGAGATGATTCATCCTCAGCTAGCAGATCAATCGAAGTCGGGATAAGAAGATCTTTTTTGCTGACGCCTAGTAGAGGCGTATTCCGATCGAAACCGGTCGCTATGTCCAAGAGCATCGTGGATATGAAGAGCTTCAAACAGTGGTGTAAAATCGACTTGCAACTCTTCATTGTCGAGCACGTCAAATTCTTCATTCTCATCCGCAATAAGTTCAATTGAGGAGTTTAGCTTGAAATTCTCCAAGAACTTCTCATTCTCGATTCGCGCCCTCTGCCGCGACCTCCGCATCTCGGTATGATAAAATGCGACTTCTCCCAAAAATTGCGAGGTTTCACGGATCCGAAAAAGCCAGGTATTCAAGTCAGACATGACCGCTTCGGAAATTGCCCTCCGCGAGGCAGGGAGGGACTTCTGGATAACATCTGCCAAACGATGCTGAGTCGCATACCGGTTCTGAAGGATAGAGACCAGATGTTCGTTCTGCAAGTCTTCCAGCGACTTGAGGGCAGAGTAGTACTTCTTTCGGCGGACAAGTTCGTGGGAGTGGTTGACGGCATGCAGCACTGTAAGAGACTCGCGGAGAGCATCTGCCGCGTCAGCGATGTTCTGGCGCACAGCCTTGGTGTTGACGAGGGCGCCTTTTTGCTCAGCAAGCTTCTCAGTGCTGGCTTGAATCGACTGGTTGAGCTTGAGAATCTCGGTTGTGAGAGTGACGGTCCCCTCGCGTACTTCCTGCAACCTGTGGACTGAGTCCAGAAACTCTTCGTGCTTGGTCAATCCGATTCGCTCGATGTCTGCCTCGCGGTCTTCGGAATAGCGAGACAAGGATTGCAGCAAAGCTGGCGTCCGCCGCGAGTTTGTAGCATCTTTGAGCACAGGTATGAGGTGGTCAAGATAGTCGGAATCAGAGGTTGACAGGATGATCTAACACTTTGTTAGGCTGGGCGGCTGGAGAGCAGTGTAGGTATGATGGAACCACGAACGTGAGGAACAGCAGACGTGTAGTCATCTAGAGCACCGTGCCGACGAGGCATTGTTGCATAGTGGCTCTGGAGACACGCCTCTGTAGTCCGGTAAGTCTGGGGATAGGTAGTCGGATAGGTAGAAGCGGACAAGATCAATGAATGGCTAGGGCGAAGATGCTGGTGCAGATACAGATGCAGATGCAGATGCTCTACCGCAGTGACAGACAAGCTGGTACGGAGCTTCGGCGCTAGGTGCCAGGTCCAGCAGTCTAAGGTCGGGTGGGTTAGGATGGCCTCAGGTGCCCCTGGCCGGACTCAATTCCCTTTGAAAATGCACCCCAAGATGTGCTTCGGGTTAGATGACCCTATTTTAGGAGAGCATCGTGCTATTAACATTCGATTGGTCTCAGACATGCCATAGATTTTGCTAGAACTAAACATCTTTCGTCATGAGCGATGGCTTTCCCATTACGGGCCCTATTTAAGGGCCCGTATCAATTGCTTCATTGTGCTCAGAGCTGTGCTGCCGCTATTAGCGCTTGATTAGCTGCAATACAGCCAGGGATCCCACATCTTAGGGGGCCGTGCCGTTGCTATCTGTACCTACTAGAAGGTACCCCGCGCTCTGCCTCTGGTCCCTAATTCGACCATGGCCTCATCTCGTCCACGTCCAACCAGCTCGCCCGTTCCGAAATCTCCAGATCGCCGCCATGTCTGGGGATTCAAGCCTGGTGGGCTGCTTGGTTGAACGGCTCTCTAGCAGGGTGAGCACTAGATGTCCATTCCAGCCCGTAGAAACTCTAACGTTGCGAATGCCGGCTAATCTAGCTTTATACGCTCTTGCGCTACGCATAGCTACCGCACGTCACCGGAACGAGCAGCCCAAATCCCCTGGAGGATGAAGTGCTGCATATCACGAGGTCGACCCTCGTTGACCTCAGCAAGGCGTCCATCGACACGACCCTCGAGTCCCTGGTGGCATTGCTCGAAGATCTCGCGCGTCCCTACCATGTCGTCTCGGAACACCCAAGTCTGGTCTTGTCGTCGGAGCTCTTCGTGCTGAGCCTTGCAGCAGACTGCTGCTCTGCCCATTGGGCCGCACAGCCCAATTCTCGCAGCAGTGGCACAGCTTTGCCGTCTGCTACGCTGGGCGAGAGGCTTGTTGTCCGGACCTTCGACGCGCTCAAGGATCTGCTGGAACCGATATCCGAAAATTATATGCTCTCGGCGCAAGCTCTCCTGGATCAAAGCCCCGAGCCTGGTGCCAGTGTGGCTTTCTCGGCCAGTGGAACGCCACAAGATACCCTTTACGATGCAGCCGACACCAAAACCTCCCTTACTTCGTACTTGAAAGAGGTCGAAGCTCACGTCAAAGTGCTCGTGGGATATGTCACAGCGTCCAGCTGGTCCCATTCATTTAGCTACCTTAAAAGTGTTATATACAGTGTCCGCGTTGCGGCGGCGGCAGATATAGGCCCAGAATCCGGGAGCAATCAAGAGTCGGAGAGAGGCTCGCTCATCATTGTGCAGCTTGTCTCCTCTTTCTGGGTTGATAGTGCCAGGCTTGGCTCCATCATTCAGGAGTTTTGTTCGAGCTATCTTCACTTTCGAAAGTCATATCAAAATGCTGTCGCTGCTGCCATACCATTATTAATATCTCGATGGATTGATCGGTATCCGCAAGAATTCACACACCTCCACCGCCTCCATAGGCGGCTTGATGGAGGCGCAGACACTCTTTTTGATATGACACAAACCGTGACTGACGCTAGACGCAAAATGCTTCTCTTTCCTCTTCAGACGACTCTCCTTTTCCTTATGCCCGATGTTTTCGAGGTTGCTAGTAACATGAGAGAGGTCAGGGGCGGCAACATCATGAAGAAAGTCTCGTTTCTCGATGGATTGCGTAAAGCTATGAAGAATGGAAATGAGCAAGCAGGATACTGCGTCATCTCTTTGCTCCGCGCTGCTCGCCATTTCAATGCAGAGAGCGACTCTGCCCTTGTCAGTTATGCAATGGATGTGCAGGATGAGGTGCGGGATGCTGTCTTTCGCCATTCTGCTACAAACTCGCTCTCAGCCCAGTTTGACCACAATATGATCACTGCTGCTTTCATTACTTTGGCACATCTAAACTTGGACGTGTGCATTGACACTGTCCTCGATACGTGTATCTCACCTTCATCGCCATATAGGTTCAAAGTTGCAGTCATACAAGCATGTTGTCATCTTGCGAACCTACCAGACTCTTCCAAGTACAATGAACTATTCAACGATGCACTTCCCTTCATTCAATCACAGTTAAAGGTTTGCCTCCTCTTGATATCTCCCACTGCTGACGGCACTGACTGCTATTAGGCTTGTGTTGCTACTCAATGGGACTCGGCAGCTATTCTCAGTAACGAGGTCATAAACATAGCACGCAGCATCCTCAAGTTCCTAGGCGCTCTGCCTACACCATTGATAAATGAACTGACTCGCCAATCCCCGACAATTGATACTCTGGGGCCATTTATATTCACTGTAATATCATCCAACAAGACCATCTGCCAGACAGCAACCGAGGTTGCTGAGCGGCTCTTCGCAGAACACCCAGATGCTATCAAGGCATTTAATGAGCACAGTCATGGCGAAATAGTTGAACTGCGGGAAACATTCTGGACTCGAAGGTAAAAATCAAGCGCGCATCTTGCTCGACATAAGCTGATACCCCTTTTAGCTCCAAGGTCATATTAGAATTATGTGAACGAATGGTTCACCCTAGGCTTCCTGAACTGACGACACTGCATGATTACCTGAAAGCTCGTCTTACCATATTGAAGAATATACCGGTAAGACTTCTTAATTCATTGCCCCGTAATTCCCTATATTAATAACCATTTCTGTAGGAATTGACTCGACTTCCTGACGAACTCCCTGATATGGTAGCCGCATCGTCAAAATTAGAGACTGTTCTCTTAGTATCTCTTTGCTCCGCAGATATTGACGTTTGTCAGCTTGTGACGTCCTGCATCGGCCTGTTTCTTGCAGAGTGTACTTGCATCAGTGAATTCACTGAGTCTGTCAAATCATCGGCTTCCGTTCTTCGTAACGGCGATATTTTCCGTGAGATTGCTTCGCCAGCTTTCCGCTTTACGGGTCTGGTCGCTTTCCAAAAGCGTATTCGAAATCTCCTGCGCCGCATACAGTTTCCGACATTGGGCATACTGAACGCTTGGGAAATGGCATTCGATCGTTGGATCTTTCTAGTCCAGAAGGTCTCTACACTCCATCCGAATTCTGTTGACGATCGACTTCTATCAGAGTGGCGAAACTTTTCAGGATTTCTTGCGTCTCTTGGAGGGGCTTGTACCGCGGGCCAGGCCAATGCCGCAGAGGATCCTTCACTCCAAAATCTGGCATGGATTGATCGATCCCCAGCTGAGCAATCTGAAGAGTCCTCTCTTAAACGCTATCTCAAGCTAGCTATTCAGCTCCTAGCGTGTGCAAACGTCAGGGTTCGTGAAGCTATGCGAGAGATTTTATCCAGCGAAGTGTCTCCTATACTCTACCCTGCTTTATTCAAAGCTCTCGAGTCAGAATTGGAAGTGCTATTTGCTGGTGTCCTCGCTCCGGCAGATACAGCTCAAGAAACCGACATCATATTTGCAGAGCAGGCTGCTTCTTTATTAAAGACTTTGGTCGAAAGACTAGAAATCCCTGCGGATTTAACTGCTGCTTCGTCTGTTCATTTGGGCCTTATAACACTGAATTTCGCCAAGTTCATTGATGGAATTGCAGACACTGCAAATACCCTGCGTGTTGAGATTAGGGTTTGTCAGTTGTGCGAAACTGTGACAAAGCGGAAAGAGCATTTGAACCTTCGTGATGACGTGCATATTCGAAATCAGGTCCTTGAGTACATCATAGGTTGGATAGACCGACCGCGATCGCCGCAAGTTGATCAGACCGGTTTGGTTGGGAGACAAGATGATCTGAGCAGGGTTCAAAAGGACCTTGACAAAGCTTGTCTAAGAGCTCTCGCAAATCTCACTTTCCGCCTCCCGCTACAGCCTGCTGACAGCCAATCGGACGTTGGGATGAGCGAGATGAAGTCTCAGATGTTCCATACCTACTTCAATCGATTTCTTTCCCTTTTGAACCACGAATCGGCCGAAGTGAGCAGATCGGATCTTGCTGCAACGCTTCCTGGTCGAGATGAAGCCATCTCTAACTCAGACTTAGCCATTACTATCCTTTCTAACCTACTGAGCGCGAATATTGATGTCGGTTTGAAGCATTCCATCAATATCGGATACCATGATAATGTTGAGATTCGAACCGCATTTGTCAAAGTTCTATTCAATATCCTCGTCCAGGGAACCGAATTCAGTAATTTGACAGACTCGGCTGTGAGCAAAAAATACGAGGAAGTTCTAGAGGTTTGTTTTCTCAGGTCCGATTTGGGTCCATCATGCCGCTAACTTTTTGGATGAAGTTGATTACAAAAGATTTATCATTTTCCACATCAATGAGCGCCATCTGCCCAAGTACAGAAGTCGATGAACTCACAATCTCCCTTTTAACCGTATTCGAGCAGAGAGGCCTTATTTTCGATCTTTTTGAGGCACTGATCAGAGCTGAAATAGAGCAAACCGGTGAGTAACATTGATCTTTACACTCATCAACATTTAACCAAGTGTGAACTAACCTTTCTCCCAGAAAATGAGGCAGAAATTCTGCGGCGGAACTGTGTAGCAACCAAAATGCTGTCTGTCTATGCTAGATGGAAAGGCTTTGCTTATCTACAGGGGACCCTTCACAAAGTTCTTGAACGACTCATGCTCACCTCACAAGATTTAGATCTGGAGCTTGATCCCACCAGGGTTGGCACTCAAGAAGAACTAGAGAAGAACGCCCTTCAGCTTCAGATTGTTGCCAAAGTTTTCATGGACGATATTTGTGCTTCTGCTTCCAATATACCCCCATCGTTCAGAAAAATATGCAGCATAGTGAGTCTAACCAAAGCTTGGTCATTACTGGTTAATAGCTCTCACACAATCAATAGATTTCCGATGCAGTTTTGCACCGTTTTCCCAACGCCAAGTACACTGCCGTTGGCGCTTTCATCTTCCTCCGGTTCTTCTGTCCTGCAATTGTTGCTCCGGAGGTAGAAGGACTTGTATCTACGCCGCCATCCAAAGAAATGCGCCGAGGGCTGCTTCTTATCGCAAAGATAATCCAAAATTTGGCCAACAATGTTCTGTTTGGGACAAAGGAGCCCTATATGTTTCCACTTAATCTCTTCCTGGTCCAAAACATTCATGTTGTGATAGGATTTTTGCGTGAAATATCGGTAAGCAATTTGCAAACTGCCTTCTTATGTAGGTAAATAAGCTGACAGCCCAGAAGATTCCACCAAGCCAAATGGAGGTCACTGTCAACAAAAAGGCCATTGATTTCGGATCTTGTGTGGCTCTACATCGATTCCTCTATGACCATTGGGACCATCTTCGGCAAATTCTCGTCTCCAGAGATAGTAGAGAATTTGTAAGATCACCCGGAGAGCATGCTCATGGTCGGTCACCAGCCATAGAGCCACTTCGCAATCTCATTTCAAATCTTGGCCCACCGCCTTTGGCCATATCATGGAACCGCCCTCAAATTTCAACCAATAGCCCGCCTTTGTATTCACGATTTCAGAATTTCATGCTTCGTAACGCTTTTCGAGGTACGGAGTCTTACTTGACATCTCGTGCCGTGTACGATGGTGGCGAGAGTAAAGTAAGTTGAACTGACTGCTCTTCAATTTCAAGACATTCCCCCTTTACAAATATCGGTGCATGTGTTGATGCATTCTTAGGATGGACTTTCTATTATTTGCATCATTCTGCGACATATTGAAGCCGACAATATTGATTACGACACAATGCTTTATTGCTTTCTAAAGGTTGGTTTCCTACTCTTTCTATAGCACTCGGTAGATGCTTAGCCTGCCGATATAATACGACGACGGCGTTATATTGGGCTTACAATACGATCGTTAACGATCGAGTCTTTCCGAGAAGGAAAATACTAACTATTAGACAGATTGCGAGCAGGCTCTGGCACGAACCTTTCGGCGTCTTCGTAGATGCCACTTCTTACAATGGACGGAACGACCCCCAAGACGATTTTTTCAAAATGCTAGATCTTCTTACTCCCTCAGAACTCGCACTTAATATGACAAGAATTTATGTCTATAACATGAACAGTGCTTTCAGGTAAGTTACAAGTGCTTCTCCAGCTTTCGTATTGCTACTGACGACACATGTATAGGAGATGTTTCCGACACCTTTTGCGAGTATCCACCAGGACCGACAACAGTGCTTTCCATCCAAGAAACGTAGAGTATCATCTGATAGGCAGCCTTCAGGATCTTCAAGCCCATTTTCATCTCAGCCAACTCCATCTTCCAAAGGAAACGATAAGCGTTGTAACGGATACACGTTACATGTTTCAACCCATCACAAGGCTTTCTAAGTCAAAAGGAAAGGTGGAGGTCGTTATCAAGGTGGGAAGCCAGTTTGTTCAGGTAGCAACAACTAAGAAACAGGAGGTCTTGTCTGGCTTCCGTCTCAGTACTACTGTCAATGACATATTCCGGCTTGGCGACGTAGAAGAAGCAACAACGTCACTGCAGTCAGAAGATGACTCTTCCTTCGGACTTCGAGCAGATGGGGGGAAAATCGTGATGTACTTCACCAGTCCAAAGAAAGCGGACGTGCTTCAGACCATCCGCAGCGCCAAGAACAAGCATGGAAAAGAGAATCGCACCTATAAGCCCTTTGAGAGACTAATGCGTCCTCAAGACGTGCCCGGTACACTACTCAACCTGGCCTTTACTAACTTATTAAGTTCTGATCGCTCCCTGAGACTAGCATCTTATAATTTGCTTGGAGCATTGTGCAGAGCCTTCAAATTTAGCGCAGATGCCAGGCTGTCTTGTGCAAAGGGTGAGTACTAAGCAGACAGTCTTGTGTGATTCATTTGCACAGGCGATTCTCTGATGCTAATCCTGTGAACCAGACATCTCTGTCCCCATTGACCCCACGAAATTTGTAGCTGAAATTAGCAGCATTTTAGCAGCTACACAGCCTCAGCTCACATCTGACTTCTTAACCGAATTTTTTGTCGGATGGGAGAGCTTTCCCGATGAACAAAAGCCACTCAGCTTGGCATATATGTCACCGTGGCTTGCCGGTCTTCGAACAAATGTTTTAACCAGTGAACAAGACAGTGAAAAGGGAAGGGAAAAGGTCGCTACACTGCTAAGAAAGCTCATCGACCTCATTGTTCTAGATCAACACCTTTCTTATGCTCTACAACATTTTGTGCTGCCATCAATTACCACCGACGAGCTACTGCTGGACATATTTCTTGATGAGCTCATAAAAACCGCTTTGAGCTATGGAGCTCATGAAGACTCATTAGACATCATCTCACCTGTCATTGTTGGTATTGGCACTGCCTCTATCAGAGGAAAGATATTCTCTCGGCTTCGCAAATCCCTCAACCGTTCGTCTTTGAGGCCAACGAGGTATCTACAAGACAGCCCAGTATGGGCAGAAATCTGCGTCCTTTTGCAATTTTGCGTTGCACTGTCGTTTGATAGTGGTGTTCAGTCACGGCTATTCTTACCTGAGATCTTCCACATCGTAACAATGCTGGCAAACACAGGCGACAACAGCGTTCGCTCACTTGTATATAAGCTACTGGTCAACTCTATCCATTCAGTGTGTACGGCTTTCAACCTAGACGAGGCCAAACTCACAAAACTAAAGGCGGATCTTGACCTTCTCTGCGAGCCTCGAGGAGATGCGTTTTCTTTGACATCTGCGACCATGCGAGATGGTGCTTCTGTATCAACGGCACATGACTCAAATGCGACTTTGGCGGCCACGGAAAGCCTAACTGTCGTTTTATTTGACATATGTTCGACAGCGGCACCTTCAGTTGACTTAGCCAATAGCTGGAGGTCACGATGGATGAGCCTTGTTGCAAGTACAGCCTTCCAAATCAATCCAGCCGTGCAGCCCAGGGCCTTTGCAGTAATGGGATACTTGGCCCGTGAAGAAGTAGATGATGACTTACTTTACCAAGTTCTTGTCGCTCTACGCAACAGCATTGGCCAGTTTGGTGAAGATGGGAATAGCGAAATGCTGGTTTCTATCGTTACCTCGCTGTCTAAAATGATGATAAAACTACCCTCTTCATCTCGCTACGGCCTTCAGCTGTTCTGGTTGGCCATTTCTCTTGTTCGACTTGTGCCCATTGGCCTCTTCAACTGCACAGCTCAGTTTCTTGAAGCTGTCTTGACCAATATTGGTGCTATGAACGGTGCTACATGTGAAAAGATAGTGTCACTTCTACTACAAAGCCGCGCCCAGCTTGAGGAGGCAGCGCTGCCGCTTGACGATGCATATGGAATCCACTTCGATTTCGAGAACTTTCATTTTGCGGTTTGTGCTTGCCTTGTCCGCGGACTCACCGACACGTCAACACGCCCGGCAGCAATGCGCGTCCTTTCTTCGTTCTTCGAAATTGTCAATTCCACACCAACGCCCCGAGCACCCAAGGATGATCCTACGACAGATTCACTGCCTTATCTTGCCCTTATTTCGGCAAGGGGCGTGTTGCATGAAGACTATAGAGACGGCCTTTGGATAGCTGGGATCAACGCAGAAGGCGTCGGTGATACAAC
The DNA here is from genome assembly GCF_020647795.1 of Trichoderma atroviride. Classification (NCBI taxonomy): domain Eukaryota; kingdom Fungi; phylum Ascomycota; class Sordariomycetes; order Hypocreales; family Hypocreaceae; genus Trichoderma; species Trichoderma atroviride. The sequence goes on from NC_089404.1 coordinate 1,969,425, forward strand.
TGCCTTTAACAGCCGCCTGAAGATGGAGAGTGTAAGAGATGAAGATTTACTGCTCATCTCTGCTATTGAATTAGTTGACTTTCAGTATCTTGAGGAGCGAGTTCAAGTCCGGAGCTTGCAATGGCTTAACGATATAGCTTTGCAGCGACCTTTGGTGTTTGAACAGTTGTAAGTGCCCATTCGATGGTTCATTGGAGTAAGTTGCGTCCTTTGACTGACTTTATGTAGATGTGGTGCATTACCACCGTTGATTGAGGATGTACTATTGCATAGCCAGGATAGTAGTGCTCTTAAGGCTGCGAATACCTTACTGCGAACAATATCATCGAAGATAAGTTTCCAGGACAAGATGGCCTCCACGGATATACTGATAGATAAACTGCATAATATGGGATTTGCAGGATTATCACGATTCTCTTCCCAGGATCTAAGGGAAGATATTCGACAAGCATGTTTTAATTTAACCGAGAGGTTAATTGAGGTAAGATAATTCTATTATATACTTTTTTCTTAATATACTAATAACTATAGTTAATAATTATATAATTGTTTATATATTAGTAAATAAAAATATTAAATTATTTTTATATTTAAAATATATAATAATTTAGTTCCTAGATCTTAGGTTAATCTTGTAAAGTACAAGGAATAAAATATTAAAATATAATTTAATTATATATTAAAAATATTTATATTATTTTAATTAATATTTATAAATTTAATTGATTTTTATAAAACTTAAAAAAAATATTACTTTTTTTTATTATTTATTATTTTATTAAATAATAATAATTATATATTTTTTATATATTTTTAATTTAATTTTTTATGTTATTTAATTTATTAATATTAAATTAGTAAAATTATAATTAATTTATTTTTATTTTTTATTTTATTTTTTTTTATTAAAATTAAAATTTATTTTTAATATAATTATATAAGTTTAAAAAACTTATAATAGCTAGTATAATAAAAAACTATACTTAGCTCTTAGTTTAATAACTAGGTAAATAAAAATATTTTAAAAAAAAATACAAAAATTATATTTAGCTTTATTAAATTTAATAATACTAATAATATTAGTTTATTAAAATTACTTATAAGATTTAAAATAAGGTTTTTATATTAGAAATAAAGTTTTTTACTAATAACTTAATATAATACTAAAGTAATTAAAAAACTACTTATATAAAAGCTAGTAAATATAAAAAGTATTAATAATTCCTTAGAAAATAAAAGAAATTAACCACTAAGTACTATTATAATATATAAGACTTTAATATTAATAAAGAAAAGTTTTATATTATTTCTTTTTTTTAAAAGGTTAACTTTATAAAAAAAGTAATATATTTTACTTAAGATATTAAAATTAGTATTACTTATAATATAATAAGGTAATCTTATAATAGTAAAATAATCTTATAGCTAATTATAATTTTTTATATATAAATAATAAATAGTAAAGGGAAATAATAAAGAAATAGTAATAATTATTAAATTAAACTAGTTATAAAAGTAAACTATTAACTAGGCTAAAATTAATAAATTTAAAAAAGAAAAGTAATAATATAATAAGTAAAAAAGTAAAAAAAGTAATACTAAAGGGCCTTATATATTTAAAAAAAAATTAAAAAAAATATTAAATAAAATAAATATATAATAAAAGGAAATAATAATAATAATAAAATACTAAAAAAAAGTTTAATAATAAGTTATAATAATAAATAATTTATTTTTTTATATTTAAAAGGAATTTTTCTTTTATTAATTATATTATTATAATAATTATTTTAAATAATATAATAAATAATATTTTTTTATAAATAAATTATTTATTTACTTATATTTTAATTAATAAAATATTATAATTATATTATATTAAAATTTATTTTTAATATAATTATATAAGTTTAAAAAACTTATAATACCTAATATAATAAAAAATTATACTTAGCTTTTAGTTTAATAACTAAGTAAATAAAAATATATAATTATATTATATAAATTTAATTATATTTATAATATATCAATTTCTTTTAAATATAAAAAAATAAATTATTTATTATTATAATTTATTATTAAAAATTTTTTAAGTATTTTATTATTATTATTATTATTTTCTTTTATTATATATTTAATATAAAATTAAGTTAAGTTTTTAACTAATAATAATCTTATTTAATATTTTTTTAATTCTCTTAGGTATATAAAGCCTTTTAGTAATTATTTTTTTTATTTATTATATTATTATATTATTATTTTTCTTTTTTAAATTTATTAATTTTACTTTAATTAATAATTTACTTTTATAATTAATTTAATTTAGTAATTATTATTATTATTTTATTATTTCCTTTTATTATTTATTATTTATATATAAACAATTATAATTAATTATAAAATTATCTTAAATTACTATAAAATTATTTTATTATATTAAATAATATAATATTAATATTAAAGCTTTAGATAATAAAATAATATTTAATATTTTAAATTATACTTAGTAATTAATTTCTTTTATTTTCTAAGGAATTATTAAAGGTTTTTATATTTATAAGTAAGCTTTATTATTTTATAATAAAAAATAATAAGTTAATAAATAAATAATACTTAAGATTAGCTTTTATATAAGTAACTTTTTTATTACTTTAGTATTATATTAAGTTATTAATAAAGAATTTTATTTTTAATATAAGAATTTTATTTTAAATTTTATAAGTAATTTTAATAATTTAATATTATTAATATTATTAAACTTAATAAAGCTAAATATAATATTTTTTTTAAATATTTTTATTTATTTAATTATTAAATTAAAAACTAAGTATAGTTTTTTATTATATTAGTTATTATAAGTTTTTTAAACTTATATAATTATATTAATTTCTTTTAAATATAAAAAAATATATTATTTATTATTATAACTTGTTATTAAAAAAATTTTTAGTATTTTATTATTATTATAATTATTTTTTTTATTATATATTTATTAAGTTTAATTACTTTTATTTTCTTTTAGAAAAGTAAAAGCTTTTTTTATTACTTTTTTTCTTTTTTTACTTATTATAAATTTATTTATAAATATTCTAGTTTTTTTTAATTTTAATTTAATTATTAAACTAAGCTTTAGTTATTTATTATAATAATTTAAGTTTAATAGTTATTATTATTTTTTTTAATTTCTTTTAGTTATTATTTTTATATAATTATAGTTAATTATAAAATTATTTTACTATTATAAAATTATTTTATTATATTAAATAATAGTTTTTTTTATTAATATTAAAATTTTATATATTATAATAATACCTAATACTTTAAATTATACTTAGTAATTATTTTATTAAGAAAATCTTCTTTTATTTTCTAAGAAAAAACTATTAAGTTATTTTATATTTATAAGCTAGCTTTTATATAAGTAGCTTTTTTATTATTTAACTTTAATATTATATTAAGTTATTAATAAAATAATTTATTTTTAATATAAAAATCTTATTTTAAATCTTATAAATAATTTTAATAATTTAATATTATTAATATTATTAAACTTAATTAAAATTTATTTTTAATATAATTATATAAGTTTAAAAAACTTATAATAGCTAGTATAATAAAAGATTATACTTAGCTTTTAATTTAATAATTAAGTAAATAAAAATATTTAAAAAAAAGTATTATATTTAATTTTATTAGGTTTAATAATATTAATAATATTAAATTATTAAAATTACTTATAAGATTTAAAATAAAAAATTTATATTAAAAATAAAGTTTTTTATTAATAATTTAATATAATATTAAAGTAATAAAAAAGCTACTTATATAAAAACTAGTAAATATAAAAGGCTTTAATAGTTTTTCTTTAAAAAATAAAAAAAATTAATTACTAAGTATAATTTAAAGTATTAGGTATTATTATAATATATAATACTTTAATATTAATAATTATTTAATATAATAAAGTAATTTTATAATAGCTTAGGATAGTTTTATAACTAATTATAATTGTTTATATATAAATAATAATTAAAAAAAACTAAAAAAAAAATAATAATAACTATTAAACTTAAATTATTATAATAAATAGCTAAAGCTTAACTTAATAATTAAATTAAAATTAAAAAAACTAAAATATTTATAAATAAATATAATAAGTAAAAAAGGAATAAAAGTAATAAAAAATACTTTTACTTTTTTAAAAGAAAATAAGAATAATTAAATTTAATTACTTTAATAAGTTAATAAAAAAAATAGTTATAATAAGTAATATAATTATATTAAAAATATAATAAAAGGAAATAATAATAATAATAATAATAAAATACTAAAATAAAGTTTAAAAATAAAGTATAATAATAAGTAATTTATTTTTTTATACCTAAGAGAAATTATTAAACTTAATAAAATTAAATATAATATTTTTTTCTAATATTTTTATTTATTTAATTATTAAATTAAAAGCTAAATATAAATTTTTATTATATTAGTTATTATAAGCTTTTTAAACTTATATAATTATATTAAAAATAAATTCTAATAATAATAATTTAATAAATTTAATAATAAATATATTTAAAAATAATAATAATAATAATAATATAAGTTTAAAAAAATAATAAAAAGTAATAAAAGTAATAAAAGTAATAGAAGTAATAAAAGTAATAAAAGTAATAAAAGTAATAAAAGTAATAAAAGTAATAAAAGTAATAAAAGTAATAAAAGTAATAAAAGTAATAAAAGTAATAAAAGTAATAAAAGTAATAAAAGTAATAAAAGTAATATAATTTAAAAAGTTTTACTTTAATAGTTTTTATATTAAGCTTAAAATATAATTATATTTTTAAATATTAATATATAATAAAACTTAATTACTTAAATTTAATTATATAAAGTAACTTAATACTAGTAAAAAATTAACTTAAAAGTAATATACTTAATAAAAAAAACTTTTAATTAAATAAAAAAATAAATAATAAAAGTTTAATTAATTAAAATTTATTATTTTAAAATATAATTAGTAATTATAATAGCTTAGTTTTTTAAAATTTATAAGTAACTTAACTAAATTAAAAAAAAATTCTTTTATTTTCTAAAACAAAATTATTATAGCTTTTTATACTTATAAGCTAGCTTTTATATAAATAGCTTTTTTATTATATTATATTAAATTATTAGTAAAAAACTTTATTTTTAATATAAAAACCTTATTTTAAATTTTATAAGTAATTTTAATAATCTAATATTATTAATATTATTAAACCTAATAAAGCTAAATATAATATTTTTTTTTAAATATTTTTATTTACTTAATTATTAAACTAAAAGTTAAGTATAATTTTTTATTATACTAGCTATTATAAATTTTTTAAACTTATATAATTATATTAAAAATAAATTTTAATTTATTATTTTATATATATAATATTATTAATTTATTTTTTTTATTTTTTTATAAATAAAATTATTTTTTATTTTATTTATATTTAATTATTTTTTAAAATATTAATAAATTAAGAAAATAATATATTATTTTTTATTTATTTATTAATTAAAATTATTTATTTAATTTATTATTTATTATATAAATATTTAATTAAATTATTTTAAATTATATTTAATTAAAATTTAAAAATAAGTTTTTTTATTTTTAAATAAATATATAAATATTATTTATTATTTATTATATATTTATAATAAATTTTATTATTTTTAAAATTTATATAAATTTAAAAATTTAATTTTAAATATTTTTTTTTAATATTTTTTATTAATATATATAAATATTATTATTTATTTAATTATTTTTATTTAATTAAAATAAAATTAAATTTATAAAACTTAAATTTAATTATTAATTAAAAAATAAATAAATAATTTCTTTTATATTTAAATAAGTAATTTTTATAATATTATATTATATTTTTTTAATAATTAAAGTAAATTAATATAAATATATTTTTTATATTTAAAAATAATTATATTTTTATTTATTAAGTTATTAAATAATTATTAAAATTATTAATTTATTAATTATATTAAAACTATTAAAATTATAATTAATTACTTAATTTTTTATTTATATTTAAAATTATTTATATTTATATTTTTTATATTTATTTTTAATATTAATTTTTTTAATACTATTAAAATTTTATATTTATTTATTAAAAAATTAAAATAAAATAATAAATTAAAAAAACTTATAAATATTATTTAAGTATTAATAAAAGTTATATATTTTTTATAATAATTAAAATTTTTTAATTAAATTTTAATTAATAAATATTATAAAATTTAAGTTTTTTATTAAAATAAAAAAAATAAAACAGTTTTTATTAAATTATTAAAATAATATTTATTTATTATTTTTATTAAAAATTATTTTTAATTTATTAATAATAAATTAATTTTTATTTAATAAAATAATAATATAATTTTTTTTATTAAATAAAATAATAATATAATTTTTTTTATTAAATAAATATATATAAGTTTTTTAATTAAAATAAAATTTATTATAATTAAAATAAAATTTATTATAATAAAAATAAATTTTATTTAAGATTTTACTTAAGTAATTTTTATTATTTTTATTTATTTATTTATATAAATATAATATATATTATTGTAATTTTTTTTTATTTATTATTTTATTTATAAATATTAATATAAATATTAATATAATTATTAATATAATTATTAATATAATTATTAATATAATTATTAATATAATTATTAATATAATTATAATTATATTAAACTTAATTTATTAAAATAAAATATATAAGTATTTTATTAATTTTATTAAATTATTACTTAATAAATTTATTAACTTAAGTAATTTTTATTAATATTAATAATTTAAAAAACTTTAAAAATTTATTTATTTTATTTATTTACTTACTTATTTAAAAAAATATTATATAATAATTTTTAATAAATTATTTTAATATAAATTATTAAAAATATTATTTATTATTATTAAATTAATTATAATTAATAATTTAATTAAAAAATATTTAATTTTATAAAATAAAAATATTTATTATATAATTTATATAAGTTATTATAAATTATTAAATTTTAAATATATAAAATAAATAAAAATTAAAAAAATTTATAGAATAATTAATAAATTAATAATAAAAGAAATATTATAAATATTAATTTTTTAATATAATTATTATTAATTAATAAAATATTAAATAAATAAATTTATAAAAACTAATAATAATATAATATATAATATATATTTATTATATAATTATATTATAATTTTTTATTAATTTTTTTTAATTTATATAATAAAAAGCTTTAAAAAAAAATATTTTTTATAAACTTTTATATAAATTTTATATTTACTTTTTTTTAATTTATATTATTTATATAATTACTTTTAATATTATATTTTATTTAATTTAATATACTTTTATTAATATTAGTAATAACTTAATTATAATTTCTTTTAGATATAAAAAAATAAATTACTTATTATTATAACTTATTATTAAACCTTTTTTTTTAGTATTTTACTATTATTATTATTATTTCCTTTTATTATATATTTAGTATATACTTTATAATATATAAATTATATTACTTATTATAATTATTTTTTTTACTAACTTATTAAAGTTTTATTTAATATTTTTTTAATTTTTCTAAGTATATAAAGCCCTTTAGTATTACTTTTCTTACTCTTTTACTTATTATATTATTACTTTTCTTTTTTAAATTTATTAATTTTAGCTTAATTAATAATTTACTTTTATAACTAGTTTAATTTAGTAATTATTATTATTTTTTTATTATTTTCTTTTATTATTTATTATTTAAAAATTATAATTAATTATAAGATTATTTTAAGTTATTATAAAATTATTTTATTATATTTATAAAGCTTTTTTTTATTAATATTAAAGTCTTATATATTATAATAATACTTAGTAATTAATTTCTTTTATTTTCTAAAAAAAGAATTATTAAAGCCTTTTATATTTATAAGCTAGCTTTTATATAAGTAGCTTTTTTATTATATTATATTAAGTTATTAATAAAAAACTTTATTTTTAATATAAAAATTTAATATTAAATTTTATAAGTAATTTTAATAATTTAATATTATTAATATTATTAAATTTAATAAAATTAAATATAATATTTTTTTTTAATATTTTTATTTATTTAATTATTAAACTAAAAATTAAATATAATTTTTTATTATATTAATTATTATAAGTTTTTTAAATTTATATAATTATATTAAAAATAAAGTTTAATAAACTTAAATAATTATAATAAAAACAAGTTTATAAATTATAAGCTTTTTATTAATTTAATTTTATTATAAATACTTATAAGTATTATTTATTTACTTTTAAATATATATATAATTATATATATATATATATATAAAAATTAAAATATATTATTTTTTTTTAAATTTTAAATATAAAAAATACTTATAAATATAATATAATTTTTTTTTAATATTTTTTAATAATTAAAATTTATAAATTTATAAATTTATATAAATATTTTTTAATTTCTTTAAGTAGTTTTAAAACTTATAAGTTTATAAAATTTATATAAATTTAATAAATATTTTTTAATTTTTTAAGTTAATAAAAGTTTTTAAATATTATAGTTTTATAAGTTTTATATAAATTATTTAATTTTTTTTAAATAATTTTAAAATTTATAAATTTATAAATAAAATTTATATAAATTTAATAATTAATTTTTAACTTTTTAAATTAATAAAAGTTTTTAAATATTATAATTTTATAAGTTTTATATAAATTATTTAATTTTATAAGTTTTATATAAATTATTTAATTTTATAAGTTTTATATAAATTATTTAATTTTATAAGTTTTATATAAATTATTTAATTTTATAAGTTTTATATAAATTATTTAATTTTATAAGTTTTATATAAATTACTTAATTTTATAAAATAATTTTAAAACTTATAAATTTATAAAATTTATATAAATTTAATAAATAATTTTTTATTTTTTAAGTTAATAAAAAAAAGTTTTAAATTTTATTAATTTATAAAGCTTATATAAATTTAATATTTAATTTTTTAATTTAATTATATTTATAAATTTATAAAACTTATATAAATTTAATACTTAATTTTTAACTTTTATAATAAATTAAATTAAAGTTTATATTTTTAATAAATTTATAAAACTTATATAAATTTAATATTTAATTTTTAAAGTTATTATATATAACTTTTTTTTAATATTTTCTAATATTAATTAAAACTTATTAATATAATTAATATATTAATAATATAAGTATTAGTTTTAATATAATTATTTATAAATTTTAAAAAAGGTATATTATTATAATTACTAATTATATTTAAAATAATAATTTTAAATTAGTTAATATTTAATTAATATTTTTTAAGTTATATAATATAAAATAAATTATTAAAAGTTAATATAATATTAAGAACTTAAAAATAATTATAATTATTAATTTTTTATTATTTATTTTTTTATTCTAATTTTATATTAAAAATACTTATTTAATAAAATAATTATATATAACTTTTTTTTCTTAAATACTTATATTTTTTTAATTAATTTTATTATTAATATTATATATTTTAAGTATTTTTTTACTTTTATAATTTAATTCTTTTATATTTTATTATTATTTAATTTTTATTTTATTTTATTATTTATAAATTATAAATTAATTAAATTTCTTATTATATTATTATTAGAAAAGTATTTTACTAATATTTTTATAATTTTACTTAATACTTTCTTATTATTAATTAATTATAACTTTTTATAAATATATATAATAATAAAAATAATTTTAAAAAGTTATTTTATATTATTACTAAAGCTTTACTTTTTTAAAAAGTTATTAATTATTTTTTATTTTTATAAATAATTAGTTTACTTTTAAATTATAATATATAATAAACCTTTTATAACTTATAATATAATTAATTTTAATTATTAATTTAATTAAGTTTTACTTTTATAATTAAAAAACTTTTAATATTATTTTTTTTTAAATTTATTATTATTATTTTTATTATTATTATTTTATTTATATAAGTTTTAAAAAACTTTTTAAAATAAGCTATTAAAATATTATATTTATTATAAATAATAAAAGCTAAAATATAATTTTAATAAATTTTAAAATTTAAGTTAAAATATTTAATTATATATAAATTATTATAAAAGCTAATTTATAAGCTTAATTAATAATAAATTAAATTAAAAATATATTTTAATATATTATAAGTAATATATTAATATTATAAAAACTAATATATAAGTTATAAATAAAATTTAAGTTTTATTATTATATTTTAATAAATATAATTATTATAAGTTAAATTTTTTAATATTTTAAAAAATTTATTATTTTTATTATTTAATTTTTTTTAATTATTAACTTAAGTTTTAAACTTTTATTTATATAATATTTAATTATAAAATAACTTAAGTTATATTATTATATATATTTAATAAGTTATTATTAAATAAAAATATTATATAAAATAATATATTAATAAAAAACCTTTTTTTTATATTATTAATTAATAATTTATTTTTTTAATTATTTTACTTTTAATTTAAGTTTAAGTTTATATTTTAATACTTTTTTAATTTTTTAAAAAAAAAAAAAAAAAAAAAAAAAAAAATTTTTTTATAAATAAAATAAAATTTTATTTTTTTTATAAAAAATATAATATTTTTAAATTATTAATTAACTAATATAATTAAAAATCTTTATTTATTATAATATTAAATTAGTTAATAATAAAAATATTAGTATTAATAACTAATAAATTTACTTAAAATACTTAAGTATTTTTAATTATTTTATATTTGTTTTATTAAATAACTAAAAGTAATTAAATTATTTACTTTATTATATATAATTATTTAAAAAGCTTTTATTACTAATTTTATTATTATTAAATATTTTATTATTTTTTTTTTATAAGAAAATAATATTTAAATTATATTTTTTTTAAAAAATTTTTAATTTTAAATAAAAAAATAATTTTTTATTATTTATTATTTTTTAATTTACTAGTAATTCTTTTATTATTATTATTTTAAAAGTTAATTAATAACTTTTTAATAATTAATAAAATATTTTAAATAAATATTATATAAAAAATATTTTTATTATTAATAATATTAGTTTAATATATATATTATTAAAAGAATTTACTAATTTTATTATAATATTAATATAAAAAAGTTACTTAAAAAACTTTTTTTTTTAAAAAAAGATTATTTTAATTTTAAATAAATATTACTTTTTTTTCTTAAGTTATTTTAAATAAAGAAAATATTTATTATTTATATATATATTTATATTTAAGTTTTTTAATATAAAGAATAATAATTTAAATATTAAAATTATATTATTAACTTTATATATAATATTAATAATATTTATATATAATTACTTTTATTATTATAAAAGCTTAATATTATTATATTTTATTTTTAAAACTTATTAAATTAATTATATATAATTAAATAATTTTAAAAGTAATTTTAAATTTAATAAAAGTATATTTATATATAACTAATATTTTTATAATAATATTATTTTAAGTACTTTAATATAATTATTTAAAAAAAGTAATTTAATTAATTATTATATAATACTAATATTAATAATTAGCTTTTAATTAAATTAATTAATAATATTAATATTAAAAATAAGCTTAATAAAAAAATTACTAAATAAAATAATATTAAATAAGTTATTATATTAAATATTATTATTAAGTAATTAAATTTTAAAGTATTTTAATTTTTATTTATAATTAAATATAATTTTAATATAAGTAAAGTTTTATAATATAAAATATATAATAACTTTACTTAAAAATACTTAATATTTATTTAATATTTTTTAGTAAGTTTAATTACTTATAAAATACCTAATAAATATATAAAGTCTTATATATTTAATTTTATATAAAATCTTATATAAATTACTTAAGTAAAATCTTATATATATTATTTAAGAAATATAATATATTAGTTAATTATAATATATAAATTAATTAAATTAACTTTTAAAAAGAAATATATAAATAACTTAAATTAAACTTTAAAAAAATATATAAATAACTTAAATTAAGTTTTAAAAAAGTTAATTTAAAATATAAAATAATTATAAAAGCTAGTTATAATATATAAATAATTTAAATTAAGCTTTAAGAAAATATATAAATAATTTAAATTAAGTTTTAAAAAAGTTAATTTAAAAACTATTATAAAAGTATTATAATAAATAAATAATAAAAATTTTTTTTTTTTTTATATATTATATTACTTAGTTTTATATTTATATAACTTTAAGTATATTATTTTATTATATTTATATATATAAAATATATATATAATTAAATAATAAATATATATTTAATATTTTTTAAATATTAAGTATATATATTAATAAAATTATAATAAATAATAAATAAAACTTAATTTTTTATAATTATTATTATTATTATTATTATTATTATTATTATTATTATTATTATTATTATTATTATTATTATTATTATTATTATTATTATTATTATTATTATTATTATTATTATTATTATTATTATTATTATTATTATTATTATTATTATTATTATTATTATTATTATTATTATTATTATTATTATTATTATTATTATTATTATTATTATTATTATTATTATTATTATTATTATTATTATTATTATTATTATTATTATTATTATTATTATTATTATTATTATTATTATTATTATTATTATTATTATTATTATTATTATTATTATTATTATTATTATTATTATTATTATTATTATTATTATATTTTACTTTTATACTTAAAAAATAAACATTTATAAATAATTTTATTTAATTAAATAAAATAATTAAAAAAAGTTAATTAAGCTTTTAAAATACTTAAAAGTAAACTTTTAATATTACTACTTATATTTATATTTTTACTATAGCTACTACTATTATATTTTTGATTATTAATATACTTACTAATATTAATATTAATATTTTTATTACTTTTATTTTATTTTTAATATTACTTTTAGCTTTATATTTAAAATTCCTTTTATAAAAATTATTTTTAAAATATTATTTCTAAGAAAAATAATTTTAATTATTATATTAATAATATTAAGTATTTTTATTATTATATAACTTATAAGATTATAAATTATTAATATATACTTTTATAAATATAATTTTATTTATTATTTAAAATATATACTTATTATTTAAAATATATACTTGTTATTTAAAGTATATATTTATTATTTAAAGCTTATTAAGTATTACTTTTATTAATTATTTACTTTAAGTATTTTCTTTCTTTTTTTTTAGCTTTAAATTAATATAAACTATTAATAATAATAATACTTTTATAAATTATTTTTTAAGTATATATAATTTATATATTTAATTATTAATATTTAAGTAATTAATTTATAAATATTAATATATTTTATATTTTTAAATTAAATTATTTAATACTAAGAATTTAATATATAAATAAAAATAATAAAAGATTTTAAAAAAAATTAAAAAAGAATTTTAACTTTAAGTTATAAAAGCTTAAAATAAAATTAAAAACTTTAATTTTTATTAATAAGCTTTTAATTAATTATTTATATATATTAAAAACAGCTAATTTATTATTAACTTAATTTATTAAGTTATTTTTATATTTTTTATTATTTTTTTTATAATAATAATACTTATATTTTATATTTAATTAAATAATATAACTTTAATTAAAAAAGCAACTTTAATTAATTAAAGTAAAAAGCTTTATTTACTTTTATAAATATTATAAGTAAATATTAAACTTATACTTTTTTATTAAAATATAAAATTATTATTATATAATTAAATAATTAAAAAAGTAATTAACTTTTTTTTATTATATTATTATTATAATAAAATAAATTCATATAAAAGTATAAATTTTAATATAATAAAAAAAAGTACTTAATAATAAATAATATTATTTACTTAATAACTAAAGTTTTTTAAATTTAATTAATTATATAAAAATTATAATATATTTTTTTTAATAAATTATAATTTATATATATTTATAATAAAATTATAATAATATATTATAATATTATTATATATTATTATTATATAATTATATATTATATATATTTATTATTATATAATTATATATTATATATATTTATTATTATATAAATATAATATAAATAATTAATTAATAAAAAGTAATTATTTATAAGTATTTATATATTATATATTTAATTTATATATAATATATTATTTACATATATATATATATATATAAGTAAATTAATATAAGTAAATTAATATAAGTAAATTAATATAAGTAAATTAAATTAAATTTTTAAAGCTTAATTTAAGTTATTTATATATTTCTTTTAATATATATAAGTAAATTAATATAATTATATTACTTAAATAATTTATATAAAACTTATATAAATTACTTAATTAAAACCTTATATAAAATTAAATTTATAAGAATTTATAAATTTATTAAATACTTATTTATATAAGTTAAAAAAACTTATAATAACTAATATAATAAAAGATTATACTTAGCTTTTAGTTTAATAACTAAGTAAATAAAAATATTTTTAAAAAAAATATTATATTTAATTTTATTAAGTTTAATAATATTAATAATACTATATTATTAAAATTACTTATAAAATTTAAAATAAAGTTTTTATATTAAAAATAAAAGTTTTTATTAATAATTTAATATAATACTAAAGCTAAATAATAAAAAAGCTACTTATATAAAAGCTAGTAAATATAAAAGACTTTAATAATTTTTTCTTAAAAAAATAAAAGAAATTAACTACTAAGTACTATTATAATATATAAAACTAAGAAAAGCTTTATAAATATAATAAAATAATTTTATAACTAATTATAATTTTTTATATATAAATAATAAATAGTAAAAGAAAATAATAAAAAAATAATAATAATAATTAAATTAAACTAATTATAAAAATAAATTATTAACTAAGCTAAAATTAATAAATTTAAAAAAGAAAAGTAATAGTATAATAAGTAAAAAAGTAAGAAAAGTAATACTAAAGGGTTTTATATACTTAAGGGAATTAAAAAAATATTAAATAAAACTATTACTAATTAAAAAACTTAACTTAATTTTCTTTAATAAGTTAATATAAAAAATAATTATAATAAGTAATATAATTTATATATTATAAAGTACTTAATATATATTAAATATATAATAAAAGGAAATAATAATAATAATAAAATATTAAAAATCTTTTTTTTAATAATAAGTTATAATAATAAGTAATTTATTTTTTTATATATAAAAAGAAATACTTTTTTATATTATTAGTAAATATAATTTAATTAATTTTATAATTTATTTTATAAATAAGCTAGTTTTTAAGTATAATTAATTAATTATAAAAATTAATTACTTATTACTTAATTTATTATTATAAAAAAGTTTTTAAATTATATAAAATATTAATTATAAGCTTTTATAATAGTAATAGTAATATAATAAAATTATAAATAATAAAATTTACTTTAAGTAAAATATATATTAAAAATACCTTAGTTATAGTTTTAAGTAAATTAAAATTAATTACTTTAAGTTTTTAATAAAAGTTAATTTAGCTTAAAGTTTATTTTAATTTTATAAAAAAATAATTAATTAAATTTTAAATTATTTATTATTTAAGTAATAGAATTTTGCTATTTGGGTAGTAATAAAAGTATTTTAGATTTCTTTATTAAATTACTATTTTTTTAACTAAAAAAAACTTATAAAGAATTTTATTAAAAAATATATAAAATAAAAAAATAAAGATTTTAATAGTAAAAGTTAATAAAAGATTTTTTTTATATATTCTTTTAGCTTATTAAGCTTATAATAACTTAAAGAAATTATAGTAATTTTTAACTTAACTTTTTATATTAAGTTTAAGAAATAACTAGGTAATTTTTTAAAAACTTATATATTTATTATATAAACTTTTATATATTTAAAAGTATATACTTATATAAATTATATTAAAAAAAAGTGCTTAATAAGTTTATAAGTTCTTATAAATTTAATTTTATATAAGTTATTAATCAGGTAATTTATATAGGTCTTATATAAATTATTTAAGTAATATAATTATACTATATTAATTTACTTATACTAATTTACTTATATTAATTTACTTATACTAATTTACTTATATATATA
The DNA here is from genome assembly GCF_020647795.1 of Trichoderma atroviride. NCBI lineage: Eukaryota > Fungi > Ascomycota > Sordariomycetes > Hypocreales > Hypocreaceae > Trichoderma > Trichoderma atroviride. Next base: position 1,985,712 of record NC_089404.1, read on the forward strand.
TATATATATGTAAATAATAATATATAATAATATTATAATATATTATTATAATTATATTATAAATATATATAAACTATAGTTTATTAAAAAAAAGTATATTATAGTTTTAATATAATTAACTAAATTTAAAAAACTTTAGTTATTAAGTAAATAATATTATTTACTATTAAATATTTTTTTTTACTATATTAAAGTTTATATTTTTATATTAATTTATTTTATTATAATAGTAATATAATATATATAATATTATAAAAAAAACTTAATTACTTTTTTAATTATTTAATTATATAATAATAACTTTATATTCTAGTAAAAAAGTATATATTATAATTTTTTATAAAATATTATAAAAATATTAAAAAAAAGTATAAGTTTAATATTTACTTAAAGTATTTATAAAAGTACATAAAGCTATTTACTTTAATTAATTAAAGCTGCTTTTTTAATTAAAGTTATATTATTTAATTAAGTTATATTATTTAATTAAAGTTATTATAATAGTACCTAAAAGTAAAATATACTAATAGTATTAAGTAATATAAGTAATATATATTACTTTAGGTAGTATTAATAAAATATATAAACCCCTTTTAAGGAATTTTTTATTATTAATACTTTAAGTAAAAGTTAATATACTTTTATACTTTTACTTAACTACTACCTTATTATAATTTTTTTACTTTTATTTTAAGTTACTTAAAGGTATAAAAATAATATAAATTTAGTTTTATAAAATAATATTTAAAAAAAGAACCTTTTATAATTACCTTAGAATTAAATAGTATTTATACTTTAATTAAAAGGGATAAGAAATATTAAAGTATAATTATTAGCCTTAGTTTTTTAAATTTAAACTTAAACTTAAAGAAAATTACTATAAAAATATAAGCTATAAAAAAATATATTAAGTAATTAAAGTAATACTAGAAATTATATTATTAAAAGAAAAAGCTATTAAAAAAGTTATATTTAAATAATAAAACCCTTAGGGTTACTTAACTTAGCTTAAGTAATTTATAATTAAGTATAAAAAAAAGATTAAAGTTAAGAATATTAAGTAATTATAACTTTTAACTAATTTTTATACTTAAGATAAATAGCTAAGTAACTTATAATATACTTTTAATAATATTTTAAAGAAATTCTAAAACTATTTTAAGTATACTTTATTTACTTAAAATAATATAATTAGTAAATATTATATAAAATAAAAATAATACCTAAAAGAAAAACCTAAGTAAAAGTAAAAAAACTTAAAAGTAATTAAAAATATTTTAAAAAATAAAATAATATACTTTTTAAAAATATAACTTATTAAAATTTCCTTTAAATTAGCCTTTTAAGCTATATATAATAATAAAACTATTAGTTTTAAAAAACTTTTATATTTATTTTAATTTATTTAAAAAATAATTCCTAGTTTTAAAAAAAAAATAATAAGCTTTATAATTTTATACTAAGTTATATTTAAAGCTATAAAAATATATTAAATTATACTATAAGAAAATTCCTAATATTTATAAAAAAATAATTTCCTTAATTACTTAATTTTAAAACTTCCTTAAACTAAAATATAAATAAAAAAGAAATAATAACTAATTAAAACTAAATTCTTATAAAGCCTTAGTAAAAAAGAAAAAGTATTAAAAGCTAAAGTAATTTAATAGCTATAATTTTAATTAAAATTTTATAAATTTATAATATAAATTTTTTTTTTAAATATTATATTTATAAAAGTTTAAATTATAAAGTAAATAAATACTTTTAAAAAAAACCTTAGTTTAAGGAAAAAGTTTAAAAAACTAATTATAATTAAAATAACTATTTAACCTTTAGATAATATAATACTAATTTAAGTAAAATTATAAATTTAAATTCTAATTATAACTTATAAATAAAATCTTATTAACTTTTTTATAATTTTAAATTAAGGATTAATATTTAATATAATATTTATATAATTTATAAAAATATAAAACTTTTAATAAGTTCCTATAACTAATATAATATAATTAACTATAGTCTTAGGCTTAACTATTTCTTACTATAAGGTATAAAAAATTTACTTATTTATAAAGAGCTTATATAATTATACCTAGTAGTTTACTAAGGTTTATATAAGAATTAACTATAATCTATAATTAAAAAACAGCCTTATTTTATTAAAAATATTAATAATTATAAATAAGTAAATTTATATTAATTAAACTTAATAATAATAGTTTAAGATAATTAAAAATTATATTTAAAGAAATAAAAATAAAAAAACTAAAGAAAAGTAATAATAAAAGTTTTTTTATTTTTATAATTATTATATAATAAAAAAGTATTAATTTAAAAAGTAAATTATTTAAGCTAGCTACTTAACTATTAAGGGAAATCCTAATAGAATTTTAAAACTATAAGAATATATTTAATAACTATAATATAAAAACCTTACCTAGTTATAAAAACACTAATTATAAAATAGCTTTATACTTAAGTATAAAACTATCTTATAGTAGAATTTACTATTTATTACTAAAAGAACTATAAGAATTATAAGAATTTTTAAAGAATAACCTTAGTAAAAGTAAAATTTACTTATTATAAAACCTAATAGGAATACTTATACTTTTTATATTAAAGAAAAATAGCTTATTATAACTTTATATAAGTTACTAAGGACTTAATATAATTATAAAAAAGAATTAATATCTTTTACTCTTAATATTAAAAATCTTTAACTAAATTAAAAAAGCCTAATACTTTTTTAAAATTAATATTAAGAATATTTACTATTATATTTATATTAAAAAAAAAAAAAAAAAAAACTATTTTTTATATTTAATATAAGTATTATAAATTCCTAGTAATATTTATAAAATTAACTAATATACTTATTATATTTTAATATTATATTTATAAGTTACTTAAGGAATTAATAAATATTATATATATTATTTATTTTAATAATATTTTTATATTTTCCTAAACTAAAGAAAAGTATATATAATATATTTAATAGATTTTAAAATAACTATAAAAAGTAAAGCTATTTATAAAACTATTAAAATATTCTTTTTACTAAATTAAAATTAAATTCCTTAGATTTATTTTCTCTAGGAATAAAATAGTTATAAATTTAAAAAGGTAAAAATTATTTAATTTTAGTTAATATTAACTAATTACTAAGAAATTTAAGTTTTTTGTTTTAAATTTTATAACTTTTATTAAAGATTTATTTAAGGCTATTTTAAAATAGCTAAGCTATTAATAGCCTTATTAAAAAAAAGTAAAAATAATAAAAAGCTAGGAAAACTTAGCTTATTTATAAAAGAAATATAAGTATTTTAATAGCTTATTAATATTTTTTAAAAAGCCTTATTACTATAGTATTTTAACTTAAATATAATAATTTAAATTAAAACTAATACCTTAGTTTTTATAATAGCAAGGATTTTATTTTAGCTAAATAAGTAAAACTAATATTACCTAGTAGTATTCTAGTCTTAAAAGTTTAATAATATTAAACTTAATTATAAAATATTAAATTAAAAAATATTTATTATTATTAAGTTTTTTAAATATTAGTAATATTATATTAAAAAGGTTATAAACCTTATAAAAGTACTATTAAATTATAATAACTTATAAGTATTTATAAAAAAAGTAAAAGCTTAATAAAAAATAAATATACTAATATATAAAACTTATTTTATTTTACTTTACTATTAAGTATAAAACTAGGAAAAGTAATTTTACTAATATATTATTAAAATAAGTAAATTACTATTAAGAATCCTTTTTAAATACTAACTTAATTCTTATACTAAAAAAGCAATTGAAAAAGTATAATAAAATACTTTTATAAAATAAGTTATCTTAAGTAAAAAACTAGTCTAAACTTAACTAAAAGTTACTATTAAGTAATTTACTTAAGGTTTATAATTAGTTTATAATAATAATTACCTAAGGAAAAACTTAAGCTAATAGAAATATAAGGGAATAAAATATAATTCCTTTAAAACTAATTAACTAAACTAGGGTAATAGTTAATTATAAGTAACTTGCTTTCTTATAAGAAGCTATATACTAAAATAATATATATAGCTTAAAGATTACTAATAATTTACTAGAATAAATTTAATAAGCTTAAAAGAATAACCTTAAGTTCTAAGAATAAATTTATAAAATTATTTAAGTTAAGCTTTAATAAAGGAATATAAAATAAGCTATATAAAAAAACCTTTTTTATATATAAATAAAAGGCTTATATTTTAAAAAATAAAGTATTATAAAAAAAACTTCTTATATTATATTATAATAATTTATTAATAAGCTACTTTAAAAAAAATTAAACTTTTACTTTACTTAAAAGAAAATTCTAGTAATAGAAAATAAATAAAAATATTTAAGTATATATAAAGAAATATTAAATTTACTAAGGGAATATACTAAGAAAATATAAGTTATATAATAAGCTAAAATCCTTACTAATTCCTAGCTAACTTTTCTAGGAAGTAATATAAACTTTATTACTAGTTTACTAATAACCTAATATAAGGGAATAAAAGTTAATATAATCCTAGTAATTATAAATTAATTCTTAAAGTATACTTAATTCTTTCTTATATTTATAATAATTAATATAATAAAGCTAGTTAAATTCTTTTACTAAGAAATTAAATTATAATATAACCTAATATAAGGAATTATAATTAATAAGAAAAGTATTTTTATAAGTAAGTTTTAATTAAAATTATACTTTTATTTAAATATTAAATAGTATTTTTTTATTATATTTTACTTATAAAAAAATAAGTAAATAAAAAAAATAAATTAAATACTTAAGTATTACCTTTATTATTATATTAATATAAAATAAATAACTTAAGTAAACTTACTTTAAAATATTAAATAAGTATTTAATAATATATAAAATACTATTATAAGAATAAGCTCTTATATAATATTTTATAAATATAAATTTAATTTTTATATTAATATTAAGAATAATATTATAAAAGAAAAGATATTAAATATATAAGTATATATAAAAAAATTATATACTTTTTAAAAAAAGCTAATAATTTAATAGTAAATTACTATAGAAAAATAAGTAATTTATTATAATAAAAAGTATAAAAAGCTAAGCTTTTAAAAAGAAAATCTAGTTTAACTATTAATAAAAAACCTTAAGCTTAAAAAAAGAAAAAAAAACTTACCTTTTACTTTATTAAACTATTTTAAGTTATAAAAAAGATTAGTAAGTAAGTATATTAATTAATATTACTAAAGTAATATAGTTACTTTTATAATATATTTTATATTAATTTCTTAAAACCCTAGTAAAAAAACCTAAGAAAAAATAATAAAATTATATTAATATCTTATTTTTTAAAAAAATATTAAAAAATAAAAAGTTAAAGAAATACTTTAAGAAAAATAAAATAAAAAAAAACCTTACTTTTTAGTTAAATAAAAAGCTAGCCTTTAGAATATAATTAATAAATTCTTAAAAAAAATATAACTAATATACCTTAGTTAATTAAATAATATTATAATTTAAAAATAAAATATAAAAGTAAAAATAGTAATAGAATAATAATATTATTAATTAATAATTAGTTATATAAAAGGCTAATAAAATTAAAATTAAAATAACTAATATTATTTATAGCTACCTTAACTATTATTTAAATTATACTATTATATAAACTAAATAAACTATAACTAAAAAGCCTAAGACTTTCTAAAAAAGTTTTATTATTATATAATAATAATATAAATAAGAAAATTATTTAATACCTTAGTAATTATATTATTTAAGATATTTTTACTAAGGTTAATTATAGTTATTTTAAATACTTTTTTAATAGTAATTAAAGTTATTTATTATAAAATATAATAGTACTTTATAATATAAAACTAAGAAAATAATAAAAACTCCTAATCTTATTAATAGTAAATATTAAAGGTTTAGGTTATAGTATATATAGCCTTAGAAATCTAGAAATTTATTAGCTTAGTATAATTATAATATAATTAAGTAAAAAAGTTAATAAACTTACTAAGCTTAAGTTTATAAGTATTAAATAAGAATTTTAATAAGTAAGAAATATATAACACTTAGTTATAATTACCTAGTATTTAATAAAAGTTTTATTAGTAGTTTTATTAGTTAGTTTATAATTAATTTAGTATTAAGTTTTTATAATTTTAAAGGCTAAATATAAGTTATATATAGCTTAAATAATAGTAAGATAATTTATATTATTAAATATAAAATAATAAGTATTATTATTATTCTTAAAGATTTTATTTAGCTACTTATATAAGTAAAACAGCAGCTAAGTATAATTAGTATTATTACTAGTAATTAAACTAACTATATTATAAAGGTACTTAATTAATACTTAAAAAACCCTAAAGGAATTAAAAAAATATATAATATATAAAAGCTATTATTACTAATATAACCCTAGTAATAGGTGCTTTTAGTACTATTTTATTAGTAAAATAAAAGTTTTAAACTCTTAATATTATTAAGAGTAAAAGCTAGTATAAAAGTATAATTTATATTAGTAACTTAAAAGTATTTTATATATTATAAAATATAAATAAGAAAAATATTAATATATTCTTATTAATAAATAGCCTTTTAATTATAATAAGCAGCTTAGTAAACTACTTTAGTTACTCTTTTTTAAATAAGATTTATATAAGCTTTTTAAAAATAAATTAAGCTACTATTACTATTACTTTTATTATTATTAATAAAATCTTTTATTATATTAAAATTAAGAAATATTAAGTTTAAATTAAAAAAAGGGGCACTTAACTTAATATATAAAGTGTTAAGGCAGCTAGGTAAAGGTATAAGTATAATATTAAATCTAGCTAAAAGAAATTAAAATTAGTAAATACTTTAAAAAGAAGTAATCCTTAAGTAAAACCCTTAAATTTTAATAACACTTACCTTACTTTTTTTACTTTTAATTAATATAAAAAAACTAAAATTAAAAATAATACTAGTTAATATTACTAAAATCTTTTATACTTATATAAGTAAAAATTACTTTTAAAAAATAAAAGTATTACTTTTAGAACTTTTTATAAGTATTTTATATAGCTTATAAAATAAGAATAGTCTTAATATTAGAAAGTTTAAAAAAAGTTTATAAAAAAAAAAAAAACTTTATAATAAAAAACTAAGTTAAGAAATTTTATAATAAATAAGTATAAGCTACTAGGTATTACTAAATAATAGTAAATTATTACTAAGGTATTAGGGAATTTATATATATATATAAATAAATTAATTACTTATATATAATTAATATAATAGGGCCTTTATATATTAAAGAGAGAATAACTATAATAGTATTTAAAAGTAAGGTATATTAATAGTATTAAATAGTATAAGTAATATATATTACTTTAGGTATTATTAATAAAATATATAAACCCTTTTTAAGGGATTTCTTATTATTAGTACTTTAAGTAAAAGTTAATATACTTTTATACTTTTACTTAACTATTATTTTATTATAATTATATTATTTAATTAAAGTTATATTATTTAATTAAAGCTATATTATTTAATTAAGTTATATTATTTAATTAAAGTTATATTATTTAATTAAAGTTATATTATTTAATTAAAGTTATATTATTTAATTAAAGTTATATTATTTAATTAAACTTAAAATATAAGTATTATAATTTTAAAAAAAAAATAATAAAAAGTATAAAAATAACTTAATAAATTAAATTAATAGTAAATTAACTACTTTTAGTATATATAAATAATTAACTAAAAGCTTATTAATAAAAAATAAAATCCTTAATTTTATTTTAAGCTTTTATAACTTAAAGTTAAGATTTTTCCTTAGTTATTTTTAAAGTTATAAATTTAATACTAATTTTATTACTAAAAAGAAATTTATTAATAATAAAACTAATTTTATTTTTAGTTTTTAATTTTTAATTAATATTTATTTTTTATATATAAATTAATAATAAAAAATAAAAAATAAAATAAAATTAATTCTAATTACTAATTTAATTACTAATTTATTATTTAATTTAATAATTAAATTTATTAATAAAATAAAAATATAAATTAAAAATAAATATAAAAGTTTTATTTAAAAAAAAATAACTTTTATTTTATTTTTTTTATTTTATTAATATTATTTAAATATTTATTTTTAAGCTTTTTAAAATTTTTAATTTAGCTTTTTAATAATATTTTTTTTAATTAAATTAAGCTTAAGCTTATTTTTAAATTTAATTATAATATTATTAAGAATAAAAAAAATATTTTTTATTATAATAAAAGTAATAAAAATAATTAAATAATATTTTATTAAAATAAATAAAATAAAAAATTAAATTTTATTTAATTTTTAATATTTAAAAATATTTTCTTATAAAGATTTAATAAATAAATAAATAAAAAAATAAATAAATAAATAAAATAAATAAATAAAAAAATATTTATATTTTTTTTAAAAAGCTTTTTTTTATTATAATAATATTTTATTTTTATTATTATTATTTTTATTACTTAAATAAATTTTTTTATTAAAATTTAATAAATTTAAATTATAATTAAAATTTTTATAATTAATATTATTATTATAATTAAAATTCTTAGCTAATTTATTAAAAAATAAATTAATTAAGTTATTAATTATAATAAAGTTATTTATTTTTTTATTAAACTTATAATTAAATTAATAAAATAAAATATAATAAAAAAAATATAAAAAAAATAATAATTTACTTATTATATTTAATTTTAATTAAACTTATTATATTATTATTTAAGCTTAAATAAAAGTATAAAAAGTTTTTTTTAAAATAAATATTTTTAAATTAAAAATTTAAAAATAAGTTAAATAAAAATATTTTATAATTAATTAAATTAAAAAAAGTTAATTTTTTAAGAAAATACTTTTTTTAATTTAATTAATTTTAATTTTATAATATTTAAAAATAATTTATAATAAAAAGTTTATTAAAATATTAATAAATAAATAAAAAATAAAATAAAATAAATAATTTATTAATTTATTAATAAAAAAATTAAAAAAATATTTTTTATATAATAATTTTAATTTATTATATATTTTATAAATATATAATAAAATAATTAAAATTTTTATATAAAATTAATTTTATAATTTAATAAAAAGCTTTAAAAAATAAAAAATATATTTTTAAATTTTTTTAAAATTTATTATTTAATATTATTTAAATATAATTATAAAAAAAATTAATTATTTATAAAAAAAATAAAAAAAAATAAATATATAATATATTTTTTTAAATTTACTATTATTATAAAATTTATAATAAAAATATAAAGTTTTTTTTAAATTAATAAAAATATTAAATATATAATAAATTAAATTTTAATATATTATATTATTTATTTTAAAATTAATTATTAAAATAAAATAATAAAAAAAATATATAAATAAAATAATATATTTAAAAGAATTTTTCTTTTATTATAATTAAAAAATTTTTTTTTTTAATTTTTAAAATTCTTTTATTTAATAAAAAACTTAATTTTTAAATATATTTTATAAGTAATATAAGTTATTTTATTTAATTTATTATATTTATTTTAGGCTACTATAAGATTACCTTATTATATTAAATAGTATAAAGGTTTTTTTATTAATATTAAAGTTTTATATATTATAATAGCACTTAGTAATTATTTTATTAAAAAAGATTTCTTTTATTTTCTAAGGAATTATTAAGGCCTTTTATATTTACTAGCTTTTATATAAGTAGCTTTTTTATTATATTATATTAAGTTATTAGTAAAAAATTTTATTTTTAATATAAAAATCTTATTTTAAATTTTATAAGTAATTTTAATAATTTAATATTATTAGTATTATTAAACTTAATAAAATAAAATATAATTTTTTTTTAATGTTTTTATTTATTTAGTTATTAAATTAAGGGCTAGGTATAGTTTTTTATTATATTAGCTATTATAAGTTTTTTAAACTTATATAACTATATTAGAAATAAATCTTAATAAATTAAAATAAGTTTAAAAATATTTTAAAAAGTTTAAATAAGTAAATGAAATTATATTTATATAATTATTATTAAGATTTACTTTTAATATAATTATATAAGTTTAAAAAACCTATAATAGCTAGTATAATAAAAGACTATACCTAGCCTTTGGTTTAATAACTAGGTAAATAAGAATATTAAAAAAAAAATATTATATTTAGCTTTATTAGGTCTAATAATATTAATAACACTAGATTATTAAGATTACTTATAAGGTTTAAGATAAGGTTTTTATACTAAAGATAAAGTTTCTTGCTAATAATTTAATATAATACTAAAGTAATAAAAAAGCTACTTATATAAAAGCTAGTAAATATAAAAGGCTTTAATAAATCTTTCTTAGAAAATAAAAGAAATTTTTTTTAATAAAATAACTACTAAGTATAGTTTAAAATACTAGGTGCTGTTATAATATATAAGACTTTAATATTAATAAAGAAAAGCTATTATTTAATATAATAAGGTAATCTTATAATAGCCTAGGATAACCTTATAACTAATTATAATAAATAATAGCTAAAGAAAACTAGAAAGAAATAGTAATAACTACTAAACTTAAATTATTATAATAAATAGCTAAAGCTTAGCCTAATAACTAAGTTAAAATTAAAAAAGCTAGAATACTTATAAATAAATATAATAGGTAAAAGGGGGAAAGAAGTAATAAAAGAAGCTCTTGCTTCCTTAAAAGGGAATAAAAGCAACTGGATTTAACTTTAATAAGTTAGTAAAAAGAATAGCTATAATAAGTGGTATAATTAAATATGTAATAGAGGGAAATAATAATAATAAGTATTGCTATTTAGGTAGTACTTTTTTGCTATTTGGGCAGTAACTAACCTAATTAAGAAGGTGGGTCTATTAGCTTAAAAATCTCTCTTATCTTCAAGTAGCTTTTAAATATAAAAAAAAATTATATAAAAATAAATAAAATAAAAAGTTTTATAATTTATATAATAAATTTTAATATTTTTAAATTATTTTATATTTTTATTTAAAATTAAGCTTTAAAAACCTATTTAAACTTAAAATAAGATTTTTTTACTTATTTCTTAATAAAAAAAATAATATTAATAATATTTATAATATTTAAATATATAAGATTTTATTTATTTAAAAAGTTACCTAATTTTCTTAATATTTTTATAAGAAAATACTAGGTAAAAATTACTATAGTTTCTAATAGCTATATAAATTTATATAAATTTAATAAAAATAAAAATAAAAATTATTTAGCTAATTTTATTAATAAATAATTTATTAATAATTTTTAAAATATTTTTTTAATTTAATTTTAGGACTTTTTTACTAAAAGAAAACATAGTATTTTTAGTAATTTTTTAAAGGTACTTTAAATACTACCTAAATAGCAAAAAAAGTACCACCCGAATAGTAATACTTATAATAATAATAATAAAACACTAAAAAAAAGGTCTAATAATAAGTTATAATAATAGGTAGTTTATTTTTTTATACCCAAGAGGAAATATAATTATTATTTTTATTAATAATTTTCTTATTAAGCTTATTTTTAATATTAATTTTATTAACTAATTTAATTAAAAGTTAATTATTAATATTAATATTATATAATAATTAATTAAGTTATTTTTTTTAATAATAATATTAAAGTACTTAGAATAATATTATTATAAAAATATTAGTTATATATAAATATACTTTTATTAAACTTAAAATTACTTTTAAAATTATTTAATTATATATAAATATTATTAATATTATATATAAAATTAATAATATAATTTTAATATTTAAATTATTACTTTTTATATTAAAAAACTTAAATATAAATATAAATATAAGTAATAAGTATTTTTTTTATTTAAAATAGCTTAAGAAAAAAAAGTAATATTTATTTAAAATTAAAGTAATTTTTTATAAAAAAAAAAAAAGCTTTTTAAGTAATATTTTTATATTAATATTATAATAGAATTAGTAAATATTTTTAATAATATATATATCAAACTAATATTACTAATAATAAAAGTATTTTTTTATTTAATACTTATTTAAAGTATTTTATTAATTATTAAAAAGCTATTAATTAATTTTTAAAATAATAATAATAAAGAAATTATTAATAAATTAAAAGGTAATAAATAATAGAAAATTACCTTTTTTACTTAAAGTTAAAAAAATCTTTAAAAAAAATATAATTTTAATATTATTTTCTTATAAAAAAAAGTAATATAGCTAAAACTAGTAATAAAAGCTTTTTAAATAATTATATATAATAAAATAAATAATTTAATTATTTTTAACTATTTAATAAAAAAAATATAAAATAATTAAAAATATTAAAATACTTTAAGTAAACTTATTACTTATTAATATTAATATTCTTATTATTAACTAATTTAATATTATAATAAATATAAGACCCTTAATTATATTAATTAATTAATAATTTAATAATATTATATCTTTTATAAATAAAATTAAATAAAATTTTATTTATAAAAAAAAGTAAAAAAATATTATAAAGTAATTTTAAGCTTAATTAAAAGTGAAATAATTAAGGTAATAAATTATTAATAAATAATATAAAAAAAGGTTTTTTATTAATATACTATTTTATATAATATTCTTATTTAATAATAACTTATTAAATATATATAATAATATAATTTAGGTTATTTTATAATTAAATATTATATAAATAAAAGTTTAAAGCTTAAGTTAATAATTAAAAAAATTAAATAATAAAAATAATAATTTTAAATTTCCAAAAATAATAAAAAGCTTAGCTTATAATAATTATATTTACTAAAGTATAATAATAAAATTTAAATTTTATTTATAAGTTATATATTAGTTTTTATAATATTAATATATTATTTATAATATATTAAAATAAATTTTTAATTTAATTTATTATTAATTAAGATTATAAATTAACTTTTATATTAATTTATATATAATTAAATACTTTAATTTAAATTTTAAAGTTTATTAAAATTATATTCTAGTTTTTATTATTTATAATAAATATAATACTTTAATAGCTTATTTTAAAAGGGTTTTTAAAGCTTATATAAATAAAATAATAATAATAATAATAATAATAATAAATTTAAGGAAAAAAGTAATATTAAAGGTTTTTTAATTATAAAAGTAAAGCTTAATTAAATTAATAACTAAAATTAATTATATTATAAGCTATAAAAGGTTTATTATATATTAGAATTTAAAAGTAAATTAATTACTTATAAAAATAAAAAATAATTAATAACTTTTTAAAAAAGTAAAACTTTAATAGTAATATAAAATAACTTTTTAAAACTATTTCTTTTATTATATATATTTATAAGAGATTATAATTAATTAATAATAATAAAATATTAAGTAAAACTATAAGAAAATTAGTAAAATACTTTTTTAATAATAATATAATAAGAAATTTAATTAATTTATAATTTATAAGTAATAAAATAAAAAAAAATTAAATAATAGTAAAATATAAAAAAATTAAGTTATAAAAGTAAAAAAAATACCTAGGATATATAATATTAATAGTAAAATTAATTAAAAAAGGGAAAAAATATAAGTATTTAAGGGAAAAAAAATTTTATATAATTATTTTATTAAATAAGTATTTTTAATATATAATTAAAGTAAAGAAATAAATAATAAAAAATTAATAATTATAGTTTTTTTTAAGTTTTTAATATTATATTAACTTTTAATAATTTACTTTATATTATATAACTTAAAAAAATATTAATTAAATATTAATTAATTAAAAATTACTATTTTAAGTATAACTAATAATTATAATAGCTTAGCTTTTTTAAAATTTATAAGTAATTATACTAAAGCTAATACTTATACTATTAGTATATTAGTTATATTAAAAATATATATTATTTAACTTAAGTAAAAAAAAAAAACTTATAAAATATAATATTAATTCTTATAAGTATAGTTTATATAATAAGTAAATAATAAGTTAAATTATTTATAAGTATAAGAAAATATTATTATAAGAAAGTTATTTTTTAACTTTATAATATTAGTTTTTATAATTAAGTAAAAGTAATAAATATATTAATAATTTTAAGTAAAAGTATTAATTATATAATTATATTATTATATTATTTTAGCTTTTTTAATATAAATTATATTATTATAAGTAAAAGCTAATATTAATTATATTTATAATATTTTATTTTAAAAGGTAATAACAAAAGTTAAAATATATATTTTTTTTAAAAATTAATAAAAGTTATAATAACTATTACTAATTTAAAGTAAAAGAAATAAAAGAATTCTTTAAGTTTTATATTTATAAAAATTAGCTTTTTTTTTATTATATATAAAAAATAAAAAAAAATAAAAAAAAATAAAAAAAAAATAAAAAAAAAATAAAAAAAATAAAAAAAATAAAAAAAATAGTTTTACTAATTTAAATAATAAAAAAATAATTATTTAAATTAAGCTTTAATAAAAAATATATAAATAACTTAAATTATATTTTAAAAAAGCTTATATATTTTTACTATTTAAATAATATTTTTACTTAACTAGTTTCTTTTTAGCTAGGTTTATTTACAGCTAGGCTAGCTTACTAAAATATAATATAATATACTAAAATATATAAAATTAATTAAAAAAAAATATTATAACTTTAAACTATAATATTATAACTTTAAATTAATTAAAATTATAATAAAATACTTATTAACCTTTAAGAACTTTCTTAATAAAGTTAATAATAACTTTACCTAGCTTAATAATATTAAAAATCTTTTTTAGCTTACTAATAATAATATTTATACTACTAGTGCTTTTAATAACCTTAAAAATAAAGTTCTTAAAAAAATAAAATAATTATAAGCCTAAAAATAAAGTTAAAGTTAAATTTAAAGCTATTATAAGTCTTATAAAGAAATAAGCCTAAGAAATCCCTTTACTATTACTATTATAATTATATAACTCTTTTAATAACTTTTTTAACTTTTTATAAGCTTATTATTATAATAATAGTATTATAATTATTAAAAAGTTACTTAATAATAAAACTAAAGTTAATAAAAAGCTAATTTTAATTTATTACTTAATAATATATAACTATAGTACCTTTTATATATTTTAAAGTATAAATATTTAAAAGGTATTAATAAATAAAGTTAATTACTTATTTAAAATTATAGCTTTTATTTTAAAAAAAGCTAATTAAAAATAAACTTTTTAAGTTCTTAAAGGTTATTATAATTATAAAAGTTCTTTTAATTTATTAGCTTATAGTATTTATTACTATTATATAAAAAAGTAATATAAAATTAAAAACTTATTAGTAGCTTATAAGGCCTTACTTACTTATAAAATAGGAAAGATTATAAAAGCCTAGATTATTAAAAAAAGTGTTTTTTTTTTAATTTAAAAATATTTATAATAATTACTAAATAATCTAGAAATTAAAGTTTAATAACTTTACCTTAATATAACAGTAAGTTAATCTCTTATAATAGTATAACCTTTGTTATTTTATTTAATATAATAAAAAAAATAAAATTATAATAGTTTTTTAAACTTATCCCTAGTATAAAAAAATATAAAAATACTTTCTAAAAGTCCTAGGATTTAATAATACTTATAAAATAAACTATTTTAAAATATATCTTTTTTAAGTTACTAAAGTTATTAATTAAAAGTTTATTATTAACTTTAGCTTTAGTTTTATTAATATATAAAAAAAAAGAAATATAATTAATTATATAATTAGTTGAATAACTTCTAATAATAACTTAAAATCCTATTACCTTTTATTATTATTACTAATAAGAAAAAAGCACTAAAAATATATTAAAATATATATTTCTAAATATATAATAGTAATTTTACTTTTATTATATTAATATAAATATTTATATAAAAATAATCTTATATTAAAGGAAGAATAACTTTAATAAAGCCTAAAATTATATTATTTATACTAAGGAAAAAAATAACCTTAAGTTAGCTTAAGTATAGCTTTTTTTTAATTATAATAATTACTAAAAAGTAATTATTAATTATTTTTTTAGTAAGTATTTTCCTTTTTTTAATTAATTCTTATAATATTATATTAAATAATATTATAACTTTAATTAAAAAACTAATAATCTTATAAAAACTACTTATAAAAATATTAAATTTCTTTTTAATTAGTATTAATAACTTTTTTTACTTTTATAAAGCACTTATTTAAATTTAAAAAAAAAAAAACTATTTTTAAATAATAATAAAGTAAAAAATTAAGCTAAAATAAGATTATATTAGCTAGGCCTAGTTAAAATTACTTTTAATATAAATTAATTATATTATTATTAATTTTTTTACTTAATAGTATTATTATATTGAAGCTATTATAAAGGGAAATAACTTATTATTATTATACTTATTAACTTTATATTACTTTATATAATAATATACCTTTTTTTACATTTATTATATTACTAAAAAGGTTATTATAAAGGGAATATTATTAATAAAGAAATTAATTTACTTATAATAATAACTTAATAAGCCCTTAGTATTTTTTTTTATAAATTTTTATATAAACTTTATTAACCTAGTATAAGATATAAATAAACTATTACTTTAAATTTAAAACCCTAATATTATTAAAAATTTATAAAATAAGCTATAATTACCTTAGAATAATAAAGTTTTTATTAATTATATTTTATAGCTAATTATAATTTTCTTACTTTTTTTATTAACCTTTAGTTAATTAAGCACTTAAAAATTAACCTTAAGTATATAATATACTTAAATAATTATAAAAATTAAAGCTTTTAGTTGATTATTTTTATAAATAAGGCTAAAGAGATTATAAGTTATAAAAGATAATAAAAAATAAGGAAGTTAAGAAGGAAAAGGCTAGGCCCTAGGTACCTAAGGTACTTAAAGCACTTAATACCTTATAGTTATAAGAAAAAAAAATATTATAAAAGCTTTTATAAAGGTTAAGAAAGTTATTTTAGTAATATAAATAAAACCCTAAGAAAATATAATTATAATAGCTTTATTTTTATATTCCTAGTTATATAATACTACTAATTAACTATTATATAACCTTTATATATTATTTTAACTACTAGAGATTTATATTATATTTTAATATAAAATCCTAGTATATATAAACCTAGGCCTAATAAGGCTTAATAAAGTAAGTATACTACCTAAATAGTAGAAATATACTACCTAAATAATAATACTTTTTATATTTATATAGTTTTAAATATATTATTTTATACTTTTATATTATATATATATATAAAATATATATATAATTATATAATAAATATATATTTAATATTCTTTAAGTATTAAATATATATATTAATATAATTATAATAAATAAAGCTTATTTTTTTTTATTATTATTATAACCTTTATTATTATTATTATTATTATTAATATTAATAATATTTTAATATTTATTATAGTTTTAAAAAAAATATTAAAAATAAAAAAAAAGCTATAGCTTTAGCTAATAATATAATTTATTTATTTTTTTTTAATTTTTAATTTTCTTTTATTAAGTTTTTTTATATTAATTAGCTTTTAAAAAAAAATTAAGTATTATAAGTTAAAGCTTTTTTTATTATAAGCACTAGCTCTTAAGCTAAAAGATTTATTATATAAGAATTATATTTAAAGTATAATAATAAATAAAAAAATAATTAACTTTAATATATATATAAATTTAATTAATTATAATAATTAATATATATTTTATTATTTAAGTAATTATATATATTATTTATAATAAGCTTACTTTTAATTAATATTTTATTTTAAGCTAATATATTATAATTATTAAAAGCTTTTATTATTTACAGGGTTGCTAAATTTGTTAGTAGTTTTTTATTACTAATTTCATTAACAAATCTTCATTTGTTATTCATTAACAAATAACAAAATTCCTTTATTTTCTTTAATAGCTTAACAAAATAAAGGGTTTTTTCTATAATTAATTAAAAATTATATAATAATAAATAAATTATATAATTTGTATAAAAAAATAATTATAAAATAAGAGTTTTTAAATATATAATTATTTTATTTTTATAATTATTACTTAATTAGTAATAAATAAATTTGTTATTTCTTTGTTTTTTATTAACAAATAACAAAAGCCTTTTGTTTTATTTTCTTTAAGGCACTAATGAAACGAAAACGAATTTACTAACAATTCGTTTAACAAATTGTTACTAATTTGCAACCCTGATTATTTATATAAAAAATAAGTTATATTATTAATAAAAATAATTAAAAAATATATTATAATTTTAACTTTTTATTATTAATATTATATTAATAAAAATATAATTAAATAATAGTTAATATTATATAATTTTATATTTTATAATTAATATATTTAATAATAATAACCTAGTACTTAAATTTAATAATAATAAAAATAAAATCAATAAGAATAAATAAGTTACTTAAAAAAAAACTTATAAAGCTTAAAAAACTATTATTAATTATATATTTTACTAGGGATATTTATAATAAAAAAATATTATTATTACTTTTACTTTAGTTATTTTATTATACTTAAATTTATTAATTATATTATATATTACTTTTTTTTTTTTTACTTTAAAAAATTTAAATGTTTTATTTTTACTTACTTAAATTAAAAAAAGCTAAATCTTTTATTTTTTTTACTTATTCTAATTAAAAATTAATTTTTTTTGATTTTTACTTATATTTTTATTTATTTATATTTATATTTAAATAAAAATAATAATAATTTTATAAAATTAAATTATAATAATTATTATTAACTTAAATATTTATTTTTTATTATATAATTTTAAGGAATTTAAGTATTATAAGTAATTAAAAACTTTATTATTATATTTAATTTTATTAAAATAATAATTATATTTATAACTTTAAGTATTATTTTATTATTTTAACCTTATAAAAAAATAAATAAATAAATAAATATAAACTTAATAAATAATTATATATTAAAAATTATAAGTTTTAATAATATTATATATTTTAAATTATATTATTTTAAACTTTTTTATATTTATTAAAAATTAATAATTAATATTATATATAATAATATTTTAAATATACTTTTTTTAAAATATTTAAAAGTTATTAAAATTAATTATATATATAAATAATAAGTTTATTATTTTTTATTATTAATTTACTTATTATAAATATATAATTTTAATTTATTATTTAAGTATTAATAAACTTAAGAAGCTTTTTATATAAGTTATATTATTATTTTAAAAGAAAATAATTATTAAGAAAAAACTTAATATTAAAAAATTACTTAATTATAATTATATAATATATTAAAAACAAATAAAGTTATTAAAATAATAAAAATAAAATATAACTTTTTATATTTATTTTATATATTTTTATTATTAATTTTATTAATTAAAGTTATAATAAATATATTTATATATAAGTTATATAAATAAATATTATATTATTATTAAATATTACTTATTTTTTTTTATATTATCTTTTATTAAAAATTTATTATTATTTTTAACTTTTTTTTATTAATATATTTTTTATTATATAATTAAAATATTATTTTATTTAAATTCTTTAATATAAATAAATATAAGTTTATAAAAAGTTTATTATTAACTATTATATATAAAAAAGCTAAAATTAATAACTTTTATAATTTAATAAACTTTTATAAGTAAACTTTTAAAATATTTAAACTTTTTTTTATATTATTATTAATATTAAAATAATTAATTTATAACTTATTTTAAAAATATAAAAAATTAAAAAAGTATAATATTACTTTTTATATTTAAAAAGTAAAATAAATTAAATTAAATTATATTAAAAGTAATTAATTAAAATATTTACTTAACTTATTACTAGCTTTTAAATATTAAAATTTTTTTAATTAAATGTTTTTAAAATTTAAAAATAATAATAATAATTTAAGAAATTTAATAAAAAATATAATAAAAAATATAATAAAAAGCTTAATTAAAATTATAATAAAAAATATAATAAAAAGTATAATAAAAAGTATAATAATAATTATTATTAATATTATTTTATTAATATATTTATTAAATTATAAAAATATAACTTAGCTTTTATAAATTTTTTAAAAAAAATTAAAAAAAAAACTTAATAAAAAGTAAATTAATTAAAAAAAGAATTAATATAATAGTAAATTTAAAAAAAATAATAAAAAGTAACAAATATATAAGTAAAAGTAATAAAAATAATATAAGTTAAAAAAGCTTATTTAAATTTAAAATTTAATTTTTATATTAAGCTTAAAATATAATTATATACTTAAGAATTAATATATAATAAAGCTTAATTACTTAAATTTAATTATAAAATAAAAATAATTAAAAAAATTAAAAATAAGTATTAATTACTTAATAATATATTTATTAATTTAATAAAACTAAAGGTAATAAATAATTTTTAAATATAATAAATTAATATATTATATTTACTTATTTTTTAATATAATTATTAATTTAATAAAATTAAAAATAATAATATAATTTAAAAAAATAATATAATATAATTAAAATTTTAAAAACTAATAAATACTAATATAATTTTAAAAAAATATTTAAAATTATTTATATTAAAATAATAATAGTTTTTTAATATAATAGAATATTTATAATTAAATTATATAATTCCTCCTAGGTATAAAAAATAAACTACCTATTATTATAGCTTATTATTAAACCTTTTTTTTTTAATATTTTATTATTATTATTATTTCCCTTTATTATATATTTAATATATATTAAGTGCTTTATAATATATAAATTATATTATTTATTATAGTTATTTTTTTTACTAATTTATTAAAGTAATTAAAACTAGTTGCTTTTATTCCCTCTTAAGAAAGCAAAGGCTTTTTTTATTACTTTTTTTCCTCTTTTACTTATTATATTTATTTATAAGTATTTTAGCTTTTTTAATTTTAGCTTAGTTATTAAGCTAAGCTTTAGCTATTTATTATAATAATTTAAGTTTAATAGTTATTACTATTTCTTTCTAATCTCCTTTAGCTATTATTTATTATAGTTAACTATAAGATTATCCTAGGCTATTATAAGATTACCTTACTATATTAAATAATAGCTTTTCTTATAGTATTAATATTAAAGTCTTATATATTATAATAATACCTAATACTTTAAACTATACTTAATAGTTAATTTCTTTTATTTTCTAAGGAATTATTAAGGTCTTTTATACTTATAAGCTAGCTTTTATATAAATAGCCCAGGGTTGCAAATTAGTAACAATTTGTTAAACAAATCATTAGTAAATTCGTTTTTATTTCATTAATGCCTTAAAGAAAATAAAACAAAAGGCCTTTATTATTTATTAACAAAAAATAAAGAAATAATAAATTTATTTATTACTAATTAACTAATAATTATAAAAATAAAATAACTATATATTTAAAAACTCTTATTTTATAGCTATTTTTCTATATAAATTATATAATTTATTTATTATTATATAATTTTTAATTAATTATAAAAAAAACCCTTTATTTTATTAAGCTATTAAAGAAAATAAAGGAATTTTATTATTTATTAATAAATAATAAATAAAAATTCATTAACAAAATTAATAACAAAAAACTACTAATGAATTTAGTAACCCTGAAATAGCCTTTTTATTATATTATATTAAGTTATTAGTAAAAAAATTTATTTTTAATATAAAAACCTTATCTTAAACCTTATAAGTAATTTTTAATAATTTAATATTATTAGTAGGCGCTAACTAGGTGTATAGGATCCTATATATTTAATTTACATAGGATCCTATATAAATTACATAAATAGCGCAGTGCTAAGGGGGCCTGTGCTATAGTTATAATATGCAAATAGCTTAAATTAAGCTTTAAAAAGGTTAATCTAAAGCGCCTGCGCTAATTAGCTTATATATATATATATACTTATAATAATTAGAATTGCATTTAAAAAGGAATATGCAAATAGCTTAAATTAAGCTTTAAAAAGGTTAATCTAAAGCGCTTATACTAATTATCTTATATATATATACTTATAATAATTCTTAAAAAAAAAGAATAAAAGGTTATTTAAATTTAAGTTATTAAGCTACTTTATAAACTAATATTCCTTTATAATAAAATAATATAATAAAAAAATAATATATTATATATAAGTTAAATATATAATATATTAATACTTATAAATAGCTACTTTTTATTAATAAGTTATTTTTATTATATTTATATAATAATAAATATATAAGATATATACTTATATAATAATAAATATATAAGATATATACTTATATAATAATAATATATAGTAATACTATTATAATATATTATTATAATTATATTATAAATATATAAACTTTAGTTTATTAAAAAAAAATACTTTATAGTTTTTATAATATTTAGCTAGATTTACTAAACCTAGTTACCAGGTGCCTTATAATGCTTTATAATATTATTTACTATTAAGTAAATATAAACTAATTATAAAAAATATTTATACTTATACTTTTATATTAATTATCTTATATATAATAACAGATATATATATATATATAATATTATATAAAAAAACTATTACTTTTATAAATTATTTAATTATATAATAATAATTTTATATTTTAATAAAAAAGTATATATTATAATCCCTTATAAGGTATTATAGGAATATAAGTATTTTTTATAAGAGAAAAAGTATAAGTCTAATACCTACTTAAAGTATTTATAAGGGTAAGTAAAGCTGCTTGCCTTATTTAATTAAAGCTGTGTTATTTAGTTAAAGCTATGTTATTTAATTAAAGCTGTGTTACTTAATTAAAGTTAAAAATATAAGTATTATAGTTATAAAAGAGAAGGAATAATAAGAAGTATAGAAATAACTTAATAAATTAAACTAATAGTAAACTAGCTGCTTTTAGTATATATAAATAATTAATTAAAAGTTTATTAATAAAAAATAAATTTCTTAACCTTCTCTTAAGCTTTTATAGCTTAAAGCTAAAATTCTATTTTAATTATTTTTAAGGCCTTCTACCACTTATTTTTATACACTAAATCCTTAATATCTAGTAATTTAATTTAAAGGTATAAAGTATATTAGCACTTATAGGCTAATTACTTAAAAATTAGTAGTTAAGTATATAAATAAATAAAAAGATAACTTATAAAAATATTACTATTATTAATAGCTTATATTAACTTAAGGCTAAGAGAAAAAAAAAGAGCGCCTAAAGTAATCAATTAATAAGAGTAATACTTAAGCTTTAAATAATATATATATATATATTTATACTTATAAAGATATATATTAATAATTTATAGCCTTATAAGCTATATGATAATAAGAGCGCCCTTTACTCTTAATATAGCAGTTAAAACTACTCTTTTTAGAAATAATAGCTTAAAAAGGTATAATTAAGCTTTTATAATAGCCTATTAAAGCTCTTTCTAATAGGATTTAAGGCAAAAGTAAATTACTATTACTATTATTATTAAATTACTACTATTATTAATAATACCTTAAATACTATACCTTTTATCCTATAATTACTTACTTTTATCTTAATAAAATAATACACTATAATATAAAAAGTATTAATTTAATATATTATTAGCTACTTATAGCACTTAACTCTTTTATTACTATTTAACACTATATTTTACACTTTTAACACTTAAAAAAGCATTTATAATAACTTTATTTAATAAAATATATAATAAAATATATATAACACTTATATATTATATATATCAAATACACTTAATATAACCTTTCCTTTACTTAATATTAACTAATAATAATAATAAGTATAAACTCCTAAAAATAGCTTACTTATTTATATATATAAAAATTAGTTTAATATACTATTATTTTAAAGTTATTTATTTCCTAAGCTAATTTATTTATATATAAATTTTTTTATTAGTAATTATCTTCCTTAATTTACTCTTAAATAAGTTTTATACCTTATTTATAGCTTTCTATTAGATTATTTTTAAGCTACCTTACTATATCTTCTTCCACTTATTTATCTTTTTTATTAAAGTAATTTATTTATATTATCTTCTCTTCCTTAATCTACTTTTTTTATGTGTAAATTTAAGTAAAATTAGCCTATTTAATTCTAATTTAAATACTAATTATAATTTACTTTTAGGTATTATAATAGCAATTTTATAGCTTTATAATATAGTTAATTTATTTTTTTACTTTTAGCCAGGGTTATAAAACTAGTTTTTTGTTTTTTATTTTTTATTTTATTACTAAAGAATAATCTAGTTTTTAGTTATTAAAAATAAATTTATAAAAAATAAAATTAGTTTTATTACTAAATTTATTATTAAATTAGTTATTAAATTTATTTTTTATTAGTATAAAAGAAATAAATTTAATAACTAAGAAAAAAATAAAAAGGTATATAATAATAGTAAAAAGCTTATATAATAATAATAAAAAATATTATATAATATTATATAATATTATTTTTCTTATTATTTATTTTATTATATAAGGGTTTTTTTTTTAATAAAATAAGTTACCACTAATAAAAAATAAATTTTATTTAAATAAAAAGAAATAAAATGAAATTTATTTTATTACTAAATCTAGAAAACAAAAACTAGTTTTATTACTAAAGAATTTATTTTTAGTAATAAATTTAGTAATAAATTTGTAACCCTGCTTTTAGCAGATTAAGTATTATACTAGGCTTATCTTAAAGTTATATATTACTAATATATAGCTTTAGGAGAATAATATACCTTTTTTTACTTTTACTTTTCTACTATTAAATTAACTACTAGTTTTAATATTAAATTGAATAGTTCTAGTGTTAAATTAACTATTAGTTTTATTATTAAATTAATTATATTTCTACTATTAATATTATTTATATTAACTGCTTTTATATTATAGTAACTAAATTTAAAACCTTTTTATACTTTAATAGGCATTTTATTAATAATCTAATATACCTAGCAGGGTTGTAAATTCGTTACTAATTTCGTTACTAAAAACGAATTTATTAGTAACGAAACTAATTTTATTCTTTTGAATTAGTAACGAAACTAATTTTATTCTTTTAAATTAGTAACGAAACTAATTTCGTTTTTCGTTTTTAGTTTTTAATTAGTATTCGTTTTTTATATATAAATTAATAACGAAAAACGAAAAACGAAACGAAACTAATTTTAGTTACTAATTTAGTTACTAATTTTAGTTACTAATTTAGTTACTAATTTATTATTTAATTTAATAACTAAATTTTTTTAATAAAATAAAAATATAAATTAAAAGTAAAAATAAAAGCTTTATTTAAAAAAAAAACAACCTTTATTTTATTTCTTCTATATCACTAGTATTATCTAAATACTCATTTTCAAGCTCTTTAAAATCCTTAATCCAGCTTTTTAATAATATTATTTCCTTAACTAGACTAGGCTCAAGCCTATTTCTAGATTTCATTATAATATTATTAGAAATAGAGAAAATACTCTCTATTGCAGCAGAAGTAGCAGGAATAGCTAAATAACGCCTTGCTAAAATAGATAAAATAGGAAATCAAGTTTTATTTAATTTCCAATATTCAAGAGGATTTTCCTATAAAAAATTAATAAATAAATTAAAAAAAGAATAAAAAAGGAATAAATAAATAAAATAAATAAATAGGAAAACACTTACATTTTCTTCTAAAAGGCTTTCCTTTAAATATAATAATATTTCATCTTTATTATTATTATTTTCATCACCTAAATAAAATTCTCTATCAGAATCTAATAAATTCAAATTATAATCAGGATTTTCATAATTAGCATTATTATTATAATTAAAATCCTCAGCTAATTCATCAAAAGATAAATTAATTAAGTTATTAGTTATAATAGGGCCATTTATTTCCTCATTTAGCCTATAATTAAATTAATAAAATAAAATATAATAAAAAAAGGAATATAAAGGAAATAATAACTTACTTATTATATTTAATTTTAATTAAGCTTATTATATTATTATTTAAGCTTAAATAAAAATATAATAAACCTTTTTCTTTAAAATAAATATTTTTAAATCAAGGATCTAAAAATAAGCTAAATAAAAATACTTTATAATTAATTAAATTAAAAAAAGTCAATTTCCTAGGAAAATACTTCTCTAATTTAATTAATCCTAATTTTATAGCATTTAAAAATAACTTATAATAAGAAGTCTATTAAAAAATTAGTAAATAAGAAAATAAAATAAAATAAAATAAATAACTTACTAATTCACTAGTAAAAGGATTAAAAGTATATTTTTTATATAACAATTCTAATTTATTATATATTTTATAAATATATAATAAAGCAATTGGAATTATTATATAAAACTGGCCTTATAATTTAATAAAAGGCTTTAAAAAAACAAGAAATATATTTCTTAATTCCTTTAAAACCTGCCATTCAATATCATTTAAATATAACTATTAAAAAAATTAGTTATTTATAGAAAAAAAGAATAAAGGAAATAAATAAATAATATACCTTCTTAAATTCATTATTATTACAGAATTTATAACAGAAATATAAGGCTTCTTTTAAATTAATAAAAGCATCAAGCATATAATAAGTCAAATTCCAACATGTTACATTATCTATTTTAAATTAGTTATTAAAATAAAATAATAAAAAAAAGATATATAAATAAAATAACATACCTAAAGGGATTTTTTCCTTATTAAAATTAAAAGGGATTTTATTCTCTTTTTTTAGCTTTTAAAATCCCTTCACTTAATAAAGAACTTAATTCTTAGGTGTATTTTATAAGTAATATAAGCCACCTTATTCAATTTATTATATCTATTTTTTATTAGTTATTTAATATAAAATAAAAAAAAATAAAATAAAATAAAATAAAAAACTTACTATTAAATATAGTATTTTCATATTCATTAGCTTCTAATTTATTATTATTATATAAATTATTATTTATATAATTTAATAATAATAAATTAAAAGCTAAATTAAATATATAATCTTTTAATATATCTTAGGCAATTAAATTAATAATATATACTATGCATCTAATATCATTTATAAAGTCCTTTTTATAAGCTTTTTTATAAGCTTCTTTAAAGGAATCTATAAATATATTATTATTTACAGCATTATCTCTTATAATACTAAAAAAAATATAATTAATAATAAAAAGGTTATATAATAAAGAAAAATATACCTTATTAAATTATTATAATTTAATAAATAAGAATAAGCTTCTAAAGCCTTATTAAATTATTAAAATATATAAATTCCAATATAGCTTTCAAGAAGTTCAGAAAAACCTATAATAAAATTAATAAATAAGTTATAAAAAATAAAAATAAAAAAATATACCTATTAATTTATATTTTAATTCAAAATTTAAATTAATATAAATTAAAATAATCCCTAAATAGGAATTTTATATATTTAAAGTCCAAATATCAAAGGTTATAGAAAAAGAACCATAAGATTTTATATTTACTTCTAAAAGTAAATTTAAATCTAATAAGGCCTTTTCATAGGTTTCTTTTAGGGCTTTTTTAATATTAACCCTATTAACCTTTCTATAATCCCTAATTAAAATTAGTAAAATAAAATAAAGATAAATAAAATAAAAATAAATAAAATAAAAATAAATAAAATAAAGATAAATAAAATAAATAACTTACTTATTATAATAAGATAATGATTCATTAAAAGAATCTAAAGCAATTGCATTAAAAGAAATATTATTTTCTATTAGAAAAGATAATATTAATTCTATAGCTTTATTATTATTAAATAATAATGTTGTTTTTGCTTTTTTATACTATAAATTTAAACTTAATAAATTATCAAGCATTAAAGGAATAATATCAGCTTCTAATTAAATTATTAGTAAAAAAACATATATAATAAATAAAAAAAGAGTAAAATAGTAAAATAAATAACTTACTGCGTTTTCTAAGCCTTTCAGAGCTTTTATTATAAGCTATTTGGGGGTGTAAAGCTTAATAATATTAAGCAAAATTAGATAATTTAAAATTCTTTAATTGAGCTGTTAACTTATAAGTGCACCTAAAAAATCCAAAAAAAATATTATTAGTAAAATAAAAATATTATTAAAGAAAGTAAATAAAACGCTTTTTAAATATATTATTTATAAAAAATAATATATTTTATATGCTTTTTAAATTAAAAAATAAGGATTTTTAACTTAGTGCATTGTAATTCGATTTCGCGCTCCTTATTTAAATCAATAGGTAATAAGGTTCTAGTAAATAAATTCTGTTGAAAAATATAAATTCTAGAATCCTTATTAGGCTCTAATTTATAATCCTCCTTATTATAAATAGAATTAACAGCGCTAACGCTAGCGTCATCTATTATAAAAGAAGAATTATTTATAGAGCTTGTTTCGGCATTTGTAGGGAATTAAACAAGAGAAATGACCTCTGTAGCTTCAGAAGCTTTAGAATCAAAGTAATCAGAATCCATTTTAGTAAAAAAAACTGTAATAGTAAATAAACTAATAAAAAACTAAAAAAAACTAAAGGAATAATAATAGTATATATAGAATTTTTATTAAGTGATAATTATTGCTTATAAATTAAATTAAATTACTGCTTATAAATTAAATTAAATTACTGCTTATAAATTAAATTAAATTAATGCATATAAATTAAATTAAACTACTATATATAAATTAAATTAAATTACTGCTTATAAATTAAATTAAATTACTGCTTATAAATTAAATTAAATTAATTGCTTATAAATGAAATTAAATTAGTTGCTTATAAATTAGTTTAAATTAGCTGCTTATAAATTAATTTAAATTAGCTGCTTATAAATTAATTTAATTTAATTCAAAAGTAGTAAAATTAAATTTATAATTATTTTTATTATATACTAATATACTAAAAACAAATTTAGTTTCATTACTAATTTATTATATATTAAAAACGAATTTAGTTTCGTTACTAATTTATTACATATTAAAAACGAATTTAGTTTTGTTACTAATTTATTATATATTAAAAACGAATTTAGTTTCGTTACTAATTTATTATATACTAAAAACGAATTTAGTTTCGTTACTAATTTCTTATATATTAAAAACGAATTTTAGTTTTATTAGTTTTTTTTAGTTACTAATATTAGTAACGAAACTAATTTTAATTAGTTTTTAGTTACTAAAAACTAATTTATTTTCGTTATTAGTACCTAAAAACTAATTTATTTTCGTTATTAGTAACTAAAAACTAATTTATTTTCGTTATTAGTAACTAAAAACTACATTAGTTATTAGTAACGAAACTAAAAACGAAAAACGAAAAACTAATTTTACAACCCTGATACCTAGTTTAGTAGTATCTTATATATTAAAATACTGCTTTTTTTTATTTTTTATATTTAAAAGCACTTTACTTTTATTAAGCGCTTAACTAAGGAATCTTTAATTTCTTAACTAGGCTTAAGTCTTTAACTTTATTAAGCTTAATTAAATAAATTAGCTTTTTAAAGCACTAAAGATACTAATATAAATAAAAGTATAATAATTAAAAAGCCTAGTTTTATATTTATAAAATCTATAGCTAATAAACAGGGTTACAAAACTAGTTTTTTATTGTTTATTTTTTATTTTATTATTAAAGAATAATTTAGTTTTTAGTTACTAAAAATAAATTTATAAAAAATAAAATTAGTTTTATTACTAAATTTATTATTAAATTAGTTACTAAATTTATTTTTTATTAAAATAAAAGAAATAAATTTAATAACTAAGAAAAAATAAAAAGGTATATAATAATAGTAAAAAGCTTATATAATAATAATAAAAAATATTATATAATAATATTATAATAATATTATATAATATTATTTTTTTTACTATTTATTTTATTATATAAGGGTTTTTTTTTAATAAAATAAGTTACTGCTAATAAAAAATGAATTTTATTTAAATAAAAAGAAATAAAATAAAATTCATTTTATTACAAATCTAGAAAATAAAAACTAGTTTTATTACTAAAGAATTTGTTTTTAGTAATAAATTTAGTAATAAATTTTATAACCCTGCTAATAAATATAAAATAAACTAAAAGTTTATATAAATATCTTAATATAAGTAGCTAAAGGTAAAAAGTCTTTTTCCTATAAAAGGTATTATTACTTTTTAACTTTATATAATACCTTATATAAAACCTAGCTATATATACTTATATATAAGTTATTTAAAACTTTAAGTAGTATTTTATTTTATTATTTAGCTTAATTTACTTATAGTTTTAATAATTAATTAAGTAATAATTAATTTATAATTTACTATACTTTAAAAAGGTTAAATATAAATTTCTTAAGGTAAGATTTAAGTAATAAATAAATACCTTTAATATAAAATATAGCTATATTATTAAAGTATATATATTAATTAACCTAAGCTTTAATAAGCTTTTTTTTATATAGCTTAAGTTATATTATTTTAATATAAGTAACTTAATTTATATAATATAAAGTATAATTTTACTTAAATTTTATAACTTACTTATTATATTCTTCCTTAGTTAAAAAGTTAATAATAAAAAACTAAAAGTAATAAAATAAATCCTAATTTCTAAATTCTATTATATTTATTATATTTTTAAATTAATAAACAATTAAGCGCTTTTATAATTTAAAAACTAATAAGTAATACTTTAAAACTATTTAATTAATATATTAAATATAAAGTAATAACTTTACTAATAAAAATACTATTTTTTAATATTTATATAAATAATATAATAATTAATTAATACTATAAATAAGTATCTTATATTATATTTTTTATAAATAAACTAAAGCTAATTTAATACTTAAAAATATTTTTCTTTTATTTCTTTATAAAAAAATATAAATATAATATAAAAAAATTATTAGTAAGTATTAATACTAATTATATTAAAAAAGGGTATATAATATTTATTAGTCTTATAAATATAATTTAATAATAATAAATTAAAATAAGTTTAAAAATATTTTAAAAAGTTTAAATAAGTAAAAAAAATAATAGTTATATAACTATTATTATTAAATTATATTTAACTTTAAAATTCTTTACTTTTTAATTTATTAATTAAGGTATAAATTAAACTTTACCCTTTATATATATCTTATTTACTTTATATAATTTAATTATAAATATTTTTTATATTAAAAAACTATTACTATTTTAATATAAATAAATTTAAATATCTTTTAAAGTTATATTAATATTTACTAGCTTTTTAAAATTTAGGTATTATTTTATTTAAAGCTTATAAAAAACTAAATAAGTAAATAAATATAAACTTAATAAATAATTATATATTAAAAATTATATATTTTAATAGTATTATATATTTTAAATTATATTATTTAAAAATTCCTTTATATATATTAAAAATTAATAGCTAATTTTATATATAATTATCTTTTAAATATACTCTTTTAAAATACTTAAAGGCTAGTAAAATTAATTATATATATATATAATAATAAGTGTATTACTTTTCTTTTTTATTAATTTACTAGTTATAAAAATATATAACCCTACTTTATTACCTAGGTATTAATAAACTTAAATAACTTTTAGTATAAGTTATATTACTACTTTAAAAGAAAGTAGTTATTAAAAAAACACTTAATATTAAAAAAATACCTAGTTATAATAGTATTAGGTATATAATATATTAAAAATAAATTTAAAAATATAAAAAAAGGAAATACTTCTTATATTTATTTTATATTTTTATTATAAATTTTATTAACTAGGGCTATAATAAATATATATATAAGCTATATAAGTAAATATATTCTTATAAAATATTACTTACCCCTCTTTTATTTTATATTATCCTTTATTAAATATTTATTGCTATTTCTTATTCTTTCTTGCCCTTTTTTACTAATATATCTCTTAGTTTATAATTATAATATTATACTATTTAAATTTTTTAATATATATAAATATAAGTTTATAAATAACTTATTAGCTATTATATATAAAAAGCTAAAATTAATAGCTTTTATAATTTAATAAACTTTTATAAGTAAGCTTTTAAAATATTTATACCTTTTTTTATATTATTATTAATAATAAAATAACTAATTCTAAATTTATTTTAAAAATATAAAAAATTAAAAAAGTATAATATTATTTTTTATATTTAAAAAGTAAAATAAATTAAATTAAGTTATATTAAAAGTAATTAGTTAAAATATTTACTTAGCTTATTATTAGCTTTTAAATATTAAATTCTTTTTAATTAAATATTTTTAAAATTTAAAAATAATAATAATAACTTAATAAATTTAATAAAAAATATAATAAAAAATATAATAAAAAATATAATAAAAAATATAATAAAAAATATAATAAAAAATATAATAAAAAGCTTAATTAAAATTATAATAAAAAATATAATAAAAAATATAATAAAAAATATAATAAAAAATATAATAAAAAATATAATAAAAAGTATAATAAAAAATAAATAATAATTACTATTAATATTATTTTACTAATATATTTTACTAAGCTATAAAAATATAACTTAGCTTTTATAAATTCTTTTAAAAAAGTAAAAAAAAAACCTAATAAAAAGTAAATTAATAAAAAGAAAATAATAATATAGTAGTAGGTTTAAGAAAATAATAAAAAGTGGTAGATATATAAGTAAAAATAGTAAAAGTAATATAAGCTAAAAAAGCTTACTTAAATTTAAAATTTAATTTTTATATTAAGCTTAAAGTATAGTTATATACTAAGGGACTAATATATAATAAACCTTAATTCCCTAAATTTAATTAAGTAAAAATAGCTAAAGGGATTAGGGAATAAGTATTAATTACTTAATAATATATTTATTAACTTAATAAGGCTAAAGATAGTAAATAATTTTTAAATATAATAAATTAGTATATTATATTTACTTATTTTTTAATATAATTACTAATTTAATAAGATTAAAAGTAGTAGTATAATTTAAGAAGATAATATAATATAGCTAAAATTATAAATATAATTATTATTTTAGTAAGGCTAGATGTAATAATAAAGTTTTTAATTACTTATAATATTTAAATTCCTTAAGGTTATATAATAATAAATATTTAAGTTTTTAATTAACTATTATAAGCTAACCTTATAAGGCCTTTATCTCTTTTACTTATATTCTTTTAAATTAGTTAAGTAAAGAAAAGCATAGGTAAAGATAAGAGATTTAGCTTTTAATTTACGTGAAAAAAGATAAGGGATTTAGGCTTTTTTAATTTAAGCGGGTAATAATAAGGGATTTAGGCTTTTCTAATTTAGGTAAGCAAGGACAAGGGATTTAAAGTCTTTTAATTTAAATAAGTATAAAAAAGGAAATATAATATATAATATAACTAATAAATTTAAAAGTAATAAAATAACTAAAGTAAAAGTAGTAATACTTTCACCCTTTTTACTATTAACACCAGGGTTGTAAATTCGTTACTAAATTCGTTACTAAAAACGAATTCTTTAGTAACGAAACTATTTTTCGTCTTTTAAATTAGTAACGAAACTAATTTCGTTTCGTTTTCTTTCGTTTAAACGAAATTCGTTTTTATTAGTAGTTTTTTATTTTATTAAAAAAAGGGCCTTATATAATAAAATAAAATAATAAAAATAATATATTATATTTAATTATTATATTACTATTATATAAGTATTTTTATTCCTATTATATAAGCTTTTTATTATTATTAAATAAGCTTTTATTTTTCTTTAGTTACTAAATTCGTTTTTCCTATGCTAATAAAAAACGAAATTAGTAACGAAAATAGTAACAAAATTAGTAACAAAACTAATTTTCGTTTTTTCAAATTCGTTTCTAGTAACTAAAAACTATAATAGTTTTTAGTAACGAAACGAAAAACGAAAAACGAAAAACTACTTTTACAACCCTGATTAACACCCTTAGAATATATAATTAGTAATAGTCCTTTAAGCTTTATAAGCCTTCCTTTAAGTAACTTCTTTATTCCTATTATTCTTATTAAATTTAAGCACTAGGCTATTATTATTAAGTATATTAAATATAAAGTATAAAGCTATATAACACTAGTTTATTATTTAGTTATCTTTTTATTTAATATAATATTAACTATAGGAAGTTAAGGCTATAGTCAGGGTTATAAAATTAGTTTTTTGTTTTTTGTTTTTAGTTTTGTTACTAATAACTAATGTAGTTTTTAGTTACTAATAATAAAAATAAATTAGTTTTTAGTAACTAAAAACTAATTAAAATTAGTTTTATTACTAATATTAGTAATTAAAAAAAATTAATAAAATTAAATTTGTTTTTAATATATAATAAATTAGTAATAAAATTAAATTTGTTTTTAGTATATTAGTATATAATAAAAATAATAATAAATTTAATTTTACTGCTTTTAAATTAAATTAAATTAATTTATAAGTAACTAATTTAAT
This sequence comes from Trichoderma atroviride, assembly GCF_020647795.1. Taxonomy (NCBI): domain Eukaryota; kingdom Fungi; phylum Ascomycota; class Sordariomycetes; order Hypocreales; family Hypocreaceae; genus Trichoderma; species Trichoderma atroviride. Next base: position 2,020,322 of record NC_089404.1, read on the forward strand.
TTTATTTATAAGTAATTAATTTAAATTAATTTATAAGTAACTAATTTAATTTAATTTATAAGTAATAATTATTACTTAATAAAAATTCTATATATATTATTATTATTCCTTTAGTTTTTTTTAGTTTTTTATTAGTTTATTTACTATTATAGTTTTTTTTACTAAAATGGATTTTAATTACTTTAATTCTAAAGCTTTTAAAGCTATAGAGGTTATTTCTCTTGTTTAATTCCCTATAAATGCTAAAATAAGCTTTATAAATAATTCTTCTTTTATAATAAATAGCACTAGCGTTAATGTTATTAATTCTATTTATAATAAGGAGGATTATAAATTAAAGCCTAATAAGGATTCTAGAATTTATATTTTTAAATAGAATTTATTTACTAGAATCTTATTACTTATTAATTTAAATAAGGAGCATGAAATTAAATTATAATACACTATATAAGTTAAAAACTCTTATTTTTTAATTAAAAAAAGCATATAAAATATATTATTTTTTATAAATAATATATTTAAAACATATTTTATTTACCCTTTTTAATAATATTTTTATTTTACTAATAATATTTTTTTTAATTTTTTAAGTGCACTTATAAGTTAATAGCTTAATTAAAGAATTTTAAATTATCTAATTTTACTTAATATTATTAAGCTTTACACTTATAAATAGCTTATAATAAAAGCTCTAAAAGGCTTAGAAAATATAATAAGTTATTTTATTATTTTACTTTTTATTTATTTATTATATATATTTTTTTACTAATAATTAAATTAAAAGCTAATATTATTCCTTTAACACTTAATAATTTATTAAGTTTAAATTTATAGCATAAAAAAGCAAAAATAATATTATTATTTAATAATAATAAAGCTATAAAATTAATATTATCTTTTCTAATAGAAAATAATATTTCTTTTAATATAATTACTTTAAATTCTTTTAATAAATTATTATCTTATTATAATAAGTAAGTTATTTATTTTTATTTTATTTTACTAATTTTTATTAGGGATTATAAAAAGGTTAATAGGGTTAATATTAAAAAAAGCCCTAAAAGAAACTTATAAAAAAGCCTTATTAGATTTAAATTTACTTTTAAAAGTAAATATAAAATCTTATAACTCTTTTTTTATAACCTTTAATATTTAGACTTTAAATATATAAAATTCCTATTTAGGGATTATTTTAATTTATATTAATTTAAATTTTAAATTAAAATATAAATTCATAAGTATATTTTTTTATTCTTATTTTTTATAACTTATTTATCAATTTTATTATAGGTTTTTTTAAACTTCTTAAAAGCTATATTAAAATTTATATATTTTAAAAATTTAATAAGGCTTTAAAAGCTTATTCTTATTTATTAAATTATAATAATTTAATAAGGTATATTTTTCTTTATTATATAACTTTTTTATTACTAATTATATTTTTTTTTAGTATTATAAGAGATAATACTGTAAATAATAATATATTTATAAATTCCTTTAAAGAAGCTTATAAAAAAGCTTATAAAAAGGACTTTATAAATAATATTAAATATATAGTATATATTATTAATTTAATTACCTAAGATATATTAAAAGATTATATATTTAATTTAGCTTTTAATATATTATTATTATTAAATTATATAAACAATAATTTATATAATAATAATAAATTAAAATCTAATAAATATAAAAATATTATATTTAATAGTAAGTTTTTTATTTTATTTTATTTTATCTTTTTTTATTTTATATTAAATAATTAATAAAAAATAAATATAATAAATTAAATAAGGCAGCTTATATCACTTATAAAATACACCTAAGAATCAAGTTCTTTATTAAGTAAAGGGATTTTAAAAGCTAAAAAAAAAGAATAAAATCCCTTTTAATTATAATAAGGAAAAAATCCCTTTAAGTATATTATTTTATTTATATATTTTTTTATAATTATTTTATTTTAATAATTAATTTTAAAATAAATAATATAATATATTAGAATTTAACTTATTATATACTTAATGCTTTTATTAATTTAAAAGAAGCCTTATATTTTTATTATAAACTTTATAATAATAATAAATTTAAAAAGGTATATTATTTATTTATTTTCTTTATTTTTTCTTTATAAATAACTAATTTTTTTTATACTTATATTTAAATAATATTAAATAACAGGTTTTATAAGAACTAAAAAATATATTTCTTATTTTTTTAAAGCCTTTTATAAAATTATAAGGCTAGTTTTATATAATAATTTTAATTACTTTATTATATATTTATAAAATATATAATAAATTAAAATTATTATATAAAAAATATACTTTTAATTCTTTTATTAGTAAATTAGTAAGTTATTTATTTTATTTTATTTTATTTTCTTATTTATTAATTTTTTAATAGACTTTTTATTATAAGTTATTTTTAAATACTATAAAATTAGGATTAATTTAAATTAAAGAAGTATTTTCCTAGGAAATTAACTTTTTTTAATTTAATTAATTATAAAGTATTTTTATTTAGCTTATTTTTAAATCCTTAATTTAAAAATATTTATTTTAAAAAAAAGGTTTATTATATTCTTATTTAAGCTTAAATAATAATATAATAAGCTTAATTAAAATTAAATATAATAAGTAAGTTATTATTTCCTTTATATTTCTTTTTTTATTATATTTTATTTTATTAATTTAATTATAAGCTAAATAAGAAAATAAATAACCTTATTATAACTAATAACTTAATTAATTTATCTTTTAATAAATTAGCTAAGGTTTTTAATTATAATAATAATATTAATTAGGAAAATCCTAATTATAATTTAAATTTATTAGATTTTAATAAAAAATCTTATTTAGGTAATAAAAATAATAATAATAAAAATAAAATATTATTATATTTAAAGGACAGCCTTTTAAAAGAAAATATAAGTGTTTTTTTTATTTATTTATTTATTTATTTTATTTATTTATTTCTTTTTTATCTTTTTTTTTAATTTATTTATTAATTTTTTATAAGAAAATCCTTTTAAATACTAGAAATTAAATAAAACTTAATTTTTTATTTTATTTATTTTAGTAAGGTGTTATTTAGCTATTTCTACTACTTTTACTATAATAAAGAGTATTTTCTCTATTTCTAATAATATTATAACTAAATCTAGAAATAAGCTTAAGCTTAGTTTAGTTAAGGAAATAATACTATTAAAAAGCTAGATTAAGAATTTTAAAAAGCTTAAAAATAAGTATTTAAATAATACTAGTAATATAAAAGAAATAAAATAAAGATTATTTTTTTTTAAATAAAGCTTTTATTTTTACTTTTAATTTATATTTCTATTTTATTAATAAATTTAGTTATTAAATTAAATAATAAATTAGTAATTAAACTAGTAACTAAAATTAGTTTCATTTTATTTTTTATTTTTCATTATTAATTTATATATAAAAAACAAATACTAATTAAAAACTAAAAACTAAAAACAAAATTAGTTTCATTACTAATAAATTCGTTTTTAGTAACGAAATTAGTAATGAATTTACAACCCTGGCTATAGTATATATATACCTTTTAATTACTTTTATTAGTAGTATAACCTATCTTTTATATAAATAGCAAGAGCTTATAATAATTATAATATATTAGCTTAAAGTAAAATATTTAAATAAAAGTAAGCTTATTATAAAAAGTATTAGTAATTACTATTATAATAAAGCTAATAATAATTACTATAGCTAATTAAATTTATATATATATTAAAGCTAATTATATATATCTTCTTATTTACTATTATACTTTAAATATAATTCTTATATACCAGATCTCTTAGCTTAAGGAGCTAATACTTATAATAAAAAGGCTTTAGCTTATAATACTTATTTCCTTATTTTTTACTAGAAGTTAATTAGTATAAAAGAACTTAATAAAAAATATTAAGAGTATATTTATTATATAACTATATATATATTTTATATATATAATATAAAAGTATAAAATAATAGGCTTAAAGCTATATAAATATAAAGTAAAACTAATAAGAACTTTATTATTTATTTATAAGTAAATAAGCACTTTAAATAAGCTTATTAAAGTATAATTTAAGCTATTTATATATATTTTTTTAAAGTTTAATTTAAGCTATTTATATTATAACATTTAGCCTTTATAACTATTTATCAAGCACTTTAAACTAACCTTTATAAAGCTTAATTTAAGCTATTTATATATTTCTTATTAAAGCTTAATTTAAATAGCTATTCCTTTATTATTTAAAATATATATAAGTAGGACTATTTTTTTTTATTTTTTATTATCTCTTATAACTATATCACATATAATAATTTATATAAGCTTATATTAATAATATTATAATATTTAGTAATAATTTTAAAGATTATTATTAATACCCTTATAAAGTCTTTATATTATTTAAAAAGCTGCAATTAGCTATAAATTTAAAAAAATCCTTTTATAAGTATTTATTAATTTAATTACTTAAATTCTAAGTTAATATATTAAAACTATTTATAACTAATAAATAAATAAAAGTAATTATAAAAATTAAAAGATTAACTAATTTAATAAACTTAAAAGTATACCTAAGAATAGTAAGTTTCCTTTACTAATTTATTTATAAATTTTAAATAAAAGTAAAACTACTAAAGAAATATAAAATAAAGTTATTAATAAAATTAAAAATTAAAAAAGAAAAAACTAAGAAACTTAATAAAAAAGCAAGGCATTTTAAACTTTAAAAAATAATATTTAAACTAATAAATATAAAAAAAGAATTATTTTAACTATTATAAAATTAAATAACTAAATAAATATAATTATATTATTATAATTCTTTAAGGCTTATATATTTTAAAATAAATATTAATAATTATAATATAAGACTTTTTATATTTTATTTAAAGAATAATAAATAAGATCCTTTAAATATATTAATTTAAAAAATATAATTAATTATATTCCTAAGCTAACTACTTTTTAAAGTAAAATAAAATATAAATTAATAAAACTAGAAATAATATACCTTATTTAGTTATATTATAAACTTTAAACTATAATATAATCTTATACTATTTTAATAAGAATCTTTATTAACTATATAATAATTAAAAATATAGTAAATTATATTATAATATTAACCTTAGATTTAATAAAAGTAAATTAATAATTAATAATAGTATTAATTTATTTAAGTTAATTTAAACTAAATATTTATTATATCCTAGGAAAAATAAATTAATATTAAATATATTATTAAGGCTTTTAATAATAAAATAAAAAGTAATTAAATTAAAGAATAATAAATTAAATAATATATAAAAAATTAATATATAATATATAATAATATTAATAAGAATTAATAAAATATTAAAAGAAAAGTTATAATAAGGATATAAGATTAACTAATATTATATAAAAATAATATTAGTAACTAAGGTAAATAAATAAAAATAAAAATAACTAATAAATTAAATAAAAAAATATAAATACTATTTTACTAATAAAATAAATTAATATTTAAAAAAGATATTAATAATAAATTACACTTATATATCTTAAGTAATTATATATAAGAAATCTTATAAAAAAGTATATAATAAGTAATTTTATTTTAAAGTTAAAAAAATATTAATATTAAATAAACTAAGTATAATAATATATAACTTACTACCTTAAATATCTTAAAAATAAAATAAATAAGTAAAAACTAATTAAAAAAATATAACTAATATAAAATATTACTTAGCCTTATTATATAATAGCTATAGATTTTATTATTAAATTACTAAAAGAAAAGCTAAGGTTATTTTAAAGATTAAATAACTATAACTATACTTTTAATATAATAATAATAATAATATATAAATAATTAAAAAAGATAATATTAATTCCTAGATTTATTTAATATATAGTAAAATAATAAGTATAAATTTATCTTAAATTATTAATATTATATAATTAAAGTTTATTAAAAATAATAATTAGTAATAAAAATAAGAAATTTATATTAGCCTTTTAAACTAGCTTATTTTAAATACTTAATATAAAATTAACTATAAGCACTAGTTATTATTTATAAATAAATACAAGCTTTAAATAAAAAAACTAAATAATTAAAATTATAATTTAATATTATATAGCTATATTAAATATACCTTAGATAAATATTATCTTAGTATTATAATTTAATTTAAATAATAACTATAATATACTAATTAAATAAAGCTTAAATAAGTTAATACTTAGCTTTAAACTAATTAAATAAATCAAAGTATTAAAAATTAATATTAAATTAAATAAAAATATATTAAATATATTAAAATAATTATATATAAAAAAAGTAAAATACCTTATAAATAAAGTAAAAATAATAACTAAATATATATATAATAAAAAACATAAACTTATAAATTTTTAACTAAAAGATAAGGTATATTTATATTTATATAAAAAATACTACTTACCTAGTAAACTACTAAGAAAATAATTAAAATAATAAACTAAACCTAAAAAAAATCATTAAAAAAGTAAGTTTATTAATATATTAATTAAAACTTCCAGCTATATAAAGAATTTATAATATAATATTAATAATATACTTATTTTTACCATTAAAAGATATTAACCCTTACTAAAGATAAATTAAATTACTTAAAAAAGTAATAATTAAAGGTAAAGACTAATAGGAGGTTAATAAAATAATAAGATAATATATAAATAAAAAAATAAAATACCTATAAGTAAAATATCTTATTAAATAAAAAAATATAATAATAAGGAAAATTAATAAAAAAAAAAAAGAATTAATTTAAATATTAAAGAATCTTATTTAATAATATAAATAAAATAATTTAATAATAGAAATATTACTAAAGGAATTATAAATATAAGAGATTTAAATAATTTTAAAGATAAATATTTAAATTAAATTACTAGTATAAATAAGACTAAAACCACTACAACTAATAATTATAAATATACTACACCTACTAATAGGCAATAGCCCTTAAATATATTTATAATATAAAAATAAAATATATATACTTATTTACTAATTTTATTTCTTAATTTTTTATCTTTTATATTTATTTACTTATATATAAATAATATTATATTAAGTACTAAACTTAAATATTATATATAATTATAAATTATTATTATTACTAGGCAGATTTAAAAATTAAAGCTGCTAATTTATTAAAATACTACTATTATTTATCCTAATAAAGGCAGATTAAGTGCTTAATATATAAGCCTTTAAATAGCTTTTAATAAACTAAGTAATTAAAAATAAATATATTACTACTTTAAAATTAAACTTAAATATAAAAATAGTTATTACTATAATATTAAATAATAATAAAAAAGAGTAGTATATTATAATAATATAAGATATTATAATAGTAATAAAAAGAAACTAAAGAGATTATAAAGTATATTTTTTAGCCTACCTTTATAAATACTTAAGGATAAGAGTACTAAATATAAGAATATACTTTAAATAGGGAGGCGGCCAAGATCTTAAAGCAAAAACATAATTAATTAATAAACTATCTAAACATAAAAAGAAACTTTATATTCTACCAGCGCTATTACTAGTAGCAAGCTTCATCATCTAAGTATAGTTCTTACTGCTGTTAATTTCTCGCTTGTTTAGTGTGGAGATAACATAGATCCTTCCCTCCAGGCTGGTGTATATAGGTCTAATGACTAGAATAGAGTTTATTTAAGTAACTCTTTTCATTCCCTGCCAACTATATAAGTAAGTATAATATAAGTCAGGGTTGTAAAAGTAGTTTTTCGTTTTTCGTTTTTCGTTTCGTTACTAAAAACTATTATAGTTTTTAGTTACTAAAAACGAATTTGAAAAAATGAAAATTAGTTTCGTTACTAATTTCGTTACTATTTTCGTTACTAATTTTGTTTTTTATTAGCATAGGAAAAATGAATTTAGTAACTAAAGAAAAATAAAAGCTTATTTAATAATAATAAAAAGCTTATATAATAGGAATAAAAATACTTATATAATAGTAATATAATAATTAAATATAATATATTATTTTTATTATTTTATTTTATTATATAAGGCCCTTTTTTTAATAAAATAAAAAACTACTAATAAAAACGAATTTCGTTTAAACGAAAGAAAACGAAATGAAATTAGTTTCGTTACTAATTTAAAAGACGAAAAATAGTTTCGTTACTAAAGAATTCGTTTTTAGTAACGAATTTAGTAACGAATTTACAACCCTGATATAAGTTACTATTACTATAGTTCTTTTATTTACTATAACTTCTAGCAACTTTATTAAGGGTAGTAATACTATAGATAGTTTAATTAATAATAATAAGATTTAAATATATTTTATTTACTTAATTAGCTTATTAAACTTTATATTTATTAGGTTTATTTATTTAATTTACTTTTATTATTACTAGTAGTTAATAAAGTTCTTAAATACCCTATATCTTCCTTAGCTATTTACCTACTTAAGTAAGTATTATTTATAAACTTTTATATTAGTTTATTATCTTAGTATATTTTTAATTATAGTGTTATCTTTATTTATTAAAATATTTATAAATAGGTGGTTAATTTATAAAAGGATGCTATTTATTATATTATATATAAAAGTTATTATAAAATTATTAAAAAGATAAAGGAAGTTTAAAAATAAAGGAAATAAGTAAGTAAATAAATTTAATTATATATTTTAATAACCTTAATAATTAGTAGATTTAATAATTAGTAAAAAATTAATAGTATTAATTAGGTAATATAATTACTATTATTTAGTAGAATATTAAATAGTAAGAAAGGCTTAATTCTTCTAAGCTAAGTAAGCTAAATAAACTAATATATTTATATAATATAAACATAAATAGTATATTATTTAGTTACACTATAGTATTATACTATTTAATATATTTAAATAAAATTAGTTTTTTTATACTTTACTTAGCTAAAATCTTTATTTATTTAATATATTTAAATAAAATTAGTTATTGTAATTACTATAAGTATATGCTTTAGATTAACCTTTTTAAAGCTTAATTTAAGCTATTTGTATATTCCTTTTTAAATGTAATTATGTAATTTATATAGGATCCCATGCAGATTAAATATACAAAATTTTATATACCTAGTGGTCCCCTTATTAGTATTATTAAACTTAATAAAACTAAATATAATATTTTTTTTTAAATATTTTTATTTACCTAGTTATTAAATTAAAGGCTAGGTATAATCCTTTATTATACTAGCTATTATAAGTCTTTTAAACTTATATAATTATATTAAAAATAAAATTTAATTAAATTATATAAAATAAATAAAATATATATAAAAAATAAAATTTAATTTATATTTTAATTTATAAATTAAAAAGTAAAAGATTTTACTATTAAATATAATTTAATAATAATATTAAGTAAACTATTATATTAAATATTATTATTAAATAATAAAACCTTAAAATATTTTACTTTTTTATTTATAATTAAATATAATTTTAATATAAATAAAGTTTTATAATATAAAATATATAATAATTTTATTTAAAAATACTTAATATTTATTTAATATTTTTTAATAAATTTAATTACTTATAAGTATTATTTTTACTTATATTTTTAACTTTTTATTTAAAAAAAATTAATTTTATAATATAAAAGGTTTTTAAAATAATTATTAAAATTAATTAAAAGCTTATATTTATAACTTAAATTACTTTAGTATTTTTATAATATTTTTTATTATTACTATATATTAAAAAAAAAAATATTTTTTTTTTTTTTTATTAAAAAAAAAATATTTTTTTTTTTTTAAAAAAAAAATATATTTTTTTTTTTTTTTTTTTTAAAAAATTTTTTTTTTTAATATATTTTTTTTTTTTTTTTTTTTTTTTTTTTTTTTTTTTTATTTTTTATAAAAATATTTAATATAATAAAAAATTTATTTTATTATAAAAAAAAAGAATAAAAAAGAATATATATATATTAGTTATTTTTAATTTTTAATTTTTTTTAAGTAAATTTTTATATAAAAAAAGTAAAATAAAAATTTATATAATATTAAAGAAAATATTTTATAATATTTAACCTTAAGCTTAATTATATTAACTTTTATAATAATTAAATTTTTTTAAAATTTTATAATAAATACCTAAAAATCTTTTAAATATTATTAAAGGTTATTAACTAAGTTTAATATTATAAGTATTTAAAAATAAATTACTTTTACTAATATTATTTTTTTAATAAGTAAATATTTAAAAAAAAATATTATTATTTTTATTTTTTTATATTAATTATAATAAGTTTTATATTATATATATAATTAACCCTTAGTATTTAATTTTTAATAATACTTTTAATAATATATATTATAATTAATTATATTATTAAATATTATAGTAAAACTAAGCTTAAAACTTAAAGTTATTATAATATTATAAAAAAAATACTTTTTTATATTACTAGTAAATATAACTTAATTAGCTTTAGAACTTATTTTATAAATAAGCTAGTTTTTAAGTATAATTAATTAATTATAAAAATTAATTACTTATTATTTAATTTACTATTATAAAAAAGTTCTTAAGTTATATAAAATATTAATTATAAGCTTTTATAATAATAATAATAATATAATAAAATTATAAATAATAAATTTTATTTAAAGTAAAATATATATTAAAAATACTTTAGCTATAGTTTTAAATAAGTTAAAATTAACTACTTTAAGTTTTTAATAAAAATTACCTTAACTTAAAATTTATTTTAATTTTATAAAAAAGTAATTAATTAAATTTTAAATTACTTTTTATATTATAAGCTTTTTAAAAAATATTTTAACTTTAAGAATCTTTATTATATTAAGTTAATTTTTTATTTTTTATATTTTTTTATTAATAATATTAAAGTTATTAAAAATATTTAATTTAATATATATTTAAATATATATATTTTTTATTTAAAAACTTATAAAAATAATTACTTAAGTAATTATTATTATAACTTATTTTTTTTAATTAAGAATTTTTTTAAACTTAAGTATTATAAAAAAAAATTTATAAAATTAAAAGTAACTTATAATATAATTACCTTAAAATAATATTAATATAAAAAATATTAAGTTATTTAAAAATTAAAAAATTAATTTTTTTTTAATTAATTAACTTTTATTAGTAAATACCTTAATTTATTATAAAAAATAAATTATTAAAATATATATTAAAATTATTATATTTATAATTAAAAAATTATTTTATTTAATAGTATTTTTAATAATTTAAACTTTTATTAATAGCTTATTTTTAATTTTATTATAAATTATTTTAAATAAGTAATTAATTTTATTATTATAATATTACTTTAATTATTATTAAATATTAATAATAAAAATAATATTAATAAATTATTTTTTATTTATATAATATTTTTTTTAAATATTTTAACTTATATTTAATATATTATTAAAGTTACTTTTATAAAAGTTATTATTAATATTATTAATAATATAATATTATATTTTTTTTATATTTTTTTATTCTTAAAATATTAAGTAATATTAACTTATTAATATTATTAAATTTATTATTTTTTTAAGTAAAGCTTTAGCTTATTTATTATATTATTATTAATAAAAAGTTTATAATAAAATTATATATATTTTAATTAAATTAATAATTACTTATAATATATTTTTCTTAAATATTAAAATAAAATTTTTAAAAAATATAATATATTATTAATAAGTAACTTTTATTAATTATTTTTTATTTTAAAAAAGTTTTTATTTATTATAACCTTTTTTATTAATTTAAAAAAATAAAAAAGCTATAATATATATAAAATATTTAAATAAATAATTATACTTTAATAAGTTATTTAATAATAATAAAAAATTAAATTATTTTTTAAGTTATTTTATAATTTTTTAAATATAATAAACTTACTTTTATTAATTAAAACCTTTTTTATACTTATATTTAATTTAACTTATTACTTAATAAAATATTTTATTTTACTAATATTATTTAAATATATTTTATTAATAATTAAATTAATAAATATAGTTATATATATATAAAAAGCTTTAATATATTTTATATTTAAGTTTATATTTTAAATATTAACTTTAAAGCTATTAATATAAAATATATTAATATAAATAATATTTATAATAAGCTACTTTTATATATAAGTATTTAAATAATATTAATTAAAAATATTTAAACTATAATTAACTTAATAAATAATATTATTAGTATTATATATAAGATTTTATAAAATTTTAATATTTTTAATTTTATAAAAAAACCTTTTAATATTTTACTTATTTATTTTAATAAATATAATAACTTAACTTATTTTAATAATTTAAATTTTATTATTATTATTATTATATATTAGTTAATATATAAGTTTATTAATAATTATACTTTTTATTATTAAATATAATTTTCTTTTATAATTACTTATATTATTATAATATATAAATTATAAAAGTTTATACTTAAATATATTATAGTAAATATTAATAATTAAAAATTTTAAATTAGCTTATTATATATTATTATTTTATATATAAAAATACTTTAAAGTATTATATTTAATACTTTTTTTAATTTAAGTAATTTTTAAGTAAAAGTTATATTAACTTTTAACTTTTACTTTTATAATATTTTTAATTATTTTAAATAAATTATTTATTTATAAGTATAATTTATTTATTATATTTACTTATATTTTTTAACTAATAATAATTTTTAAGCTTTTACTTATATATTTTATTTTATTTTTTTTATAATAATAATATAAATTTTCTTATTTAATAATTAATTAATAAATTTATAATTATTAAAATAAAAATATATTATTTAATTTATATTTTAAATTTATTAAATTTATTAAACTTACTAGATTTACTAAATTTATTAGATTTTTTAAATCTTTTAAATTTATTAGCTAACTTAAATTTAATAAGTTTACTTTTTTTATATTTTATTAAGTCCTAGATTTATTATTTTATATATAATAAAACTTTTAAAGCTTTATTATAAAATATAAATAATAATAAAAGTAAAAGTAATTAAATATTTTATATTTTAAAATTAATTATAATAGCTTTATATTTAATATAATTAAAAAATATTAAATTTATATTAAAAATTAATATATAAAGAAAATGAAAAAAGAAAAGAAAAGGAAGAAAGAAGGGAAAAAAAAAAACAACTTATATAGCTTCTTTACCTTTCCCTTGCAGTAGTCTAATATGGCCCATCTTATAGACCAATGCAGAGACCCAGGGACTCATGGCAACTTCTTTTTTTGGCAATCTCTTTCGCTTGCTTGCACAGCTCGTAAGCGTCTGCTAATTTTCCTTCTTGTCTTCTAAGATCAGATAGATGGTTGTTTAAACTGTTGGCCATTAGTCAAGGAAAAGCAATATTATAATAATACCTACATAACTAAATATTAATATAACCTTTTATACTTTTATTTAAAATATAATATAAATTTTATTATAATACTTTTATACTTTTACTTAAAGTATAAAGTAAATTTTATTATAATACTTTTATACTTTTACTTAAAGAATAAAGTAAATTTTATTATAATACTTTTATACTTTTACTTAAAATATAAAATAAATTTTATTATAATACTTTTATATTTTTACTTAAAGTATAATATAAATATTATTATAATACTAATACTTAAGTAATATTTTAAAGCTATTAGCTATTATAATTAAATTTATTAAAAAAAAATATAAAATAAAAAATATTTTATTTATTAATTAATTTAAGTTTATTACTTATATATTATGCTTTTATAATTATAAATAACTATTTTAAATAAAAAAAATTAACTTAATATATTTTAAGTAAAGTTATAAAATTAGTTTTTTATTTTTTATTTTTAGTTTTATTACTAATATTAATAATTAAAAAAAACTAATAAAATTAAAATTTATTTTTAATATATAAGAAATTAATAATAAAATTAAATTTATTTTTAATATATAATAAATTAATAATAAAATTAAATTTATTTTTAATATATAATAAATTAATAATAAAATTAAATTTATTTTTAATATAAAATAAATTAATAATAAAACTAAATTTATTTTTAATATATTAGTATATAATAAAAATAATAATAAATTTAATTTTACTATTTTTAAATTAAATTAAATTAATTTATAAGTAATTAAATTAAATTAATTTATAAGTAATTAAATTAAATTAATTTATAAGTAATTAATTTAAATTAATTTATAAATAACTAATTTAATTTAATTTATAAGTAATTAATTTAATATAATTTATAAATAGTAATTTAATTTAATTTATAAGTAATAATTTAATTTAATTTAATTTAATTTATAAATAATAATTTAATTTAATTTATAAATAGTAATTTAATTTAATTTATAAGTAATAATTATTACTTAATAAAAATTTTATATATATTATTATTATTTTTTTAATTTTTTTTTTTTTTTATTAATATATTTATTATTATAATTTTTTTTACTAAAATAAATTTTAATTACTTTAATTTTAAAGCTTTTAAAATTATAAAAGTTATTTTTTTATTTAATTTTTTATAAATATTAAAATAAGCTTTAAAAATAATTTTTTTTATAATAAATAATATTAATATTAATATTATTAATTTTATTTATAATAGAAAAAATAATAAATTAAAGCTTAATAAAAATTCTAGAATTTATATTTTTTAATAAAATTTATTTATTAAAATTTTATTACTTATTAATTTAAATAAAAAATAAAAAATTAAATTATAATATATTATATAAGTTAAAAATTCTTATTTTTTAATTTAAAAAGTAAATAAAATATATTATTTTTTATAAATAATATATTTAAAAAATATTTTATTTACTTTTTTTAATAATATTTTTATTTTATTAATAAGATTTTTTTTAAATTTTTTAAATATACTTTTAAGTTAATAATTTAATTAAAGTATTTTAAAGTATTTAAATTTACTTAATATTATTAAACTTTATACTTATAAATAACTTATAATAAAAGTTTTAAAAAACTTAAAAAATATAATAAGTTAATTTTTTTTTATTGTATATATTTTTTTATTAATAATTTAATTAAAAGCTAATATTATTTTTTTAATATTTAATAATTTATTAAATTTAAACTTATAATATAAAAAAATAAAAATAATATTATTATTTAATAATAATAAAATTATAAAATTAATATTTTTTTTAATATAATTACTTTAAATCTTTTTAATAACTTATTATTTTATTATAATAAGTAAATTATTTATTTTATTTTATTTTATTTTATTTATTTTTATTTTATTTATTTTTATTTTATTTATTTTTATTTTATTTTATTAATTTTTATTAAAAATTATAAAAAAGTTAATAAAATTAATATTAAGAAAGCCTTAAAAGGAATTTATAAAAAAAGCTTTATTAAATTTAAATTTGCTTTTAAAAATAAATATAAAATTTTATAATTTTTTTTATAACTTTTAATATTTAAATTTTAAATATATAAAATTTTTATTTAAAAGTTATTTTAATTTATATTAATTTAAATTTTTATTTAAAAATTATTTTAATTTATATTAATTTAAATTTTAAATTAAAATATAAATTAATAAATATATTTTTTTATTTTTTTTATAACTTATTTATTAATTTTATTATAAATTTTTTTAAATTTTTTAAAAGTTATAATAAAATTTATATATTTTAATAATTTAATAAAGCTTTAAAAGCTTATTTTTATTTATTAAATTATAATAATTTAATAAAATATATTTCTTTTATATAATTTTTTTATTATTAATTATATTTTTTTTAATATTATAAAAAATAATATTATAAATAATAATATATTTATAAATTTTTTTAAAAAAAACTTATAAAAAAAGCTTATAAAAAAAACTTTATAAATAATATTAAATATATAATATATATTATTAATTTAATTACTTAAAATATATTAAAAAATTATATATTTAATTTAACTTTTAATTAATTATTATTAAATTCCATAAATAATAATTTATATAATAATAATAAATTAAAAGCTAATAAATATAAAAATATTATATTTAATAATAAGTTTTTTATTTTATTTTATTTTATTTTATTTTATTTTATTTTATTTTATTTTATTTTATTTTATTTTATTTTATTTTATTTTATTTTATTTTATTTTATTTTATTTTATTTTATTTTATTTTATTTTATTTTATTTTATTTTATTTTATTTTATTTTATTTTATTTTATTTTATTTTATTTTATTTTATTTTATTTTATTTTATTTTATTTTATTTTATTTTATTTTATTTTATTTTATTTTATTTTATTTTATTTTATTTTATTTTATTTTATTTTATTTTATTTTATTTTATTTTATTTTATTTTATTTTATTTTATTTTATTTTATTTTATTTTATTTTATTTTATTTTATTTTATTTTTTTAAAGCTTTTTACTAAATTATAAAATTAATTTTATATAATAATTTTAATTACTTTATTATATATTTATAAAATATATAATAAATTAAAATTATTATATAAAAATATATTTTTAATTTTTTTATTAGTAAATTAATAAATTATTTATTTTATTTTATTTTATTTTTTTATTTATTAATTTTTTAATAAATTTTTTATTATAAGTTATTTTTTTAAATATTATAAAATTAAAATTAATTAAATTAAAAAAAGTATTTTCCTAAGAAATTAACTTTTTTTAATTTAATTAATTATAAAATATTTTTATTTAATTTATTTTTAAATTTTTAATTTTAAAATATTTATTTTTAAAAAAAAAGTTTATTTTATGTTTATTTAAGCTTAAATAATAATATAATAAGCTTAATTAAAATTAAATATAATAAGTA
Organism: Trichoderma atroviride; assembly: GCF_020647795.1. Lineage (NCBI taxonomy): Eukaryota > Fungi > Ascomycota > Sordariomycetes > Hypocreales > Hypocreaceae > Trichoderma > Trichoderma atroviride. The sequence continues at coordinate 2,037,265 of NC_089404.1, forward strand.
AATTATTATTTTTTATATATATATTTTTTTTATATTTTTTTTATTAATTTTAATTATAAGTTAAATAAAAATATAAATAATTTTATTATAATTAATAACTTAATTAATTTATTTTTTAATAAATTAATTAAGGATTTTAATTATAATAATAATATTAATTATAAAAATCTTAATTATAATTTAAATTTATTAAATTTTAATAAAAAACTTTATTTAAGTAATAAAAATAATAATAATAAAATTAAATATTATTATATTTAAAAAAAAGCTTTTTTAAAAAAAATATAAGTATTTTTTTACTTATTTATTTTATTTATTTATTTATTTTTTAATTTATTTATTAATTTTTTATAAAGAAATCCTTTTAAATATTAAAAATTAAATAAAACTTAATTTCTTATTTTATTTATTTTAATAAAGTATTATTTAATTATTTTTATTACTTTTATTATAATAAAAAGTAATTTTTTTATTTTTAATAATATTATAATTAAATTTAAAAATAAACTTAAGCTTAATTTAATTAAGGAAATAATATTATAAAAAAAACTAAATTAAGAATTTAAAAAGCTTAAAAATAAATATTTAAATAATATTAATAATATAAAAGAAATAAAATAAAAAAATTTTTTTTTAAATAAAATTTTTATTTTTATTTTTAATTTATATTTTTATTTTATTAATAAATTTAATTATTAAATAAAATAATAAATTAGTAATTAAATTAATAATTGGAATTAGTTTTATTTTATTTTCTATTTTTTATTATTAATTTATATATAAAAAATAAATACTAATTAAAAACTAAAAATTAAAATTAAAATTAGTTTTATTATTAATTTAAAAAAATAAATTTAATTTTATTACTAATAAATTTATTTTTAATAATAAAATTAATAATAAATTTATAACCTTAACTTTAAAATTATTATAAAAAATAATATAATAATAGTAATTAATATAAATTAAATATATAACTTTTTAAATATTTTTTATTATTATTTTTATTATATTTATTAAATAATTAATATATAAAATATATAAATATATAATAATAGTATATATAATATTTTATTATAATTATATTATATATATATAAATAATATATATAATATAATTAAAGTTATTATTTTATAAAAAAAGTATATATAATTATTTTTATATAAAACTAAATTAAATTTATTAACTTTAAATATTTAAGGTTATATTATAATTAGTTATTAAATATATATAAGTTAATTATAAAAAGTATTATTACTTAAGTTTTTTTATTAATTATTTTATATTTAATAATAAATATATATATATATAATATTATAAATTAAAAGTTATTACTTTTATAAATTATTTAATTATATAATAATAATTTATATTTTAGCTATTAAAAAATTATATATTATTATATTTTATATTAAATAATTTTAAATTAGTAATATATAATTATAAAACTATTAAATATTTATAAAATTATTATAAAAAGTTTTTATAAAAGTATAAAAAAAAAATAAATAAATATAAATTAAGCTTTTATAAGTAAATAAAAAAAAATTTATATTAAAATATAAAAAATTAAATAAAAATTTATTTTATTATAATATATAAAATAATATTTTTTATTATATTATTTATTTTAATTTAATTATTTTTTTAAATTTTATTATTATTATAAAAAATAAAATTTAATTTATTTTTAAATTTATTTTTAATATAAACTTTATTTATTATTATATTATAAAGTATTTTTATTATTATATTAAGTATAATTTATTAACTTATATATTTTTTATTTTTAAAAAAAACTTAAAAAAAAGTAATAATATTTATTTTAATTATTAAGTTATTAAATAATTCCTTAGCTTTTAATTTAAGCTTATATTTAATATTTATTTATTATAAGTTATATAATATATTAATATTAATATATTAAACTTTTATATTATAATTTATATAATATTACTTATTATTAAAAAAACTAATATATTAAAGTAAAAATATTATTATAAAACTAAAGCTTACTAATAAGTAATAAACTTTTGATAATAATTTTTATTATTTTACTTATTTTTATTTATTTAATAATTTTATATATTATTTTATATATTTTATTAAGCTAAATAAAAGTAATTTATAAGTTATTTAATATAATTATAAATTATATTTTTTTATTTAATATAATTATAAATTATATTTTTTTTTATATATATAAGTAAATAATATAATATTACTTATTTTTAATACTTTAATTATATTAGTATACTTTTTATTATAAAATTTATTTAAAAAGCTAATTTAATTATTTAATTAAGTTATTATTTTATAAAATAATATAATTAAGTTAAAAAAAAGCTATTAGCTAAAATTAAAAAGTATTATAATTATAAATATAATATATAATATATACTTATTATAGCTATTACTATTATAATAATATAAAAAATAATATTTTAAATTAAAGTTATATTAATTATATTATATAAGTATTATAATAATTAATAAAAAATTATAAATAATTATATTATTTAAATTAATTAAATTAATTAAGTTAATAAATATATATAAAATTAAAAAAAATATAAATTAAATTAATAAAGTAATAAGTTAATAAGTAAATAAGTAAATAAAAAAATAAAAAAAATAAAAAAATAATTATAAATAATTAAAATAAAATATTTTTTTTATATATAATATTAATAGCTTTTAATATATTATTAAATTATTTTGTAATTTTATTAATTATATATTATACTTAAAAAAATAATATAAATTTTAATAAATATTTTAAAAATATTTATTTAATTAAGCTTTTTAATAATTTTATTAATTACTTATTTTATATAATATAAAATTAATATTTAAAAGTTAAATTATAAGTTTTTATATAAAGCTTTTTTTTATTTATTTTTTAGTTTTTTAATTTAATATAAATATAAAACTAAAAAATATAATAAATATTATAAATATATATAATTTTATATATAACTTTTTTATTTAAAGTAAAAGTAAAAATAAAATTAAAAAAATATATATTATAAACTTAAATAATTTAATTATAATTATTTTATTTAATATAAGAATTAAGTATTAATAAAAAATTATATATTTATTATAAAATTTTATATAAAACTTATTTTTATTTATTTATAATTTTTTTAATTTATATAATAAAAAGCTTTAAAAGAAAAATATTTTTTATAAATTTTTATATAAATTTTATATTTTTTTTTAAATTATATTATTTATATAATTACTTTTAATATTATATTTTATTTAATTTAATATACTTTTATTAATATTAGTAATAGCTTAATTATTATTATAACTAAAATTATATTTTTAATAATATTTTTTATATAATTAATATAATATTTTATAATATAAACTTAAATAATTATAATAAAAATAAGTTTATAAACTATAAGTTTTTTATTAACTTAACTTTATTATAAGTACTTATAAGTATTATTTATTTACTTTTAAATATATATATAATTATATATATATATATACTTATAAAAATTAAAATATATTATTTTTTTAAATTCTTAAATATAAAAAATATTTATAAATATAATATAACTTTTTTTTAATACTTTTTAATAATTAAAACTTATAAGTTTATAAAGTTTATATAAATTTAATAAATAATTCTTAACTTTTTAAGCTAATAAAAGTTTTTAAATATTATAATTATATAAGCTTTATATAAATTATTTAACTTTATAAAGTAATTTTAAAACTTATAAGTTTATAAAATTTATATAAATTTAATAAATAATCCTTTACTTTTTAAACTAATAAAAAATCTTTTAAATTTTATAAATTTATAAAACTTATATAAATTTAATATTTAATTTTTTAACTTTATTAATTTTATAAGTTTATAAAGCTTATATAAATTTAATACTTAATTTTTAACTTTTATAATTAATTAAATTAAAGTTTATATTTTTAATAAGTTTATAAAGCTTATATAAATTTAATATATAATTCTTAAAGTTATTATATATAAATAATTAGTTTTCTTTTAATATTTTCTAATACTAATTAAACTTATAAGTTTATAAAACTTATATAAATTTAATATATAATTCCTAAAGTTATTATATTATTAGCTAATTTTTTTTTAATACTTTTTAATATTAATTAAACTTATAAGTTTATAAAACTTATATAAATTTAATATATAATTTTTAAAGTTATTATATATAACCCTTTTTCTTTAATATTTTTTAATATTAATTAAAATTTATAAATTTACAAAGCTTATATAAATTTAATATTTAATTCTTAAAGTTATTATATATAATTTTTTTTTAATATTTTTTAATATTAATTAAAACTTATAAGTTTATAAAGCTTATATAAATTAATTATATAATTCTTAACTTATAAACTTAATATATACTTTTTTTTATAATTTTTAATAAAAATAATAAAATTCTTATAAATTTAATATATATACTTTAATATTTAAAAGTAACTTATAAAATATTTATTATAAGTTTAAAATACTTATTATTAAATTTATATATTAAAATATAAAAAATAAAAATATTAAATAACTTTTTTTTTATAAAATTATAATATATATAATTATAATAATTATTAATATATTTATAAAAATTATATTATAAATTATAATTTATTTTAAAAATTTTTATTATTTTTTAAAAGGTTTTTTTATATTTTTATTATTAAATAATATAAGTAAAATAATACTTATATATATTTTTATTAATAAAAAATATTTTACTTTTATTTTAAATTTTTATAATAATATTTAAATAATATTTATTATAATAAATAATTTAATAAATTATTTTAAGTTTTTATAATAAATATTTTAGGTAATAAAAAAGCTTTTAATTTAATTAAAGCTAAAGCTAAAGCTAAAGAAATAAAAATAATAAATATATTTTTATAAAAAAAAGCTTTAAGTATTTTAATTTATTTAAGAAAAAAATAATAAAAAAATTTAATAAAATACTTATATAAAAAATATTTCTTATAATTTTATTAAAAGTAAATAAGTATTAAATATATATATAAAAAAAGCTTTATTTTTTTTAAAATATTTAAATTAATTATTAAAAATTAATATAATAAGTATTATAATATTAAAAAAAATAGCTTAATATTTTATTAATTTTATTAATATATATTAAAAATTAAACTATTTTTAAAATTTTTTAAAAAATATAATAAATAAAAAGTTATATATATTTCTTAATTTAAAATAAAATTTAAATAATTTACTTTATAATTTTATTCTTAATAAATAAGAATTTTTATTTTTATTAAAAATTAATAAATTAACTTTTATTAATATTATATTATTATTTAATATAAAATTATAAAAAAAACTAAAAAAAAAAATTTAATTAAATAAATAAAAAAATTAAAATAAAAAATAATATTATTATAAATTAGTTATAATATATATAATTTATTTTAAATAAGAAAATACTTATAAATATTAATATAAATATAAATTTATAAGTATTATTATTTCAAAAATTTAAGAAATTTTATATATTAAATTTTAATAAAATATTATTTTTATATAAAACTTTTATTAAATATATATATAAATTAATAAAAGTATATATTAATAATTACTTATTAAAAATATTAAACTTAAGTAATTATTATATTTTACTAGTTTATATATTTTTATTAATAAGATTTATTATATAAAGCTTATAATAATTTTTTATAATTTAACTAATAGTAATAAAAAAAATATTTATATTTAATTAATATTATTATTAAGTTTAATAAAATAAGTAATAATAATAAAAAGCTATTATTAAAGTAATTATTAATAAATTTAATAATAAAAATTTTAAAAAAAAGTATTTTTTAATTATAAATATTATTTAATTTTATAAAACTAATATAATTTTATTATAACTTAATAAATATATAATTATAATAGTATTTATTCTTTTTTTATATAATTAATAAACTTTAATTACTTAATAAAAGTATTATAAAAATCTTTAAAAATTAAATAAATTATATTATTTAAAGTTATATATATAATTATAAGAAATAAAACTTAATAAAATAGTTTTTAAATAAAAAGTAAATTATAATAATATATATTATAATTAATATAATTAAAAAATTATAAAAAATAAATTAAATTATTTAAAATATTTTTTTTAATATAATATTAATATATAACTTAATAATAACTAAAATTATAAAATATTTATTATTAATTTTTTAATTAAAAAGTATTTATTTTATAATTAAAATAACTTAAATAAACCTTTTAATAATATTAAAAATATTTTATTATTAAAGTATAATAATATTAAAATAATATATAATTATAAAGTTAATATATTATTTTTATTATTTAATAAATATTATATTAATAATTTAAAAAAAATATATAAAAAAAAAATTAAAAATAAAAAAAAATTTTTTTTAATTAAATAAATAATAAATTTTAAAAAAGTAATATTTTTTACTTATTAAGTTAAAGTATTTATTTTATTATTTTATAATTATTTTTAAATAATATTTCTAATATATATTATAATTATAAAATAATTCTTTAATTTATAATTACTTTTTTAAATAATATAATTATATAAGTAATATACTTTTAAATTATAATAAAAGGGTTATAGTAAATAATATTAAGGAAATTAAAGAAAATAAAACTAATAAAATTAAAGAAAATAAATTAATAAAAGCTTTAAAAAAAGTAAATTAATTAAAGGTTTATTTTATAATAAGAAAAAAAAACTTATAAAAAATAAAAAAAAGCTAATATTATATTTATTTTTAGAATATATAAATAAATTATATAAAGTATTTTAGTAAAAAGCTTTTTATTATTTCTTTTACTAATATATAATAAATAAAAATTAAAAAAAAAAAAAAAAAAAAAAAAAAGCTTTAATAAATAAAAAATTAGAATTTATAATAAGCTTAAATACCTTAAGAAAAAAAATTAGAAAAGTAATTAAATTTAATTATAAAAAAAGTTATAATTTATAATATTAAAAAAAAAATTATATATTAAATTATATAATTAATATAATTTAAAAAAATATTATTTTTTTTATTATTTAAAAGTAATTAAATAATTATAAATAACTTTAATAAAAAAAGTTATAAAAAATTATAAAAAGCTTTTAAAAGCTAGTATTTTACTAATAGTAAAATTTTTATTATTTTCCTAATTAAATTATATAATATTCTTTTATTATTTTTTTAGTTATATATACCTTAGGTTAGCTTTTTTCTAGTATTAACTTATTTTATTTAACTTTAGTTTTTTAAATTACTAATACTTTTTTAAAAAGTAATAGCTTAGCTTAATAAAGTTAACTTATTAATAATATAATATATTAACTAAAACCTTACTAATAATATTTTTTAAAGCTAATAATAATATAACTTTTACTTTTACTTATATTTAAAAAAAAGCTTTTATAAATTTAATAATAAATTTATATATTATATTTAATTATTTAAAAAAAATATATTATAAAATTTATTAATTAAATAATATAACTTTTATAATAGAAAAGTAACTAAAAGTAAAATATAAAAAGCTTATAGTTAATTACTAAGTTATAATTAAATATTAGCTTTATTAGTATTTTAGTTTTTTTCTTAAAAATTAAAATTATATTTTTTAATAAATTATATTATAAAATATTTTTATAATACTTAAAAACTTATTAAATACTAATACTAATATTAATATTATTATAACTAAAATTTATAATTATATAATATTATTCTTTTATTAAAATACTAATATATAAAAACTATAGCTTTTATTAAAATAAGTTTTTATTTATTTAAAATTTTAAATAAAATTAAGTTTTTTACTTAATTATTATTTTTATTTATTTAAGGTTTTAAATAAAATTAGTTTTTTTATATTTTACTTAATTAAAATTTTTATTTATTTAATATATTTAAATAAAATTAATTATTATAATTACTATAAGTATATATATATATAAGTACTTTTAAATTAATTTTTTTAAAATTTAATTTAACTTATTTATATATTTCTTTTTAAATATAATTATAATTATTATAAGTATATATATATAAGTAAATTAGTATAAGCAAAAGTATTTTAAATTAACCTTTTTTAAAACTTAATTTAACTTATTTATATATTCCTTTTTAAATATAATTATAATTATTATAAGTATATATATATAAGTAAATTAAGTAAATTAGTATTATATTATTTATATAATTTATATAACATTTTATATAAATTAAATACATAAGATTTTATAAACCTATTAAGCACCTAAAAAAGAAAATCTTATTTTAAATTAAATTAATTTTTTTTATAAATACTAAACTAAAATTAGACTTTTTTTTTTAAAAGAATAAACTTTATAATATATATTTTTTAATTATTTTTATATTTTATTTTTAAAAATTTATTTAGTATTTTAAAATAATAGTTAAAAACTAAGTTACTTTTAAACTTAATATATATACTTTTTTAATTAAGTTAAATATTATTTAAATAGTAAAATTATATTACCTAAATAATAATACTTTTTTTATATTATAAGTTTTTTAAAAAATATTTTAACTTTAAGAACTTTTATTATATTAAATTAATTTTATATTATTTATATTATTTTATTAATAATATTAAAATTATTAAAAATATTTAATTTAATATATATTTAAATATATATACTTTTTATTTAAAAACTTATAAAAATAATTACTTAAGTAATTATTATTATAATTTACTTTTTTTAATTAAATATTTTTTTAAGTTTATATATTATTAAAAAAAAATTTATAAAATTAAAAGTAATTTATAATATAATTAATTACCTTAATATAATATTAATATAAAAAATATTAAGTTATTTAAAAACTAAAATATTAACTTTTATTAATAAGTTATTATAACTTAACCTTTTAAGGAATATAATATAATATATACCTTAGGATAATCTTAAAGTATATTATTAATTAAAAAAGAATTAATAACTAGCTAATAGTTTTATATATTAAATTAATATATATAAGTAGTTTTTAAAATATTAAATTAATAAATTATATTAGTTTTTATAAAATAACTTATTATATAAGTTAATAATATATATATTTATTAAATAACTTAAATAATTAATTATTAATATAATAATAATATTAAATATAAGTTATATTTTATTTATTAATTATATAATTTATATAATATACTTAATAATAAATATTTTATTTTATTTACTAATATAAATAAATATATTTATTTTTTAATAATTCTTTTATTTTATAATAATACCTTAGATTTAAAAACTAAATTATTATATATTAATAACTTTTATTTAAATAAAAATTATATTTTATAATTAAGTAATAATAAAAATAATTAATAAAATAAAATTTTTATTAAGTTTTAAAGTAAATATTTTAAAAATTAACTTTTTTTAATATAAATAAAAATATTTTAATAAAAAAAATTAATTAAAATAACCTTAATAATAATAATTTTATAAAATATTTTAAAAAAATATATAAATAAAATTAATATTTTATTTAACTTATAAAAAAAAATATTATAATAAAAAAAAAGAAATTTTAAAACTTAAATATTTAAAATCTTATATAAATAAACTTAAAAAACTTTACTTTTTTATTATAAATATATAATATTATTTATATTATTTTTTAATAATTTTAAAAAAAAAATAAAAATTACTTTTATAATAATTTATTTTAAAGAAATTATATAAAATTAATTATAACTTATTTTAAAAAATTATAAAATTAATAAATTTATAAATATAAAAAAAAATTAAAATATATTTAAATTATTAAATATTTAAAAATAAATTTATTAAAATATTTTTAAATTTAAAAAAATAAAAAGTTTTAAAAAATAAAATAATTAAATTTAAATAATAAAATAAATATATTATATATATTATTAAGTTTAATAAAATAATTATTTAACTTAAATAAAAAAAAAACCTTTTTTAAAAAAATCTTTTATAATAAATTAAAGTATAAAATTAAAAAAAAATTTATAAATATAAAAAAAAAATTATAATTTTAAGCTAATTTTAATAATAAGCTATTAATATTAATAATTTATTATATAAATTTTATTTAAAAAAATATTAAAAATAATAATAAAATATAAAAGTAATATAATAAAAACTATTATATAAATTAAAAAAAATAATAATTAAATAATAATATATAATTTAAAAAATTAATTTATTTTAAATTAATAAACTTAAATATTATTAAATAATATAAAATTAAGTATTTTAATTATAATAAAATAAGAAATTATATTTTAAAAGATTATTTTAAGTTATATTAATTATAAAAAAAATATTTAATAATAAAATTATATAAAAATTTATAAAAAAATTATTAATTATAATTTTATATATTAAATTATTAATTATAATAATTAATATTTTATATATAAAAATAATAAAAATAATAAATATTACTTTAAATATAAAAAAGTTATATTAATTATTATTAAAAAATAAAAAATAAAAAATAATAATATTATTAATTAAGATTTTTTTATATTTAAAATAATAATAAAGTTTTATTAAATTAATAATATAATTAATAATATTTTAATATATATTAAATATTTAAAAAAATAATAATAATATTATTAATAAAATTATAATACTTATTTTATTAAAAATAATTAAAATTATTATATTAATATAAGTTAAATTATTATATAAATTTATTTAAAATAAGAATTAAATAATATATTTATTATTTAATTATAATTAAAAATTAATTTTTAAAATAAAAATAAATATAATTAAATAAATAAATAAAAAAAAATTAATTAAATTATTAAAATATAATTATAATATTATATTAATTTATAATAAAATAATTAAATAAAAAAGTTATTAATTATTTAACTTTTTAATTATAATATATTATTAAAATTTACTAAAAAATTATTATTTTTTTTAATTATAATTTTAAACTTAAAATATATAAACTATTATATATTAATAAAAATATAAAAAAAATAATAATTAAAATAAATAATATAATTAAATTATATAAAAAATTATAAATATAATTTAAGCTAATATATATATATATATATATTAATTAAATAAAACTTAAAAGTTTAACTTTTTAAAAAAGAAATATATTTTATTTTTATTATTATATAAAAGAAATTAAATAAGCTAATACTAAAATAAATTAAATAAGCTAATATTAAAATAAATTAATTAAATAATAAATTAAATTATAAAAAAATAAAAATATATAAAATTATAAAAAAAATTAAAAAAAATTAATTATAAGCTTAATATTTTTAATATTAAAAAAAGCTTTAATTAATAAAAATATAAGTAAAATTATTTATAATAAAATTATAATAAAAAAAATATAAAATTAAAAAAAAAATTTAAATTTAAACTTAATTAAAATAAGTTATATAAATATTTAATAAAATAAAAAAGTTATAATAATAATATAAATAATTAAAAACTTATTAAGTATTTAAAAAATATATAAATAATAATAAATAAAATTTATTAAAATTTAAAAACTTAAATAATATTAAATTAATTACATTAAAATTAATTTACTTAAAGAAAATTAAATTATTTAAAATAAAATTAAATTTTAAATATAAATTAATAATTTATTTAAAAAACTATTTAATAGCTATTATTATATTTTTTTTAATTATTTTATAATAAAATAACTTTTTATTTTACTTTTTTATTTTTTTTTATATTTTATAAATATATAATAAATAATTTAACTTTTTTATAAGTTTAAATTATAATTTTAATATTTAAATATTAAAAACTTAATATATTTATTAATTTTTTTTATACTTTAATATATTTTTTTAAATAAATACTTTTTTTATTAAAAAAATAATTAGTTATTACTTAAGTAAATATTATATAAAATTATAAAATTTATAAAACTTTATTATAATAATTTTATTATAGAATTTCTTTAATTATATAAAATTAATATAATAATTAAATATATTAAATATAATATAAGTTAATTTTAAATAATAATAATAAATATATAATATATTAACTATTATACTTATACTTAAAATATATTTAATTAAAAAAAAAATCTTATAATATTTTTTAATAAAAGCTATAAGAAATAATAAAATAAAAATATAAAAAAGAAAATTACTTATTAATAAAAATATATTATTATAAAATATAATAATAAATCTTATATAATAAATTTTAAAAATAAAACTTTTAAAAAGAAAATATTATATTATAACTTAATTTTTTAAAAAATATAATATAATATATACTTTAAAATAACCTTAAAGTATATTATTAATTAAAAAAATATTAATAATTAGCTAATAGTTTTATATATTAAATTAATATATATAAGTAATTTTAAAAATATTAAACTAATAAATTATATTAGTTTTTATAAAATAACTTATTATATAAATTAATAATATATATACTTATAAAATAACTTAAATAATTAATTATTAATATAATAATATTAAATATAAGTTATATTTTATTTATTAATTATATAACTTATGTAATATATTTAATATTAAATATTTTATTTTATTTACTAATATAAATATATATATTTATTCCTTAGGAAATCCTTTATTTTATAATAATACTTTAAGATTTAAGAATTAAATTATTATATAAATATTTTAATTTATTATAAAAAATAAATTATTAAAATATATATTAAAATTATTATATTTATAATTAAAAATTACTTTATTTAATAATATTTTTATTAATTTAAACTTTTATTAGTAATTTATATTTAATTTTATTATTAATTATCTTAAGTAAATAACTAATTTTATTATTATAATATTACCTTAGCTATTATTAAATATTAATAATAAAAATAATATTAGTAAATTATTTTTTATTTATATAATATTTTCTTAAATATTTTAGCTTATATTTAATATATTTATTAAAGTTATTTTTATAAAAGTTATTATTAATATTATTAATAATATAATATTATTATTTTTTTATATTTTTTTATTTTTAAAATATTAAATAATATTAACTTATTAATATTATTAAATTTATTATTTTTTAAAAATAAAACTTTAGCTTATTTATTATATTATTATTAATAAAAAGTTTATAATAAAATTATATACTTTTAGTTAAATTAATATTTACTTATAATAAACTTTTTTTAAATATTAAAATAAGATTTTTAAAAAATATAATATTTTATTAATAAGTAACTTTTATTAATTATTTTTTATTTTAAAAAAACTTTTATTTATTATAACTTATTTTATTAATTTATAAAAATAAAAAAGTTATAATATATATAAAATATTTAAATAAATAATTATATTCTAATAAATTATTTAATAGAAAAAAATTAAATTACTTTTTAAATTAATTTATAATTCTTTAAATATAAATAAATTACTTTTATATATAAATATTTAAGTAATATTAATTAAAATATTTAAATTATAATTAACTTAATAAATAATATTATTAATATTATATATAATATATTATAATTTTAATATTTTTAATTTTATAAAAAAGTCTTTTAATATTTTATTATTTATTTTAATAAATATAATAACTTAACTTATTTTAATAATTTAAATTTTATTATTATTATTTTTATATATTAATTAATATATAAATTTATTAATAATTATATTTTTTATTATTAAATATAATTTTTTTTTATAATTACTTATATTATTATAATATATATATTATAAAAGTTTATATTATATATATTATAATATATATTAGTAATTAAAATATTTAAGTTAATTTATTTTATATTATTATTTTATATATAAAAATATTTTAAAGTATTATATTTAATATTTTTTTTAATTTAAGTAATTTTTAAGTAAAAGTTATATTAACTTTTAACTTTTACTTTTATAATATTTTTTATTAAAGTTATTTATTTATAAATATAACTTATTTATTATATTTACTTATATTTTTTAATTAATAATAATCTTTAAGCTTTTATTTATATATTTTTTTTTATTTATTTAATAATAATAATATAAATTTTTTTATTTAATAATTAATTAATAAATTTATAATTATTAAAATAAAAATTTATTTTTTAATTTATATTTTAAATTTATTAATTAATTTAAATTTAATAAGCTTAGTTTTTTTATATTTTATTAAATTTTAAGCTTATTATTCTATATATAATAAAATATTTAAAGCTTTATTATAAAATATAAATAAAAAAAAATATAAATAATTAAATATTTTATATTTTAAAATTAATTATAATAGCTTTATATTTAATATAATTAATATAATTAATAAATACTAAATTTATATTAAGAATTAATATAATTTTTTATATTTTTACTTAATATATAATATAAATTTTATTATAATACTTTTATATTTTTACTTAAAGTATAAAGTAAATTTTATTATAATACTTTTATACTTTTACTTAAAATAAAATAAAAATATTATTATAATATTAATTTCTTTTAAATATAAAAAAATAAATTACTTATTATTATAACTTATTATTAAACTTTTTTTTTAGTATTTTATTATTATTATTATTTCCTTTTATTATATTTTTAATTATATTACTTATTATAACTATTTTTTTTACTAATTTATTAAAGTAATTAAATTCAATTACCTTTATTCTCTTTTAAAAAACCAAAGCCTTTTTTTACTATTTTTTTTCCTCTTTTACCTATTATATTTATTTATAAGTATTCTAGCTTTTTTAATTTTAGCTATTTATTATAATAATTTAAGTTTAATAATTATTATTATTTTTTTTAATTTTCTTTAGCTATTATTTAAAGATTATAATTAGCTATAAGATTATTCTAGGCTATTATAAAGTTACTTTACTATATTAAATATAGTACTAGTTTTAGTATCTTAAGTAAAATATATTACTTTTTTTAATAAAAGCTAACCTTTTAAAAAAAGAAATAATATAATATTAATATTAAAGTCTTATATATTATAATAGTACCTAGTATTTTAAATTATATTTAATAATTATTATATTAAGAAAAATTTCTTTTATTTTCTAAGAAACTATTAAAGTTTTTTATACTTATAAGTAAGCTTTATTATTTTATAAGTAAAAAATAATAAGCTAATAAATAAATAAAACTTAAAGCTAGCTTTTATATAAGTAGCTTTTTTATTACTTTAATATTATATTAAATTATTAGTAAGAAACTTTATTTTTAGTATAAAAACCTTATTTTAAATCTTATAAGTAATTTTAATAATCTAATATTATTAATATTATTAAACCTAATAAAATTAAATATAATATTATTAAACCTAATAAAATTAAATATAATATTATTAAACCTAATAAAATTAAATATAATATTATTAAACCTAATAAAATTAAATATAATATTATTAAACCTAATAAAATTAAATATAATATTATTAAACCTAATAAAATTAAATATAATATTTTTTTTTAAATATTTTTATTTACCTAGTTATTAAACTAAAAGCTAAGTATAATTTTTTAATATATTAGCTATTATAAGTTTTTTAAACTTATATAATTATATTAAAAATAAAATCTTAATTATAATATTAATACTTAAGTAATATTTTAAAGTTATTAATTATTATAATTAAATTTATTAAAAGAAATAATAAAAAATAAAAAATATTTTATTTATTAATTAATTTAAGTTTATTACTTATATATTATATTATACTTTATAATTATAAATAATTATTTTAAATAAAAATAAATTATTTTAATATATTTTAAAATTAATATAAAAAATAATATAATAATAGTAATTAATATAAATTAAATAAATAACTTTTTAAATATATTTTATTATTATTTATTTATTATATTTATTAATAAATTATTTTTTATTATATTTATTAATCAATTATTTTTTATTATATTTATTAATAAATTATTTTTTATTATATTTATTAATCAATTATTTTTTATTATATTTATTAATCAATTATTTTTTATTATATTTATTAATTAATTATTTTTTATTATATTTATTAAATAATTAATATATAAAATATATAAATATATAATAATAATATATATTTCCTTCTAAGTATAAAAAAATAAACTACCTATTATTATAACTTATTATTAAATTTTTTTTTTTAATATTTTATTATTATTATTATTATTTTCTTTTATTATATATTTATAATTAAATTTAATTATTTTTATTTTCTTTTAAAAAAGCAAAAGCTTTTTTTATTACTTTTTTTTCTTTTTTTACTTATTATATTTATTTATAAATATTTTAGCTTTTTTAATTTTAACTTAATTATTAAGCTAAGCTTTTACTATTTATTATAATAATTTAAGTTTAATAATTATTATTATTTTTTTTTAATTTTCTTTAGTTATTATTTATATATAATTATAATTAACTATAAGATTATCCTAGGCTATTATAAAGTTACTTTATTATATTAAATAATAGCTTTTTTTATTAATATTAAAGTTTTATATATTATAATAGTACTTAATACTTTAAATTATACTTAGTAGTTATTTTATTAAAAAAGATTTTTTTTATTTTTTAAAAAAAAATTATTAAAGTTTTTTATATTTACTAGCTTTTATATAAATAGTTTTTTTATTATTTAGTTTTAATATTATATTAAATTATTAGTAAAAAACTTTACTTTTAATATAAAAATCTTATTTTAAATTTTATATAATATCCTAACCTATACTATTATACTTAGGTATAGGGTAAGTTCCTAATTTATAAACTAAGGTGTTAGTTTATATTAGTAGAAAGATGCAAGGGATTTAATAAGTAGTATAATTATATAATTAATAAGGTTATAAATAACTAATCTAATTATTATTTAAAAGTGCTATATTAATAATTAATTATTTAAGTTTTATTTAATAAGTATAATAAATATTCTTATATAATAAGTTATTCCCTTAGTTATTACTAGTATAAGTCTTATAGTACCTAATAAAAATATACTTTTAAAATTACACTTTTATCTTATAAGCAGGTATATACCCTGCTAAAAAAGGAAGGCTTTATTCTAATTAATTACTTTCTTTTAATATATTACTAAAGGTATATACTATAGGGATCTTATATAATTAGTTTATAATATAATACCCCTTTTCTATTAGTCTTATTCTTAAGGCCTTAATAATATATAAGGTTTATAAATTTTTTTCCTTAATATAATAAGTAACTTCTTTTTCTTATTATAATACCTTATAATATTTTAAAGTATTATTCTATAGTTCTAAAAAGTTTAATTAATTACTATAAAACAGCCTTAGTAATAATTAATATTATTAAAGTTCTTATTATATCTTATTCTTTTTATAATACTTAAGGTTTATTATATAAAATAATACTAAAGTACTAAAAGTGTTTAAAGTATACTTATAAAGGTTAAATATATAATAAAAATAGTATTTCCTTAGCAGTAGGTAAGTCTTTAGTTTTAAAATAAGTAATTTTTTCTAATTCTTCTTAGCTTAATATTTAGTATTTAAAAAAAAGAAGTTAAATATTAAAGAGTATTAAGTTAAGCAAGAATTACTTTAGTAATAATAAAAGCTAATAAAGTATTAATAATAGTTAATATTATTATCTTAGTTAATAAATAAAAGTTTTATATAATTATTATATCTTTATAAATAGTATTAATAAATAAATATATAAGGTAAGTAAATGCTTTATAAGGGTGCTTAATCTCTTAATAAATTAAATAATATTAAGTATACTAAATTAAAGGCTATAGCTAATATATAGCTTAATAATAATATTAATAAGATTAATTAAAACACTATATTAATTAACTTAAGTCTATTAATTTTATAAAATAAAGAAACTTTTTTATTAGCTTCTAAAAGCTAAAGTATTTTATTAGTTCCTATAAGTTTTCTAGGTTAAAGTATTCTTTTTATTTAATAAAGTACTTAATATTATTTATATTAAGGTTTTAGTATATAATAAATACTTTAATTTTATATTCTTTTTTTTATTTTTAATAATAATTTTATTTAAAATAAGTCTTTTAATATTCTTATTAACTTATGCTTTTTTAAGTTATAATATATAAAATACTAGAATCTAAAGTTTTATTATATTTAATAAAGCTAGCTTATAAGTTACTTTTTTAATTTATTTAAAAATTTTATAGGGTTTTATTTTTTTAATATTAAGTTTATTACTTAGCTTATTTATTTTAATATTTAATAGTTTATAGCCTTATAAATATTATAATATATAAATTATATTCCTTTTTTAAAGAATTAATTTATTAATTTTATTTTAGTTTATATATTTTTTTATTTTATTTTAAATAAGTTTAAATTATATATATATTTCTTAATATAAGTTAATTATTATTTTTACTATAAGTTAGGCTTTTTTAAAGTTAAGTTTATCTTAAGGTAGTTTATATACTTTTAGTATAAATCTATAGTTAGTATAAAAGAGTGTAATCCTTATAAATTCTAAAGGTATATTATTATAATATAGCTAAGCTACTAGTAGCTTTTTTATTTAATTATCTTATATAAAGTTAATATAATAATATAAGTAGGCCTTAATAATTTAATTAATATATTTTATTTATTTATTTATTTAAGGGTAATATATAGTACTTAATTTATAGTTTATTTTTAATTTAGCTATAAGTTTTTACTAAAATTTAAAAGTAAATATTTATTTTTTATTTAATATTATTTCTTTTAGTAGTTTATATTCTATAGTAATTATTCTTATATATATATAAGTAAGTTCTTTTATTATATATAATTTATTATATAATATAAAGTAAGCTTACTTTAATAAATAGTAAACTAATATAAATATATTATTATATTTAACTTTTATAAGAGGTTTAATAAATAAGGGTAAATTAGTAATATAATTAAATATAACTAATTCCTATAGTTATTTTAGTATTAGCAGTAGTTATAATTTTTTATATAGCTTATATTTTTTATTTTTTATTTATTAGCAGGTATTATAATATAATATAATATATTATATAATAGGCTTAAGTTCCTTTATATTATAGTAATTTAAGACTTAATTAATTATTTTACTAATACTTTTATATTTATATAATAAATATTTATAAATATATTTAACTACTTTCTTTTATAATTTTTTAAATACTTATATTTTATTATTTTATTTAAGGTATTTTAATTTTATAATAATATTTTCTAGATATTTTTTATTTAAATATACTTTTATATATTCTTTAATTTCTTTAAGTATTAGGTTATTTTTTAATACCTTAAATATAATATATATATAAACTTATTTAATATTCCTATTTTTATTATACTAAAGTGCTTATATAATAATATTAAATATATCTTATTTATAGTTAGTTTTTTTACTTAATATATTAGCTTTTTTATTTTTTATTTCTTTATAATAAATAAGTTTATAATTAAACTATAATAGGAATTTAAAGTATTTAACTTATTAGCTAGAAAGTTCTTAAGTAATAGTAAAATATAAGATATTCTTATAATTAATATAAACTATAATCTTATACTTACTTTTATAATAATAATATTTTTATTCTTTAAATACTTATAATATTATATATATTTTTTTATTATATATAAGATATTATAATACTAGTTTATTAAGTTTATATAAAAAAAAAGTAATTAGTTTAAGCTTATTATTATTACTTAATTAACTTAATACTTTTTTAATTATAAAGTTTAATATATTAGTTTTAATAATAATTAGTTTCTTTAGGTTAAATATAGTAAGAATTAGGTTTAAAATTATAGATTTCTTAAGTTTTTTAAAAGCTTTTTATTATTCTTTTTTTTATTTATAAGGCTAATTCTTTTTAATTATATTAGTTAATAGAATAGCCTTAAGTAAAAAGTCTTTAATAAACTTTTAATAGTAATTTATAAGTTTAAGGAATACTTATAATTTTTTAAGTGTTATTAATATTAGCTATTTTTTAATTACTTTAACTTTATTAGAGTTTATATAAATTTCTTTAAGGGTAATAATATATTTAAGAAAATTAACTTTTTATAAATAAAATATATATTTCTTAAGGTTAATAAAAAGTTTATTATTTTTAAGTTTTTATAATATTAAGTAAATATATTTCTTATATTTTTTTAAAGATATTTAAAAAAAATAAAAATATTATTAATATATATAATTATAAGATTATTTAAGTATAATTTAAGTATATAGTTTATTTATTTCTAGAAGAATATAAGTATATTTATAAATCCTTATAATATAATAGTATATTTATATAATTTATATTTAGTAGTAAATAGTATTATTTATTTATATTTTTTTTTATTTTAGTAAGCTTATAGGCTCTTGTAAAGTTAAGAGTAGTAAACTATTTCTTTTTATATAATTTATTCTTAATTTATAAAATTAAAGGTAATAGGGTTTTATTTTTAATTATAATTTTATTTAACTTTTTATAATTAATAATTAACTAAAGTTTATTATTTTTCTTTAAGATAAAAATAATAAGGTATTTTATTAGTAATTTTAATATTTAAATATACTTTTTTTTAAATTATATTTTAATTTATTTTTTAAGTGTTTTAAGCTTTATTTTACTAAGGTTATAAATTTTATAATACTTTAGGGATTCTTCTTCCCTTAATATAATTTTATAGTCTTATTTTAAGTATAATAGTAGTCCTTTATTAAGTTTATTCTTATAAAGGTTATATTTATAATATTATTTTAGGATATTTATTATTAGGTTTTTTAATTATTTAACTTTTTATAGTTTTTTATTTAATATTATTAATTCTTTTTATAAAATTATAATATATTTTTATATTTATTATTCTAAGGTTTTTTTTCTTTTTTTAATATATTAAGAAGATATATTAGTAAGTAGTAGGAAAATCTTAGGTTTTTAGCTTTTTAATTTCCTTTCTTTTAGATTTTTATTATTTTACTAATAAATTTAGCTAGTTTTTTAATTTATATTAGGTTTATATTTATATAACTAGGATATATCTAAAATAAAATTATATTTTAGAATATTAGCTATATTATATATAGTTTTAGTAATATAATTTCTAAAATCTATTAATAAGTAATTAATTTATTATTTAATTTATTTATTATTATATTAAAAGTTTTATCCTTTAATATATTAAAGTTAATATAATTTCTTTTTCTTATATACTAGTAATTATAAGTATATTATAGTTATAGTAAATATATAATTATATTTTAACTTATTATTTACTAAGACTATAAGTAAATTCCTATTTAATAATACTTTATAAGATAGTTTTTTAATTATTTTATTATTTTTATTATTACTATTATATTTTTTTTTTTAAAAAATATTATATATCTTAAGTCCTTTTATTACCCTTTTATAAGGGACTATTATAGTTTTTTAAATAATACTAGTATTTAATTTTTATAATTATATATTATTTATATTTTAGTTTTAAATAGTTTTTAAAGTTAAACTATTTCTTTTTATAATTATATTTTTATTTAATATTATTATATTCTTATTATTTTATAAGTTTAAAGGTTTAGTAAAATTTATAAAATATTAATTTATATTCTTATAGTTCTTCTTTACTATAGTTATATTAGCTAGGTTTTAATATTATAGTTTTAAGAGATTAGTATTATTAAGTAAGTATTTAATTATAAAATTTTAAATTATAATATATTCTTTTATATATAATAAATAAGATTTATACTAGGAAAATATTATTATTATATTTTTCTTTAAAGTATTTTATATATATATAAGTAATATAGCTAGTCTAGTTAATATAGTAATATAAAGGGTAATTAGAATTAATAAGTTTATAATCTTTATAAATATAGTAGTATAAGTAGTTATATAACTATGCTTTATTAAGTATTATAGCTTTTAAAATAAATTATATTTTAGCTTTTTAAAGTTATATAATATTTAACTATGTATATAAGGTAATAAAGGTATTACTACTAATAGATTCCTTTAACTTTATAATTTTATAATAGAATTTATTAAGTTTTTTTATTTCTAGGGTATAATTTTTATATATCCTTTAGATATTTTTATTTTATTTATTAGTAAATTTATAATTACACTATTTAATATTATTATTTTCTTAGTCTAAGATTATATTTTCTATATTAAATAATTATTAAAAGTTAATCTAAAAGACTAGTTATTTATTAGGTATTTTAGCTTTAGGTTTTTTATTTTATATCTTAGAATTATCTAAGAGTTTAGATTTAAAATAATAGAATTTATAGTTATTCTTATTATTTAATAAGGTTATTCTTTTTATTATATAAATTTCTTTTTCTATAGTATAGTTATTCTTAGGTTTAGGGATTTTTTTTTCTTAGGTAATTTACAATTATATACTATATAGTTAGGTTTTTTATAATTATAGTATTTAAAGTCCTTCTTTTTATTATTCCCTTTCTATATTATACTAATATTTATAAGTCCTAAAGTGCTATTATTATCTTTAGCAACTAGTTTTTATTATTTTTTACCTTAGTTTAATTATTTATAATTAAAATTTTAATTCCTTATATTAAGTTTATAAAAAAGGTTATTTATAGTTATATATTTCTTTATAAATAAGATTAAATTATAGTTAATTTAATTAATATTATAAACTTTTTTTTTAATATTTTTATTAAGTTTATTATAAAATTATTTAATAAAAGTAAATTACCCTTAAGTAACTTTAAAGGTAAAATCCTTAAACTTTATAATATAATTAAAGTATTTTTCTTTTTAATAGATTTTAAAAAGTTTATTTTTAGCTATCCTAAGTTCTTTAATATCTTTAAAGGCTTTTACTAATTCTTTTTTAAACTTCTTAAAACTATTAAAAACTTCTTTAATAGGGGCTAGTAATAATTTATTAGGATTATTAAGGTATATATCCTATATAAGATAAAACTATTTTAGGGCAGTTCCTTTAAGGTGGGATACTATAAAAGAAACTTTCTTAGTTTTTATATTAAGAGTATTCTTAAAGTTCTTAAAGTAGGCCTTAAGTTAAGTTTAAAAGGTATAAAATTTATTAACTTTTTTATTAAATATAAAAGGTAGTTAATATTTAATAAGGATTCTTATATTCTTTTAAATTAAACCTTTTTATTTATTATTAGCTTTTTAAATAAGAATTATATTAAGATTATATATATTTTATATAAAGGTTTAAACTTATTCCTTAATTATATTAGTCTAGTTAAGAGCTTCTTTTATAATAATATTTTTTTTATTATTTTAAGTAAAGATTAAAGTAACCTTAGGGGTTAGGGTAGTAAAAGTGCTAGTTAATAAGGTTACTTTAGGTATAGTAGTTTAAATTACTTAAAAAATCTAAGGTATTTTTTTAAATAAAAGTTATTAATATATAATATTTTAACTTATATTATTATACTTAGGTATAGGGTAAGTTCCTAATTTATAAACTAAGGTATTAGTTTATATTAGTAAAGAAATATAAGGGATTTAATAAGTAATATAATTATATAATTAATAAAATTATAAATAATTAATTTAATTATTATTTAAAAGTGCTATATTAATAATTAATTATTTAAGTTTTATTTAATAAATATAATAAATATTCTTATATAATAAGTTATTCCCTTAGTTATTACTAGTATAAGTCTTATAGTACTTAATAAGAATATACTCCTAGAGTTATACTTTTATCTTATAAGCAGGTATATACCCTACTAAAAGAGAAAGGCTTTATTTTAATTAATTACTTCCTTTTAATATATTACTAAAGGTATATATTATAGGGATCTTATATAATTAGTTTATAATATTTTATAAGTAATTTTAATAATTTAATATTATTAATATTATTAAACTTAATAAAACTAAATATAATATTTTTTTTAAATATTTTTATTTACTTAATTATTAAACTAAAAGCTAAGTATAGTTTTTTATTATATTAGCTATTATAAGTTTTTTAAACTTATATAATTATATTAAAAATAAATTTTAATAATAATATATATAATATTTTATTATAATTATATTATATATATATAAATAATATAAATAATATAATTAAAACTATTATTTTATTAAAAAAAATATATATAATTACTTTTATATAAAATTAAATTAAATTTATTAACCTTAAGTACTTAAGCTTATATTATAATTAATTATTAAATATAAATAAGCTAATTATAAAAAGTATTATTACTTAAGCTTTTTTATTAATTATTTTATATATAATAATAAATATATATATATATAATATTATAAATTAAAAACTATTATTTTTATAAGTTTTATTACTTTTATAAAAAAATAAAATTAAATATATTTTTAAATTTATTTTTAATATAAATATTATTTATTAGTATATTATAAAGTATTTTTATTATTATATTAAGTATAATTTATTAGCTTATATACTTTTTATTTTAAAAAAAAAATTAAAAAAATAATAATATTTATTTTAGTTATTAAATTATTAAATAACTTTTTAATTTTAATTTAAGTTTATATTTAATACTTATTTATTATAAGTTATATAATATATTAATATTAATATATTAAACTTTTTTTTTATAATTTATATAATATTACTTATTATTAAAAAACTAATATACTAAAGTAAAAATATTAAGAAAATTAAGTAACTTTTTAAATAAATAAAATTTTATATATTTAAATAATATAAATATTATTAATATATTATTTTTTATTAAGAAATAAGTAAAAGAATTTAGTTTTAAGTTTATATAAGTTTTAAAACCTTAGTTTTAAATAAAAGTATAAATTAATTTAAAAATATTAAAATTTATTATATAAATTATATAATTTTCTATTTAATTTATTTTTATATAATTTTCTTTTATATTTAAAAGTTACTTAAAAATAAAAAAGATTTTTAAGCTAATAAACCTACCTTTTTAATTAGGTTAATTATTACCTAAATAATAAAAAAGTATTACTTAAATAATAATACTTATATATTATAATATTATAAGTAATTATATTATTTAAATTAATTAAGTTATTTAAATTAGTAAATATATATATAAATAAAAAAAATATAAATTAAGTTAATAAGTAAATAAGAAAATAAAAAAATAATTATAAATAATTAAAATAAAATATTTTTTTATATATAATATTAATTACTTTTAATATATTATTAAATTATTTTTTAATTTTATTACTTATATATTATACTTAAAAAAATAATATAAATTTTAATAAATATTTTAAAAATATTTATTTAATTAAGCTTTTTAATAATTTTATTAATTACTTATTTTATATAATATAAAATTAATATTTAAAAGTTAAATTATAAGTTTTTATATAAAGCTTTTTATTTATTTATTTTTTAATTTTTTATTTAATATAAATATAAAGTTAAAAAAATATAATAAATATTATAAGTATATATAGTTTTATATATAGTTTATTTATTTAAAAAAAAAAAATTAAAAAAAAAATATTATAACCTTAAATAATTTAATTATTAATTATTTTATTTAATATAAAAATTAAATATTAGTAAAAAATTATATATTTATTATAAAATTTTATATAAAACTTACTTTTATTTATTTATAATTTTTTTAATTTATATAATTAAAAGCTTTAAAAAGAAAATATTTTATATAAATTTTTATATAAATTTTATATTTTTTTTAAATTATATTATTTATATAATTATTTCTAATATTATATTTTTTTTTAATTTAATATACTTTTATTAATATTAGTAATAACTTAATTATTAATTTAATTAAAATTTTATTTTTAATAATATTTTTTATATAATTAATATAATATTTTATAATATAAACTTAAATAATTATAATAAAAATAAATTTATAAACTATAAGCTTTTTATTAATTTAATTTTATTATAAGTATTTATAAATATTATTTATATATTTATAAAAATTAAAATATATTATTTTTTTAAATTCTTAAGTATAAAAAATACTTATAATATAATATAACTTTTTTTTAATACTTTTTAATAATTAAAACTTATATATTTATAAAATTTATATAAATTTAATAAATAAATTTTAATTTTTTAAATTAATAAAAATTTTTAAAACTTATAAATTTATAAAATTTATATAAATATTTTTTAATTTTTTTAAGTAATTTTAAAATTTATAAATTTATAAAATTTATATAAATTTAATTAAATATTTTTTAACTTTTTAAGCTAATAAAAGTTTTTAAATATTATAATTTTATAAGTTTTATATATTTAGTAAAATATTATAATATAATTATATTATAAATATATAATATATATTATATTAATATTAATTTTTATAAATTTATTTATTTACTTATAATAATAAAAAAATATACTTTTTTTATTTATTTAATATTTTATTAATTAATAGTAATTATATTAAAGAATTAATACTTATAATACTTTTTTTATTATTAATTTATTAATTACTTTAAATTAATAAAATAAATAACTAAAGTTATTTATTTTATAAATTTCTTTTATTTTTATATATTTAAAATTTAATAATTTTATAATAACTTATATAAATTATATAATAAATATTTTTATTTTATAAAATTAAATATTTCTTAATTAAATTATTAATTATAATTAGTTTAATAATAATAAATAATATTTTTAATAATTTATATTAAAATAATTTATTAGAAATTATTATATAATATTCTTTTAAATAATTAAATAAATAAATAAAATAAATAAACTTTTAAAATTTTATAAATTACTAATATTAATAAAAATTACTTAAGTTAATAAACTTATTAATTAATAATTTAATAAAATAAATAAAATACTTATATATTTTATTTTAATTAATTAAGTTTAATATAATTATATTTATATTAATAATTATATTAATATTAATAAATAAAATAATAAATAAAATAATTATAATAATATATATTATATTTATATAAATAAATAAATAAAAATAATAAAATTTATATAAGTAAAATTTAATTTTATTATAATAAACTTTATTTTAATTAAAAGACTTTTATATACTTATTTAATAAAAAGAAATTATATTATTATTTTATTAAATAAAAAATAATATATTATTAATAAGTAAAAAATTACTTTTAATAAAAGTAATTAATAAATATTATTTTAATAACTTAATAAAAAAAATTATTTTTTTTTACTTTAATAAAAAACTTAAACTTTATAATATTTATTAATTAAAATTTAGTTAATATTTTTTAATTATTATAAAAAATATATAATTTTTATTAATACTTAATTAATATTTATAAATTCTTTTAATTTATTATTTTACTTAATTCTTTTAATTTATTATTTTATTTTAATTTTTTAATAAATAAACATAAAACCTTAATAATATTAAAAAAATTAATATTAATAATAAATATAAAAAATATAAATATAAATAATTTTAAATATAAATAAAAAATTAAATAATTAATTATAACTTTAATACTTTTAATATAATTAATAAATTAATAATTTTAATAATTTTAATATAATTAATAAATTAATAATTTTAATAATTTTTTAATAACTTAATAAATAAAAATATTATATATTTTAATAATATAATATATATTAAAAATTATTAAAAGCTATTATTTATTAATTATTTTAATTTCTTAATAAAAAATAAATTAGAAAATAATATAAATTAATTTATAATTAATATTTATAAAAATATAATTATTTTTAAATATAAAGAATATATTTATATTACTTTACTTTAATTATTAGAAAATATAATATAATATTAATAAAAATTATTTTTATAAATATAAAAAAATTTAATTATATATTTTTTAATTAATAATTAAATTTAAGTTTTATAAAGTTAATTTTATTTTAATTAAATAAAAGTAATTAAATAAATAATAATATTTAAATATATTAATAAAAATTATAAAAAAAAAATATTTAAAATTAAATTTTTAAATTTATATAAGTTTTAAAAATAATAAAATTAGTATAAATATATAATAAATAATATAATTATATTTATATATTAATTTAAAAATAAATATAATTATATTTATATAATTATTTAAAAATAAATAAAATTATTTTTAAATTTTAATTAAAAATAATTAAAAATAATTTTATTAAATATTTATATAATAAATAATAAATTAAATAAGTTATTTTAATTAATAAATAAATAAAATATTATATATTAACTTATTAATTTATTAATATTTTAAAAAGTAATTTAATATAAATAAAAAAAATAATTTTATTTATAAAAAGAAAATTAAATTAATAATATTATATATATAAAATAATAAATAATAATAAAAATAAGTATATTAATTAAATATAAATAAAAATATTATTAAAAGTATAAGCTAGTTTAAATTTTATAAATTTTAAAACTTAATTAATTAATAAAATTAAATTTATTAATTATTAAATAAAAAGTAATAAAAATAATATTATAAAAATATTAAATAAAAAATATTTTAAAAAAATAAATAATATTATAATTATTAATTATATTAAATAAATTAATAATATTATTATAAATAATTAAAATTTAATAATATTAATTTAATACTTAATATATATATAAATATTAATAATAATAAAGTTATAAAAGTTAAAATTTAATTTAAAATATAAAAATATTAAATTATTAAAAAATTTAAAAAATTAAATAATAAAAATATATATATAACTTAAATTAATTTCTTTTAAGTATAAAAAAATAAATTATTTATTATTATAACTTATTATTAAACCTTTTTTTTAATATTTTATTATTATTATTATTATTTTCTTTTATTATATATTTATTTTATTTAATATTTTTTTAATTCTCCTAGGTATATAAGGTCTTTTAATATTACTTTTTTTTACTTTTTTACTTATTATATTATTATTTTTCTTTTTTAAATTTATTAATTTTAGCTTAATTAGTAATTTACTTTTATAACTAATTTAATTTAATAATTATTATTATTTCTTTATTATTTTCTTTTATTATTTATTATTTATATATAAAAAATTATAATTAGCTATAAGATTATTTTAAATTATTATAAAATTATTTTATTATATTAAAAAGAAATAATATTTTTTTTATTAATATTAAAATCTTATATATTATAATAGTATTAAGTAATTATTTTATTAAAAAAAATTTCTTTTATTTTCTAAAATGAAATTATTAAAGCTTTTTATATTTATTAACTTTTATATAAGTAGCTTTTTTATTATATTATATTAAGTTATTAGTAAAAAACTTTATTTTTAATATAAAAACCTTATTTTAAATTTTATAAGTAATTATAATAATCTAATATTATTAATATTATTAAACCTAATAAAATTAAATATAATATTTTTTTTTAAATATTTTTATTTACTTAATTATTAAATTAAAAGTTAAGTATAATCTTTTATTATATTAGCTATTATAAGTTTTTTAAACTTATATAATTATATTAGAAATAAATTATAATAACTTAAATTAAAATTAAGTTTATTTACTTTTATAAACCTTTAAGTAAATATATTAAATAAATAAATAAAATTAATAAAATTAATTTTTTTATTTAAGTTTAAATAAAAATAATTTAATAATTTTATTAAAAAAAATATTATAAATATTTAATAATATTTTTTAATTAAATTATATTTATAATTTATATATTTATAAATACTTATAATACTTAATAAATTAAAAAAGTAAAAAAGAAAAATAAATAAAAAAAAGTAAAAAAATAAATAAAAACTTAATTTTTTAAAATAATAAAGTATTTAAAATACATTTAATTAATAATATAAAATATTATAAAAATATATATATATATATAAATAAAATTAAAATTTATAATTAATAAATTAAAAGTAATAATAGCTATTAATAATAATTACTTAAATATACTAATTAATAAAAATTAAATAAAAAATATTTATTTAATATAATTTTTTTTAATTTAATAAACTTAATTAAATAATAATAGTAAATAAATTAATTACTTTAATAATAAAAGCTTAATTTAATTTTTATATATAATAATTTTAAAAATAAATTTTAATTAATTTTTATTTTTATATAAAAGTATAAGTTAAAAAAATTTAAAATTAAATATATTATAAAAAAATATTTTTTTAAAAAAAGTATAATATTAATTTATTAATTATAAATAATTATTTACTTATATAAATAATATATAATATAAAAGTATTTATTAAAAATTATTAAAAAATAAAATATATTAAAAAATAAGTATTAATATTTAAAATAATTTATATTTAATTATAATTTTTAATATAAATTTTAATATAATATTATATATTTAGGAAATATAATTTTTATAATATAAAAAAATATATTATTTAATAATATTAGCTTATAATTTAATTAATTATATATATATATTAAATATATTTAATATAAAAGTAAAGTTTAATTAAGTAATAATTATTAACTTAATAAATAAATTAATTATATTTTTATATAAATAAAAAAAAATAAAAAAACTATAATAAAAATAATTATTTAATTATTATAAATATATAAGTATTAGTATTATTATTAAGGTTATAAAACTAGTTTTTTATTTTTTATTTTTTATTTTATTATTAAAAAATAAATTAGTTTTTAATTACTAATAATAAAAATAAATTAGTTTTTAATAATTTATTAATATTTAATTTAATTACTTTTATAATTATTATATACTTTTAATTTATTAAATTAAAAAAAAATATAATTATTAAATTAAAAAAAAATATAATTATTAAATTAAAAAAAAATATAATTATTAAATTAAAAAAAAATATAATTATTAAATTAAAAAATTTATTTTAAATAAAATATTTAAAAATAATACTAATAATAAATAATTATAAGTTAAATTTTATATATATTTTAATAAATATATTATATTAATAAAATTTATAAGTAACTTAATAACTTAAATTAATTAATATATAAAAAATAAAAAATAATTAAAAAATAATTAAAAAAATTAAAAAATTTATTTTAAAATAAAATTAAAAAAAAAATATAAATAAATTTATTAAAAAAATAAAATAAGTATTTATAATATATAAGTTTAATATTTAATATTAATAATAAATTTAAAAATAAAAGTAAAAATAATAATTTAATTATTAATAATAAAATTAAAAATATAAGTTTATTTATTTAAAAATAATAATAAATATTAAAAAAAATAATAAATAATATAAAAAATAAAATACTTAAAAATAATAAAAATATGTAATTAATTATAATAAATAAATATAATTAAAAAAAAATTTTTTTTAAAAGAAAATAGTATTATTAATTTTAAAAACTAAAGAATTTTTTATTTATAAAAATAAAATTTTATTATAAAAGTAAATAATTAAAAAAAATTAAAAAATTAAAATAATAACTTAAATATAATAAATAAAATAATTTTAAATAAGTTTATATTATTTTATAATAAAAAGTTAACTTTTATTTATAATAAATTAATAATATATAAAAACTTAATATTAAAAAAATTTAATATTTAAAATAAAAATAAATTTTATATAATAAAAATTTAAATACTTTTATTAAATAAATATAAATATTATATAAATATTATATAAATAATTTAAATACTTATAAAATAATAATAAAAAATAATATATTATAAATATAATATAAATTAAAATAAATTAATAAATATAAATTAAAATAAATTAATAAATATAAATTAAAATAAATTAATAAATATAAATTAAAATAAATTAATAAATATAAATTTATTAAAATTTTATAAAAATTTTATTAAAAAAATAAATTAATATTATTAAATAATTATAAATATTAATAAATAAAATAATATAAAATTTAAAAAGTATATAATAATTAATAATAATAAAAGTTTTAATAAATTTATTTATAATAATTAAAAAAACTTATAAAAAAAGCTTTAAAAAAATAAATAATTTTATTATAATAAAATAATAATAATAATAATTAATATTTATTAAAAATCTTAAAGTTTTAATATATAAAACTTTAATTAAAAAAACTTTAATTAAAGAAATTAATAATTAAAAATAAAAATAATTTTAATAAAATAAAAAACTAAAAATAAAAAATAATTTAATTTTATAAATAATAATTTTATTTAACTTAAATCAAAATAAATAACTTAATAAATAAATATAATTAAAATAATTTACTTTTTTTTTATAAAAAAAACCTAATAAAATATTATAATATAAATATATAATAAATATATAATATATATTATATTATTATTAGTTTTTATAAATTTATTTATTTATTTATAATAATAAAAAAATATTTTTTATTTATTTATTTAATATTTTACTAATAAATTATTTAATTTTTTTATATAATTTTAAAACTTATAAATTTTATAAATAATTTTTAATTTTTTAAGCTAATAAATAAAAGTTTTTAAATATTATAATTTTATAAAATAATTTTTAAATTTATAAATTTATAAAATTTATATAAATTTAATAAATAATTTTTTATTTTTTAAGTTAATAATTTTTTTATTTTTTAAATTTTATAAGTTTATAAAACTTATATAAACTTAATACTTAATTTTTTAATTTTATTAATTTTATAAATTTTTAAAACTTATATAAATTTAATATTAAATTTTTAATTTTTATAAATTTAATATTAAATTTTTAATTTTTATAATTAATTAAATTAAAATTTATATTTTTAGTAAGTTTATAAAGCTTATATAAACTTAATATATAATTCCTAAACTTATTATATAATTAATTAATTTTTTTTTAATATTTTTTAATATTAATTAAACTTATAAATTTATAAAGCTTATATAAATTTAATATATAATTTTTAAAGTTATTATATATAATTAATTAACTTTTTTTTAAATACTTTTTAATATTAATTAAACTTATAAATTTATAAAACTTATATAAATTTAATATATAATTCTTAAAGTTATTATATATAATTATTTTTTTTAATATTTTTTAATATTAATTAAAACTTATAAATTTATAAAACTTATATAAATTTAATATATAATTCTTAAAGTTATTATATATAATTTTTTTCTTTAATATTTTTTAATATTAATTAAAATTTATAAGTTTATAAAGCTTATATAAATTTATTATATAATTCTTAACTTATAAATTTAATATATAAAATTTTTTTTTATAATATTTAGTAAAAATAATAAAAGTTAAGTATTATTATATAAGTTATATTTTTTTACTTAAAAGATTATAATTAATTTAATTAAGAAAAAAATATAATATTTTAGAATTTTCTTTTAAAATATTATTATTATAAGTATAAACTTTATAATAAAAATATTATAAAGATTTTTTTTATAAAATTAATTTTATAAACTATTTTATATAAATAAAAAAAAGAAAAAATATATTAAAAGAAAAAATTACTTAATTATTTAATAAATACTTATTAAAAACTATAAAATTTAAGTTTAATATTTTTATATAAAGTAATAAAATAAATAAGTAACTTTTTATAAAATCTTAATTTTTATATTAAAAATAATATTAAAGTTTAAAAAACTTTTTTAAAAAAATAATAATATTAATAATATTATTTAATATTTAACTTATTATAAGTTTTATTTTACTAATATATTATATATTTTTAAAATAATTTAATTTTAAGTTATTTATATACTAAGGTCTAAGAAAACTATATTACTTTATTATATATATTTTTCTTTTAATTTATTATTAACTTTTAAAATACTAGTTATATTAAAGTAATAAATTATATTATTTTTAATTAGGTTGGTTATAATTTCTTAAGTAAAAAAATATAACTTATATAATAAGACTTTAAAAGTTTTATAAATTTAATATATATATTTTAATATTTAAAAATAACTTATAAAATATTTAGTATAAACTTAAAGTATTTATTATTAAATTTATATATTAAAATATAAAATATAAAATTATTAAATAACTTTTTTTTTATAAAATTATAATATATATAATTATAATAATTAATAATATATTAATAAAAATTATATTATAAATTATAACTTTTTTTAAAGTTTTTTATTATTTTTTAAAAAATTTCTTTATATTTTTATTATTAAATAAAATAAGTAAAATAATTTTTATATATATATTTATTAATAAAAATTATTTTATTTTTATTTTAAATTCTTATAATAATATTTAAATAATACTTATTATAATACATAATTTAATAAATTACTTTAAGTTTTTATAATAAATATTTTAAATAATAAAAAAGCTTTTAATTTAATTAAAGTTAAAACTAAAATTAAAAATAAAAAATAAAAATAATAAATATATTTTTATAAAAAAAATTTAAGTATTTTAATTTATTTAAAAAAAATAATAAGAAAATTTAATAAAATACTTATATAAAAAATATTTTTTATAATTTTATTAAAAGTAAATAAGTATTAAATATATATATAAAAAAGATTTTTTTTTTAAAAAATATTTAAATTAATTATTAAAAATTAATATAATAAGTATTATAATATTAAAAATAATAATTTAATTTTTTATTAATTTTATTAATATATTATAAAAGCTAAGTTTTTTAAAAAATTCTTAAAAAAATATAATATATAAAAAGTTATATATATTTTTTAATTTAAAATAAAATTTAAATAACTTATTTTATAATTTTATT
This sequence comes from Trichoderma atroviride, assembly GCF_020647795.1. Classification (NCBI taxonomy): domain Eukaryota; kingdom Fungi; phylum Ascomycota; class Sordariomycetes; order Hypocreales; family Hypocreaceae; genus Trichoderma; species Trichoderma atroviride. The sequence goes on from NC_089404.1 coordinate 2,071,982, forward strand.
TTTAATAAATAAAAATCTTTACTTTTATTAAAAATTAATAAATAAACTTTTATTAATATAATAATATTATTTAATATAAAATTATAAAAGAAATTTAAAAAAAAATAAAAATAAAAAATAAAAAAAATTAAAATAAAAAATAATATTATTATAAATTAATTATAATATATATAAATTATTTTAAATAAAAAAATACTTATAAATATTAATATAAATATAAATTTATAAATATTATTATTTTAAAAATTTAAAAATCTTATATATTAAATTTTAATAAAATATTATTTTTATATAAATATTTTATTAAATATATATATAAATTAATAAAAATATATATTAATAATAACTTATTAAAAATATTAAACTTAAGTAATTATTATATTTTATTAATTTTATATATTTTTATTAGTAAAATTTATTATATAAAACTTATAATAATTTTTTATAATTTAATTAATAATAATAATAATAATAATAAAATACTTATATTTAATTAATATTATTATTAAATTTAATAAAATAAGTAATAATAATAAAAAACTATTACTAAAGTAAATTATTAATAAATTTAATAATAAAAGTTTTAAAAAAAATATTTTTTAATTATAAATATTACTTAATTTTATAAAATTAATATAATTTTATTATAATTTAATAAATATATAATTTTATTATAATTTAATAAATATATAATTTTATTATAATTTAATAAATATATTTTTATTATAATTTAATAAATATATAATTATAATAGTATTTTTTTTATATAATTAATAAGCTTTAATTACTTAATAAAAATATTATAAAAGCTTTTAAAAATTAAATAAGTTATATTATTAAAAGTTATATATATAATTATAAAAAATAAAACTTAATCAAATAATTTTTGAATAAAAAATAAATTATAATAATATATATTATAATTAATATAATTAAAAAATTATAAAAAATAAATTAAATTATTTAAAATATTTTTTTTAATATAATATTAATATATAATTTAATAATAATTAAATTTTTAAAATATTTATTATTAATTTTTTAATTAAAAAATATATATTTTATAATTAAAATAACTTAAATAAATTTTTTAATAATATTAAAAATATTTTATTATTAAAATATATTAATATTAAAATAATATATAATTATAAAATTAATATATTATTTTTATTATTTAATAAAAATTATATTAATAATTTAAAAAATATATATAAAAAGAAATTAAAAATTAAAAAATAAAATAAAATTTAATTAAATAAATAATAAATTTTAAAAAAAGTAATATTTTTTATTTATTAATAAATTAAAGTATTTATTTTTATATTTTATAATTATTTTAAAGTAATATAATTATATAAGTAATATATTTTTAAGTTATAATAAAAAAATTATAATAAATAATATTATAAAAATTAAAAAAATTAAAATAAATAAAATAAAATAAATAAAACTAAGGAAATTAAAAAAAAATAAAATTAATAAAAGCTTTAAAAAAAGTAAATTAATTAAAAGTTTATTTTATAATAAAAAATAAAAAAAAATTTATAAAAAATAAAAAAAAATTAATATTATATTTATTTTTAAAATATATAAATAAATTATATTAAGTATTTTAATAAAAAGCTTTTTTATTAATTTTTTAAATATATAATAAATTAAAATTAAAAAAAAAAAAAAAAAAAAAAAAACTTTAATAAATAAATATTTTTTTTTATAATAAGCTTAAATACTTTAGGAAAAAAAAATAAAAAAAGTAATTAAATTTAATTATAAAAAAAGTTATAATATATAATATTATAAAAATAATAATAATATATTAAATTATATAATTATTATAATTTAAAGAAAATATTTTTTTATTATTATTTAAAAGTTATTAAATAATTATAAATAACTTTAATAAAAAAAGTTATAAAAAGTTATAAAAAGTTATAAAAAACTTTTAAAAGCTAATATTTTACTAATAGTAAAATTTTTATTATTTATTTAATTAAATAATATAATATTTTTTTATTATTTCTTTAGTTATATATACCTTAGGTTAATTTTCTATTAGTATTAACTTATTTTATTATATTAAAATTCTTTTTATAAAAATTATATTTAAAGGTATTATTTTTTAAAAAAATAATTTTAATTACTATATTAATAATAAAAAGTACTTTTATTATTATATAATTTATAATAAACTATTAATATATACTTTTATAAATATATATATATATTACTTAAATTTTATTAAATATTACTTTTATTAATTATTTACTTTAAGTATTTTTATTTTAGTTTTAAGTTAATATAAGTTATTAATAATAATAATACTTTTATAAGTTATTTTTTTATTTATTTATATACTTAATTACTAATTTCTAAATAATTTACTTTTAAATATTAGTATATTTTATATTTTTAAATTAAATTATTAAATATTAAAAGTTTAATATATATAAAAAAAGTAATAAAAAGCTTTTAAAATAACTAAAATAAAATTTTAATTTTAAGTTATAATAAAAAAAAAATTTTTTTTATTTTTATTATTAATCTTTTAATTAATTATTTATATATATTAAAAATAACTAATTTATTATTATATATAAAATAATTAATATAAAAGTATAAGTATTAATACTTTTTATATTTAATTTATATTTACTTAATAATAATTATATTATAAGTTATTTAATAATTAAATTTTATAAATTTAATTAAATAATATAAAAACTATTATATACTTTTTTTAATAAATAAAATTTATATATTTATAATATAATTATAATAATATATTATATATATTATTATATATTATTATATATTTATTATTTAATAAATATAATAAAAATAATTTATATATTAAAAATATAATTTATAAGTATTTATAATATTTTATATTTAATTTATATATAATATATTATTTTTTTATAATATTATTTTATTATAAAAAAATATTAAAATATAAAATAATTTAATAACTTAAATTTAAATATTATTTTATATATAATTTTTATATATAAAAATATAATAAATTAAATAAAAAAATATAATAAATTAAATATAAAAATATAATAAATAATATATAAAAATAAAATAAATAAAATATAAGAATATAATAAAATATAAAAATATAATAAAAAATAAAAAAATAATAAAATATAAAAATATAATAAAATATAAAAATTTAATAAAGTATAAAAATTTAATAAAGTATAAAAATATAATAAAATAAATAAATATATTATTAACTAGAAATAGCTTTTTATTTTATTATTTTAAATAAGTAAAATTATTTTTTTATTTTTTATAAATATAAAACCTAAAATATTTTTTTATTTTTTTATTTTAAATTATTTTTAAAAATATAATATTATAAATATAATATTAATTACTTTAGTTTATAATTTATATTAAAAAGCTAAAATATTATAATAATATAATTATATAATTAATATTTTTATTTAAAATTACTAATATATTTATTACTTTTACTTAATTATATAAGCTAATAATATAAAATTAAAAAATAACTTTTTTATAATAATAATTTCTTATACTTATAAGTAATTTAACTTATTATTTACTTATTATATAAATTATAATATTAAAAATTATTATTATATTTTATAAGTTATTTTATTTAAATTTAATAATATTTTTTAATTTTAAGTTTTATTTAAATTACTAATACTTTTTTAAAAAAGTATTAGCTTAACTTAATAATTAAATTAATTAATTAATAATATAATATAATAATTAAAATTTTATTAATAATATTTTTAAAATTAATAATAATATAACTTTTATTTTTACTTATATTTAAAAAAAAACTTTTATAAGCTTTATAATAAATTTTTATATTATATATAATTATTTATAAAAAAATATTATAAAACTTATTAATTAATTAATATAACTAAAATAATAAAAAAAGAATTAAAAATTAAATATAAAAAGCTTATAATTAATTATTAAGTTATAATTATATAATAATATTTATAATTAATTATATAAATATTTTTAAAAGTAATTTATATTATTATATAATAAGTAATTACTTAATTAACTTATAATTTTAATAAGTAATAAAATTATTTTTAATACTTTAGTTTTATTTTTAAAATTTAAAATTATATTTTTTAGTAAATTATATTATATAATATTTTTAAAATATTTTAAAATATATTAAATATTAATATTAATTTTAATTTTATTATAATTAATATTTTTAATAATATAATATTATTTTTTTATTAAAATATTAAAATATAAAAATTATAATTTTATTATATATAAAAATAATAAGTTTTTATTTATTTAATATATTTAAATAAAACTAGTTTTTTTATACTTTTATTTAACTAAAAAAATATAACTTAACTATTATTTATTAATTATATATATTTAGTTTATAAAATATAAAATATATATTAGTTATAAAATAAATATATACTTTTATATTTCTAGTTTTTCTTATAAGTATAATTATAAGTATATAATATAATATATAATTATAAATACTTAAGTATTAAAAAACTATTTAAAAGCTTTAAACTAATATAAAGAAAATATTATAATTATAATTATTTATATATACTTATAAGTTATTATTATAATTATATATAAATTAAAGTAAAAAATTAAAAGCTTATATTTTCTTAAGCTAGCTTTATTTAAGTAATTTATATAATATTTTATATTAAATTAAATATATATAATAAACTATACACTAGATAGTTAATATAAGGTAGATTCCCAAGGGATAAACCTAGTAGATAATTCTAGGTTTATATTAGTAAAGCAGTTAGGAAACTTAATAGGTAATATAGGTAATAGTAAATAATATCACCAGATAGTAGAAGTGCAGAGCGTATTGTAATCTTAATTCTGTGTTAATAACTAGCTATTTAAGTTATTTAAATAAGCATAGAGAAGTAAACTTATATACCTAGTTAGTTCTAGGCTTATTAAGCTTATAGGATAAGTTATATAAGTTATAGCTTATAAAGCTTATTTATTAAGTTAAATAAGTTAGGCCTAATTAGTTAGTTAGCCTATAGTTAGTCCAGTGGGTTCTAGCGGGTAGGCCCATGGTTATAACTATAAGAGTTGGGTTATGACATAATGTCCCCCTCCTGTTGGTCTTGTCCTTAAGACCTAACTGTTTTAGGTATAAGTAACCTACTTCCCTTCTTGGTGAGTTCTTTTCCTTTATTTCCTGGTATTGCACTTGTTTTTATTAATTTATTATACTAGTTCGTCTAAAACCAAAATCCAAGAAGCGGGAGATATATGAGAATCTTCTTTTATTAGTCTTATCTTAGTTAGTTAAAATAAATAAATGTTCCGCTTATAAATCTTCTGGATCTGATTATTTTTTTACTAAGGGTAAATTATCTTATTGTTCTGCCTGTATTAAAGGTCAGAAGTCTCTTTGTAATGCAAAACAGTTGTCTACTGCTTAATTCTGAAAAGTTGCTCTTTAGTATATTAAACTAGAAGAGGCTATTAAGGCTGCGGAAGAGGAGTATAAGCTTAAGTTGGAGCGTCTTTGGAAGACTAGTGAGAAGGTTAAATGCCTTTGTAAGCAAAAGAAGTTATGGTATTAAAAAATGGTTCGCGCTGTTAGTTAGGGTCTTAATGATTTGGATAAGCTGGATAAGGTTGAGCGTGAGGAGGTGGAGGTTGCTCGCCAGGCTGCTTTATTGGCGCCTAACTCCTTTATCGCCGCCGGCCCGTCCCAGTCCATGGACGACGTTAATTAGTCTACCTTTGAATTAGACCCGTTGTTATTTCTATCCCTAGAGACTAGTGAAATTCCCGCAGGATTATCTAAGCATTCCTCTTAAGTTCTGCTTCAGGTACCTAAGAGTTTTTATTATTATTATATCCCTTCTATTTAGCAAGGTACTCCCTTTCTCTTATTGCTTTATTTATTTATATATAAGTTAATTTCTTAATTTCATATTCTTCCTTAATATCTTAGACAACAATTTCATCTATAATTAGTTTACCTATTTCTTTATCCACTAGTGCTTTTTTAAGTAGTAATATATAAAAAATAGCTATTTTAAGCTGTATATTATTAAGTAAGTCTAATTTATAGTTAACTTTACTAATTTTCTTTAAGATCCTAAAAGGTTTAAGTTTTCTAAAGTCTAATTTATTACTTGGCCTATTTATTCTAATATTTAGTAATTTTTTATTATATAAATGTTATAGCAGGTAAATTATATCTCCCTCCTAAAGGGTTAGTCCCTTAATCCTTATATAATCTATATATTCTTTTAAGTATTATTTAAAGAATTTAAGTTAAACTTTAAGTTCTTCCTGTAATTAGATTATATCTTCTGTAAAAATATATATATTATCTGCATTTAGTCTATTACAAGATAGTCTATAAGCTTTTAGTGTAAACCTATAGTTAATATAAAATAGTATAACTCCTGTGGTTTTTATTATAGAGCTATTATATTATATTTATATAATTAATAGCATTTTAACCTAGTTATCTTACTAAAGATTAATATAATATTATAGGTATACTTTAATAACTTAATTTATCTGTTTTATTTATCTATCTATCTATAGGTGGAATATAATGCTTAGCTTATAATAGGTTTTAAGTTTAGCTATTAGTTCTTGCTAAAATTTAAATATAAAGGTACTTCTTTTATCTAATATAATTTCTTTTAGTATTTTATATTCTATAAATATATATCTTATATAAAAATGCGCTAGGTTCTCTGCTATATATACCTTCTTATATAATAAGAAATATACTTGCTTTAAGAGTTTATTTATAATAATAAAAATATTATTAAAGTGTTTTCCTATTAATAAATCTTTTAACTTAGGCAAGTTAATAATATAGTTAAATATAATAGTATACTAATTCCTTTTTAAAACTAGGATTAGTTATAATATCCTATATAGCTAATGCCTCTTATTTTTTATCTTCTTATATATATTATATTTCTTAATAACTTCTAAGATTTTATTTTTTATCCCTAGAAATTTATAATAGTATATTATATAATTCCATATTATTTTAACACTATAGTGTGCTATTATAATTATACTATAATACAAATCCTAGATTACTTTTAATTATAATTCTAGTAGTACTTAGATTTTTTCTTCCTATTTTAATAGTCCTTTTTTTAATAGTTATTTCTTTAGGAAGTTTATCTAGTTTTATATTTAATACATATTCCCTTATTTTATTAAGTATAAGGTTATATTTTTTTATAATAAATAGGGTATTAATTTATATTAATTTATAATTTCCTTTATAATTCTTTCTTAAAATCTAGGCTTAAACTTCTAGAATTTCTTTAAAGTATTCTTTTTTCTTACTTAAGGCATCTACTTATTTATTAGTAATACTATTACAGTAGATAAGTTTATAGTTAAAGTCTAAAAGTATCTTAAAATACTATATTTATTATATAAAAAGTTTTTAAGTTTTAGTAAAGTATATAATATTATAGTAATTAATATAAACCTTAACCTTATACTTACTTTTTAAATAATAATATTTTTATTCTTTAAATACTTTAAAAATTACTATAAATTTCTTATTATAAATAAGATATCTTAGCTTTAGTTTATATAGTTTTTATAAGAAGAATACTATTAAATAGTTTTTCCTATTTTTATCTTTTTATATTAATACTCCTTTAATAATAAAGTTTAATAAATTAGTTTTAATCTTTAATAGTTTATTAGAATTATATATAATAAGTATAAGTTTATTAAGGAGTATATTTTTAAGTTATTTAAATACTTTTTCTATTTTAGATTAGTATGTAAGTTTCCTGTTTTTTTATTTTTTCTTGCCTTTTTTATCTTCTTTAAGTTAAGTAGCATCTATAAGTAGTTTAGTAATCTTACTATAATTTCTAATAAACTATTAATAGTAGTTTACTAGACCTAGGAAGCTTTATATACCCTTTCTTATATTAAGTAGCTCTTATTCTTATATTACTTTTAGCTTATTTAGGTTTATTTAGACTTATTCTAGTGAGATTAGGTATCCTAGGAATTTAACTTCTTAAATATAGAAACTATATTTCTTAAGTTCTACTAGTAGGTTAGTATCTTATAGTATTTATAATACTTAATAGATATATTTCTTATATTCTTTAAGGGTTTTTAAAAAGATAAGAATATTATTAAGGTATATAATTATAAAGTTATTAATATATATTTATAGTATATAGTTAATTATTTATTAAAAAGTTACTAGTATATTAATTAGCTTAAATAGTATTATTAAATATTTAAATAATCTATAGTATATTTTAAATATTATTTTCTATTTATCCCTTTTATAAATATAAATTAAGTTATATACTTCCTTAAGGTCTAAGGTAGTAAATTAATTTATATTAGTTAAGTGGTTTTAAATTTTTATAATAAGTAGTAATAGGGTTTAATTCTTAATAGTAATCTTATTTAGTTATTTATAGTTAATAACTAGTTTAAGTTTCTTATTTTTCTTTAATATAAATATAATAGGGTATTTAACTTATAAGGTAAATAGTTTAATATATTCTTTTTTTAGCTATTTTTATATTTATTCTTAAAGTATTTTAAGTTTTACTTTACTAAGGTTATAAATTAAAAAAAACTTTATTATTTTTCTATTTATAAGATTTATATAGTAATCCTATTATAAGTAAAGTAGTTATACTATTTTTAATATTAAATTAAATAGTTTCTTATATTTCCTTTAGTATTATTAAGGTGCTTTCTAGAGAATATCTTTTAATTTTCTATTTTTCTCTTTTTCCCTTGCTTTTAATAATACTTTATCTAGAGCTTATAATTCTATTTTAACTTATATAATAACTTAGTTAATATATACTTATTCTCCTTTAACTTTTCTATAGTTATATTATAGTAGTACTAGTGATTTTTCTATATTAAGTTTAACTTTTCTCTTAGGTTTTATTCTTTTTTCTGTTTTTTCTTTATTTTATTACACAAGAGATTTTATTTTTAGGTCTAAAGGCATATCTTTACCTTCCTTACCCTTTTTATAGCTTAATTATAGCTCCTAGGTAATATTTTCTTTTTAAAGTATTTATTTTATTTTCTAGTTAATTAGTAGGTTACTTTATTTTAACTATAGGTATCCTAGTATAATATC